>NW_023494805.1:6820812-7430812 GCF_904425465.1 Colossoma macropomum
AAAAAATAATCTGCAGTCCATTAACAACCTGCTTTTGTTCCTGACTGCTTCAAAAGGTCATTCACTGACATTCAAAGACAAAAGTCTAAAAATCACTGAGTGAAGCCAAACTGTTACTCTGGTCTTAACCAGATTAAAAACTGTGCAAATAATTTTTCTCCGAGTAGCAGTGCAGCGATATATTTGATCATGTTTGAGTCATGCTTTCAGCTTTGACTGATCCCTCTGTGCTTGGCACAAGAGTGGACGATTGTCTCAGAGTCCACAACCCTGTTCAGGGTTCCCACAATCGCGGGCAGTTTTCATACATCCACAGGATTCATATGGTATTATAATGGGAGTTAAAGTAATAAGCTGAACAGAGTGCTAACGTTGCTAATGACAGAAAGCTAGTAGCCACCAATCAGCAGTACCTGCAGATATCAGCAGCGTTAGTGTGTTTCAGTCAAAACTGTTCAAGTGAGTCCAGAGATGGTGGTGACTTCTACCCTGCCTGCACTGAGTTCTGTGGTTGTCTTAATGAAACCCTGCACGGTGGGCCCAGGCCGTACCAGTGGGCCGCTGCTCTGTGCAGGCTGGAGGAGCTGCTGGACCACAGTGCAGGAAGGCTTGGAACGCCGCCGCTTGAGCGCTCTCTTCTCTGAGCGGCTCTTTGGAGGAGGGAGACCCTCACAGAGGCGGCCGCAGGTAGAGATGCCACAGAACGATGGATCGTCTGACTGGGAAGAGGCCTCAGAGCTGCCCTCAGACGGAGGGTCCCTGAAGGTGAAGGGAGAGGGGTCAGGGCCACAGGATGACCGTTTTAAGTCCAAGCCCTGAGAAGGGAGGCTGTTACACTGCAGTCTCCCATTAGGGATTGAGGAGAGTACAGCTGGAGTTATTGTCTCTGGTTTTACAGCAGACTTCATTTTACATCGCTTTTTCTGTGAAGGAAAAGAGAGAAAGAGAAAAGGTATTTTAAAGTTCATCTTTGAAACGGTTTCATCAGCCTACAAAATGGCCACAAAGATCTTAAAGACTTTAAGAGCAGCTGCACGGGCTATAAAGGTTTTCAACAAAGAACAGGGCAAAAATATCTAAGCATAATTGATAGATTCTGACTTGTGCTTTAGCATTTTGTAGCAATCCACCAGGAAAAGAAATGACCTTCATACCTTTTTATTCCCTGTTGTATTCCTGTGAGTTTCCACATTGTATGCTTCATTTGGACCTTCAAAAGCACCATATAAAATGTTAGAACAAATTAAAGAAATGGATGATGAAATATAAACACTGGGAAGCAAACATGTGACCAATGGTTTATGATGAATAAAGTTAATTTGTTTATTTTCCTATCCATTTTATGTAATGGAGAAAATGGATAAATTGACAGGGCTGGACAAAGTACAACACTTCTGTACTTGAGTAAAAGTAGGCATACTCTTGGTAAAACTATTACTTGAATAAAATTATTTTTGAGTACAGACTACAGTGACCAGAGAAGACAAAAGTACTCGTTCGTGAATGTACTTGAGTATCAAAAGTACTTTCACTGCATTGTGTAATACTCCTGAGTAAGCTTGAGTTAGCACAGATCTTCTTAAGGGGGAATTCTACTGATTTTTCAAAATTTCTGTGCAGTGAAATGGCACAGTAAACAAAGTCATTCAGAGCAGTTTGCTGTGAAATTCATTGCAGGAAAAAGATATCGTCTCCGATTTCTTTACAGCAACAGTGATAGGAACCAGGGGTCGCCATGTTAAGAATGCAAAAACATTTTATTTACTATCCAAAATATTAATGTAATGTTTATAATGGAAACACAGTGGTAAGTCTGAAGAAAGAATTTACTGTGAGGACTGTTTTTCCATGCTTATGTATTTCTCTGCCATGAATATATTTTACAATATGTTTTAGTCCAAAATCTTATTTCAAAACTATCATTAAACAACATCTCAGACTTCAGGCAGAATGTTTAGAACCATTTAATGTAATAACTTTCTGTGAGAGAGCTTTTAGAGGCATCGAACTCATCAGATGTCTGGTTCCTATCACCACCACTGGGAACAATTCGGACTCAAACCTCTAAATGACTTTATTTACATCTTAACTATTTACTTATGCAGACATTTTGAAATATCGGTCTCTTTATTACAAAATAGCTCAAATAGTTAAATATTGTTAAAATAGCTCTCTGTACATTTTTATTCATCACAGAAGTACCTTTACAAACAAGTGCTTAAAATATAGATATGTGCACTTTTACTCAAGTAGTATTTTTCTAGGACCATTTCTAAGAAGTGTTGTACTTTGTCCACATTTACTTATGGAGATGTAATAGAATAATGGATATGATACTGATATGTAAATTTAATCCCATCAGTGTTTGAACACATTTAAACATTTTTCATTTACAGCAGAAGTGCAGTCTTGTCATCTGTGTTTCAGGCTTGTTTGAAATACTGCATTTATACCTTCAGCAGCTGAAATTTGCAGTGATGACTGTGAGAAGGGATACGATGCTCTTCGCTTTAGGTTCACATCTTCATAATCAAATGAAGCTCTGAAATAAGTAGAATGTCTGCATTAGGCTTAATCAAAATAACATACAACAATGGTTTGTATTCAAGCACACATAATCATACAAATGTATGGATGTGTGCGTATAGACACTCACCTGTCAGGGCAGCAGTAGCTGTATGTTTTGGGTACAGGAGAGTCAGGCTCTGTGGACGAAGTCTCAGCCGACATGCGACAGAAATTGATGCAGATGGCCAGTCCCAAGGAAAAAGCAGAGGACCAGAGACAACAGCAGGTAGCTGTGCCTGTCAGACACCTGCAGAACAAACCACTGCTCAGACATCGTTCCTTATAAACCAGATAGGATCTCAGAATTTACTCTTCGATTTCTGAGAAACAACTAAGTTAATCACACATACAGAAATCCAAACTTCTTAGTTTACCTAACTGACTATTCAAATCAGGCGATCATCAATGTGTCAAATAAGATTAAACTGATACAATAAATAATTAAAAACATTTGTGGATTCTCAGATTCAATTCAATTTAAACTGGAAATCAGCTTCTCCACCATGTTTTAAACATTGGTTATCAGAGATGCTTCATATTATTACAATGGAGAGGTTGCTTAGTGGTGACTCAGGAGCACAGAGACGGTTTAACTTGGTTTGGGTTCCATTCTTGGACCATCTAAAATGACCCTGAATGTACTCTTTGTTTTTTTCTTCTCTCTCTCTCTCCCCACCCTTTAATAATTAATGGGTGTTTGGGCTATGCTCGGGGATGGTGGGTTTGTGGTGTTGACGGGTTTGTGTTGTACTGTTCTAAATGATTTAAAATTTGAAAATAAAATATTAGGGGGAAAATGAAGTAGCTTTTAATGTTAAGTGAAATGACGAATCGGAGCCGTAAATGGAAATGTTTCAGAGGAAAAAAAATAAAAAATTTTCTAGTGTTTCCCACCATTCTGTAGGTCAACTGCCAGTATGTTAAATCACATATGACTAAAACAGAGACAGCATTAACCTCACAATCTGATTTGGAACACCTCTCATGCTAACAGAAAGGAATAAACCAATGTTCAAATTTCAGTGTTTTTTTTTCATTTTATTTATAATGTTCTCATTTGGATATCTGAATATGTTTATTTGATGCACATGATCAAAAAAGCAGAAGCTATACCTTTCATCATGTACAACTATGTATCAGCATACATAACAGACAATAAAACGTCATGTGTGTGTGTAGTCAAGCACTCAAGCATGCTCCACCTGGGTTAAATGTAAGGTTTGTTTAAGGGTTATTCCATCACAGAATTTCTCAGACACTAAAAATAATTTAAAATTGAGAGTCCCTACCTCTCTCTGTAGCTGGCTCACTCGCACAGACAGGTTAAGAATGAGCTGAGTCATGTTCTCCAGCTGCCCCTGCAGTACTTGAATAGACTCAGTCTGCTTCTGGTCCTACAGGGAACAAAGGAAAACAAAAGGATTTTCAAAGCTAAATGTATAAAATGCAGCTCTAGCTTCTCTCTCTCAGTGCACTGAGGTTTAAAGATATCAGTGTGTTTACCCAGAGCCGAGTCTGAGAACACAGTAAATCAACAGTACAGCATTACAGAGAACAGTACAAACACATACATACATACAAATACATTAATTTAGATTTTCTCAAACCTGTTCTTCAGCAATCCTTGAAGTGTTCTGGAGTTTGATGATGGTCTTGTTGAAGGCTTTCTGCATCTCCTCCATCTGCTTTCGATACCTGAGGAAAAAACAATGAATGAAACAAGCAAAAGAAGGATTAAAATAGACACCTCTAAAATTCTATATCCTAAACCACTTTCTATTTTAAAATGTTTGAGTGATCTGACATTCTGTACACAGCGTACAGGGAACTATACCCATGAGAATGTGATGTAGAAGACATACAAACAGATGTAAAGTGTTACATCAGTGATGAAACCAGCCAAAACCAGCATAACTGGGTATTATGCACTCATGAATGTGCTGACTCACTGAAACGATAACTAACATAAAGCATACATATCGTGATTCAAACACTTAAAAAAGGTTAGAAAGAGCTTTATAACACTAACTGAATGCAAGGGGCAGAGCTTTTCAACCAAATAACAGAGAGAACACTAAACCCTATAATGCTTTAGACCCAAGGAATTCAGTTTGATGTGCTATAAGGTATCATCATCGTCGTCATCATAAACCCAAAGAATCCCAGACAACCCTGTTCCCCGCAGCTTCCTCCAGCTCATTCCAGAAGAGCTGCTCCCAGGCCATCTTGGAGATATAATTCCTCCAGCGGGTCCTAGGACGACCTCGGGGTCTCGTCCCAGTAAGCCGTGCCCGGTAAAGTTTTGTGAGGTGTCCAGGGCGCATCCTAATCAGATGCCCGAACCACCTCAACTGGCTCCTCTCTATTACACAAAGCTCATGTCCACAGGTGAGGGCTGGGATGTAGACTGACCGATAAACAGAGAGCTTTGCCTTATGGCTTAGGTCCCTCTTCACCACTACAGTCCAGTACAGTGACCGCATTACTGCTGCCGCCTGTCCCAGCCTGCGGCCGATCTCACAATCCCTCTTCCTGTCACTCGTGAACAAGACCCCAAGATACTACTCTTCCACCTGGAGCAGGTCCTTTCCCCTTACCTGGAGTGGGCATGCCAACCTTTTCTAGGCTAGGACCATGGGGTGCTGATCCACATACAAACTGCTCAACACTCAGCTGCAAACAGGTTCGCCTGTGGGTCAGAGCCTCTTTTCCAGCACTTTGGCATAAATATTAATAATACATTATTAATTTATATCATTTTTTAATTTTATTTATCTGTGACTTAAAGACAACTACTGTCATCACTACACAATAATTTAACCAGTGCCATCATTACGAATGTGAGGTTTTATTCAGGAGTCGGGTTTGATGGGCTGGTTTCTGATTTACTTTGAATTTTGTTGAACTCAGGTCAGTTTCAGACTATAAACTTGGTGATGTGGTTCTGGTCAGGTCGGCTTCGGGAATATATCTTTGTTGAGCTGTATTTGGGTTTGGATCTTTCAAACTGACATCATAACAAGGAGATAATATGCTTTGGCTTTACATCCAAGTTAAAAAGATGATTTTCCTCAAAATAAACCTTGTTAATCTTAAGTAAATTTATTGAAAATCAACAATAAAAATCAGGCTCATTGGTATGAACTCCTTCTGAAGAGCTAGGTGTCTCCAAACTACTGATAGGCTGTCTTTGTGAGTGTATTAGTATTCAGTGAAAGCAGTAGTTACCTCTGGCTGAGCTGCTCCAGGTAGCGCCCGCTGAGGGACATGTTCACCTCAAGGGCCTTGATCCGGTTGTTGAGCCTCATGAAGACTGACTCCTTCTGGTTAGAGCCATGGATCGGCGCATCTGTGGAACTGGGCATTTCAGCATAGAAGTCTGAGGAAGATGGCTGCCCTGACTGTCCATTACTGCCGTGGCCTCCTAGAGCAGCTTCCTCAAGAAGCTCTTCAGTTTTGGGTTCTGCTGTAGCCGCTGTGCTCTCTACAGCTTCTGTTACTGGGGCAGCTGTCAGTGTCCCAGCAGGGGCTGCAGGCCTGGTCTTGGTTGGCTGAGGAATGGACTGATCTGTGGGAGTGGACAGACGAGTAAGCGGTGTCTGATCCACAACGCTGGACATCACACTAGTGGTCAGGCTATCCGTTTCAGTGGTGGACTTTTCTGCCGTAGATGGTAGCTTCTGGTCACGATCTACCTCATCACTTTTGGTCTTTAAAACTGGAGTAGACACTGATTCTAAGTGCTCGGTAATGAGAGGAGTCTTCCTGACTTCTGCTGGTTTCTCTTTGGTCTTCTCCTGGTGAGGGAGGGTGACTTCAGGTGGCTCTGTGACCAAAGAGTCCAGAAAGTCAATAGCATGAGTGGCTTCAGAGGCAAGGGCATTCATGGAAGTAGGTTTCGGGAGAGCTGAGGTCAGACTTGGCTCAAGATCAAGAGATCCAACCTGAGGTTTCTTTTCACTTTCGTGGAAAGAAGATACGAACACTTCTGTGGTGGAATCTTCTGGGGTGGAAGGCGTCTCCACTGTCAAAGTGGGGAGCGCCTGTGTCACAGACGATGTGATCAGGACTGGAACTTTAGCATGAGTTTCCTGTGAATGTGCGCTAACTTGAGATTGCAAATCTTTTGAAATCTTACTTTTTGTCTTTATTTTCTTCTTCTGGAGAGTTGGTGGTGGAAAGCACCTCTGCAGGAGGTGCTCTTTAAGAGAAACAACGCAAGAGTAGGAATCAGGAGCCAGCGCACAGCAGCTGTTACTCTCTTGAACTCCTGAGTACTGCTGATCCTGTTCGGACTTCACTCTCTGCTCCTCTTCCTGTGGTATGGAGCTGGATGACTGTTCTGATTGGCCAAGTTCATCTGAGTCCTCCTCCTCCTTGGGCAACAGAGTGACGATCTGTTCTTCATCAGGGGGAGTTGGGGTGAGGGACTCGGGAACAGGCAGCGTTGCTGAGGGAGCCTCTGAGAGTGAGGCTGTGGGTTCAGGTACTGTCTGGTCTGCATCTCTTGTGTCTTGTGTGATGGAAACTGTCTCTGTGATCTCACTCAAGTCACGCTGGTCCTGCTCTAAAGTCTCCGACCTGAATAACAGGAGACAAATGCAGTGACAGAAGTCCACCCAAAATATTAATACAGTTTACACCGAATGAAAACTGGTGGAAACCCATTCGCATAGCGTAATGCTAATTTGTCCCTATTAGTCTTTATTTATTAACCAGGTTTCCATCTAGCTGTCGAACTGAATTCAAGCTAATAACTGAAAATTTGCAAATTATGTAAATTAGAGAATACTCTCTCTGGCACATCTGTAATAATGCTTCTTAGTAATATGAACTGAGTTTATAGAAAATTCAGTAATGTTGAGCAATTTCTTGTGGATATTTTGTTTAATTTTAGGGCTGTATTTTAAATTGTTAAAATAAGTTTAATTGTTATAACCAGGCAAAAACAGAAACACATGAACAGGCATACAACGTAATTCAACTTGCATGTACATTATTTATTTCGTTTCCAAAATGATCTAAAAAATGTAATGATGTAAATGATGTAAAAATGTATCCAGTTCAAGCAAATATACAAACCTACATAGAAGATTTCACAATCATTTAATTTTTGCTGTTTCTACCAATTCTTTTTTATTTGAAATGCAAAAATAAGATAAAATACTATATGGAAACCTAGCTATTATTAGTGAAATGTTAGTGAAAGGCAAAACATTCCCAGTAATGCATCTACTAAGTATTGTACAGGCTTGATTAACTGGATAATTAAACAGTACTGTACTTATTACAATGTTTAATAAACATCCAAAATATTTCTTAAATTCCCTTACATCCTTGTCTTTGGTAATTCATTTCGTCATGCAATTATCAATTATGTTGAACACACTTCATTTCCATTAGTACTTACATAACATAGGAGGTGGTTGGGGGAACTGTCTGAGGAGTTCCTAATGTTTCTGTTAAATTCAGATTCAGGGAGGAATAGTTGCCTGCCAAAAGAAGCAAAACAAATACATTTTTGTCTCAAAGTCTCAAAGCTTTTAACATCTAATGACCAATTATTTATAAAATTCTCTGCTCATTGTATGGGTCAGGTGTTTGAAGCTGTCTCTATCTACTCTATGTATACATAGATGTACCTCCACTCCTAGCTGCATCTTCTGGATTTCCACCCAACACGTTGGCAGCAATGTTGTTCACCATATTAAGAATAACATCTGTAAATACATACAAAACAGACAAAACAATGCTTACGTGCATGAAATGACTTGATTATGCTACAATGTTTGGTATTACCAATTAAGTAAAGCAGCTTTTTCTATTTTATTACTTTATCCTGTGTTGGTTCATACTAAATATGTTTATTTCTACCATGGCTCTTGCCAAATAGTAACATTACAGAGTATGTTAGGTGAAACACATGCAATTCTCAGATCAAATCAAGCCACAAATGAGCAAGGACGGAAATGCCATGAAACTCCGTGAAACTTACCCTTGGCAGACCCAATCAGATTCTTTGAAGATTTGTCATCTGATGGCAGATATCCAGGAGGGTAATCTACAGATTAAGAGAAAAAGCAGAAGTTACACAGTAATAGCAGTATCTTATAAGCAACTACAAATAGCTACTACCATGTAAAAAAGGTGCGTCACTACATGCTATAAACAGAAACGTGTATGACTGAAATGACTATCCTTATCACTGTAATGCACACAACTATACAGTTAACAGCCCCTCACCATAGTCCTCATCTTCAAAGTTGAGTCTTTCAGAGGGCTCTGAATTTAGTTCATACTCCTCCATCATACTCGTCCCAAAAACCCTTAAAACACGAGAGAGAGGAACAAATACTGACATAAGCAAAATGCGTCAGGCTACTAATGAACCTTATGTATGTATATGTTTTCAAATAGTGGGTGATAAAATGCTTAAATGTGATTTACACAATTCAATACAGAAAATGTATAAATGGGGTTTTAAAGGTTATATGAGGTAGTTTAGTAGAGATAAGGAAGCAGACTGCTTGAATTAGACTGTTGTGCTTTTAGTCAACTATGATAAACTCCTACCTAGTGTCTCCTTGTAGCTTAACATTAAAGAACTATACAGAGATAAAAAAAAAGGAAAACAAACTGAGAAAATCTCACTATACACATTTACTGGGGTCCTTTAGATTTTTCTTTGTGTGTACAGATTGAAAGCTGGATCTTCCCTTTACTATTGTTCAGCAGTATAAACTACACCTCGAATACAATGACTTGCTTCACAGTCATATGAGACAAGAGCATGTAAATTAACTGGCTATCTAGAATAGTAATCAGAGCGCATAGTAACATTTATGATCTAACTTGGCTCTGAACACACCTGTATCAGGTATTCTTAACGATGGATCAGGTGTGCTGGAAGCTAAGATAAAGCAAAAATGTGGACCATAAGGTGGACCCTGAGAATGCATGAGAATTACTGATGTAGAGGACAAATTCTACTTAACAATTGTAATACAGGGATACACACTATATGGCCAAAAGTATGTGGACAACCCCTCCTAATTATTGATTTCAGGTGTTTCAGCCACACCCACTGCTAACAGGTATATAAAATCAAGTGAATATTCATGCAATATCCATAGACAAAGACTGACAGTAGAATGGATCATACTGAAGATCTCAGCGATTTTAAATGTGACACTGTCATAGGATGCCACCACCACGTCAAAAGTCAGTTTTGTGAAATTTCTGCCCTGTTAGATCTACTCCAGTTAACTCTAAGTGCTGTTACTGTGAAATAGAAGCATTTAGGAGCAACAACAGCTCAGTCATGAAGGTAGAAAAGGCATACACACAGTGTAGGACTGCCGAGTGCTGAAGCACATAGCGCATAACTATTGCCCACCGTCTGTTGCATCACTCATTACAGTGAACATCAGCACAGGAACTGTTTGTAGATGAGTATCCATGGCAAAGCAGCTGCACACAAGCCTATGATCACCATGCGCAATGCCAGGTGCCAGCTGGAGTGGTGTGAAGCATACCGCCTCTGGACTCTGGAGTGTTCCCACCGAACACCTTTGAGATTAACTGGAAGGTCAACCGTGAGCCAGGCCTTCTCACCCAACATCAGTACCTGACAAGTGCTCTTTTCACTGAATGGGCACAAATCTGCACAGACACACTCCAAAACCTATTGGAAAACTGAGTGGAGACTGTTATAGCCTGTTATATGGGGGATTCCCATGGTTTGGAATGTCCAACAAGCTCATATAGGTTTGATGGTCAGGTGCCCACCTACTTTTGGCCATATAATGTATATGACCACCACAAAGATGTACATCATATCACATATTATGACACTTGTGAGGAATGCTCTTTCAACCTTACCTAATCAGGCTGAGAGGACAGAAGTGCTCGGACCCATGGTGTGACAGCAGCTCCACCTACAGTCATGTGCAAAAATGACCACAGAGAGGAACAATTTTATATTACATTAAAAAACAGAAAGAGATCCAGCTGTGAGAAAACAATGCAATCAAACTGAATAATTTAGTTTCAAGGTGATGGAAGACTAATTTCAGAAGTGTTAGTCAGGTCAGATGATGAGAGATAATGAGGGACATTCAGACTTCTTGAGGCATTGTGCTGAAAGTGGAGAACCTGCTACATAACACTGACATAATAATGCCATAAACATAGTATAAAAATAACACCAAACATTACAGCATCTGTCATGACAATTACCAGAAATGGTAACAGGACACTGTTATATTACTAAACAAAGTCTATTATGAGAACTCATGGGAGCATATGACGTCGGCCATCCCATGTTTATGGCATGGTTATGTCAGCGTTATGTAACAGGGTTTAATTAAAAGTGTGGTCGGAAAGAGTACGGAGTAGGGATGGGACTGATGGAGCAACAAAAAACTGAAGTGTCCTTTAGGTTTCAACACATTCTGTACATAATCACATACATTCAAAGCTCCATAGACACGGACAACCACAAACAGGCCAACATTCTGTTACATACATACCATTAAAAGGCCAAGCACCTTTATTCATTTGGCAATGAGGCCTTTACACAGACGTTCCCAACAAGATCCACAGAAAAATATTTTTCTCTGCAGGTCTAAATACCAGCAAATTCATTTTTGTCTTGTTTAAGTTTCCCAACCGAGTGTAGACTACTGCTGTAAAAACATGTTAAGTGGGGGATACAAGCCTTATGGTGCCACACATTAAAGAGCCCACATCCTACATATTTCTAATAGTTTTTCTTGTTATCTCTTAGGTTTGCTTTGGCTGCTTTTGTTACTGACTTTAAGACTGATATATGTAAATGACCTCTTTTTGTTTGCCATGATATGGGCCCTTTATTATGAGATTCAGCTCAGACAAGCCCAGTCCAACACAATGTTAGTTTCACATACAAGTCTGTAAGTAAAGACATCTAATGCCCACCCACCAGTGTCTGCACGCACAAAGGAATTAGCAGTCATGTGTTACCACAGACATAATTTCCATCTGCACCACATGCTAAGAAGTGATTTCTACTAAAGGGCTATTAAACAGAGTGTCCAGTAGATGGTGATAGTGAGCAACTCAGAACTGAACTCAGAGCTTTTATTGAAGGTGCATTGTGAAATCATTCCCTGGCCAAAGAATATCCCTGTTGTCAGGAGAAAACCTTGTGTCTCCAAAATGGTACCTGTACAGGAGAAGGTAAAAAACCTACTGACTTTTAATGTAAGTCAATGGAACCAGACTTTCTTCCAAGTCATTCTGGGTCATTTCTTTTAGTCCATTCATCATGAAATGTACAAACAATGTAAAGGGCAACAGGCATTTTCAAATTATTAACTGAAAAACGTCAAAAATGGAGATACAAGGTTTTCTTCCGACAGCAGCGATATACAATTATTCCCTACATAAAGTTTGGAGGGGGGGCTTCCTTTCATAATTAAGGATTTGGGGTACCACTTTACAATGAAACCACCCTTATAAAGGGTTTTACGAATGATTTAAATAAAGTTCATTCATGATTATTTAGTAGGTTACAAACACCTGATTATAAAGCAGTTATAAGACTAAGACAATGACCTGTTGCTTGCCAGATGATGAGCTGACATCTATACCGTTAAACCTCCTTGCTGGTTA
This sequence comes from Colossoma macropomum, assembly GCF_904425465.1. Taxonomy (NCBI): domain Eukaryota; kingdom Metazoa; phylum Chordata; class Actinopteri; order Characiformes; family Serrasalmidae; genus Colossoma; species Colossoma macropomum. The sequence continues at coordinate 6,833,035 of NW_023494805.1, forward strand.
CTTATCTTACTCTGTCTTCTCCATCAGCCAGCATTAAACCTGTCAGCTTCATCTGATATTCATATTCAGCAGATTGAACAGCTCAATATTCCCCATATGATTTATATGTTAAATATATGTTTATATGTTAAAACCGCTTATTAAGGTGTTTGTGACCTAATTAATAACCATTAATGAACTAATTTTGAAATTATTAATATACCCTATATAAGGGTAGTCTTATTGTAAAATGCTCAACAACATTTTTGCTCCCCATCAGAGATGTTGCCAGGTTTCATTGTTCAACACCAAACTGCACTGCCGTGCTCAGTTCAAGAACCCCATGTGGAAAATAACTTCAGCACAAGAGTACGAGCTGCACACCATTCTCTTCTAGAACCTTCAAGAGCAGTGGATGCCAACCTGGTCCTGGAAATCTACCTTCCTGTGGAGGCTAGTTCTAACCACAAACCCCTACACCTGCTCCAGCTAATTACGTTCTACAGCAGTTGACTGACTCAATCAGATGCATTCACATTTGTGGTTGGAAGTAACTATGAAGGCAAATAGATCTCCAGGAGGAGGGTTGGTGACCACTGCATAGTATACTTACATACTAGACTTTCTAGACTTTCAGAGATCCTTCACTGCTAATCTGAAGATCCACTGTGACTGACTATGTTCTTGTACCTTCTATCTATCCTCCCTTAATCTCTTCACCCACACATCCAAGCACATCTAACAGAAAGGTTGGGGAGGGGGGCTAACCTTTATGTACTTGGTGAACATCTGAAGCAAAAGAGAGAAAAACAGAGAAAAAGTTGAGAAAAAAAACAAAAAAAACAAGCTGGGAATAGAAACAAGCTGGAAGCTTGTAATTCACAAGAACACTGACAAAGGCATCCTGTTTTCACACTAAATGTCTATAAATTGATCCTAAACCAACAAGCCTACTCAAAAGAATTTGTGTTGTACATGTGAATTAAAAAGCACAAACAATTTAGAAAATATCCTGGAAATTGAAAATCTCATTTCCAAAAATGTTGGTGGGTTATGTAAAAGGAAAATACCAAATAAAAAGCAATGACTTGTAAATTTCAAACTGACCTATAGTTCAACAAAAACTGTAGGAAGACAAATATTTTCTTCATTAACTTTGTGTTTTTTTGTAAATATACACTAATTATAAAACTGATGCCTGCAACATGTTCCAAAAAAGTTGGTACAGAGGCAATTTAGACAACAGAAGAGCAGACAGAGTGTGAGTGTGATGCTCTGTCTAACATCTACGAATTATTCTTGTGCTAAGATGCTTTGGGGAAACCCAGCCCAGATTGTTACCAGCATAAAGTTCAAAAGCCAGGGCTTGTCATTGTATGTGGGTGTATTAGTACCCATGACATGGATATCTTGCACTTCTGTGGCATCATTTAAGCAGAAAGATCTATACACATTTTGAAGCAACATATCGCTGTTGTCGGAAGAAAACATTGTATCTCCAAAATGAGAAATTTACAGGAGCAGGAAAAAACCTGCTTTACTTTTAATGTAAGTCAATGGAACCAGACTTTTTTCAAAGTCATTCTAGAACATTTCCTTTGGTCCATTTATTATGAAATTTACAGACAATATAAGTGGCAACAGGCACTTTAAAATTATGTAAAAACAGTAAAAAAATGAAAAACAGTAAAAATGGAGATACAAGGTTTTGTTCCAACAGCAGTGATATGCTGCCTTCTAGACAACATAATTTTCAGGGAAGTCCAAGCTTATTTAAAAATAACAACGCCAAGAAAAATGCTGCATGTTTTACAAAAGGATGGCTGCATAATCTGAGCATGCAAGTTGATGTAACACAGTGGAAAATATGCTCCTGTCCCAATTTTTTAAAACATTTTGCAGGCATCAAATTTGGAATGAGCACATATTTACATTAAAATCTTATTAAAATCTTGTTCTTGTAGTGTTTTCAAATTTAACAAAGGTCAAACTAAATTCACTAATCACCGCTTTCTGATTTTATTAGCATTTCATATAAAGCCCCAACTTTTTGTAACTGAGGTGTGTAGAAGCTGTGTGAAACTGTCCCCACATACCTTCACATATTTAGCGTATAAATGCTCGTCCAGTGGAAAACTCTGAACTGTTCGTTCATCACGAGCATGAAACGTCCCAAGCTTGGCCCACTTGTTGGTTGGATATCTGTGGATAATACAGTGGAGACCAATCACAAAATACCAAATACCAAGATTTCCAATTACATTTAACTGAATTGTTTAGGGGTTATGGAACATCAGGGTTATATAAAGACTAATAAAACAGACTAAAAAATACTTCCTCTGATACAACTTCGTAAAGGGATTCTAGACTACAATGATGAAAACCGAAGTAAAAAGTATATCCGTAACTAGAAATTCCAACAACTGCACCATTTATCAAAACGCTAACACTACATTACAGTCTGTATATTAGTTTGCGAGTCAGACTTCTAAACATTTCTGGAAACACTGCTGTTAGGGAACACTGAGCTGTCAGCTGGTTTGCAACATTAGCGCCTTCTGTACTTACAACCACTGTAATTATCAACCATAACCCATAATCAAATGGTCAAAGGCACAGAGAGCTTAAATTAAACTTTCTCTTAAACATTTAAAAGTTTACTGTGCTGGCTTAGTCTGTTTGGTATGTTACATGTGTACACTTACTAAGACAAATTCTTTGTGTGTCAGTATAAAACTATCAATATACACTGATCAGGCATAACATTATGACCACCTCTTTGTTTCTATGCTCATTGTCCATTTTATCAGCTCCACTTACTATATAGGTGCACTTTGTAGTTCTACAGTTACAGACTGTAGTCCATCTGTTTCTCTGTATACTTTGTTAGCCCCCTTTCACCCTGTTCTTCAGTGGTCAGGACTCCCATGGACCCTCACAGAGCAGGTACTATTTGGGTGGTGGATCATTCTCAGCACTGCAGTGACACTGATGTGGCAGTGGTGTGTTAGTGTGGATCAGACACAGCAGTGCTGCTGGAGTTCTTAAACACCTCAGTGTCACTGCTGGACTGAGAATAGTCCGCCAACCACAAATATCCAGCCAACAGCATCCTGTGGGCAGCGTGCTGTGACCACTGATGAAGCTAACAAAGTATGCAGAGAAACAGATGGACTACAGTCTGTGACTGTGGAACTACAAAGTGCACCTATATAGTAAGTGGAGCTGATAAAATGGACAATGAGCATAGGCCATAATGTTATGCCTGATCGGTGTAAAACTGTGTTTGTAAGCAAATGTTCTGACCTGTCACTGATTGAGACCAGGAAGTCTTTGGGGGTCGAGGAAAAGAGCTCAAAATTGGCAATGTCCAGCTGCTTCACCTGAATGGGCTGACACAACTCAATGATAAACCTGGAGGTGCACAGAGAGGAACAGAATGGTTGAACTTGAAGAAAAGGTGGATGCTATGGTTGAGAGAAGTGGAAGAGCTATGGAAGAGAAGTGATGGAAAGATGAGGGAAAAAGAAAACAGGAACAAAGATCAGAGTGACCGGAAGAGTGAAGTATGGTGAGCAGGGTTAAGGAAGTAAGAACAAGATTCAGTTAACGTCTGCCTCCGCTCTGTATTAGGGTTGTTGCATTTACAGGTCAGCACAGGTAAGTAAGTACAGAGACAGTAAGTACAGTCTCAGAAATAAAGGTATGAAATGGTCACTGGGGCAGTACCCCTCCTGTCACAGGGGTGGAACCCTCAAGGGTACATCTCAGTATCTTTAGTCAGGGAACATAACTGTACCAAAACCCATTGAAATTATATTTTCTAAGTTATATTGACTCCACACACCCCGTCTCGTCTCCAGGCTTTTATTTTACTGTTCTGTTTTAAAACATTAGATTATGAAAAGGTACAAATACATACTTTTCACCTGGAAAAACTGATTTAATGTACAGAATTGGACTTTAAAACCCCTGTTGTACCTTTGAGGTACATTTACACTGTTTGCACCTTGATGAACAAAAAATGTACCTGCACAGAACCTTTATTTCTAACAGAGTATAGGCCCTGATTCACACTGCAGTGGTTACAACAGGTACATACTGAGTGCTGTGTTGGACTCACCATATCTTGTTGCTGCAGGGATTCAGCATGTACATGTCCATGTTCTCCATCAGGATGGCCGAAGTGCTCTAAATAAACAAATACATAAATTATACATCCATTCATCCATACATATAAACATAGCATTATCAGACAAAAGTTTGGACACATCTGATTGTATACTTTTTCATTTTTTAATAATCTGATCTTGTTTCCAAGACAACTATAAACATGAATTTAGGACTTTAGAGAAGTTTATCATTGGAAAATGTAGAGCTGGACCAACGATCATTAGATCATCCTATGTGTTTCTCAATAAAAGGTAACATTCAAATGTGTGTCCTCACTAATCAATTACCTTCTGACGAGAGGAGGACGAAGCCTAAATAATTTCATATGAACTATTTCAAAGTTTTTGATCATTATTATTCTAAATGATTATTATTATATTTAACAATTATTTATTATCTTCATTATTATTCTAAAATGTGCAAAATAGTAAAATACAAACTGTTGTACAAGTTTTGGTAGCAAAAGTCCTTTTCACATTCAGTAATGGAGCAGGTTCACTGTAAGCCATTGCCAATTCTATTATGCAATATCATGAAGTGGTTTTTGGGTACCTTTGCCTCAGGATTAGAGGACAGAATCTTAGCTCCACATTCCACTGAGGCATAGTTTGTAGTTTTCTGCACTTTCTTAACAGTGCCGGAACCCCCATTACAGGACGTGTGCGTGGTTTGACCTGATGGAGGCAAATTAATGTGTTTTGAGTAATGCAGTCCACATGCACACATTTAGACAGACACTTAAATGACCTATATGATAACTGAAAACTGATTTTCCCTCACTTTCTTGAAATTAGGTGTTTGTTGTACGCTCCTGGGCAAAAAAATGGGCCAGGCCCAAAATGTAGTGGTTTTTACTTATGGTTTTGGCCGGTCAGAGTCCAGATTAAAACCCTATAGAAAATATTATGTCTCACATTGAACAGCAACTAGCTCGGCAATGTTTTTCAACTGCTTGAAACTGTCAGTGCTGAGTGGAAAAGCACTGACTTTTACATTTACACACAAAACTTTTCAAGAAATCCAAGAGAGAAGCTCTCTGATATTAAATCATTTTATCTATTTGTTTAATGATTTGTTGTTAAAACCGTTAAAAGCTTAATGTTTTCCGCTTTTTTGGGCTTGGCCCATTTTCTTGCCCAGAAGTGTACACAAGAGGAATGTCTAGAAAATACTGATTGAAGTAAACAAATAAAATCTTTGATGTCTCTATTAACTGAGACCACCAACTTAACTTACTTTTTTCATTCTCCACCTCCAACATTATCTTCTTCCACTCATCAAAAGTAGGAATGTCTTCTTGGTCTTTGCCGGTAACTGATGGATCTGTTTCTCTGGGTGGAACGTTCTGCTGAATGTTAAAATTGAGCAAGTTAGGCTACTCACATTGTTCACAAATAAAAAAATGCAAAGATCTCTTTGCTTATCAAAAATCACAATCTTCTCCAACTCCCTAGCTACATCCACAAGGGGAAATATACATTTTATGCTTCATTTTGATACTTCTAATTACAAAAAGCATCTCTGCAGGTGCTTAGCCTTCATAAATTACTGCCCTAGTAGCAAGCAACAGGGAGCTGAGGATTTAAAGAGGTAGTCTGGCGAAAAATATTCAAATGGGCAAGAATGAATAGAAGCCAGCTGGAGTGATGAAAACACCAGCGTTACTATGATGTCTAAAATATTGGTATTTTTTTACTTTGATGTTAGAATTTTTTGATTGTATCCTTTTAAACTTTCTTCAGTTTAGAACCAGTCCTTTGGGAGGTCTTACCAGATCTTTCAGCACCCTGGAAGCGTTAATTCCTTGCTCCTTTGCTTGGTCTAAACTAACCTTGGTACTCCTGCAATACACAAACGAGAGAAAAAAGGAAGCTGGTTAAATGAACGGTTTCAACAAAAATCAACAGTAATAGCCAGAAATCAGCCTACACGTAATACAAATAACACTGTTCGCCAACAGCTTTCCCTCTATAGTATTTTAAAGTATTTTCAATACACTTTCATCATATCGAGAAAAAAGTAAGTGCTTCATCATCTGAATGATGAACAGCTGTTGCATAATCTATTCTACAAACTTACATGTCATGGCCTGGAAAGGATCTCTCCTAACATTCTTGTGCTATATTTTGGCTACTGTGTTAAATGATAAAATGTGGCTACTTTATCGTAAAATACATCCAATAACTTCCACAAAAACAGAAAGGGTTTAACAAATGCTAACATCCACTGCCATTTCAGGAAACCGATTCATGTCAAGAATAACTTAATAACTGGGTGATGAGCAGGTGTCACATCACTTGTCATACCTGGTAACGTCCCCATCATACGGAGGACTGACTCCTGCCTCACAGGCAGCCGTGGTAGAGACAGCAGTGATGGAAGCAGAGTTGCAGGAGTCATCGCCACCACTGTGAAGAGAAAGAAAATCCTGTGATTCACATCTCTCCAGTCAGATGTATGAGCAAAATGAAAACACCTGAATAAGCAAAGATTACTCAAAACAATAACTGAGAAGGATGTGAAATTCACAAGATCTGTTTTTCAGACCTCATTTGGCCAGACTTTGGTTTTACGGATTAAAATAAATGTGTGCAATAGCTGACGAAATTGCCAGATTTTAGGATTTAATGCAATCCAGAAGCAAAAACCTGACCAGTAGTTTTCAGATCATTGTCAGTTATCTCTATGGATAACTTAAGGAAACTCATCCCTTTGGTGTTCAAAAGGAAGCCAAGAAATATCACAGAAAGAGGTAGATGCCTCAGCCATCACCAGTTCATCTCTTGGTCATTTCTGTAATTAATTACTCAGTGTTCTTAAAGGCCTCTGACCTGCAGGGAGCTGGTCCAGGTAAGGCAGTGGTAGTGGAGGACAGTCCCTCAAAGACGGGGGCAGACTGAGGAGCAGTTACAGACTCAGCAGGGACAGGGGAGAGGTCGGTGGTCTGCTCTTGAGGAACGGAAGATTCTGAAGACTCTGGAGTCAAAACAGACTCTGCTGTGGTCCCATCCACCTGCAAATCCTGAAAAACAACAGGTTTTTCAACCTTATGCAGCATCAACAGATTCTGATGGAATATTTAAGATCAAAAGGGGTGTAACAACCTACATTTTCAGGTTCTATGTGATCTTTAACTATGAGGTCTAGATTGAATTTCTGATAATTTGTGTGTAACATAGATATGACTACATCTTTTTATCCAAGTTCTCCAACAGACCTTGTTTTACAGTGCGTGTTAAAATAGGCCTCAAAAATCACTTCATCTTTATCCTACTCATTTGAGAATGGGTGCATGCACAGCATAAGCCCCACCTCTTCTCCACAGACTTTCCTCTCACTTTACTAGGACACACTCAGATGCTTATTTTTGATCATTGACAGTGGCTTCCATGAAAGAAGGTAAATCAGAGACCCTTGGAAAACGTTGAGGGGGTATCAGATGTACATTAAAATGTTTAGTATTAATTTTTGACATTTTCTGATACTGTATTTAAATCATTACAACAATCAACTGGCTTCTACTCCAAAATGAAGTCTAGTCTTTGTGACAAATCTTGCATTAAAAATATATGGGCTAATGACAAATAAGGTTTTCAAAATGACATTAAAAAAAAAATCTTATTAAAAAGGACATGATGTGCATTTTTATATCTGCATAAATTTGCATCTATATCTTAAATATAGTTACTGAAACTATATTTAAGTTACTCAAAGCTTTTAATTGCCTATTTCAGTTATTAAAACTGGTGTGGTGTGGCTTACTGGTTGAGCCACCTGACTTTCCAGACTTATTTCAAGTTAAACAGGCATAACACCCTTAAACACCTGTAGAAACCTTTGTCCCTGAACTTGAGTTTATACTTACATTTTTTCAAATAAATGAATATTATTATAAACTGAACCATTATAACCATGATTCAAATCAAATCCATTTTTTTTTTTTTTTTTGGTATAAAACTTGTTAACAGGCTAGTGACCTTAGCATTGCACCATGAAGGTTACTTGAGGTTCTTGGGGATTATTTATGATGCAATACCCAGGCCCCTCTTTTGTAAAAGTACATCAAAATAAAAGTCCTTAGTTTTGGGTTGTGCCAACTGAACTTTGAGGAAGTAAGAACCTGCGGACAAATGTTTTTGACTGAGTTGAGCACTTTTAAAATTGCCTTTATTTGCAATACGGTTTTTAATTTAAAGTTTTCATAAACTCATGCCAAACTATTGTATTTAGAATTTTTTATATAACTAAATTACCTTTTTGATAATTTACTTATTCAGCAGACACAGCTGGACTGTTTGCACCACCTAACATTTTTAGACTTTTGGAGGCAAAAAGAAACTAAAATGAATTTTACACGGATGCACTGAAAATTGTTTCATATAAGGCAAGGCAAAGCAAGTTTATTTATATAGCTTTCAAACACTGCAGTCATTCAAAGTGTCTTATGAAAGAGTAAATACAAAGATAATTCAAATTAAAAAGCAACAAAGCAAAGGAGGACTGAAATTAAAACATGATTAGAATTAAAGACGTATAGTTTAATAACTCGATATATGTCATGTACTTATTTCATTAATTTTTGCGAAAATAATGGACTTGGACACAAAAAATGCACATCATATCTATGACCCATATATCAATGATGCTTGCATACCTGGTCATTTCTCTTCTCCTCTTTGGACTCTTCCTTTTCATCATATTCTTAAAATTAAATTACACTGAAAATTCTAGGGATTCTCGGGCTTTCAGTCAAAGTCTAGACTTAATCTGTGAAACGTGTCTCTTAGATATCTTAGTGAGATATAAAGGTTTATTTTGCAGTGAAGATAAAAGAACATGCTGCTGTAGTCAGGAGCCAAAGGCTTACAGAGCTTTTACCATGTGTAATCATGACGTCCAAAAGCAAACAATTAGACATTCTTCTGGGAACAAAGAGTGGGAAGAAGATCACAAGATTAATCCTGTCAGTAAACGTAAAACCCAATATGGCAGTACCTTTTCATTTTCCTCCTTTAGCCCAGTTTCCTGCTTCTGTAGTTCATCTACTGGACCTACGTCTGTCTCTGTGCTGTGTTCTGTAGTCTGAAGGTCTGGTGGATCCACAGAGACCTGCTTAATAACCACAAAAATGCATAAATACGAATGAAAATTCTGCATATTGAGTTCAAAATAAAGACTCAAACCTGACATTCCATTGCTCCATGCTAATGTTCAGAGTGCACAGGGAACCTAATAATAGCAGAGCCTAATAATAGCTTTGCTTCTTATAAGGCTGGTTTCCCAGACATGTATTATGACGAATGTTGGTGATACCAAGCTAAATCTGTATATGGATATATGTACATGTACATATGTATCTCAGAGATGCTTGTGTACCTGGTCATTTGTCTTCTTCTCTTTGGATTCATCCTGCTGCTCTGTGATGTCCTGTGTGGTCGGTGGCTGACTCTGTGGGTCAGGTTTATTCTGCTCCGAGCAAAGGCCATGTTGAACAGGGTGCCTGGAAATGACCCATATTAAGTTTACAGTTAGCTACATTACCCCTACAGCGTATCAGCAGCAGAAGTGAGATCCGTAACAGCTATTTTGATCTGAGTAAGGAAAAAGTGACAATTCAAAAATAAGGTCAGCAGTTATGGTTCTATAGTACTACTTTTTCTATAATATCATTTTATATGAAGAGTTTCATTGCTGTATATCCATTTGTAACATTTGGACATAGGTTTTTTTTAAAAAAGTAATAATAACAGCTGACATTTTGTGAAAAACAATTTTATTTCTCTAATAAAAGTGGTATTAAATATCTCTGCCATTATATGAATAATACATCGCTGCTATTGGAAGAAAACCTTGTATCTTCATTTTTGATGTTTTTCAGGTTTTGACATAATTTGAAAAAGCCTGTGGTCCTTTACATTGTGTGTAAATTTCATGAAGAATGGACCAAAAGAAACGGCCCAAAATGACTTGGGAAAAAATTCTGGTTCCACTGACTTACATGTTTTTTCCTTTTCTTGTACAGTTATCATTTTGGAGATTTCCTTCTGACAACAGCGATATACATCACATAAATAACTTTGTAAGATGCCAAGCATGAAAGTTGTAAAACAAAACAATGGCATTAGTGACGTCCACTTGACTAGACAAGAGTTTAGGGATCCTTGTGACAGTCCAACCTTCCTCTTTCCTCAATACTTTCTTTCTCTTGTTGATTTTTATGTTTAATGTATTTGTTCTGTAGTGATCTATGTAGTTATTGTGTATGCTGTGTTTGCAAAGTCACTTTGGGTATGAGAATGGCACTATATAAACTACATTTATGAATACTACCACTAGTCAAAGTTTATATACAGCGCTTTTTACAACTGGTGTTGTCACAAAGCAGCTTTACACAAAAATCCGGTCTAAGCCCCCATGAGCGTCGCCAATGGCAAGAAAAACTTCTACTATTACTACTGCTGTCGTCATCATCATTAGTTTTATTAATATTATCATCATCTTTTCTCATAATTAGTAACAGTACTATTATTACAGACTTTCAGCACATCATTAGGGGAATTCCTGCCTCCATTTAGTTTCCTCAGTTTCTTTTTTTCTTGTCAATTATGTGCTGATTAAAGATAAAAATCACTGTTTTCTTTTTGATTTTGTTCAGCAACTGAGGTGAGTTACACTAATGCTAGCTTGGTTGTATTTATTAGCTGATAGATTGGAGGTAGCAGTCTGGACTTGTTGACACCACAGGGATTCCCAGTGGTTGTATGATGTATTTGCATAATGCTTGCTGTACTGTAGTGAGAGAAAATTGATGGACATAAACGTGAAAACAAAGTAATATTGTGAATTCTGTCAAATGGGTATGGATAAGGGCTATAACACTGCACTACAGAATGCTGTATAACACGACAAATAACATTATAAACTCTAGTTTTAGGTAAGGTATCTAGACAGCCAGGTATCCAGGTTGCCTTGTCTAACTCTAGCTTTCAGCTTGTTGTGCTCCACATCTGGCACATTTCTGTCATTGAAGTAACCCATTCTCTCCACTGTAAGAAAAAAAAAAATAGATACAGATTTCTTTCGATGTGGCAAAAATCTAATATGACAATACTTAAAAAAAATATTCAAAAAAAAAGAGCCAGTAGTGACATAATACATCAAAAACTAAGAATACGCTGGGCCTCATTTACCAACCATTCTTAAGAAGAAATTTCTTCTTAAAACTCACTTACGCAGTTTTCACAAAGATTTTGACACTGACCGATGTTTTCTTACTTGGAATTTGTTCAAACAATTCTGCTCTTTAAGAACACGTCATGAATCTGACGTAGGCTTTTTCTTAGGACCTTTCCCAGTGATTTTTATTCAGCATTTCACATACACGGTACTGCACTAAACCCAATTAATCTAATTATCTCTTTATAATGAAACATGCAGTTGGTCAGAGTTTAAGTACTGACAATATTCACAATATGCTCAGAAATGCATACTGTGACACACTGTGACATAAATTATCACGATATGCGATGAAAACTGTCATATTGCCCAGCCCTAATTGTAGTTTTTCAGAAGTTCCTCCCACCTTTAAGATGCTTCAACAGAAGGTTTTTTTCCTGTGACACCACTGTAAGATGTGAATAAGCATGTTCCTTTTAACGGCAGCGTCTCTTAAAAGTTTGAACACAGATATAAAGTCAACCTTAACATTAAATTTAAGCACAGGATAAAATAAAAGCACTAATACAGTACAGGTAAAAAGTACGGTAAAACGTAAAGGATTACTAGTCTCTGTAATGTGCTGTGGGGTTTGCGTTAAGCACCAAGCTTATGATCTCGGCCTGAATTCTTGCATGGCCCAAAGAAAACTCCTCAAACTGCTTTTTCAAAGTTGACTTGGAAGACAAGGACTTGCAATCCTTGCAACTGCTTGTAACCCAAGCAATCACTGAGGCCCAGTCCCTTTTCACCCCTTGCCCCTTCCATTTAGCCCTACCCAATCACACCTAGGAGTAGGGCGTCCCGATTTTTGTTGAGATAGAGGGGTAGGGCGAAGCGCTGGGGCTACATGGGCCCCCAAATGGACATTTTTTAGAGGCTCACTCCAAACGGGGTGTGCAAGATTGCTGCACAAGTGACCAAAGAAACCCACAACTGTGAGTATTTTATATAACTGATATATATAAGTGGTTTATATAACCACTGTATTATCTTAGTTTAATGTAATTTCAATGTATTATGGCCTTTGTCTTCTTAATATCTCGGTAGCTCGCCAGGTAAATTTCCTTTCCACCTTAAATGGTGCAGCAGTTACATTCTGGCATCTTAGGAGTCAGAACTGCTGACTTCAGCTTCAAATCACTGAGGAATTAAGGATGGGTGATAATAAATAGCTGTCACATATCCAAATCTTTGAAGGCATATGATGCCCTAAATGTAACTAAAGCCCAGCAGTGAGGTTGCTGCACTTTACCATCCTCTGCTGTCACTGCAGACTGGCCGGGGTCGCCTACAGAGCAGCGCTGGTAGCTGTTAATGAAGTAATGTTCTTTTTATTTGAGGGTCCCATTTTGCAGAGGAAGATTTCAACCACTGCCCCTTGTAAGTCAGTTCCAAGGGGCAAGGTGACACTCGAAAAACAAGGGGTGGGGTTAAAAATAATAAATAGGATTGGGCCTGACACTCTTTCAGTACATTTCAGCCATATTCAAAGCTATATTGTTTACTTAAAGCCACCACTGAAAAGGTAAAACGCTGGAGCCTGGAGAGGCAGTAACTAAAACAAGTCTGTGTCACAGCTGTTCAGGGACAAATCACCCTCTCAATGGCACAAACTGTCTATGCTAAACAGTCTAAGCTCAGGCTGCTTCAAATAGGCGAGCTGCACACAGCGAGACATTCCTTCCAAAGCAGCCACCCCCTCCAAACATCAGCTGCTTTTCTGGAAGGATTGTCTTGACTCTGTGACGCAACCTCGGATGAAGTCCACCTTTTGACCAGACTGCAACACAAATGTGGCGTCACCAAAACACGTGTGAGCTGTTAGTTAACCTTTGTCATGTTGGCCTACAACCTGAACTACGCAACACCGGCAGAAATTAATACCTGGGAGAATTAACAAGTTGAAATCAGCAAAACACACTACAAGTCCTTAAGTATCCAGACACCTCGTCTATTTGTGAATTCAGCTACTTTAAGGTGCACCCACTGTTGACACCAGTGTTCAATGGTGCACACACAGCTTGTACAATCCCCACAGAGGGTATAAAGCCCCCCAGCACTGGGCTGTGGAGCAGTGGAGCTGTGTTCTCTGGAGTAATAGAGCTCCATCCAATACCTTTGAGATGAGCTGGAACTGATCTGATCATCCAACATCAACACCTGACCTCACTAATGCTCTAACGCACTAATGACCGAATGCAATCAGATCCTCACAGCAATGTCCTAACATCTAGTGTAAAGCCTTCCCAGAACAGTAGAGGCTGTTACTGGAGCGACGTGAGACAATCTCCCAATGAAAACCTTCGATTTCCGAGGAAACACTGGACGTACAGATTTCTTTGGCCTTAAGCAGTGTAGCCCGGAGACTGAACACTATGTTCGGCAGATATTTTCCATTAGGCTTCAATGACTACGCGCCACAGCCTATTAGCCTAGAAGGTTATTTCCAATATGTTACAGGCCAGTTATTTGAAACCCAGTGTGTGTTATGAGCAATGGCTCTAATGGACAGGAATTCCCCTTCAGACAAACATACCACTGTAAATCTAATACTCTACCTGCTGAGTGTAGGAAGCTACTAAATTTAGTCAGACAGTAAGTAGAGTAAGGCATCTCGTGAGATGGGAAACGGCCGGGAGAGGAATGACTCTATACTGGGCCATAGAAATGTGCTTTGGGTTGGCAGTTATGGCACTTCTGACTAGCAACGCATGAGTAAGCATAGATTAGATATGGTTTCGCCTCTGCTGCACTTTGTCTGGGTGTGACTCTGCACTCCACCAATTATAGAGCCAAGAGCTCATTCTGACACTTAATAATGAAGAATGATTGCATTAGTATTAAGTTGCATTACTATCAGTGTGGCTCTAATCATGAGAGATATAGACCGGTCAATGACACACTGACAGTAATGCAGGACAAGCTACACATCTATATGTAGATATACACCTAAAAGAGGGTTCTTCAAGAGTTCCTTAGCAAAGGGAATGCTTCAATTTGGAATCATGAGTAATCTAAGGAACCATTTCATTTTAAATGGTTCTTTGCATGGTGAAATAGGCCTTCAGATGGATGGAGAATGTGTTGTAGCACGAAAAAGGGTTTTTCTGTTGTTACAAGCCTGATATCATCATAATAGAAGAACCTTTTTGGTGTGATATGGAACCATTTTCAAAAAAGGTGCTACATACAACCTGAAGAACCATTTCACCATACATAGAGCCATTTAAGTATAAGACGGTTCTATATAGAACTCATCAACCAATCTTTTAACCAAAGAACCTTTAGAGAACCATCTATTTAACAGTGTAGCTACTTCTGTTCTGTCACGGTTCTGCTTCTCATTGACAGCTGCACTGTGGAGCCACCTGTTGAAGTCAACCAACCTCCTCTCCAACTGCGTCAAAGCCCACAGCAGTCTGAAGGAACCTGGGCAAATAGAAAATCTAGCACGGCAACTACCAACTGACCAGTTATCTAGCACGCTGGTTCCAAAAGGTGCTGCTTCTGTCTTCTGCAGCATCACATTACTAACGTTTGTTTACACTAGACTGCTTGTTAGCTTGGCTTAGCCGGTCAGGCTAGCTAACCTAGCCGGGTAGTTGACGTTATAGAGCTGGCCTAGCTAATATATTAAATATATATAATAAACACGCCTTATTTATTAATATCAGGGATGCTAAAGAGTATTTAGACACATTTCAGGTCCGCCCAGCAGCTCAAATGAATAAACTATCCAAAAGAGAGTCAGTTAGCTTAGCTTAGCTAACCAGCTAGAACCTACAAGAGGGAGCAAACCTGATGTAACGTAACTGAAATACGTTCAATAATAGTAATAATAATAATATTAAGCCTTTTTTTAAAAAAAAAGAAAGCAGTCAAAACACACAGTGAGCTGCTAAACAGTCTGTCTTACAGGCTGTCACTGCCATTAGCCAATGCTAGCAGGTGTTTGCCAGCTTCTTGTATGAATTTTCCCGTTCCACCTTAAATGGTACAGTAGTTTCCATTCTGGCGCCTCAAGCACTAGAACAACTGCTGCACCATTTAAGGTGGAACGGAAAAATTCGAACAAACAGTTGAAACTGTGAAGATAATAATCTCATAATAACTGAACTACAGGTAGATGTACTCACCAGTAACACAGCAATATTACGCTGAGACAAAGCAGTGTAAACTCGAGCCTCTTCATTATCGACCAAAAGCGGAAAGCAACAACATTGCTGCTGCTGTTTCGTTTATCCGGAAATATGAATCTCGACAGGTAAGCTACAGCCCAAAAAGCGGCGCCCTGACAGTTTTTAAGCTAAGCTGCTGGTATTCTGTGTGTTTTCCTCCTCTCCGGGTCTCTGTATCTCCAGGTAAGTTTGTCAGAGGAGCGAGGTTTGGCTGGTTACGTGGACAAGTGACAAGTGAAAGCGCCGCGCAGCCCCAGCCGAGCGACTCGCTCAGCCAATGAGATCGCAGAAAAGCCGTGACGCGGTCAGAACGTTGGCGCACCTGACTCCTTACAACAACACTGACCGTAAACACAAGCAAGACAAAATAAAAGTTGGGGGGTCAGTTGAGTTGAGGCTACAAAACAGGCCTACGTGGAACTACTGCGTTTAAAAAAACGAATAAATTAACAAGTAAACTGTGACGGCCTGTATGTGAGTCTACATTCTCAATCAATCATACAGATGGTTCTTCAAGGGTTCTGTAGTAAAGACAGTGGGTCTGAATAGAGCCATGAGCACTCAAAGAACCCTTTGCATGCTTAAATGGTTCTTTGCATGGTGAAATTGTTCTTCAGAATCATGAAGAATGTGTTGTATATGGTTCTAGACAGAACCTTTTTGAAAATGGTTCTATATAGCACCAAAAAGGGTTTTGCTACTGTTACGAAGTCAAGCTTATATAGAACCCTTTCAAGAAGGTTCTATATAGAACAATACACAGTACATTGTCCATCAATCTGAACTACCACTTCACCATGCAAAGAATGCTTTAAGCATCCAACTGGTTCTTTGAGTGTTCATAGTTCCACACAGAACCTTTGTCTTTACTGAGCCATCTTATATAAAAGTGTATGGCCTTATGTACACATGTATCATAAAGGGTAAGTCATATATTTCAAAATGTACGTACATATATGTATCAAATATTGGACATATAGGCACAATATATGGATCTATCTGTCTGAGTTAGCCAGAAATGAACAGAATACCATTCGCCAAACGTGTAGTCTGATCTTCAGAGTCTGACCAAATCGGACTGAGCCATAAAACTGCTGCAATATCAAGTTTAGCTCAGTTTTGTCAGTTTTTGCCAGATCAGTATTGATGTTGTTTTGTTCCAGCCAGTCTGTAAAGCATCTTACAGCCCATTTGTTTGGCGAATGGCGTTGGGTTCATTTCTGGCTGATTCCAGGTTGTTCAGCTGTTCTTCTGTCACAGCTGCCGACTGAAAAGCTGCTCAGTGGTGATGACAGTTTGGGAATTTAGTGTCGTCTCATCTTCAGAGTCTGACCAAATCGGCTGCAGCTCAAAGTCGTTGCTTGGCAGCGGCGTCTCAGCAGAGTGACAGTGTTGGTGAAAAAACGTGCTGTTGTGGCAAAATAACAGCACGGTTAGAACGCTTCTCAACTAATCAGCTGTTGTATGTTACAATTATGTTCCCTGACTAAAGGTACTGAGGTGCACCCTTGAGGGTCCCACCCCAGTGACAAAAGGGGAACTGCACCCAGTGAGAGTTTCATACCTTTATTTCTCAGAGTGTATGAGGACACAAGGTTTTGTTACAGCAGTGATGATATACGTCTTAAAGTAGTTACAGAATAATTCATATATTTATTGAATATTAACCTTAATCTACAGGCTGATTATGTAGTTAAGTCTTAGGACTTGTTATTCACTAACTACTGTCAATTATTCAGTAGCTACCATGAAACTAGTATGTAAGTCAATGAAACTGATATGTACTTATGGGAGTGTAGCCCAGTCTTTTTACTTTTTTGTCTGCACTGTTTTTAGTATGTATATGATGCCGCCCTGCTGTAGAGTGATTAGCTGAGCCTCACCACAAGCATTTCAAAGCATGAATGTCCTGACATGTTGTGCAAATGACAAAAAACTTGAAACTAACAGTCAGACCTTGCAGTTTAACACCCTTAAAATCCCAGGATTATTACATATTAAAACTTATTATTCAGTAACTACAAGGGACCTCAATGCAAACTGGCTGAGCTATTCTTAGGTTATAGAAGTGTGTGATAAAACTTTAGGCCTGCCGGTGGGCCCTGTCCATTTAAGGGGTTCTAGACGAGGTAACATCATCTTGGGCTGGCAGGTTCTTTAGTGCTACAGAACTCACTGTCCCATCACATTAGTTACAGCTCATCCATTTCCTCCTTTAAAACTGGCTTGATAACTTACCTCTTCTCTCAGTGCGGCTCTTCTTCCTGAACGCCTCAGCCTTGTTGCATGTTGTACTTGTACTCCCACTTCTGTCCTGTTTATTTCATTCCTTTGGTTTGTGTTGTTTTTGCCTCTTACTGTCTTTAATTTGCTTTTCCTTATAATCTCCTGTGAAAAAAATAAACTTTTTCTGTGTCTTTTTTGCTGTTATTTTTGTTATTACTGTACTTCTTGTGTTGTTTACCTTCCTTTATATCCTCCCTCTGGTTTTGTTTTCTTTACGATGTTCTTGTGTTTCATAGTTGGCTGCTTTGCTGGTCTGTTTTGATGCTCGGTAAAGCGACCCTGAGCTTTGGAAAGGCACTGTATAAACAAAACATAACTATTAATGAGATGAGTAAAATCTCTACATATAGTACAGATGTATGTAAAAGTTTGGGTGCCCCTGCTAAAATGACATGTTCTGTTGATTTTGATTTAAGGTCTGTGCAAAAGTTTTTTTTCTAATATGTTAAAATTGTACACAAAATTTAGGAGTGTTCTGTTCTCTGTAGAGGAAGCGTTAACATATTTTTACTTAGATAATCAACAAAACAGGTCATTTGATCAGTGTGCAAACTTTTGCACATAGCTGTACATCTAGTCTTTCCTTCTCTATATTCTGTCTGGTCTGCCAGCCAATCTGGGGTCTTCAGCTGAACCTGCCTCTGACTCACTCTGAGCTCTGTGTAGAAACAGAAGCAGGCACTGACCCCTCAGCCTGAGGGCTGGCAGGAACCCCAAGTGATTTATTGAATGTTTATTCAAATAGCAACTCAAGAGCTTATTAAAATCTGAAATGATCTGCTGGATGCTTATTTAATAGTCAAGGGTATTTTATAAAGCAACACCTCAAAGCAAAGACAATGCACAAATGATATATATATATATATATATATATATATATAGAGAGAGAGAGAGAGAGAGAGAGAGAGAGAGAACTAAAAATCAACAAAAATGGAGATGCATGGTATATATATATATATATATATAAAACCATGCATCTCCATTTTTGTTGATTTTTAGTTCTCTACATCATTTCAACACACCGCTGTCCTTTACATTGTGTAAAAATTTCATGATGAATGGACCAACAGAAATGCTCTAAAATCACCTGAAACAATATCTCTTTACATTGACTTACACTGAAAGGTAAGAGTGTTTTTGCCTTCTCCTGTAAAGTTAATATTTTGTTTTTCATTGGACATATATATATATATATATATATATAAATTATACAGTCCCAAGTAAATGACTACATAATACTGTAATTCCAATGTACATCCACACTTTCTCTTTGCTGAGTAATACAATTTCTTCTAAAAACACTGAAAACACAGGTGACCAACATATTGGCACCCAGAAAGATTCTTTTAATGAATATGAAGTAAAATAATAAGTAATGCTTATTATTACTTAATAAAAATACAACAGACCTTCTTCCTCTTCTTATGCCAATCTCTGATAAAATGTGAGAAAGAGTCTCTTTCAGTAACACATGGGCCATAATTACTGGCTCCCTTAGGAATTCTTGATAACAAATCCCGTTTTGCTGCCCATCAATGTGATTTTCCTCCATTTGAGCTGCAGGAAAGAGCATTAAAGTTAAAAATCATTAAGAGATGACGCCTCCTGCTGTCCAGCAGAATTCAGACGATATCTTGGAGTAGTCTATCCTGGGGAAATCATTACCTGCTGGAATGCTGGGAAAAAGTGGCGAGGATCCAAAAACATCAGGTCTATTGTAAATTTTATGCGTCCTCACTGCCCAGTACATTTATTTTGATGCCATTATAGCAAGATAGGATCCTCACTGGGTCCTTCTACAAGACATTCTCAACATTACAGATCTAGGAGGAAATAGAGTAATATCACCGCTATCACGACAAAACCTCGTATCTCCAAAACGGTAGCCTTACAGAAGAAGGAAAAACTCCACTTTGAATGGAAGTTAATAGAACAAGATTTTTTTTCATGAAATTTGGTCCATTTCTAGTGAAATTTCTCATGAAATTTTAACATGCTAAAGAGAAATGGGCATTTTCAAATTCTGTATAAATAAATACATTATTTATTTGATAAATTTATTTAATGTATAAAGATGGTTTTCTTAGGAGAGTAATTATATATCTCTCAGAACATTGATAACATTTTTTAGGTTATTTTTTATAATCGAATTTTTGATATTTCTTTACATTGTGCTTGTTAGTCAAATATTTTACGACCAAAATGATTTTTAAAACATTGAAATTACTAAACCATGAAGGAGTCATACCACATAGCACTGCATGTATTTTTTTATATATTAATAAGACATAAGTGTTCTTACTGTGAAAGAGGTTAGAATTATTAGACAAATCAGAATTTATTAGAAAAATAGAATCAGTCCTGAAATACAGGGACATACAAATTAGCCCTGAAATACAGGGTCATACAAGTGTCTGAAATTATTATCTGAAATTTTAATGGTAGCTTCGAATATTACATGGAGAAATTAATTCCAAGTTTTGTGAGAAAAAGTGGAAAATTATACAGAAAAAATATCCCAATAAATGAACGTGTTGTTAGAATTATAGCGGCTGATGCTGAGATTTTGAATGTGTTGTTTCTGCTCAGTTCTGTAAGCAGCTCAGTATTTAAGATGAAATTTACAACTTGAAAAGACAAACTGTTAAAAATTCATAGTTCAAAGTTTTTGCGTTAATTTTTTTCCATGATGTGAGCTACCAGGTCCTAGATGAGTTGGCGTGGAGCGATCCATGTTCAACACCACTACACTTATTCAAATGAACCAGACTGCAGCTTTCTGAATTTCCTATTTCAAAGGAACAAGACTGAAATACGGCACATTCACCCTCCACTACCAACCCAAAGAACTGGAAACAGGAGCTTCTCCCATAATGAAAACAGAAAGCAGAGCGTTAACGGTCTTGAGCACAGGTTTATTGAATTACATAAAGAATATAGTCACTAATACAGCTCCCTCAAAAGAAACACATTTACAAAAGGGAGGCAAATGTCTTGATTTCCTCCAGTGAACAATATTATTCCTTTATATATTTATATATATCTATATGTATGCATGTGTGTGTAGGTGTAAGTAACACTGTTACGTTCTGTTGCATATTATATAGATTGTTTCTATTACTAGCTTTGGCAATACAGACTTATTCATGCCATTATAATTCTTATGAGTCAGAATTCTGAGATACAGTAAGAGACGATAAGAACAAAAAGACAAGATTTTCAAGTACCATCGTGTACAAACAAAAAAATAAATCAATAAATAAAATAAATCAAATGCTGGGCTTTAGCAGCGCACTAATATGGACAGAGACCCACAGATACAACACATCAACTGCCCACTTTAACTGGTACAAATCTAATTATACTTCTAGTACACAAATTGTTGGATCTTTTTTTTTTTGTGTGGGGATACATCATACATCATATCGTGGAAGAGAAAGCTGATTCCGGACAGAGGGAATGGTGCAGAATGGGACGAAAGGCAAAAATTCCATTAACGATACTAAAACGGTTTGGTTAAAGGGTGTCAAAACTTAAAAGACATTCTTTCGCTTCCTGTAAATCCATCTACGGAAGTCCAATCCCGACGAAGGAACTATTTAAAGTGGTGGTTATTCTTGATCTTTAAGTAAGTACACATATATGGCTCATACATGCCACGGTTGCACAGTTACTGTAGAGCACACAGGATGCTGTAGATCTGCATGTTGTTGTTCATATCGAGTGGAGCTATACAGATGGTACGTGGTGGGGGTGGTGTGTTCAGGAGCATGGTGGGGGGGGGGTCTATGTCTAGGCTGTAACAACATCTCAGGATTCTCTCCGCTACAACACACACATACACACACAGGCACACAGATACAGTCACGATGGCTAGTAGTGAGCTCAGGGTTCAACAGCAGCGGGATGAGCAATCATCAAAACAAAAATAAAAACACCAAACAAACACACTGGCAAAACAAACATGCCAACAAACGAAAAGTGCACAACACGAGTTAACATACAGGGCACACACGCACACATACGCACACACACACACCCACACACTTTTACTCAATATTAATTCAAGAGATAAAGCAATGCAAACACCCACACACACAAAACACACACTAGAACAGGGGTTCCCAACCATCGGGCCGTGAATTGTTTGGCACCGGGCCGGCTGTGAGCAGGGAGAGTTACCAGCCCAACTGCTGAACCTCCTATTTTATCATTAAGCTGGCTTGACGAAGCCAACTTACCCTTCTTATAAAACAGTTCTGTTTAATTATTCTACATGTTTCTCTTTTTGGTTGCTTTTCCCTGTAGTTTTCTTTTTCCCATGGAAAATGAACGGCAGAAGGTTAAGAAAATTCAAATCTAACTGCCACAAACAATGTCACAATGGACATCTGTCATACTGCCCCTCATAGACAATACATACACACTAGCACATATTCATGTATACACATATATTAGCAACCACCTCGGACCACATAGCAATGACCTAGCAACACCTTAGCAACCACCTGGGATACCGTAGCAATGGCCTAGCAACATCTTAGCAACCAACTGGGATACCGTAGCAATGGCCTATGCAACATCTTAGCAACCACCTGGGATTCCGTAGCAATGGCCTAGCAACATCTTAGCAAGCATCATCCTTCTTTCCTTCCTTCCTTCCTGCCTTCTTTCCTTCCTTCCTGCCTCCCTTCCTTCCCATCACCATAAGCTTTACGAACAAAACCTTGTATCTCCAAAATGATACTTTTACAGATGCACTTTTAAAGATGGAAAAACATACTATACTTTTAATGGAAGTCAATGGAACCAGCCTGTTTTCACGTAATTTCGGGCCATTTCTTTTGGTCGATCCTTCATGAAATTTGCACATAATGTAAAACCAAACAGGCATTTTAAATTATGTAAAAAACATCTCATCTTTGTATGGCCTTGTTCATGCATGTATGTTGCTACTTGCTACTTTCAGTTGACCGCTACTGTAACTGACTGGGGGTGCAAAGCCCAAAATAAATATTCATTATGACTGAGGATGCTAATGTGCCAAATCAATTGCGTGTGGTATGCAGAGAGAAGCTACCGAATGAGGTTATGAAGCCATTCAATTTCTTCAGTATCTGGAGAAAAACAGGACAGTCATGGGCCTCGTGGCACCCTGCCACTCCCCTGGGTCCCCTACCAGTCTGTTGAAACCTTTGTGGGCTGTAGTTCAGTCTGTGCCATTAAAAGGCTGGAAACCCCTGAACTACTAAGGAGCTTCAGTGCACACTCACTCACACTCACTCAAACTAAACATGCAGTGGACGCAGCGGAGGGTCAGCGCTGCTCTGCTCTGTTCAGCAGGTCCGGCGCTCTTACCGAAGGGTTTTCACATTGACAGGAGGAGGAAGGGGAGGAGCCTGTGCGGCAGGACGACTCGGCCCGAGTGCTGCAGGAGGCACAGAGACACACACACGGCACCACAACGAGCACAGCTAACGGCTAACACGGACACTAGCACTAGCAGAAGGGGACGCGCTTGGCGGGTCGGGGGATGAGGACGTTTAGGAATGATTCGGGGGCAGAGAAGCTAAGACTGGGGCCATGCGGGAGCTGAAGGGTCGCTAGGAGACGCTGAGCGCTGGCTGGAGATAGAGTTAGGGTCCAGGAGAAGAGAGAAGGAAGACCCGCCAGGCCACTTAAGGGGGGACCTGCCTGGTGGGGGAGGGAGGGGGCCGGCGGCTGAGACACACATGTAAGAGAAGGAGGGAGGCGACGGGGAAGAGGAAAGAAAGTCAGAAGAAGCAGAAAGACAGGGGAGAGAGAGAGAGAGAGAGAGAGAGAGAGAGAGAGAGAGAGAGAGGGAGAGAGAGAGAGAGAGATTAGTAAGTGTAAGCTGAAAAGCAGTTAGCTGAAGAAGAAAAGCTGTGAGGCAGATTAATTTCAAAGTTAATGCACACATCTGTGTGAATAGATTAGTGCAGAACCACACCTGGCCTTTGTAAGCACAGGAAATGATGACTTCAATAAGTGCAGACTCAAACAGTGAGCGCTGAATTTTCCAGAATAATCGCAGTATTACACATTTTACGGGTATGAATCACTACAGGCCCCACAATTTGATGTAACTTCATATATTACCTCATTCTACTGCAAAAAGAGATATGCTAAATAATGAAATATTGTGGTAAAGATGAGTAAAAAGGTAAAAAAAACTGTCTGTGGTCAATTATATCAATATTACACTAAAAATATGAAAAATCGAACCTTTAATGGAAATAATTTTTATCTAAGAAAACAAATCAAGACTTTTTTAAACAAAAGTATGTGTCCCAATTATTGGCACTCCTAGAAATTCTCATGAAGAAAATAACTGAAGCCTGCTCCTGTTTATGTTTCACTCTTCTTTTGGGTCCACCTGAGCATTCAGGAACTCAGAAGTGGTTATTAATGACTTCATATTTCACCTTCATAAACCAGGCAATGGCTGTAAGATACAAACAGAGCTGTAGTGAACCAGCCTGGAAGAGAATTAGGCTTGAAGAGCGCAGATGAAATGAGAGATCAGTACGACAACAGTAAGACTTTATTTTATGTTTATTTTGGTGTGTGTGTGTGTGTGTGTGTTGTCTACCATTATAACATTAATCCAATGTCTCAAAATGAGGTAAGAATGCAATCTAGAGTTTACACTCTGAGTCTGCTTGCAAATGTACAACAGGCCTTCCTACAGTCATTTTAACAACACATTGTCTTTGAAGACCATATGATGATATTAGACTTCTGATAAATGTTTATCTCTAGTAATATTCTGAGCCAAGTTGTCTTCCTTTTACCTTAACCGAATTTGGCTCTGGAAAAGACTGTTGATGAGATTTGTTTCTGCTGAAAGGAAGATTAAGTGTGTTATCTGAATTCAGCCACTTACTGAGAGTGTTAAATTACTAAGCAGCTCTGTTCTGCTCAGGACTCAGGCTTCATTTAGGCAGCTCAGCTTCACTCACAGAGAGCTTTCCAAAGCAAAGCTGAGCCAAACACACTCACACACACAAGGAACACTACTGCCAACTCAGCTTTCCTCTGCAAGAGCTGCTCAGAGTGAGTTATAAATATCAGTGTAGTAAAACTGAGCATCATATTATTCTTAAATTGCTACTCATTTTACAAAATTTAAAAACCATCTTTAAACATTTAAGTAGTCAACAGGGCTGGGCATCAATTTTTCGATTTTGACACAAAAATCTTGACAAATTCCTGGACGATACTTTTTCTGATGCCTTATTTTAAAGTACAAAGCAAAACTAGGTGTGACTTACATCAAAAGTTGCTGGGTGTGTTTACTCACTGTGATGGACTAACTCACTGGAGAATAATCCAGAAGCACTGATGCTAATAGCATGCATAGAGAATGTAATTTAGACAGCCAATCAGCAGTCTAGATATTGTAAAGCATGTTTACATTTACATTCATGGCATTTGGCAGATGATCTTATCCAGAGTTACTTACAATTTGATCATTTTACACAGGTAGGGGAAGGGTGTTTACCCAGGTGGGGATTAAACCCCAGTCTACAGTGTAGAAGGCAAAAGGTGTTACCCACACTATACAATATACCAACCACTGGCTTACAGATGCCAAAACTGACTTTTTAGGCACTGAAATTTGGCTTGTAATGGCACAGACTTTTTCAATTCTCGGTAGTATTCAAGTAATTTGGTCAGTACAATAAAAACATTGAATTTCAATACCCAGTCCTACATTTCAAAGACCATCTAAAGCTTCAGTGGTCCAGGTTCTGCTGAAATGAACCGGCTAAAATCCATTTCTGGCTGATTTTGAATCTCAGCATTGTCAGAGTGAGCTGCTCGGTTATTTAACATGTCTACTGGCTCGTGTCATCCTTGGCATATTCCTGCTTCTTCTTCAATACTTACATCATCTCGGCTCATCTTGTGCTGCCTCGGACCACAAATGAGCTACATTCTGAAACACCAGTCACAGCAATTCTGCTGCAGTGGGATTGTGCTAATGTGGCTGACAGACACGCCAAAGAATGTCCCAACTAACTTGCTGGGCTTTTGTTCACAGTTATAGCCCTGACACACCAAGCCAACTGTCGGCTGTCAGGGAGTCACTGGCTGACTGTGTGTTCCGACAGTTTGGGCTGTATGAGCATGCTGAATCTGCCTTGGTGATCAGCTGTGACAGCGCTACAGATCAGAAATGAAATGAAAGAGAGCAAAGCAAGCAAATGGCACTCTCAGGCCCAATCCTATTTGACCCCTACCACTTAGCCTTACCCCTCCATTTTGCACTTTCACGTCTAGGGGTAGAGTGTCCCAATTGTTGTTGAGATGGAGGGGTAGGGCGAAGTGTTAGGGTTATATGGCCCTCCAAACGGACGTTTTTCAGACTTCAAACAAAGAGTTAGGAAAAAAAAAGAGAAAACGGCAAGATGGCTGCACAAGAGACCAAAGAAACCCACAAATATTAGCATTTTCTCAGTTAAAAATTTGCAATAACCACAGTATTATCTGTTGCATCCCTCCTCTTTGCAGGCATATGATGCACTAAATGTGACTAAAGCCCAGCAGTGAGGTTGCCGAACTTTATCCTCCTCTGCTATCACTGCAGACTGGCAGGGTCGCCTACAGAGCAGTGCTAGTAGCCTGTTAATGAAGTAATATTCTTTTTTACTTGAGGTTCCCATTTCGTAGGGAAGATTTCAACCCCTACCCCTTGTAAGTCAGTTCCAAGGGGCAAAGTGATGCTCGAAAACAAGAGGTAGGGGTAAAAATAAGAAATGGAATTGGGCCAAAGAATAGTCTTATTAGTCTCACTGTTTTATCACTAACAATGGAAATTTTAAGTATTTTCACTATTTGAATGTCAAAATTTTTAACACACAAAAGCTCTAAAGGTGCTCTGACAACCCACGAACATAAAACAAAGTGTATGAGATATGCAATGATTTTGTGGAGTTTGAAACTATTTGTCATATTATTATGAACATGTGCCTAGTATGCATTTTATTTAACTGTTTAATGAACAATCACTTTTAAGGAGACTTTTTACCCACCCAGTGCTGCTAAGGGTGGTTTACTTTCACTTTCACTCAATGAGTTTAACTTAAACACACACTGTTGAATCTTGCAAGACATGCAAACAATACGTTCTTTACTTAATATGTGGCAAACTGACAGTTTTACAGACAACTGCAGCTTCTGCTATGC
Organism: Colossoma macropomum; assembly: GCF_904425465.1. Taxonomy (NCBI): domain Eukaryota; kingdom Metazoa; phylum Chordata; class Actinopteri; order Characiformes; family Serrasalmidae; genus Colossoma; species Colossoma macropomum. Next base: position 6,860,082 of record NW_023494805.1, read on the forward strand.
AGGTGCATTAACTATACGCAAATGTTCACAGGAGACGAGAGGCAGAAGGTGAGGTGATGGAAGCTGATCATCAGCTTAAGTTGGTGCTAGTTCTTCCTTGTTGGCTTGGTGTGTCTGGGCCTTAAGCCTCATTAGCACTGTTTATACCATCCATTTAAGCATCAGAGAGTTTTAAGATAACACTCCTTCAACCATCTCTCAATGATGTTACACTGCACTGTTATGTGGAAAAGCCCTGTATCCACCATTACATACCTGTGACAGAGGTAAGAACTCACCTTGGAATGCTGGGTGGAGCCCGGTTTGGGCGGTTGGGCACCTGGGGGCTGTCTCCGCTGTTGTTGAACGGTCCCAGAGGGCCTGGGCGGGATGGAGGTGGAGGAGCCCCCCGGCCCGCTGGCCTCTGACCCGCAGACATTCTGCGTGGTGCAGTGGGGCTGGGTGGAGGAGACCTGCAGAGCAGAAGAGACAAGCTTTAATGATGTAAATATAGTTTTACAGACAAAGATAAAGCATTATAGGTAATAAAGGTCATAAAGCATTCTGAACAATGAACCACCCTCAAACGGATACTTGGGCAAAAAATTAAAATCTACACAATTTACCTTACCAAACATTTTGTTAATCAGCAAAGAAATGTTTGGTGTCTGAGATTTACTTCTTTAGTCTTACATAGTAACAAAAAGGCCAATGCAGTTTTCATGTAAGGAAGCTTACTTTAATCCACATTTATACATAAGTTTCAGAAAGTTTTGGTTGATATAGTGTAGTGGGTAGCACCTCTGCCTTCTACACTGTAGACTGGGGTTCAGTCCCCACCTGGGTAAACACCCTGCACTATACCAATAAGAGTCTATGGGCAAGATCCCTAACACTACCTTCGCCTACCTGTGTAAAATTATCAAATTGTAAGGCAGCCAGTTTGCACAATGCCATGAGTATAAGCTTCCATTACTTGTAAGCTACATTAGTCTCACTGCTCCAGTGCAAAACTAAAGAACCTTCAGACATAAAACATATTTGAATGACTGACTACATTTGTTGTAAACTGTGTAAACTATCACCTTAAGAAAGTAAGTCTAGAACATGTTTATGCTTGATCGTGAATCACTTGTTATATTAGTAATTTATGTTATTTCATTTATAATAACTTTTACAATGCAGATTTAAATCTTATAAAGCAAGCCTCAAAAAGTATTTTTAGATGTTTCATTTAATATTTCAAGCAATTTATCTACCTCAAGACTTGACCATCACTTTTTAAATATGAGGCACTTGGGGGGTCAATTTTAACTTAATTCTTGATGCTACAAAACCTTTCAGCGATCATCATTCTGGACACATAACATTTCTTAATGTTTCTATAGCTTCTTACCAATTATCTAAAATCTTTGAGGTTTATATTGAATTCATACACTTATACATTTATTTGAAACCAATTTGGTTTCATATAATTAAAAACGTGTAAATGGGAGCTCAGCGTGGTCACCTGCGGGAGCCCCCTGGGCCGGCCTGCAGCCAGGAGCTGTCCACCGGTGGGGGCAGAGGAGTGGACACGGTAGTGGTGGAGATGTCCCCGATGATGGCCAGAGCCTCCTTCAGGGCGTGGTGGGTACGCAACACCTCCTCCCTGCGCTGCACCTGCTCCTGGGACTCGTCCATCAGAGCGTTCTGGTCCCCAGCCGAGTACAGTTGAGCCAGCAGCTCCGCATTAATGAATTCTTTTACCTGAGGAAGAGACAGCAGACTTTTACTTTCTTTACTTTCCCGGAGGTTCTCGTCGATCATTAGCCCTCTTATTCAGGGGCTGAATCCTCCAAGTTTGAAAACCTCAGAGTTCAAAGAGACCAAAAGCAATTTAATGGATCTTCAGTTTGATTGCAGGGGCCTGTAACTCCTCTCCCTTACACCACTAATACTGAGATTAATCATAATGAAAAGTGTTATGTATATGCTATACTAATGATATTAATGATATACTAATGATATACTAATGATATTATGCATATCATCTTAGTAGTAGTAACAGTAATAATCTAAGCAGTATCAGTAATAATATTACTAGTACCAGTAGTAGCAATAATAAAAGTAATAGTAAGGGCAGTACAATAAATTGGAGAATTAGTAGTAGCAGCAATAGTAGTACTTGTATAAGTAACAGTAATAAGAATAGTAGCACCCCTACAAATAACAGTAGTATTAGTAGTAGTATTAGTATTAATGCTAGTAATAATTGCAGTAACAGTGGTGCAAGTGTAAGTACTTGTAGCAACTGTAGTACTAATATAAGTAAAAGTAGTAGTAGCAGAACTAATAGTGATATTGGTACTAGTAATAATGGTACTAGTATAGTAGTAGTACCTATATTAAAAGTAATCATAGTATATGTAGTAGTAACTACATATAGTAACATCAGTAAATCTAACAGCAACAGTAGCATTATAAGTAGTAATATTTACTACTAATATATATATATATATATATATAGGGGTGCGGGAAAAAATCGATTCTTAGATGCATCGCGATGCGGACGTGAACGATTCTGAATCGATTCATTCAATGTCAAAAATCGATTTTCTAAATATTTAATTTATAGCGTAATGTTGACAGAACGCAAAAGGCGGAACTGGAAGTGCGGACGTGCAGCACCCGGACAGTCTGTGGCGGCACATAACAAAAACATCACTGGATGAGTGAGAAATCCGACCGGCTCCCTCTGCATTAAAGCCAGATTAGGTCAGGAGTCACAACCCAAATGATAAGAAGAGACATTTTGACCTTTCAACAAAAAATCAAACCACCTTGGGAGCCACAACATTTAATGTCCAGTATGTCTCAGTATGTGATAATGTCCTAGTATAGACTAAACAATATAAACGAGAGCGCAGATTTACTCTGCTTTAAGCTTTAGCCGATGTCCTCCCATTACCCTCAGGAAACTTTTCTTCAAAAGTAGAGCAGCTTATTGTAAAATGTCTCATTGTTCAACTGTTTTCCGAGGCTGAAGTCGCTTCTCATTCGAATTTTTCCGTTCCACCTTAAATTCTGACTGAGGCGCCGAATGTAAATGCGGCACCATTTAAGGTGGAACGGGACAATTCAAAAGAGAAACTGACTTCATCTTCGAACCTTTTTAGTGTGTGACAGTCTCTCGTTGCAGATTTAACGTACCAGGAAACCAACTGCGCTGCTTATAAATGCAAATAACAGGTCGTTGCTATGCGACCTGCAGTCTGCGGAGTCGATGAGAAACAGGGCATTTTAGCGCTATGTTGCACACGACCCCGTCTCGAAGATATTTCACTGACACAGCGACCCCCCGCTCCCGTCTCTACAACGAGACCAAAACCGAAGTTATGAAATCACTAAAGAAAACGGGTACGAATAGCTGTAACGTGCTGCGTGGACATCCATTACCACTGGATCTTATTTCACCGTAACTGCGCATTTTAGCGCAGATGAGTGGCAGCAGCGTCTCATGTACTCCAATCAAGAGCAGTGAATGAGAGCCTTCTAGTTCACTTAAATATGAGGCATTCTGGAGTATCACAATAAATAACAGAAGTATTGAAAGTAAGAGTAACTTATAAGTAATAACAGTAGAACTTCTATAAGCAGTAGTATTAGTAGTAAGAGAAGTAACAGTAATAATAGTACAAATTGGGGTTTCACGACTTCAGATTTTCTTCAGAAGTTGACAGTCATATGATGAAAGTCGAGTCAATGTCAACTAATCTCTGATGACATCATGCATAAAACCACAGGAGGAGGGAATGCTTTACAAGCGGCTTTAAAAATCCAACTTTAAAAATCTGTGACGAGACCAAACTGCGCAGGTCTGTAGAGCATGACCTGGCCTTTCCAACGAGCCCTGGATCTCACTGCTAGCCTTCAGGGAAGGTGCCCCAGCCCCAGAATGGATGGCTATCCCCAGGATCTCGCAAATTTGTATTCGACTTAGGCACATCCTAGACGGCTTTACCGAGACGCTCGTCCGTGATGGAGGTCCAGAGATCCAGAGAAATTTAGAGCGCTCTGACTCAGAGAAAATAAAAGCAACTGATTTCAAACTTCACAGGATTATAGGGCATTAAGCTCCCTCTCCAACGACGGATGATTTTTTATTGTAGTCTTCGGAAAACTGAAGATAACGACGTTGAAGCACTGTACATCGATGGAGAAAAGATAGAACAAAGCCAAATTCCGCAGGTCAGTAGAGTGTCTCCTTGGATCACGCTGCTAGCCTTCACCTGTTGTCTTCTCCGAGGCGTCCATGTTGTTACTGTCATAATCACATGATAAGCGACTAGTCGACATCAATCTTAAGGCATCATTGCAGAGCAGTAAGGTCAACAAGTCGACTAGTCTGTGCAACCCATAAGCATAAATAGTAGTAGAAATACCAGTAGTACCACTGTAAGTAATAGTAATAGTAGCAGCAAAAACAATAATAGTACAAGTAGTAGTAGTTCTAGTAATGGAACTGCTACTTTAACTAATAGGATTAGCAGTAGTAGGAATAAAATTAGTAGCAAAGTATATGAATCAGGTGTGTTAGACAATGAATATGTTCTCCTGACTCTCCCATAGTGGAGCTTCTCATGTCTGCTTCACACACAGCACAGATGGACCTTACGTTATTGATCATAAGGTGCATGATGGTCTTGGGCATGAGGTCCCGGATGCACTTGCTGACGATGGCCATGTAGGAGTCCACCAGGTTGCGGATGGTCTCCACCTTCCTCTCCAGCTGAGGATCCATAGAGAAGTTCTCAGCAGTGCCAGAGCTTTCACTCTCCACCTGAAGAAAAAAAAAAAGAGATTCAGGCAGGTGACAGAATAGGGAACGACTGAGAAGAGATAAAAATAGTTTTCAGCAGAAACACTAGAACCATGGATGTCAAGAACTGCCACTGTGTCTGCAGGTATTTGCATCGACTCTGCATAATACCATTTTTTAGTTGATAAGCTCTCCTCATTAACAAAAGTGGGAACCTAAATAGTGCAATGAGGTGTTGTAGTGCATTGTTAGTGCACAACGTTAGATTTAATGCCTTTTAGTTAAACTGAAGAGATCAGCCTTGCACAATCAACGTGGGACCTGGCTGCTCTCTTAATCCTATGCATTGCTAGTGGTTACTGACCGAAGATTTCTCAGGATACACCCCAGCACGCAGCAGGGATGCTCTCCAGCTGTCCACCTCCTCCTGGGTGTTGCATGCCAGCTCCAGGAAGCGATTGTCCTTGAAGACGTTCCTGAAAAGCAGATCAGACGGTTCAACAGGAAAGTTTTGTTGCCCGTGAGATATATAGATAAGATATAGTTATATAAATTAACAGTATTAATGTCGATTACATTTAGTAACCATTTCACTGGTGATGGTTCGTTGGCCTACCGTTGCTCTGTATTGAAGATGGCAAACATGTGCTTGCTGGACATGAAGCTTTTCTCCACATCCCTGACCTTCAGGTTGTCCAGGGGCAGCATGTACTTCTTCTCTTTTTCCTGTGGATTAAAAACAAAGTGCCCCAGCAAAGACATCAGTAATAGGCTTACAAAACATAGTGCTGAACATCATGCAGATGCCTACTGCTTACGTACACTTCACTAAGCATGTGTTTCCAGCCTGATTTTAGAGAAAAAGTCATCAATTGAATCTAAAGGTAGTAAAATACCATAGCGATTGTATGTAGTTGTGAAAATACCAGTCACACAGGCCAGCAGACTTGAAAGCAGGGGACAAATTAAACTGCTGTTTCGGATTGCTTCATAAATGAGTCCATCAAGTCTAAACCTTCAAAGAACCTACTGCGTTTTTTTTCCTGCTGTAACGTTACACCCACAGCAATTACCCTGCTGAATTCCTTGCTTGCGTAAGCTGGTTTATGCAGGTCTGGTGGTGGTTTAGCTGGTCACCAACCATGGTCATCCAGAACACAACATATCCTGGTTTTTAGCATTGTTTTAATAGTGTAGCCTCTTTTGCATAGCCAGATAAAACTGTCACCACTGAATCAAACAGAGTTATAATTGTGTTCACTGATATGCCCACTGGTTGCTGCAATATGCTCTTAAAAGTCACCCTTGCATCTACCTAGATACTACCCTGTGCAAGTCCTGGGCACCTGAACACACTGTTTAAAACTTTTTATCCAAAGGCAAAAAGTGCATTTTTTGTAATACACCAGTAAAACATCATGTATCATTAGAATAAATGCAAACATTAATGCAGTAATACACTCTATGAATTTCTTCTTTTCAAAAAGAGTAGCTGATATCTAGTTAGCTGGTTAGAAGAACACATATTTGGTTTCTGACTCTCAAGCCATCACATGGATCTGTTAAATTCCATCAGTGGAATTTATTATAATGAAGAACTGATTAGCCAGACCAAGTATGGTAACTATAAGTAATACTGGGCTCCAACGAGGAGAGGTCTGAAAATGCGACACAATCACTTAGCAATCCCTTGGTATAACATAGCAACAGCCTAGCAACACCTTAGCAACAACCTGGGATTTAACTGATTTTCATGTTGCTAGCAATGGGCTAGCAACATCTTGGCAACGAGCACAGATAAACAGAAACACATTAGCAACCACCTGGGATACCTGGAACTTCTTATTCATGAACTTTTCTTTCTTTCTAGTTCTGTTTCTAAGCATATAAATGCATCCTGCCCAGATAAACAGCTAAATAGGCTTTTTCATGTGCCTATTACTGCACAGTACTAATCATATCTTGAAGTTTCATGAAATTAATCTTGATTAAGACTGAATAACACATTAATTGAACAACACTGTTTCCATATTGTAGCCACCCAAGAAAAGAAGCAGGGCTTCGCCACCTCCTAAAATTCCAACTTACCCCATGCTTACAATTATAAGCACAACAGAGGAAAAGAAAGTAAATAAAAGTGAGAAGCAAAGATTGATGGAGGTATGTAAACAGGGGGAAGGGGCGAGAGGGAGAGAGAGAGAGAGAGAGAGATGAAAAAGAAGTAGTGGAAGCAGAGCAGAAGGTGGGAAAGGAGGAATGAAAGAAAAAAGAGAAGAAACAGAGAGGAGAGAGCAAGAAATAGCACATATGGAAGGCATTAGAATGTGCTGTGGTTGAGGAACACCATTGTTTCCCCTCCCTGGATTTGGGGGGGGGCTCAGTGGGCTCAGGTCAGACCTTCAGATTTTACTGCACCCGAGAGAACGAGGGAATAAGAACGCAGCACACAGCAGAGACGAGGAACGTCTGACTTCACTGCACTCAGAAAAGAACTTTTCACAAAGTAAAGAAGGTTCTGGAGACGTTAGCACGCCCAGTCAGCGCGGTCTGAACTTCAAACCTGATTCAGAGAAAAAAATTTCACCCAAATACTCTCCTCCTCCTCCTCCCGCTTTATTTATTTCTTAAATATTTTTGCCCCCATTCCAGAGGCCCCACTTCCTGCCTCCAGTTTGTCTTTCAGAGGGGTGAGAGTGAGAGAGAGAGAGAGAGAGAGAGAGAGAGAGAGAGAGAGAGAGGCAAGAAGAAACAGTAAGGGTTAAAAAGAGAAGGAAAGAAGAGAAAGAGAGAGATAGGGAAAATAGAGAGATATAAGAAAAAGAAAGAGAGAATAGAGAGAAAAGGTTGGAAAAAGAGAGAATAGAGAGAAAAAAGAAGAAGAGAGAGAGGGTGGGAGAAAGAGGTAGAGAGTGAAGGAAAGAGAAGAGAGAGGAAAGAAATTAGGGAGAAAGAAGGAGTGAGAAGAAAGAGAGCGGGGGAAGCAAGAACAGAAGGAGTGTTAGGGAGAGAGGCAGGAAGGGAGAGAGAGAGAAAAAAGAGAAACAGATAGAAAGAGAGAACAGACAAAGAGATAGAGAGAAGAAAGAGTGTGAGACAGTTTGAGAAAGTGAGACAGAGAATGACAGAGAAAGACAGTTCGAGAAAGGAGAGAAATAAAGGGAAGAAAGGAAGAGAGCAAAGAGAGAAAGAGAGAGAGAGAGGGAGAGATTAAATGACAGCCTGGCATTAACTCTAAACATCTGGTAGTACTTAACAGCAGTAAGAGAGAGAACGAGGAGGAGTAGGAGTGACCTAAAGAGCCGAGCAAGAGACCAGCTCCGCTAAACTGGGCCACACAGAGTAGAGCGAGGCGTCCAGAAAGCGGTGAGAGGCGACAGGGACAGAGATCTGACCCCTTTCCCTCAAGGGTCAAGGCGGGGCGAGTTTACGGCCCAAACCGTGCGACTCTGCGAAACGCCGCGGGACGGCCTGCAGCGCGCCACTGGAGGGACCCCTAAACGTCCTTCTCCCATATAAGGAGGTGAGGGTCCCTCCCTCTCTGACTTTCTCTCTTTCCTCTTTTTTTTCGTAATATCTCTTCCATGAAAGCACGCCCCAAATTCCCCGCGGTCGTCTGAAACGAATGTGCCACGTCAAGGCTGGACAGCGCTCGCAGGACGCCGACGGACAGAAAACTGCTCTGCGGGAGCAAAAAAAAACAACAAAAAACTAAAACAAACAAACAAACAAGCAAACAAACAATCTGTATCGGAGACCAGCAAAGGCAAAAGCGGACGGTTCCCCTTTCCGTCTCTCTGAAAAGTATGGACTACTCGCTTCTTCTGGAGGGAGGAGGAGGATGAGGAGGGAAGACGAGGAAGAAGTGTCCTTCCTGACAGCGCTCCGCCGCTCTCCTGCTTCGTCTGCCCAGTGTTCAGACTACCTGTTCATGGGTATGCTAGTGTACAGTAGTCTGCACATTGGTTAGATTGGGCAAGGATGCACAACGCTGAGCGCGAACCGCTAATCTGCAGGTCCTGAAAACTACAAGGACGTGTCTGGGTCCATTCAGGCTCTTCAGTGTGTCAAAAACTGTACGTCATAACTTTCGCAGCTCTCTTTTACTCAACATCATCTCTGTTTATGAGTCACTGGGTCAACAACAACAAAAAAAAACAACATGCACCATTAAGCAAGACGTTAAACATACAAAAGATACTGCTGCTAACTTCCTGAACTAAACATTCATTTAACTTTGAATTAACTGCGATTTATTTGCACTACTGTGATTATGTGCTTTATATAAAGAGAAAAGTCTAGAAATAAACCACACAAGCTTCTAGCTTAGAATACCCACTGGCTCGCATAGCGCCAATCAACTGTTCAAAAAAGCGCTGGAATGCTGCGGTTTCTGAAACGTCGGAGAGCTCGGCCAATTTTACAGCCAACTCAAACATGCTGCAATTTTACTGCGATCAAAGAACGACCGATTCGGTTTGAAGAATGGCTTGTTTTGAACGCTTTGACAATACAAAACCACAGTTAGTGTAAGACTACCAACGTCTTAGCACAGCTATTAATTTAATCTGAAGGCATTTAAAGGGGGAATTCCACTTAGTTTTCAAAGTTTCTCCAGGATTTAATGGTTGAGTTGTAACCAAAGTCATCCAGAGTGGTTTGGTGTGAAATGCTCTGTTCTAGAGAAACTCACAGAGTCAGAATTGTTCACAGTGGTGGTGATAGGAACCAGGCGTCTGGCCTCTAAAATCTACCTCACAGAAAGTTCATTCATGAAATGGTTATGAATTCACTGCCTGATGCCTGAGGCATTGTTTTATGACAAGGAAAAGCATATTTCTTGCTGTAGAGGTACATGCAGGATGCTGTAAGGCAAAAGAGTCACCGAAGAAAACTTCACTATTTTACCACCAACATTACATATAAAAACTGAGTAGGTGTGTAGGTCTAAATACACGTAAATAAAACGGTTATATCTGTGTTGTAGACACTGTGACCCCTGGTTCCTATCAGCACCACTGTAAAGAAATCTGAGCCAGTAAATTTCTCTACACTGAAGCATTTCACACCAAACCACTCTGAATGACTGGGTCAACATCTCAACCACAGAGTTACACTAAAAGATCTGTGTAATTCATCTTTAACATTAAAGTCAAGTGGGTGTTTCTCCTGAAATCTGGCTAAAAATCTATACAATCATTTAAAATATACAGGTACGTACAAGGCTCTGCAAAAACCTGAAAGGAGGAGAAGAGCAATGTGGCTCCATTCTTAAATCTTAATAATTCCTTAAAAGTGTCTCCTTAGCATCTGAGGAATGTGCAGAAACCTTAACAAACAGCCATTTCTAGACCAATAACTCTGCGGCCAGAGATTTCCTGTCTGAGCTACAATCTTTAATTCCAGCTTGAACTCGCACTCTTTGCGGACACTCAACCCACGCTGTATTTCTCAACACGCCTGCCTTCGGACATGATCTTGCCTTGTTTTAGTCAGTGAAACATATGGCCTGCATAATGTATGTCTCGGTATTTCCTTCTAATGCAAGGTTTTGGTGCACTTTCTCTCCTGTCTGTGACATTGTGAAGGCAGTTTATTGCATTATTTTACAAAAACCATGATCATTTGCAGTATTCATGGCTCTTTTCAGCTCACTTGTCAACAAAGGCTGAAAGAAAATAGCTTGGTCTGGTTCTTGCTAACAAACATACTTTTACTAGTGGAAAAAAAAAAATCACACACTGTAGTAGAATAACTTGTTTCATTCCTAGTAAGAAGCTTAGAAGTGCTATCAAACACAAAAACTGCTAAGATAAAGAGAGAATACTTTACCCGAAATGCTAACATTACTAACAATGAATGAAACCAAGGGCGTTCATGCTAACTGGCTTCCATTTCCCCCCTATCAGCCACTGTGGGTGAAGTAATCCTCCAGAGTAATGACTCTGGCAGCTGGTTGTTGCTAATGCTTGCTCAAGGTGCTGCAGTATTCCTGCATTTGGAGCAGGTTTCTAAGCCAGGCTTCACCCACTGAGCGAAATAATGTTAATTTTATTTGCATAATTAGACTTGATGATTGATGGTTTAATACTTGGCTTTGTATCAGGCCATTTGCTGAGAGTTAAAGCTGTTCTCTGAGAGTTGTGAGAGGATGTTGGATTACAGTTAGTCGCACGGGGGCGGACGTGGAAACTGCAGGGCTGTGTAGGATTTGCTGGGAGCGAGCTGATTGGCTACCGATGTTTTGACACAAAAAAGACCTCTCGACTTTCCAGCCAAGAATGTGTGTAAGCTCAGAGAGACTGCCTGTTAACACAGAGCGAGGGTATGTTTTTTTGTCAGTGTTAAGAGTGCTTGTTTGGTGAGTGTGCAAGAATTCAAATGAAATGGATCACTACTCCTTCACTATTATTGCGCTACATAATTGGGAGAGCTATTTAGTTCACTAAATAAAAGCAGGAAAAATTCAGGAGTCAGTAAATGAATTTGAACACTTTCTCTTAAGTTCACCAGCAGCTGAAGTTGGCTTCTTATTCAAGGGATGAAGGTAAAAAGTAAAAACATAAAGGTAAAAAAGGTACAAAGTACAACACCTGACTAGACTACAAATGTTTAGTGTTTTTTGCTGCATGATAAGAAGTATTAGGGTCTTTGTTTTAACTGTACAGAGCTTTTTTGTGGTGTTTCTCCACAGAATTGAGCCTGATGAGTTTAGTTTTAATGGCTCAGCAGGTACAGTTAACATAGGGCTCCTCTGTCTGTTGCTTAGTAACGAGAGACTCTCAATGCATTTGAGTATACATTGTGCTGATGTAGTCAGACAATTTGTAGTGAGGAGAACTGGCACTCATTAAAGTCCTCTGGGGCTGTCAAACGCTACAGGGCTGGACTGGGAGAGTCTAAAATGAATGGATTAATATGGAGCTCTGCTCTCATAAACTGAGCACTTCAGTTATAAGAGTTTCTAAACGTGTCTTATGTACGTTTGTGATGTCAGTGAGAATGAACTGCTTCACTCAACCAATGAGCTGATTTACTTGCTGACCAATCAGCACGCAGTAGCCGTAATGCCAACCAATCAGCACTCAGTAACGCCAACCAATCAGCACGCAGCAGCACCGACCAATCAGCATGCAGTAGCAGTGACACCAACCAATTAGCACTCAGTAACAGTAACATCAACCATCAGCATGCAGTATTACTAATGCCAACCAATCAGCACTCAGTAGCACTAATACCAACCAATCAACACTCAGTAGCACTAATGCCAACCAATCAGCACTCAGTAGCACTAATACCAACCAATCAGCACTCAGTAGCAGTAATGCTAACCCATCAGCATATAGTAACAGTAAGGCTAACCAATCAGCACTCAGTAGCAGTAATGCTAACCCATCAGCATATAGTAACAGTAAGGCTAACCAATCAGCACTCAGTAGCTGTAATGCTAACCAATCAGCACTCAATAACAGTAAGGCCAACCAATCAGCAATCAGTAGCAGTAATGCTAGCATCCAACTGCCAAAAACCTTGCGGATGCCCTCCAGCATTTTGTCGTCATGTTTCTATATAATGGGAGAAGTAGGAAGTTACCAGGCTCCCCTTGAACTTGCTCTGATGTAGTGATCTACAGTGTTTGGCAACATGAATTATCTGACCAATCACGGACGTCTCTGGTGTTGGCATGGCAACAACCAAGATAATGGACTGGCTGCGTCCCAGCAATAAGAACTTCTTGACAAATGTCAAAAGGATTAGAATCTCCAAAAGCAGCACAAATGGGACTAAAAGTTTAAACTGAAGTGAAATATAAAAGTGAAAAGTAGCCCAGTATCATCTTTGCCAGTTATGTGAGGAGTGGAGGATGTCTTAGGGTCAGTTGGTGTGGACCAGTCAAAACTTTTTCTTTAGTCAAACTCTTTCTTTAGGACAGGTGTGAACACTCCACCCGTACTCAGGTCTGCATGAAGATGCAAAGATTAAGTAAGGTTTATTTTTTTATTATTGCCTGTAAAGTGAAAGTAACAGGGTCATTGTATCCCAGTCAAACTTCCAATCAAAGCACACCCATGTGTTTAATTTGGCACACTCTAATGTCTACAATGTGAAATCAACCAACCCGAATGAAAAAGATAAAATGTCGCAAAAACCCAAGTTCTGGTTCTGACTTTAGATATGAACCAGGTGTGAAAACAGCCTTATTTGCACTTTAAAACATTCCAACAGTTTGTTTTGTGCTTCAAGGCATGTGGTAAATATTTCTTCTCTACATATTACAATACTCAGGAAGAAGTCAGAGGCCATTTCGGTCACGAGTATGATGTCACAAAACAAATAGCAGAAAGATGTCATTGAAAATCAGCGCTGTGTTTATCACTAATGTTATTAGAATTCAGAGCTGGTCAGTGATAGGATTTACATTAGATACCTGAGCTGAATGTCCAGCTGAAACTGAGTCTGTATGTGTGTGTGTGTGTGTGTGTGTGTGTGTGTGTGTGTGTGCGTGTGTGTGTGTGTGCCAATGCGTGTGTGCTGGTTTGACTTGGGGCAGCTCCAGCTGTGTCAAAGAACCCAACCAAATGCCTCAAGTCCCAAATGGGATTAGAAGGCAAGGAGAGAGAAACAGAGAGAGACAGAGAGAGGGAGATTCTTGAAACGTACTAAAATGTCATTCTATATGAATTCGTTATTGCACATCACTATCGATTTGTATTGGTATCCGGCTACCATCAGCAAAAAAGGCTGAACCAGATACTGATTTGGAAAAAGAACGAAAGTGATCCAATCCTGTAACAAATATATACCGAAAAAGCACTCACTCACTCACTCACGCTGATGTTAACTGTGTCGTTCTTCCTGTGGGGTTAATAAAGTGATCAAGCAGTTTCAGCATCATAGCCTACTTTTAGATGGTCACCTTATGTGAAGTGCTACAATAAGAAATAGATAGTGTTAAAGCCACAAACATACATACAGACGCTTCGAGCTACACAGACAGTTTCATGCATCATTGCATTCTAAAATCGATGCAGTAATAATAATAATGCAAGTGCAAGCTGCATTCTGAAACGTTCGTAGTGTCTAATTTTATATGAAATAGATCTGATTCTGTCATCTGACATTTTAGTGGGGTCTTTTGTATCAAAGATCTGATTCAGTCATTTGACATTTGTTTTGTTTGTGCTTTTGTGAACACCTAGAAATGGTGGTGACATTTTGAGAATTTCATAGGATCTCTTGTATAAATAAGTCCTGAATCTGTCAGTCTAATGTTTTTTTTGTACTCTCTTCCTTTATTTGAAGCTCTGATTCGGTCAGTTAATCTGACATTTGCTTTATAGGAACTACTTGGTTTACAACAAAAACCTGATTTGGTGAGTCAACATGCGTTTTTGTACAGGATAGGTTGCTTGTGTTGCCTCCATTAGTTGGTTGGGCTTTTGCTGGTTGCACCTGTTCAATTCCCTGATGGGAAGCGGCCATCTACAGCAAGGGGCGCTACAGAAGCAGCCACGAGTAGATGATATTGTGGCGCTAGTTGGGAAAGCCCCACCTCTTTGTGGAGATCCGCACAAGCGTGGTAGCCAAAACAATCTGAATAATCAAGCTTTTTTGTGTGTTATTAAGCCAAATGCTATAAACTATTTATGAGTTTTTTTGTCAGATATTACCAATGATTTCAAATATGTTTCTGAAACGGTAATTTGTCTCTCCCCATTCAAAGAGATAGGAGTCTGGACTTGCACGACTTGAAATAAATGCCTGGCACTGTCGCACAGATGCCTGCCGAATGAACAGACTTTCCTACAGGGACTCAGCTTACACTCCTATACCGTTTATGCGTTTAGCTGCTGAGGCTGTTGGAATGACAGTAGGTCCCATTCAGATTTGTCCTCTATTGTCCCCTCAAATACTGAGTGTTTTAACCAATACACGAAAAATAAATGCCCAGCGAGATGGTAAAGGACCCTGCGTTTGCCATGTCGTGAACGTGTCATTTAATATGTTTTAATGTTAGCAATTCCTTCCGCCAAATTATAGTTCCTTAACAACAACGAACTCCGCTCACTCGCTGAACAGTCTGCTGTAAGCCTCGCCTTTTGAAGTACAGACTGAGCCATAAAACTGCCGCAATATCAAGTTTAGCTCAGTTTTGTCATTTTTTGCCAGATCAGTATTAATGTTGTTTTGTTCCAGCCAGTCTGTAAAGCATCTTACAGCCCATTTTGTTTGGCGAATGGTATTGGGTTCATTTCTGGCTGATTCCAGGTTGTTTAGGTTCTTCTGTCACAGCTGCCGACTGAAAAGCTGCTCAGTGGTGATGACAGTTTGGGAATTTAGTGTCGTCTCATCTTCAGAGTCTGACCAAATCGGCTGTCGGTCAAATGTGATCTTGAAAGTATCCATTTTCTGTTTGTGGCAAAGTAAGAAGTAAAAAAGTTCATATGGTTTGAGCGTCTCCTACAGCTGTCAAAGTCATTGCTTAGCAGCGGCGTCTCAGCGGAGTGATTCAGTGTTTGTGAAAAACCCGTGATGTTATGATGAAATAACAGCACGGTTAGAACGCTTCTCAACCAATCAGCTTGCGTGGTCGGAACAAACTGTTCTATAATGTCAAAATATAATATTTTTTAAAGCAAAGTCACGTTGAACATCTGTATTAACTTCTGCACTCATGTGGGTCTAAATGTGCATTAAATACAATGGCACTATCTAGGCTTCCATCGACTTCAATCAACATTTTGCAAATGCGAAAAAGAAAGACTGTTAATTTTTTTTTATTATTTTTTTAAATTTGTTTCCATTGACTTACAGCAATAAATGGTTTATGTGATGACATCACTATTGACAATCCAAAAAAACAAACCCAAAAAACCCAGATACTGCCTAAGTTTTCCATATAATATTAAAACACAAGAGTAAGGTAAGAATGCACGGTGAGTGTGTACAGAAGGACCATGTGTTGATGAAGCGTCATTTGTGTTAGTGTACTTGCATTGAGTTTGTTCCTGACCTAAAGTACCTTTAATGGGTGCTTCTTCAGAGAACCACTTCTGTAAATGGCGTGAATGTGAAGAAAAGGTTTAAACAACCTACACATAAAGCTTCTAGGAAGAACCCTTTAAATGGGTTTAACCATTTACATTATGTGAAGGTTCTTTGAACCATTGTCTCCTCTTTAGTCCAGATTCCTTTTTTTCTGCTGTGGTTTGCTGTGGTTTACTTTGTTGGTTTGTTATAGGATCTTTCCTCTTTCCTTTTTGATTTCATATTTCAAATTTAAGTGTCATTATTATTAATTATTACTTGAGTGTAAGTATTGACAATTCATCTTCTGAAATCAGACTTTAATTTAGAGAATTTAGAGAATCTTACCAATAAGTGTTGTGTCCATTATTAATTATTTTCACATAAAACCTCTCATATGAACATCTATCTAGCGCATGAGTGAAGAGTTGGTGCCATCACAATGCACTCAGTGATCAGCTGTGTCAGTGCAGAGCTAAAGCAGTTGCCAATAGGGGGCAGAAGCTGAGGGCAGTAGTTGTGGTGTGTCTGCCTGTCTACACTTGCTGTGCAGAACATCAGGGAGCCTGTACAGCAGGCACAGACAGGCAGACAGACAGCAACCCGCCAGGAAGGACACACAGACAACTCCACTGGCCTCACACTTCTCTCTACAAAAATTTGCACTCAAAACCAGGAAAACAACATCCATGATGTTTCAACATCATTACATCTATGATGTAACAGCTTGCCCTCTGTCTTGTACGTGTATGTTAGAGATGTGCATGATTATTCGAGAAATCTTGATGAACTCATTTTAGTATTAATCTACTTAATCAGGTATTTGAATAAGTCTGTGTAGTTTGGAATAAAGGAAGTTCATAAATTCTGTATTGTCATGTCCTTTTTTTGACTGCGTGTAGGTTGTAGAACTACAGAGAACGTGGGGACTCAAGCAACTCATACTGTGTCTCACGTTAAGCTAAATGGCCACATTAAAGCTGAAATACTTAAAACAAAAAGGTCATGAATTTGCACAACTAGTAGTAAAACCTTCAATGTATGGACATAGTGTGAGAAGAAACTTTATGACTGGTACAGGCAGAAGTTCTGGATGGCTTCTGCTTTTTAAATCAAATCATGGAGATTTAAACAAAGTCATTCAGTGTTTTGATGAGAAAAGATGATGAGAAACTTGCTGGCTCAGATTTCTCTACAGTGGTGTTGATAAGAACCAGGGGTCACCATGCTTACAACACAAATATAGACATTTTATTTACTGACCAAAACCACAAGGAACCTACAGAGTTTTACATGTAATGTTGATAAAATAGTGGTAAATCTGGAAAAAAATAAAATAAATAAAATTTTGGAACTACTTTGACTCACAATGTCCTGCATGTACCTCTGTACTACTACTATAAAACAATGTCTCAGGCATTTGTGTACCTTTCTGTGAGATTACTTTTACAAGCATTAAATGTTTTGGATGTCTGGTTCCTATCACCACCACTGTAAATAATTTTGAAGTTTCACGTCAAAACATTCCTAGTTACATTAAGCACTATTGCTTAATTATGACAATATTTTAACTTAATTATGTAGAAATCTAAAAAAAAGGGGCATTCCCATTAAAATAAAACAATGGACCTCTCTTTTGATGAACAGAGGTAGGACTAAAGAAAAGGAAGTCCTCCTCCCAAACTTTTCTTAGATAAAGCCACAAAATCAGTTCAACCATCAGGTACACATCACCTCTTAGGCTAGCTGCACATAATAAATGGATGTTAAACCTTCTATGTTTTTGTTTTATGTCTATAACTTATAACCACATCTCTTATTGGTTTATCCAAGTGCAACTAAAATGCAGATATCTCGTCCTCTACTGTTTGTGTGTACACGGCCCAGCAGCTACAGATCTTTGTCACAACTACAGAGGTCATAGGTCCAAATTCAGGCTTTTGCCATTGTGCCCTTTAGCAAGAGTGCTTAATCATAAGTTGCTCTGAGAAGACTGTTCCTGCAGCAGGTTAATGTGCACAGCGTCAGGTAAAAGCACCAGTGGAATATTAATGTGCTGCAGCTCTGCTTCTGAAATTGGGAGCTCAAGCTCAAATATTCTACTGACCAAAACATACACTATGGGTCAGTTTTCCAAACTAAGCACACCTAGACTACATGGGATTTTACAGCATTGGCACTGCAGTTTAGTCCAAGACTAGACTTCATGCTTGTAACACAAAACCAGTCCTATACATCCAACAACTTGTAGACATCTGCTCATCCATTAATAGCAAGTTTGTCCCCTGTTGCTGCGGTAACAGCATCTACTGTTCTGGGAAGGCTTTACAGTAGATGTTGCAACATTACTGTGAGAATTTCTTTGCATTTAGCCATGAGAGCATCAGTGAGGTCAGGTACTGATGTTGGATGATCAGTCCAGGATCACAAACTCCATTCCAACTCATCCCAAAGGTACTGGACGCAAAGAAAGTAGTTACACTGCTTCACAGCCCAATGCTGGGGGGGCTTTATACCCCTATAGCTGATATGTAAATTAGCTGAATTCACTAATTAGAAGTGTCATCTGGATACCTTTAGACATACAGTGCAAGCTCAGCAGTGAAGTTTTGACAAGTTACTTCCTAATTATTCATCCTATTATCTATCAGCCACATCTGGAGTACATGGTCAATTATCATGGACAATCATTTTGAAATCGTTTTGATTCAAAACATACATATAATAGATGCCAGTGAGCAGCTGATGAAGCAACCAGCTACTGATTTCTATTATAAGTGTGTTCTGAGTCGGTGGGTTAATAGCTGTGGTTAAATTGAACATTTTAAGAAATCAAGTCCGCATGACTGCATAGCATTTGTGAAACTAACTGTTATGTAGTTACTCCCAGAATGACCCTATAGAGTCTAACTGCAGACATGCACTCATCTCCACTGAAGTCACGTGCACATGCACTCTCTGTCACAATGGCAGAAGCAGCCCAACAGCACGTTAACATTTGTCTGCTTCGGCTAAGGGAGTCAAGAGCAACCTTAAAACAGTATCATCGTTATAGTTTTCTTTTTCCATCTCAGTAACAGTATGCTCGCGGTGCATGTCAGGCTGAAAGTGCATGGCTGCAGCCAGAACCTTCTCCAATGACCACTCACATGGTCATTTAACAGTTCTTTTTTATACTAGAAACCAATGTGCACCTGCTGAAGCCACAAGGTTTTTTGATGAAGTCCAGAGAAACACGTCAAAATTACTGTCCATGGTTAACAATCGTATGCTACAGATGCAGCTTATAGGGCCAGTCCCCGGAACCTTATTAAGCCTTAGCCTAGACAAAAAGAATTTCTAGTGGTGAATTACGATCGGCATTGCGCTTTATTCCAATACTACGCTTAATCCGTGTCTGGAAACCGGCCCATAGACACAGTGTTCCTTCAAAACAGCGCAAGAGATGAACTGTATTTCTGAACAGAAGGCTGGACTCACCTCATCATCCTTGAACCAGGACAAGCTCTCGGCCGTCAGCACAAACCAGTACTCCTTGGCTCCACCTTTCATGATGCTGATGTTGTTGATGGTCAGCCAGCCTTTGCGGATAACCTGACAAAATGGGAAAAGAATAAAGGTCAGATAAGATTGTGGTCGACTCAAAGACACAAATCGGGACGTCTGCCCTTCATGTCAAGCAGTTTCTAAGCTCCCCTTGAAAAACAAGCCGTTTGTGTGTCTATTGGAGTGCTGTGCTAGTTGTGGTTAAATAAAGTCTTTTGAACATTGTAAGAAATCAAGGCTGCAGGACGCACAGTGTTTGTGAAACTGAGTGACTTTGAAACTGTGGTTACTCTCAAAATGATCATTCACGTTAGTACAGAAATACCTGAGTGATGCATTCTGGTCAATATACAAGCCACACACATGTAAAAATGGGTCATTGTACAGAAACGTCCACTTTTTTTATCTGTCCATAGGTGTCACTGGTGTTACTGATCCTCATCGGTGTTACACATGAGAAAGGTAACACCAGAGACATTTTTAATGAAAAATGCATTTTACAAAATAACTGCTACAGAGCATCAAACCACATGTTGTAAATCATGGAATATCCACTAAAATAAGTTATTTAATCCATTTGTGTTCTATTTTTTCACAATTATCTAAGACTAAAGTAGGTCACACCAGCGACTTCAACTAAAAGCTTCATATGAAATCATGAGATAAATGAGAACATTTCTGACAACTGAAAGACACAGTGGACTTACCACATGCTTTTTTTCATAGCTCCTCAGAAATAAGTAAAAGGAAGTCAAGTAATGTCATCAGTGTGATTTTTAATTCAAAATAAGAGATTTTTTGTTACGCAGTAACACCAGTGGCACGACTCCTGGGGAACTTTCATTATATATTTTATAATACTTATTTGGCATTTGTTTTATTTGACTTTATGCCACTTAAATCATATATGTCATAGTCATGCATAGATTACTGCAGTTGAAAAACGTTTTTTGCCTCAAACTATGGCCTCACCCTTTACACATGACTGCGAGGACGAGCTCTTCTGTGGCGCTTGGAATTCTATATGATTGATTTAAAAACCAATATTGCTAAATTGACGGCTCAAGAAGGTGTAATTGTTAAAATAACTTATTGTTTTATTTTAAAATACAGATAAATTGTAACTCTGACATGTTTTTCAAGTGTATATATCTGTAAACGCTAGGGACACAAAAATGGATGTTTATGTAGAATGACCCAAATACACCATACAACAGTGCAGTGCTCTGTGGTTTCTATACAAACTAACTGTACACTTACAATCCAAAACCAATTAACAAGTGTGCCTGTTTGTGTTTGTTACTGACAGGTGCTTCGGTCATGCCTATTCCTCTGACCATCCAAACTGTCCACAGTAATACAGGCTACATGCAGTGTAAGTTTAAACCAAACTAAATCCTGTAAATAATACATATTCATTCCTATTGGTGCTTATTTGTGAGGTCCTATTGGTGAGTTTCCAGACTGAATTTCTTACAATGATGCCAGAGGCTGGTGGAGATGTGGCCTGAAATAGTAAGCATGTGAAAGACAGAGAGTGAGACAGGTACATAGATAGTAGGGGCGTAAAGATTTGAATGCAACTCTTTAGGAAACTATTCTAAGTATCATGAAATCTTAAAAGGCCTGTATCATGGAAGAATCAATTTCCTTCACTTTATTGACATGAAAAAGTGTGATTACCTATGCAAACATGTTTAAAGTTTCAATAAGTACCATACAGTCCATATATGGGAACGGAGCTGCAAAAACAGCCCATTTTTAACTGTTATGTCACAAACCCAGCACATTTACTTACATTCATCTATTCATCCTACAGCAGTTCAGCCCATTTACATTTAGGTTATATAATGTGTTTCAGCTGGGACTGCATGCAGGACAGCCAATCAGAGGTCATTTACATATACCAGTCTTATATGTACAATAACAAAACCAGCCTGTTTAATCCTAAAGGATTAAAAAAGAGGTGGAAATGGTCCTGTTTTTGGTGCATAATCCTACACAAACATCATACATGAATCTAAAATAGAAGAAAAATGTAGGACATGGGCCCTTTAACTTTCATCTCGGTTCAATTTGATTCAATTGGTATCAAGTTATTTGTAAAATATACATTAAATCCACATGATTGCTGGAGCTATTTACACGGTAGTGAAATATAAAAAAATAAAAACAATACACCAAGATTTTGGGGCATTTTTAGGTTTGAAAATAGCTACAAAAAACCAAGAATTCGACCAAAAATTGGGCTCATACTTCCACTTGAATATTTACTGATTCTAATCTACTGTACTAATCCAAAATCAATGCAGTTGCATTGCCACCCTCAGGCCGATACAGTTTTACACCCCAGCTAGACAGACAGATGGACACGGATAAACAGGTGTACAAATAAACATGAAAAAACAAATAAAGCAACTGGAAATGTGGAAATGGAGAGCAACACCTGGCACATAGCAGCTCGCTCCATTAAAACCCAGCACTCCAGAAAGGATCAACATATCCGAACGCAACATCAACACGAGTCACCCGGATGTAGCTCAATAAAACAGCAGCTGGTTATGAGCCTAAGATAATTATACCTGAAATTCACCCAGAAGGCAAACAGAGTAGAGCTTAAATCAGACAGACTAAGCTGAAATAATACAACCTTTTATTATAATAAATCCCAAAGTGGGAGCCTTCAGTGCTACTGTAAATACAGCACAAACCACACCAGACTGCATAGCATTCTTAAGCCACGGTCACACTGCACTGTCGCCTCACTATTTTCTTTGCTCTTGTGCAGCAAAAATCAGGTGAGTGTTGTAAGTCCTGAAGTGATATGGCTTTAGAGGTAACATGTAGTCAGACAGGGCTGCATGATAAATAGTTTTTACCGTTATCGAGTTATGAGATTCTGCAATAATCACATCAGTAAGAGCTACAATGATAAAATGGATCATATTACCTCACATGCAGTGCCTAAGTGACATAAATAGATTCAGGGGAACACAGCATTAGAAGCCCAACAAGCGCTGGCATGTGCTGAGCTTGAACCCTGATCTCCTGCACGGAGAGCCAGTTACAAACCACACAGCTCCAACACTACTCTATCCTGAACTACTAGCCGGTAAAAATGCTTAAAGCGTGAAGACTATTTTCAGTCTCAGTGTGTAAAATGTATGGACTGAAAAGTTACAACATATATAACATTATGACCACCTCCTTGTTTCTACACTCATTGTCCATTTTATCAGCTCCACTTACTATATAGGTGCACTTTGTAGTTCTACAATTACAGACTGTAGTCCATCTGTTTCTCTGCATACTTTGTTAGCCCCCTTTTACCCTGTTCTTCAGTGGTCAGGACCCCATGGACCCTCACAGAGCAGGTACTATTTGGGTGGTGGATCATTCTCAGCACTGCAGTAACACTGATGTGGTGGTTGTGTGTTAGTGTGTGTTGTGCTGGTAGGAGTGGATCAGACACAGCAGTGCTGCTGGAGTTTTTAAATCCCTCAGTGTCACTGCTGGACTGAGAATAGTCCACCAACCAAAAATATCCAGCCAACAGCGTCCTGTGGGCAGCGTCCTGTGACCACTGATGAAGGACTAGAGGATGACGAGCACAAACTGTGCAGCAGCAGATGAGCTATCGTCTCTGACTTTACATCTACAAGGTGGACTGACAAGGTAGGAGTGTCTAATAGAGTGGACAGTGAGTGGACACAGTGTTTAAAAACTCCAGCAGCACCGCTGTGTCTGATCCACTCGTAACAGCACAACACACACTAACACACCACCACCACGTCAGTGTTACTGCAGTGCTGAGAATGATCCACCACCCAAACAGTACCTGCTCTGTGAGGGTCCATGGGGGTCCTGACCACTGAAGAATAGGGTAAAAGTGGGCTAACAAAGTATATAAGAAACAGATACAATTGTAGAACTACAAAGTGCACCTATATAGTAAGTGGAGCTGATAAAATGGACAAATAGTATAGAAACAAGGAGGTGGTCATAATGTTATGCCTGATCAGTATATATATATATATATATATATATATATATATATATATATATATACACACATACATGTTTACATATTTATTTGTGTTTGTCGCCTAAACAGAAAAAGCTGTTCAGGGAAATCTGACTGTTTTCAGACTGAAGCGCCTCATGGAACGTTTTCAACTACAAATTCTGCACCAGGGGGCACCATTAGCAGCCAAAACTGTTTGATGCTTCATAAGAACAGTCTTTCACATCTGTGTGTCCTTGCTTAGCCTTACAGTGCATAAAAATGTACCTGA
Organism: Colossoma macropomum; assembly: GCF_904425465.1. Taxonomy (NCBI): domain Eukaryota; kingdom Metazoa; phylum Chordata; class Actinopteri; order Characiformes; family Serrasalmidae; genus Colossoma; species Colossoma macropomum. The sequence continues at coordinate 6,883,728 of NW_023494805.1, forward strand.
TGTTCCGATGCAAGAGGATACTAGTATTTCATTATTTTAATTTTGCACAGTAGTGAATGCTGCATTTGTAATGTACCATTTTTTGCTATTTGCTTAAAGATGAATTCAGTTCAATTTCTGTTTACATATTTTCAGCACATCCAATCAGATGCACAAATAGTTTCTCATATCGTCATTGTAATCTCCAACAACTTCATCAATTAGTATATAATATATACTAACAAAACCTGTTTTAAAATGACAAGATACAGCACAATTTATTTTTATTAAACTTCATTTGCCTTTTTCAGATACTCACAGTCACCTATGTGAATACTTCATACTTCATACATTTAAGTATCTACATCCATCTCTAAGACATAATGGACCAGACAGTAGTCATGCGATGTTAATGCTTATTCTCTTTCGAGAAGGACATTTTTAATCCAGGCTGAGTAATCTGAGCTGAAAAGTCAGAGCCCTTCCTTACCTGGATGTCCTGTCAGAGCAGGAAACAAGGTGGTTCTCCTTAAACGGGAGCATGCATGGGGACAGCTCGCTCACAGAGAGGGGGTGGGGGTGGAAAAGAAGATGCTGGCCATGATAACATAAAAAAATCTCATGAAAACATAACTGAAAACAAACAAAATCGCACTGGAACCAGAAGCAGAATTACAAGAATGACAAAAACTAAACAGTTAAAATATTTAAAAAGCATAATAACTATAATGTGCAGATTCTGGAGTGACAAAAAAGTGTTAAAAAAACAAGCCACAGTGAAAGACTTTTCTCAAAGGCTTTCATGTGCATAGAAAGCGAGGAAAAGCACAGATCTTTGATAATGTGGATAACTCACATATACACACACTGCACTAACCTGGTTTCCTGCAGAACTCGTCTTGTTTGTCTGGCTGCTCCGCTGCTGCGCACTTTAATTATCAGAAATCAAAGAAAGATGAAGTGTGATTGAAGGGGAAACACAAAAAAAGACATATTAATACGAAGTTTAGAGCAACAACTGGCACTGTATCCATCACGAGTACCAAATTTCACATAGTCATAGACCTCCATTAGAGAGGAATACCTACTTAGCGAAGCCAATGAAATCCTCATGGTTGGTGTTGATGTATGAAAGCTGGATATCAATCAGCAACAGAATCTGTTGAAAAATCCAAAAAATGATTACTTTTTCAAAAATACACAGGGTTCTAATCACTGTGTGTGTCTGTTTATCTACACCGATCAGGCATAACACTGTTGTGTCCGATCCATTCAGACCATTCAACACACACTAACACACCACCACCGTGTCAGTGTTACTGCAGTGCTGAGAATGATCCACCACCCAAATAGTACCTGCTCTGTGAGGGTCCATGGGGGTCCTGATCACTGAAGAACAGGGTAAAAGGGGGCTAACAAAGCATGCAGAGAAACAGATGAACTACAGTCTGTAATTGTAGAACTACAAAGAGCTGATAAAATGGACAATGAGCGTAGAAACAAGGAGGTGGTCATAATGTTATGCCTGATCGGTGTGTATGTGCACGTGGTAATACATGAAATTCAAAATTCAATGCAAAAGAGTGGCGTCTCAACAGGACACATTTTTTTTCCCCACACAGCACAAATATGAGCCTTGTGTTCATATATTAATGTTAATATGTTAGTGTTTGCACCAAACACACAGCTTACAGTCATGTGCACTAAGGGTACAACGACACACATATTTTCTATGGTTAAGATTCAATTTGATTTTCATTATTTTGTGTGTTAAGCGTCAGAGCTCATATTCTATACTACACATATTGGTTTGGCTCAGTTAAATAAAAGCCATAAAACAGATACCATCTGACAAAATAAACCCCAAAAATCAAAAATCACTATATACATACCTGATAATATAACATTTTTAGGCATAGTTTGTAACAAAAATAAAATCTGATACTTAAGATTTTCAAGGTTTTAATGTTTAGGTGATGCCGGATGACTGCACTAAAATGTCTGCACTGTACTGATTTTGCTACATTTGAAACTCTCTGTGAATAAATATGGCATCTTTCTTTAATGCTAATCCAGGTAGACTATTTTATGAATGTTTATATGTCAACATTAGCATCACCAGAAATGTACATTAAAAAGAGGTCGACATCAGTCCACAATTCCCACATCGGTGCATCCCTAGTATTAGTATTTGTCTCAGAAACAAATTTCACGCATGTCAGCATAAGCCTTCAGAAAAAAATCTTTAATCTTTAAAATCTTTAAAAAATCTTTAAAAAATCTCTTGAGAAACACATTCAATCACAAGTTTTGCCTGGTAGTGTGTATAAATCATTCCACTGAATTGGTATAAAGTCAGAGCTGAAAACACATTGTAAAGCAAAGGCTAAAATTCTTTTGCTTTAAGTGGCCTTATACATGAATTATATTTACTTTATTGAAACATTTTGTATCTACCCAAACAGTCATAACACCACTTAAAATTTACCAAATGTTTCAGTAGTGACTGTTGTGGTAGTGACAATTTTAGCTAATTTTGAGCGGAACTCAAAAGACTCACCAGTACATGACTAGCAAACTCAGCTTTGAACAGTTGTACACACATAAAATCCCAAAAACACAAAAAAGTGTACCTAACTGCAGAAAATATGTGTTACAGTAGTGACAATTCTTACACACTGTTACACACTGATTTTCAGACTTTGGGACACATTTACCTCAAAACAGTGGGATCTAACCGCTCAACATGTGGCCATGAGGGACAGGGATACAGTCTCACTTCCTGCTGTTAAATGCAGGGGCGTGGCTATAATAAGGCTCCGACTTATGGACTAAAACTCTGTGTTTCGGCAGTGATGTGAAAATGTGGGATAGCATTTTTTAACGTTTTTACGTAAAAATTCAGAGAAACAATGTGTTTTTTCTCTGGTTGCCACTGAGGCGATTCTGGACGTTACCTGTTCTTTAGCGCGGCTCTCGCGCTCCCGAATGTGTGTAGTGACGATTCGCTCAGTCTCCTCCCTCAGCACGGGGAACGTAGCCAGCTGTGCAGACAGAGAACACACGAACACACATGAGCAGGACATCACAGTATAGGACTTTCAAAGATTACTCCACTGACTCAGCACCCCTACCCTTTTCATCACTGGTCAGTTTCTGACCACAGGACCGCCGCTGACCAGATATCATTTGGGTGGTGGATTATTCTCAGCACAGCTGAGACTAAAGGATGAATAACAGACTGTACATCAACAAACGGGCTGCAGTCTCTAACTGTACTAGCAAGGCAGCCAGAAAGTACATTATGCATCACTCAAGTCATTAAAATGTATTTATTCAGACATCAAATGTCTCATAATACATGGTTTGCATGCATAAGCACAGATTTTTGGATCTTACTTATCCAAATGTAGACGTATGTTATAGTATTTGTTTGAGTAAATGTGCTGAAGTACTTACTTTCATATTGCGTGGTCACTAGAGCCATCTGACCCATAAATCAAAAATATGGATTTTATTCACAATAACACAACCCAGAATTCTACTGCTTTTATCCAGCAAAAAAAAGTAAAGCAAAGAAGCAAATGTGCTTAAATACTGGCAAGTTTTACAGCCTCCACAGAAAAGAACATCAATTTAACACCAGATTCATTAAAAAAAATCATTCAAATCTTCATCGGTCATCATGGAAGTGAAATCTTTTGCTAGCTGCTTTTACAGCTACTAAACTTTGTTAGGAAGTGCTGAAGGTTTGTCCCCGTACTGTTATTTTGTATTCACAACATTTTCTCGATGTTAAGCAAAAAAACGTAGTACCTTTTTGTGTTACGGACAGAGCTATAAAACTGTCAGAATGTCTGCTCTGCTATTGCGATATTTGCCTGGTGAGCCTGACTGTGGTTTTGTTTCGGTCGGTCTGTAAAGTGTTTCACAGCTTATCATTTGCAGATTTGTATTCTGTTCTTATTTGACTAATATCAGTTTTATTTATTTATTTATTTATTTATTTTATTTATTTTCTGTTTTTGTGTGTGCTAAAATAGAAACATAGATAGCTGCAGAACAAAGTAAGTAGAGACTTGGCAGCGAGTGCTCAGTCGAATGATGGCTACAACACTCCTCAACCAATCAGACTGTGTCGCTGGAACTCACTGGCTGCGTTTACATGCGAAGACTTTTGCCAATCCGATTGAATACGTTCCGATTACAGATTTGGACTGAGGTGTTTATGCTCAAAAATCTGATGGAAAATCTCTGTTTACATGCTCACTGCAAGTAATCCGATCCAAAATGACGCACATGAATAGAGAATTACTTAGTGTAAACATTACCATGACAACCAGCATTGTGTGAGTCCAGTCAGAGTGAGATGAGTTTTCAGCTGGCGCTTTTGTGATTTTTATTGCTTTAAAACTATGGCAGATAAAATGTACCTCACATGTACTTATTAAAGAAGGCCGAGAGGAAGACGTCGTATTCTGAGACACATAAACTGGACGCTCATCCCACCTCCGTCTTTTAAAGATCAGAGCATAAACTTCGTCTCCTGTGCAGACCAGTTTCTGCTCCGCCATGTCACGTTATAAACTTTCGCTATGACGTGACGCACATGATCAGAACATACTTAAACTTTCAGATTGGAAATGTAATCAGATACAGACGTTTACATGACTATTATTCTATTTAACAGATTATTTACAGGATTACCCACCTCGTTTAGTCGGATAAAAATGGTATTCCGAATGGCCTCAATCGGACTAGTCTATTCCGACTGAGGTGTATACATGAACGTATTCTATTCCGATTGAGCTATAAGTTGGAATATTAACAAATTACTAGGCTGCATGAAAACGTGGCTGTTATCAGTGATTAGTGATCCTAATCTGCATCACACTAGTACCTCATATACAGTTACCACCATTATATACATTATGGTTCTATTAGTACCAAAGCAAGGGCCAATAAATATAAGTACACAGATTATTATTACAGCTCTGCTATTCACTGGTGCTGTCATTACGTCACTCGGGACGCCACAGTGATGTGCGGTCAGCTGTTATTAGATAAGCAGTGAGCTGCTGCAAATTAGTGCTTCACTAATTACTCAGAATGTAATTATGAGTAACAGTCGCTGAAAGGCTGTAATGGTCATGACTATTTTTACCATGCAATGACTGTTAATGTCATTAACAATGAATGAACAGTGACAGTAAACTGAATTCTCAGTTAAGTGTTGGGGAGTACGTGAACTGTAATTTAAAGGCAGCTGCAGGGGCCACATTTACAGAAGCCTTATTAGTCTTCTCCCAAATAATAAAGCTGAAAGAATGAGAGGAAGCTCACGCTATATGCAAGACTCTAGACTCTAAAAGACTCTAAAAGACCATAAATCTGTCACAGATACGCATATAAACTGATTCTAATATGATAATCATATGGACGTATGTAAGAAATGTATACGTATCTAGAAGGATGAAGTAATTGACTGAGACGGCTGCACAGTGTCAAAGTAAAGATGCACTCCAGCCGCAAATGCTTGGACGGCACATTGTTCAGATTTTCACAGATGCAGCCTATGTACAGTGCATCACCACATGACTAGTAATACTTTATTATTCGTGAATCATAAAGTGTCCTACAGTCGTAAAACCTAGAGAAATGGCCACCACATACAGAGATGAAGACAGTGACTGTAGAGATTTCCTCTCCTGATTCTCCCAGAACGTATTTCAGCATCAACAAGCCTATCGCTGCTGTCAGCGATATCATTGTGGAGATATGAGGTTTTCTTCCAACAACACCGCTATGCTGTACGCGTTTGAGCCTATTAGGGCTGAACAACTTGGAGAAAATACCTAACTGTGATTTTTCTTACTAGTTGCGATTTCGACATAAAAAAATATCTTTCAGCCTTAGATCCTATGGAGCTCCAAGGTTAGAGGAAAGTGCAACCGGAATTCCACTGATGTAACAGAAAGTAAAATATAAAAGTTCTGCTTTTTTTATGTCAGTGTCAAATTAGTCACTACCGTAATGATATTTTCTATTAGCAGCCTTATGGGGATATATAGTGTTACAGGGTACACACTGTACCCTGAAACGATGGTTCTTCAAGGGTTCTTTAGTAAAGAAAAGATACTTTGCATGATTAACAGGTTCTTTGAATCATGAAAGAGTTTTTCAGATTGATGGAGCATGTGCTGTAGACGGGTCTACATAGAACCTTTTTGAAAAGGGTTTTATAGAGCTCCAAAAAGGGTTCTTTTATTGTAACAAGCCCTGACATCATAATAATAATACCCTTTAATCATGCATATTTTTTCATGAATCATGAATTATGAAGTCCTCCAAACCAAAATGTTACCAAATGATTAATTATCAAAATGACAAATAACTCCAATGTTTTTGACCGGTTGTTCATTAGAGCCCAGCAGCAATTAAACAGATAAACACTGTCGATGGTAGCAGTAATAGAGGTAAAGAAGACCGTACCTTATTAGCACACTGCTGGACTGTGTTAATGAGCTCCTGAATGACCAGGTCAATGCATTTAATGCAAGGTTCCTTCAGCTTCACTACCTGCTTCTTCACTATGGCTTCGAAGGCCATGTCCGGAGTGAACAGGCCTGTCCTGGAGACGTGAACAAAGACACACAACAGACAACGTCAAGGACTGCATTTCAAACAATCACACAGCTGAGAGAGCCATTCTGAACTTCAATTTGCTGTCAATAACCGGTTTCCAAATGCTTTGCCAAAAGCTTATGGAGCGAGTTTGTATACTGTGTCCCTTAATCCAATCCAAGTCAACTCAATCCACTGATGGCTGCGGTTTGCAGGTATTAAGTGATTTGTATCACCACACCACCTGATTTCATTAAGGAGATCTTCTTAATTAAGGAACTTTCGTAGTAACATTTTTGGAACAAGCATGCAAAGGCATTGGCTTAAAGATCCATGAGCTACATCCAATGTTCTACTGTGACTAAAACTATTATATGCTTAAAGTCATCCATTCAGGATAATCCATTTCACCAGCACCCTCATTATTCAGACAGTACATGTCCAGGTTTTGACTCATAATTTGTTTTTCCTTCAATTTATTCGAAATTTTTGAATATGAGTTCATATCGCTGTTGTCGGAAGAAACCTTGTATCTCCAAAATGTTAACTTTACAGGAGAAGCAAAAAACCTACTTTACTTTTAATGTAAGTCAATGGAGCCAGACTTTTTCCCCAAGTAATTTTGGGCCATTTCTTTTGGTCCATGCTTCATGAAATTTACATACAATGTAAAGGGTAACATGTACTTTCAAATTATGTCAAAAACTGAAAAACGTCAAAAATGGAGATATAAGGTTTTCTTCAGACAGCAGCTAAATATTTCATAGATCTGTTTCTCATTTGTTACTCTGATAAGCCTCCAAAAGTAATCACTGGTTAATCTAAATACTTCTATCCAGTGACTTAACTTCTCTTCGCTTCGTTTCTTTTATTTTTTTCTGTATTCATTTTTGAATATTAACTGCCAAATCTTTATTCTTTATTCATATTGCTCTTGCTGTGTTATTGTTTTGCAAACCGGTGTCAATCATAGGAGGATGGGTTCCCCTTCTGAGTCTTGGTTTCTCTCAAGCTTTCCTCCTTTTGCTCTTTGGGAGTTTTTCCTTGCCACTGTCATACATGTTGAAGCTCATTTGGGGTTTGAACTCAGATTTTCTGTAAAGCTGCTTTGTGACAAGCAATATATAAGTAAAGCTTGACTTGATCAAAAAAACCTGAATCTCTCTTTTATCTTAGATTGATTAAAATATTGCCTCATTCTCTAACGCAGCTTCCCGAGGAGCCACTCCAGATCCTTTCCCAACAGCACTAATAAAAATGTATATGTGCTGAGACCTTATTTGGGGAGGAGCATTTGCAAAAAACGTTTTTTTAAATGTAAAATGTTTGTTCTGGAAATAAAAGTAAACATTTCACACTGTTCATATTTGTCTTTAAAACATATCTGAAGCATTTCAGTGCAAGCCTTTAGATCAAAAAGTATTTAATATTATGAAAAACACCCCTTTAGTCAAGTGGGTCCAAACTTTTGACCGGAAAGCGTCGATAGTGGAGTATGAAGGAGCGGTCACCTGATGCCGTGGATGTTTTTGATGGCATAGCTGATCTCCCGACGCATTTCTTTGTCATCGCACTCCATCTGTTTATCAGAGATGAAAAGGGAAATCCAGTCATTATAGGCATCTCTTTTTACATCTGGCGCTTAGTTTAAACACAAATGCACTTGCAGTTTCTGGATAAAGCTCTTAAAATGAGACTTGCCCTTGAATTGCCTTTCTGTTGGATGCTAAACCACCACTCATTATGGATGCAAACTCTTGTGTTGCATTAGTGAAGAACATTTTTGCATTTCCAGAGGAAAATTCAAAGGCAGATCTTGAGATCTCCAGCCTGACCAGACACATTTACACCTTTTTAATTCAATTAAATTGTATTTGCATAGCGCTAGCACATTTGTGAGTCATATTTATCTTACATTTTACTTCTCAAAGCAAGCATTCTGAACTTGGGACAGTCTCTCTCACAGTGACATCTACATGTGTGATATGGACAAAAACATAAGATTAATATGGGATACTTGGAAAAAAAAAACAACAACAGTCTCAGATAACACAGATTTTTACCCCACAATTTAACTGTGCCCAGTTCTATCTAGGGGTGAGCATCACAACAATATTTTACTGTTTTCTGATCAATTACATCACAATATGACACAATATGTTTTTCCGAGTATATCGTGGATACCATCTGTCCTTCAAGAGCACTGATCAACTGCATGTTTTATTACAAAGAGCACATAACTGGTCTTGTTTAATCTGATTTAGAGCAAAGAAGTATGTAAAATTCACTGATAGTGTTTTTAATGTGGCACTAGTGGAGCATTTGGTCTGTTCAATTTATCAAACCTCAGAAAAACTAATCATCATAGTCCACACTACATATCATGAAAATATCTTCAAGTATCATGATGTTAAAATTTTGCTTATTTGCCCACCCCTAATTCCAAACCCTATCATATGATGCCACTAAGCTGGGAGGGTGAAGGCATGAGCTTCTTAATGCAACCTCATTGGGGCTCAACATGCTAACTGCAAATTCTACTGCTAACTCACGCTGAGTAATGTGAGAGAGCAGACCATCCTATCAACCCAGAGAGAGAGAGAGAGAGAGAGAGAGAGAGAGAGAGAGAGAGAGAGAGAACAATTATACTCCCAGAGTCTCAGCCACCGTTGGCTGTGGGATTGCTTAGGATCAAACTGGCATTTGGAGGCTCAGAGGAGACAAAATTGAGAAGAAACTAAGAAGAAACAATACTAAACACACACACACACACACACACGCACACACACACACACTTGCCTTGACTAGCTCAAAAGGGAAGCGTTCGTGGAAGATGCGGTTGATCTTGGCTCCTCCTGACAGCTCAACAGTGTCCACCTGATCACCTGACCCCTCAATCCGCTTCTCAAAGTCCACTGAGAACTGCTGCACCATCCTGCAGACAAGTCATGTAAGTCATTCAAAGTCATGTAAATTTACATACACTTGTAAGTTTTCAGTATAATTACTATAATTTAGTAGGGCCATCAAAGGTAGTGCTACAATAACACATTAACAAGCTAAATTATTAACGCTACTAATTTTTTTAATGCTGTTAACCAATTTTCCTTGGTTGATCCTTTGAACCATCTGTCGTAATCCAGACTGAAGCTCAGCTGCTTGCAAGCTGTATGTTTCTAGGACACAACCGTTGGCCTCTCAATCAAATACAACCTTTAAATAGCTTTTAAAGTGACTTGACTTGACATCAGCACCTTCTGCAGATTATGTTGGACAGATCTCGCAGGAGAACTACAGATAAATCAATGAGGAGCAAACTAACAAAAGCAACAGCAAAGTGGAGCTCCAGTCCCCCCCAAGAGCCTCCACTGTAACAAGAATCCACAAGCTGAACAAGAGTAAGATCCACAGGTTGCAATCACAGAGGAGTGGAACCACTTACTGTATATGATACATATGATATTTTCACTCACTGACCGTATATATGATAAATATATTTTCAGTCACTGACTGTATATATTCACTTACTGACTATATATACGGTATATATGACATACACTGATCAGGCATAACACTATGATCACCTCCTTGTTTCTACGCTCATTGTCCATTTTATCTGTTTCTCTGCATACTTTGTTAGCCCCCTTTTACCCTGTTCTTCAGTGGTCAGGACCGACATGGACCCTCACAGAGCAGGTAGTATTTGGGTGGAGGATCATTCTCAGCACTGCAGTAACACTGACGTGGTGGTGGTGTGTTAGTGTGTGTTGCGCTGGTACGAGTGGATCAGACACAGCAGTGCTGCTGGAGTTTTGAAACACCTCAGTGTCCAGCCAACAGCGTCCAGTGGGCAGCGTCCACACAAACTGTGCAGCAGCAGATGAGCTATCGCCTCTGACTTTACATCTACAAGGTGGACTGACAAGGTGGGAGTGTCTAATAGAGTGGACAGTGAGTGGATACAGTGTTTAAAAACTCCAGCAGCACTGCTGTGTCTGATCCACTCGTACCAGCGCAACACACACTAACACACCACCACCACGTCAGTGTTACTGCAGTGCTGAGAATGATCCTCCACCCAAATACTACCTGCTCTGTGAGGGTCCATGTCGGTCCTGACCACTGAAGAACAGGGTAAAAGGGGGCTAACAAAGTATGCAGAGAAACAGATGGACTACAGTCTGTAATTGTAGAACTACAAAGTGCAGCCATATAGTAAGTGGAGCTGATAAAATGGACAATGAGTGTTGAAACAAGGACATAATGTTATGGCTGATCAGTGTATATATTTACTCACTGACTGTATATATCATATGTTCACTCCTTCACTGTATATATGAAATTTATGATATATTCCCTTATTGACTGTTGTTCAGATGATTTTCAATTTCAGGTTCATGTAAACCCTGCGTTCATACATGAAAATAATGTCCGGTCAAAATAATAATACTGAACTACGGAAAGTAATAAATACATTCTGATAAATGTTATTTTGTCCATACAGCTATAACAAAATGCACTGCTCTTTTACTAACAAATTCAAATTTGTTAAAATAAGACAAAAGTGATTAACTGCATATGAAAATACAGTAATGTGCTGAATCATGACTAATTATTTTAAATGTCCGAGGATCCTAGTATTTAATTTAATGCTATAATATTCCTGGTGAAATCTAGTGTTCATTAATTTACAGAACTGAGAAAGCTAAGTAACCCCTACTACCTTTGATTTATCACTACACTTCAAAGAACTGACTTTAATTAAATCCAAGCTAAAGACATTCACTCTAGTAGCTGTGTTTAGTGTAAAGTGTCAGTAGGTGAGTGTGTTTGTGTTGTGTGAGGAACTGACTGCAGGAGGGCCTTGGTCTTGCGTGACGGGTCGTCAGGGCGGAAGTGTCGATATTCCTCAGCTTCCTTGTCCAGGGCGAGGAGCTGAGACTGTAGCTTGCTGCGGAACGCGGGGAGCGTGTCCCGGATGTGGTTAGTCAGTTGCTGTGGAGACGGAGCAGCAGAGGAGTGGTCAGTATTGTGATCTGGTCGTAACAGAACAGAACAGAATAATGGTCTGCATGGAGCATGGTCGGTTGGATATATGTTAAGACTGGACTCTGCAAAGTGGCAGAGCCTCAATGAACAAGGCAGACACCATGTTAGGTGAGCATTCCCAAAGTGTTTCAGAGCAGAGGAGCTCATCTAGGCTCGGGTTCCTTCCTGGTTACAGTGAAAGTAGATATGAAAACAGATCCTACTCGGGAAAAATGTTGCTACTTACTGAAGCTCTAATTTCAACATGTGATATAGTGAGTCTCTATTTATCACTGTGAACAGCTTTTGGTATATAGTCTGAGTTTCCATTGGTGTCAATAATGCTATAAATTAGCTTAAATGTTTAAAACGTATTTTGCAGTATCCTCACACTTGATTGATACACAGTACTGCAGCACTCCCCAATTAATTAAGACCACCTTTCATGTATTTAATTTACAGGCAAAACACATTAAGTACAAGTTATTCTTTTTTAGCACCAGGAAAAAAGCAGAAAACATATATTTAACATAAAATGACACAAAAGTCTCAACAACTAAATACAATGTCATTTTTTCAGTGTTCACTTTTTATCTTTATTACAGCTTCCATTCTTTTCAGGAGACTCACTTTCAGTTTTTCTAAGAAATCTGCAGACACACCTCCAAAGTTCAGTCTTAGAAGTTGTTGTATTTTCTGCAAATAATCCCAAACACATTCAGTGGTGTTGAGGTCTGGACTCTGGGGTGGTCAGTCCATTGTTCAGCTTCTTTATTTGATGTGTCTGTCAGTGAGGTTCTTCTTGAACAGCTACACATCCTTTCAGACCCACAGCGCTGAGTCGTCCTCTCACAGTGGAAGGATGGACAGAAACACCTGTGGATGTTTTCAGATCTGAAGCAGCTTGATTTTCTCCTCTCTCTCAAAGATGAAAGCTTGAAGTGCTGTTTATCTGATGGGACAGTTTTGGTTGTCTATCAGGTCTTGCGGGTGGTTGTTAGGAGTCCCATTTTCCACCTTTTATTATTATTTTGAACTCCATTTTGGAACTCTTGGTCTTTCACTTATTTCCGCTCTCAGATATGCAAATGGATTATCTTAAATCTTATAACTAAATTAATGACTTGACTGGAAATTAAAAATGAAAGGCTTTTACACTTTTACACTACCTTAATATGGAGCTGAATGCATACAGCACCAGTTCAATTTGCGATTTCTGTTACTTCTCGTTCCTGCCTGTGATCCTTCATCAAAGATTCACGTACTGAAGCACTTTGGGCTGTTACCTGGTTGAGGGCCTTCTGCAGGTGAGGTGTGCCCATGCTGTCTGCTAGGTGCCTGTAGGCAGGATGGGACAAGAAGAACTTCCTCTCTGCAGCCAAAGCAGCTTTAATATCCTTCTTTCCTTCAATGTCCTTCTGACTGCGGTTCACCACCCCAATATAGCCTGAGAGAGAGAGAGAGAGAGAGAGAGAGAGAGAGAGAGAGAGAGAGAGAGAAAAAGAGAGAGAGAGAGAGAAAAAGAGAGAGAGAGAGAGAGAGAGAAATGCTAAAAGTCAGCCAAAACAGACAGTAAGAAGCAGAACTGCTTATAGCCCAAGATTTAAGCTCCAACTCAAAGGAAGCCAAAAATAAAAGCAATAAAACATGATATAGAAAAAAAAAATAATAAGGGAAAAAAGGTATGTAAAGATAAATAATACTCCATGTCTCACCCCTTCGCAGTGGAAGCAACTTGTTCTCCAGAACGTCTCTGGCATCAGTGCCCTCGTCCATCAGGTCCAGTTTAGTGATCACACCAATGGTCCTCAGACCTGCAGCAAAAAATGGACAAAGTCGAGCCAAAATGGCATTATTTTAAAAGTACAGTCAGGAATTATTTGACATTTTGTCAAAACAAGCCCTGAAAGTTAGACAGCAACATTGAACCAAGTACAACCAACCACAGTGACCTCATATTTCTAAAAGACTAAATAAAATTGCAACAGAAAATGATACATATTCGTCCTCAAAAAAAGTTAGAGAATGTTGTTTTTGTTGCTTTGTTGTTGCTTTTTGCACCATGTAGAGCAGCACAGAGCAACAAAACGGAAGTTACAAATATAAACGTGAATAAGACAATAGAGTTTGCACTCTTTCTAAAGCTCCTGCACATATCAAATCCTCTGTTTCTTACCCTGAGGGTCCACGTCTTTGGCCAGTTTGAGGGCGTCTGAGTTGGCCAGGTCAGTGTTGGCAGGTGTTACGGCCAGGATGAGGCAGCTCTCTCTGCAGATGAACTGCATGATCATATCGCGGATCTGCTGCTCGATGTCCGCAGGCTGGTCCCCCACCGGCACCTTAGTGATGCCCGGCAGGTCGATCAGAGTCAGATTCAACACTGCACAGAGGAAAGAGAATTCAGTTCACTCCAATTCAGTTCCATTTAATTCCATTCAATTCCATTTAGAATGTAAATCTCTGACTTTGCAATAATACAGCTGATTATGATCCTTCAGGACATTATCATTAACTCTCAAATTTAACCACAATTAAACTTAATTTCATTATTATAGTATTAGAATAAGGTATATTAGGTAAGAATATTTATTAAAATGTACAATGCTTTTTTATTTTGTTTCAGAATGATACCAAGATATTACTGCAGCCAAAAGTGAGCATATCGCTGTTGTCAGAAGAAAACCGTAACAATTGTATCTTTATTTTTGTCGTTTTTTACTTTTTGACATGATTTGAAAGCACCTGTTACTCTTTACATTGTGTGTAAATTTGATAAATGAACCAAATGAAATGGCTTGAAAAAATGACTTGGGAAAAATTCTGGTTCCATTGACTTACAATAAGTAAAGTTTTTCCTCCTCCTCTAAAGTTCTCATTCTGGAGATATGAGGTTGTGTCCGATAACAAAGTACAACCCTAAAGCAGATCAACTGGCTCATTAGCTCATTATTTGTACTTGGTAGCTAATGTTAGTTTGTACTGACAGAAAATGATTACAGTTCCACATAATTCTGTATAGAATCAAAGCTTTCATGTTTCGTTTAAGAGTCTGAAAATACAACACAAACCACACAGTGTGTAAGCACACATGCTAACAACACTAGCGTTAGCTATCTAGATATTACATCTTATACAGGTTAAAGTCTGAACTCTTGTTTTCTTAAGACCCATGGCAGTAAATGTGTTTTCTTTATTTATATCTATTTGCCACAAGCCAAGCAATGAAACTGCATTCACTTTATATTCAGTTTGTTGTGACACTGTATGATGCGAAATGTATTAACTGTGGAATATAATAGTGGTCATCTCAAATAATTGTGATCCGGTGGTCTCGCAAAGAATTGTGACCCTTTTGACCCTAATGAACTTCATTATAATTGATCCTAACATTCAAAATTTAATTCAGCTGAACAGCCACCTTCAGACTGATGTGTCAAAATGCACTGATGCATATTTATAACCCTAATTTGCATTTTATTTGTATGTCAACAGTGAGAAGTATCACAGAGCAGCTTTACAGAGATTTGGGCCAAGACCCTGTCAACTGACCAAGCCAAAAGAAAATAATAAAATAAAGTAAATTTAAAAATATTCCTGAATGGGATGAGGAAGGAACCTTGAGCCTTGAGCCAAGACACAAATACAATTTACATAAGCAGGATTAAAAGAGACAGATGCCACAGTCAATTAGAGAACAGCTGTCAATCAAAACGCTCAAAAGAAGCACTTCTTTCAAAAAGTCAAAATTAAATACGTATGTGGGCCAGTTAGCAAAACACCAATGATCGTGCTAACTGTTCGTGCTAATTTCCACTGAGTTTCAATATCAGCCATGTTAGCACCTTCAGGTTCAAGCTGAATGTTGAACGCTGCCCAAAAGAAAGAGAAGAACGGTCAAAGGGCCCCACAGAAAAACTCAGGTAATAGGATTTTACTTTATTTTAAAACTAAACTATAAAGGTTATTCACTGTACAGCATCTAAAACATCTAAACAGGCTCAAAAAGAAAGCATTTAAAGCAATACTTCTGGATGTGATAACACAAGGATCTCATTTTAAGCATATATTGTTCAATACTGCACAAAGACTATATCACTGCAGTCTGAAGAAAACCTCATATCTCCATTTTTGCCGTTTTCCAGTTTTCTACATAATTTGAAAATGCCTGTTGTCTGTTACATTGTGTGTAAATTTCAGCATGACTAGACAAAAAGAAACAGCCCAAAATGACATGGAAAAACATCTGGTTCCATTGACTTACATTAAAAATAAAGCAAGATTTTTCCTTCTCCTGTAAAGTTACCATTTTGGAGATATGAGATTTTCTTCCGACAACAGCGATATATAAGTTTGCAGCACTCTTGTTCAAAGCCACACAGCAGCCATATTTTCAAGGTCAACCTGCTGCCTTTCCACCTTCAAGAACAACTCAGTCTCAAAAGAACAGTAGGCTGAGCAGCAGACGGTACAAAAACACTGTCCGACAACAATCACTCAAAAACTTGGCCAATACTTTCCACAAAATTTAAAAACAGCATGGTGTAGATGACAGACACCAAAAAGAACTCAACCAAAATGCATCACAGCAAAACAATGATTGACAGCTTGTAGAATGAGTATTATTTTGACTGTCAACCATTTCACCACCAAAACTTTAGGGGAACATGTCAAGCAGCATCCAAACTTGGAAGAAAAGGAAGAGTTTCAGAGGGAGGAGACAGAGCTCGCCGTAGACATAGAGGTAATGAGGCCCTTCCAGCTAAGAGTAAACAGCCTGCTTATAGACTCTCAGCGGAGTTACTTACACAAGATTGACAGACATTCTGGTATCTAGTATCTTGGTCAACACCCCTGGGGCCCAAAGCAGGAGTTGCTGCTTAGCTAGCTTACCTTAGTTTGTTCTAACCCTGGATTTTCTGTCTAACAATGGTAACTGACCTTTAACTGGGCTACAACATATCAACTTATACTACATGCTTAACCTCCTCCAAGGCAGGTTAAGTTTGGAACTGTGGATTGTAAACAGCTCTTGGATCAACCAGGGCTGAGCTTTCAGCAAAGCCAGAGGCGTCTGTTTGTTTTTAGGTCTTTTTTGGTAAATTGCTGCAAGTCATCAGCTATGAGCTTGTTTGATAGTGCACACACACAAAACCAAGACAGAAGAAGAAAAATAGCATAGCAAACACTTAGTTAACCCTTCATTACATTTGCGGCAAACAGCCCATCAAGTGAAAAAACTGGCTTTTCAGCAGAGGAACAAGAAATCATAACATACAAAATATGAAAAATATGAAGCAATAACACCAACAGCCCCACTGTTTGTCTTCTTTTAGTCATAATCGCTTTATGTTGTATGCCATGGCACCAAATTACATATTTTGTTGATTTTTAAAGTGAAAATAAATGAACACAAACCTCTTTAGCAAACTATTTAAATAAATGAAAACTATCTGTAAATGTTATGGCACAGTTACTTTATATTGAGAAAAAGCAGCAGCATTTGATGATAAGAACACCTTGCTGACTGTTCTGCATAAGGTTGGATCTACTATGCTTTGGGGTTCTACGGCAGCCGATAGAAAAGGAAACAATGCCCAGGTAGACAAAAGAATGGATTTCACTACATATCAGCAAATTCAAATGTGATAAAGTCAGTTTAAAAAAAGCTGAAGCTGAAAAGAGGCTGGTTTCTACAACAGTACAATAACGAAAACATACCTAAAAATCCACCATGAACTACTTTACGAAATGCACATTGTAGCTTTGGAACGGCCCTCATAGCCACCTGACATGAACACCATTAAAAATTGCAGGTAGATCTTAAACATACTGTGCATGTAAGATGGCCCAACAATATCCAGAACAAAAAGAACTACGAACTAAATACTGAACTCAGAATTAGGTACTGAAGTAGCAGTGTGTCCAAATTTTTGCACATGCTACAAGTACTGCCATTTTTTCTACTTTTTAAGTTCATTGAATATAAAGTGATAAATATAAAGTAAGTATTACATTATCATTCGCAAAAAGTACTGTTTTTTACATAGTTTGTTAGAGAGATTTTGTTTACTTTTTTCCACTTCAAAAATCAACAAAAGTCTTGGTAACTGCAGAACTGTATGTTACTCTTTTTCTAGATAGAACCCTAATCCTGCTATGAATTAAGGCAGCATTATAAAAATAAAACCATGCTAATTATTTCTATTAGTTTTAAACTATTATTAGCCATGCTAACATTTTTTTAGACGCAATCACAAGGAAAAATGATGCTGAATGACCTTCCAAACACAGCCTGCAAAAAGCAATCCTATGTTGTTTCTGTGAAAATCAGGAAAAGGAAGGAAATGTGATGCTCCATCACTGCATTTACTTCACAGTCAATTTACCGGGACAAGAGCCAAGAGCACACTGGCACAAGATTCTGTGAATATTCGGCTGTGGGAACAGTTTGTTATGAAATGAAACGAGGATAAAGCATTTCTGTCTCCCATCTCATCTACATTATTTAACTCTATTCTTAATTATATAATCCCAAAGCTCCTCTTTATACTCAAAGCCAATTTTACAGCTTTCAACACAACCGAAGATGTCCAATTTCCTAAAAAGTCAGTTTCGTAAAGAGGACAGGTCTCAAAAAATAGCTGGAAAATGACGGTTAATGGCTGCACCAACCTAAGAAAAACCCAAAATAATGTCATATCTGATGTTATAAGGTGCTCTTCATAACAATAACATAACACCCAAATGCAGAACTCAAAAGCTTAATACTATGCATACAGCAGAGTCTAACAAGCATAATCATTTTGCATGATGTGAACCGACCATAACTGTCTATTATAGCTTGTTAGCCAGGGTAGCATTTGGGGGATATATTTTCCTTAAATGCCTTAAATAGCCAGGAGACACCAGTGCATTGAAGCTTCTATTACACATTTCTGTAACCTGAGAATAACCGATTTGTATTGTAGTCCATGTAGTTACTGAGTAATAAGCCCTTGGATGCAATAAGTCTGGGATTTTAGGGTTAAAGTTGATATCAGTGGACCGTACCATGTGGAGAATACACTCTCAGGTTGATAGGGATGGGGGAGATGCCCTTGTTAGCTCCAGTGACGCGGTCTGTCTCGGCTTCGATCTCTTGACGCACCTCATCGAAATCGGTGAACTTCTTCCCTTTGCAGTGAAGAAACTCCGCCCACTCTGCGGATCAGAAAAGAGAAAACACATCAGCTGTACTGACAACTGACACAAGTTGCCTTGTGCTACACTATCAGTTTAACACATTTGATTGGGACATTCAAACGGCTCAAAGCAAACCATTTGGGTAAACTGGACTGGAGAGTGCGATGAAGGTTTACATGTAGAAAACTGCACTAAGCCTACTGATAAAAGCAAGTGCCAAGATTACAAACATCATATTTAATATTGTACTGAGCTTTCGCATTAAATAACTACCACCATGATGCAAAAAATGCGATGTTAGCAGCTGGGACTCAAGCAGGTGTCAGACATAAAGGCAGCAGCTGCGCCAGCTGAATCATCACTTATCTCTGGAATGGACCTGAAACTTCATCTGTAAATGAGGTTTCAGCTTTAGTAAAAGGAAAGATACAGTGAAAAATCTAATTTACACAATAATTCCTTTATCCCTGATGTAGCTAATCGGCCAAGACATGACTGGTGTCCAAATTTTGATTCTTTAGTTTAGGGCTGGAGCTACAACGCTAATAAACACTAAAAGTCAATAGTCACCCAAAACTTTTCCAGAAATAAAACACCAAAGCTCTCTCAAACTGCATCAAGGTCACACAGACTTCATGTGGTTTAGGACACAGTGTGACATACAGTGAACTATAAAATGCATAGAACTTCACTGTGTAGCTGAACGCAGCAGACAGACATTTTAAACAAAAGGGTGCTGTGCCGACTTCTGACACCAGTTTGTCACGGACACTACAGGTTACATTTAGGACTTTTGTTGTTTCTTTTCATAAGTAACTGTTAGTTTTGAATTTTTGAACTGAGGATATATGTTTCTAAAAAGAAACAACAGAAATCGCAAATGTAATCTAAAGTCCATATGCCATCAAGTCGGATCCTGCTGTCTAAAAAAGGCAGACTGTGTTTAGCTGTGTTTAACTATACTGAGGAGTTTGTTCATTTTTCATAGCTCACAGTAACTCACACTGTGTCCTAAAATACACTGAAAGGCCTGAGCAACCTTAATGAAGAGAGGCTTTAAGCAAGTTGAGAGAAATTTTCAGGATGTATTTACAGAAAAGATTTGGGTGACTACTGACTTCCAGTGTTTGTTAGCTATGTTAGCCTCATAGCTCCAGTTTAAAACTGATGGAGCGCAATTCGGACACCAAAGACATCCTGGCTGTTCAACAACACTTGCTGTAATTGGAATATTGTGTAAAGTTGTTTTTTCACTGAACCACTGTTTCCCTTTAAGAAACACAAAATTAACTACATTTTAAATTTGCTAAAGATTAGCTGAGCTAGCTAAATAGAAACAGAGCAAGGCTGCAGCACTAAAAACAATTTTTAAAAACATTATTTCCCAATATTCACACAATTCTACCAGCTCAAATGCAACAGTGATATGTTCTAATCCTATTTCTGTCACTGTTTTTAAAAGGTATCTTTGCTCTGGCTAGCAGAGGGGGGTCCCGTGAGGGGGGTGCTCACCTGTGTTAGCATTGATAAGCTGCAGCACCAGAGGCCTGCGGGTGACGATGCCCGATCCTCGAGGCAGAAAATCCCTGGTGAAAGAAATAAAAATGCACCCAATAAGGATAAATGCATTAGAAGAAAGGGAGAGTAATTGAACAACTGGTAAATAGTGGGCTTGAGTTTATTTTGCATGAATTTAGACCCTACCAGTATCTCTAATCTGACCCAGGTTATCGATCCCCTGTGAAGCAATTAGCTCAGATGAAAAAGAACCTGAAAGCCATTAGGTGGCATGTTGGGGAGAGCAGAGCGCGGCCTATTGCTCTAATAAGGAGCTTTACAGCAAGATCAATCGTAGGTGCACTTTCAGTATCAAGAGATACAAATAGGGCACTCCCTCTGCCTCGGTGTCCACATTCGTTACACTGTCAAATCACGTCTAACAGGATAACACGGGCACACATGGCCAGTCGTATCTGATTTGAGGCAACATTTATAAGCCTGACAGTAGTGAGTGTGTGGGCCTGTGAAGTGTTGAGTGTAGTGATGTACTGAGTAAGACATCGCTTCTGTGCCAACGTCTCCAACAGCAGCGAAGCACGAACTGAGGATTTATCCCAACAGGAGCTGCCTAAAGCTGACAGAAACGCAATCACAAAGAGAAGGTAACCCAAATACTGCCTGCCCTGGTATCAGTATAGAACCGGGCTAAAAATAACTGATAAAATGGATATGAGGTGAGGCGAGGGGAGACGTAGCTCAACAAGGAGAGGAAAAAAAAAACTAAGCGCCAAAACAGACACAGCGGGGGAGCTATGACCTTCACATCATGTGGAGTAAAATGAAGGAAGACGCCCTCCAGGGTAAGATGACCCCCTACTGTTTAATTTCTCTCCTCAGCAAATGAGGGGGCCAGATCTAATCTTGACGTATTTTCCATGATGTATGTTTTGCTTGTTTTGAAATTGACCGCTGTTCCTGCTTATTTCCCCAAATTCTGTAAGTTTATATGCATCACCATTATGTAAATGACACATAAAATACATAAATGGTTTAAACTTACAGTTAACATATCTCAAACGGACACACTCATTAAGAAAGGTGTCTTCTCCCACCTCCCCTTCCAGGATTTTCAGATTAAAACGATTTCTAGATCTGCATTATGCCATCTTTATAGAGATTTCTCTGGGATTTTATGCTCTGATGGATGTACCAGTGACCCATTTAAAGTGGTTCACCGATTGCTTCTTCTAAGTCTATAAAAGTTCTTCTTCTACTGTATTGTTTCATGAGTGACTCGTTAAATGTGGATTTTTATAAAAGAGACAGTGGCAACATTTGCCAAATAGCATAAAGGGGAATGCGCTATATTTTTCACAGTGTCTTCATAATTAAACTGTTAAGATGTACACAGAGTCATTCAGAGTGGTTTGGTGTGAAATGCTCCGTTCTAGAGACAATTTCAGTGTCAGATTTCTTCACAGTGGTGGTGATAGGAACCAAACGTCCACCTCTAAAAGCTCCCTCACAGAAAGCTACTACATGATTTTACGCTAGTTTTCATGGCTGAGAAGTACATGCAGATCATTATAAAAAAAAATAATACACAAAAAACATTTTTACATCATTTTGCACTATTTTACCATCATCAACATTACATATAAAAACTCAAAAGACTTGTGTAGGTTCACTGGTGGTCTTGGACAGCAAATAAAATGGCTATATTTGTGTTGTAGTCATCACCACCCCTGGTTCCTATCAACACCACTGTAAGGAAATCTCAGTCTGTAAGTTTCTCTACTTCTCTGAATGACTTTACATCCCAACAAGTGAACTTTGCAGAAATGTTGCGAATTCTATGTTAAGGGGAAACCCAAACCCTGCTTACCTTCCCACAAAGTTCTCCAGCACGGAGCTCTTGCCAGCGCTCTGGCCGCCAACCACGGCGATCTGCGGCAGGTCGAGGTTGCAGCTCTGGCCGATGGAGCTGAAAGCGTCCTGCAGCCGGTTAACCAGCGGAATCAGGTCCTCCATACCCCGGTTCCCCATGATGCTGGGCGGCCAAGAGGCGAAAGTGCTTCTTCAGGAGGGCTTAGAGTCTCAGAGAGGATGAGGATGGAGGCACATGAAGATGAGCCAAGGCCCCCCAGAGGCCCGATGCTAGAGAGAGAGAGAGAGAGAGAGAGAGAGATGGAGGAGACAGAGAGAGAGAGATGGAAGAGACAGAGAGACGGAGGAGAGAGAGAGATGGAGGAGACAGAGAGAGAGATGGAGGAGACAGAGAGATGGAGGAGAGAGAGAGATGGAGGAGACAGAGACAGAGAGAGAGAGAGAGAGAGAGAGATGGAGGAGAGAGCGTTGCGCAGTCGCCGTTATTTTCAAGGGCATTAGGGAACACTGGAGGCCTCGCTGGGCCACTGCGGGACTGTTTCCAGTGCTTACCACGATAACTAAATATGTAAGGAGGAATAAAACGCTAAGCATAATACTCTCCATCCTGCTCAGTCATCGGGGTGTTTCACAGAGCAGGATTTCTCCATAAAGCTGGAAAACACCAGCCCATCGTATAGACTGACCAACAGCAGCCTCTCTCTCTCTCCTCCTGCAGGACAGGCTCGACTGTGTGTTTAGATTATCTGACCTATAAATCCTGCTTTGCGAAAAGCCCCCTTCTCTCCTGGATGGACGCACGAAAAGCTGGCTACACGTAACTTACACGCCTCGGGACACAGAGTCCTTACCGTTATGACCGTTATCCCTCACACCGGCTGACTGTCCGTCCGTCCGTCCTTCCCAAGCAGCTCTGCGTCTTCACAAAAAAAAAACAACAACGAGCTTTTAACTCCCAGCGCGGTTCACGGAGGCTGGATGCCCCTGGCCGGGGGAGGATGGGGGCTGGATGGGGGTTGTGGGGGGTCGGCTACGGTCCTCGAGCACCTCGGCGGTGTAAATGTGTGTCTTTTGGAGGGTTTGTTTTGTTTTCTAAACGGCTCCGAAATGCACCGTTCCGCGTTAAAGCTCCATTCCGCCGCACTAATTTACGGCGCGATTGATTGACGCGCCGGCCGACCAATCACGACGCGCCTCCTCTCGCCCGGGCCGCCGCTCAGAGCGATCCTATTGGCGGAGACGTGGGCACAGCCAACAAGCCCCGCCCTCTCCTCATTCCCTCCTCCCGTTCCCTTTAAGAATTACGTCGTGCCGTCGTGAGTCACGGAATCCCACAGCCGTGCACGAAATAAAATCACTGAGAGCCAAAGACAGGAGTGACCGTGCCAAAACGATCATATTTATCCATATAAAATATCGATTTTTTCGCTTACTTACCAGATAAAAGCAAGGCCTTTGTGTTTTTCTGTTTTGTTTTGGTCACGAATGGCTGCTACGCCAGCATTAGTCAGCGAAACGAGCGGAATGCGACAGTCATGAGCTCCCTGATCATCTGAGGACGAATTAACTACTCAGATATTGTAAACAGGGATAATATTAAGATGTGGCCACTATTTTAATGAGTGTAGGGCTTTAAAAAGTCTATTTTAATAGTTTGTTAGCTCATTTCTGCTAATCTGACTGAACAGCGGGCGCTCTAACGGCTCTGCTCTTTCTAACGGTAACGGTTTTTTTTTTAAACTGACAGTCCAGCTTGTATCACTCCGCCGAGCCGGCAACCGTTTTTTTCAGGTTGCTAGGTAACAACAGCGGCAGCACTAGCCCAAGGAAGGGCCTGACTGCCAGCTAACATTAACGTTAAAATAAAATAAATAAATATAACATGGTTCTGACTATTTTGCTTTCAAAAACAGGCGAATGGACGCAGTATGACTTGGTCAATAAAGACCAGCAATACAATTTTCACAATGTTTGAATAATTCAGTCACTGAGATGTGAACAGAGTCATTCAGAGTGGTTTGGTGTGAAAAACGTACAGACTCAGATTTCTTTACAGTGGTGGTGATAGGAACCAGGGGTCATAATGTCTACAACACAAACATAGCCATTTTATTTACTATCCAAAACTGAGTCTACTGAGTTTTCACACAATGAGTTTTTATCATCATCTCTTGATGATGGTGTAATAGTCATAAATCTGAAAAGTACGTTTTATTTGGGGACTATTTTGCCTTACAACGCCTACCATGTATCCCTCCACCATGAATGGATTCAAATGTTTGGATTCAAATACATTTTAAGCCAAAACTTTATTACAAAACTATCGTAAAACAAATACAACAAATCAAACAAGCAAATCAGGCAGTGTATTCATAACCATTTCATGTAGTAATATTCTGTGAGGGAGCTTTTAGAGGTGGACGTCTGGTTCCTATCACCACCACTGTGAACAACTCTGACTCTGCAAGTTTCTCTAGAACAAAGCATTTCACTCCAAACCACTCTGAATGACTTTGTTTACATCTTATGTAGACTTTTTTTTTTTAATCAGTGGAGTTCCTTATTAACATTGTCAAGTTCACAAATCTGCCTAAATTTGAATAGTGATCTACAGGGACATGGTCCATGTGATCTACAGTGCAGGTGCTGAGGGGGCTGCAGCAATCCCAATTTCGGGACTGCCACTGTTAAAAATAATAGTGATAATAAAATGTTCTGATCTTCATAATGATTTGAGAGTAATAGAGATCCATGTGTGCTTGATTTAGAGTGGAGTTATTTTTATATTTTTATATTTTCAAAACCTGCAATAGCTACACTTTTTTAAGTGAACACTGAATTTTCATTACACTAAGCAGAAAATGGTCCACTTTCGGGGTGCATTGGTAAAGCATACACAGGTTGAGGTTCGAAGAGAGAATGTCTGTGCAGCGTTACTGGCCAGTTCTGAGCTCCAAAGCAGCCTTATATTGTATATTAAACTTAAAAATAATCTACCATAATAATTACGTTTATATCAACCACTCACCAGGTGCCTGTTGGTAGGACACAATCGATTACCACTCCACACATCAACAATCTGATTGGTCGTCGCTCAGTTCATTTGCATGAGGTTTGTCCAGAACAAAAGAGCAGAGAGAGGATGTGCATGAGCGATTTGATGAGTCAGTTATATTTATACATTGATATCTCTGGCCTCATTGTAGCACTATGTGACACATTCCATTTGATGAAAATTAGCAAAATAAATAAATAAATGAAATTGAAAATGAAAATGAAAAATTCTGGTGCACATTAGATTAAACTGCAGCAAAGGAAAAAAAACAAGTGGTTCAATCAAGCAAAAAAGTTTTATTATGTAGAAACAAAGCATGGGCACCATCTTAATGGGCACCTCCCCACCTTAGAGTATTTTCCAGTTTCAAAGACAGAAGCCCACCATCTCACAACGCCATCTCCATCCTTAAAAGTGGGCAGACTCTGGTCCACAATGTACTGAAAAATGTTCGCTACCAATTCTGAATGAAGCAGGAGGCCACAGTTCTGTTATTCTTCAAATTTTTCATTAAATCACCTTAAATATCAATGTTTTCATTCCACAGTTTGAGGTGGCACGGAAATATGCATAAAAGCAAACTTCAGCTTCATGAACGACGCAGTATGTTTATTTTAAATGATAAGAAACAGAAATACAATCTGTGCTACAAGATAGGAGAACTTTCCCTTTCCCTTCTTTGGTCGCTCACGCAGCCATCTTGCCGTTTTTTCTTTTTTTGTGCTACAAGATAGGAGAACTTTCCCTTTCCCTTCTTTGGTCGCTCACGCAGCCATCTTGCCGTTTTTTCTTTCTCATATCACTCCGTTTGGAGTGAGCCTCTGAAAAACCTCCGTTTGGAGGGCCGCGTAGCCCTAACATTTCGCCCTACCCCTCTATCTCAACTAAAATCGGGACACCCTAACCCTAGACGTGAACGCGCAAAACATTAGTGCACATGGAATGGGTGCATGAACATCTGTGAAGGCACCATTAATGCTGAACGATATATACATGTTTTGGCAACATATGCTGCCATCCAGACAACATCTTTTTCAGGGAAGGCATTGATTATTTCAGCAAGACAATGTCAAACCACATTCTGCATGTATTACAACAGCAGTGCTCTGTATTAAAAGAGTTTGGGTGCTAAACTGGCTTGCATGCAGTCCAGACCTGTAACCCACTGATAACATTTGGCGCATTATGAAATGAAAAATATGACGAAGGAAACCCTGAACTGTTGAGCAGCTGAAATCCTATATGAAACAAAAATGGAAAAACATTTCACTTTTAAAACTACAGCAATTGGTCTCCTCAGTTCCCAAACGCTTACAGAGAGAGGCTCCAGGCCCACATGGACTCAATTTGACTATTGAATTTTGACTTTTGTATTTGTGTGTGTTAGCTGTGTTGTGGAACTGGGGTTGTGGGTTAAATTGATGTTTATGTCTGTGTACAGATGGGGTTATCTGATTTACATTGCAAATTCACCATTTCATCATTTTCAATAACACCAGAAAAAGGTACACCATCTTTGTTGTATTTCTTTTTTGCTTATCCATTCAGAGTATAGTCCACGACATTCTCATTCCCTGCGTTTTATAAAGATTCGGTAGGAAAAGGGTCCTGCTGGGTGTTATAAAGCCTTTGTGAGATGGCTACAACTCACCAATCCAGAGAAAAAGGGTCAAAATGTTTTTACTGTGATGCAGTTTATACCACTTTAGCCCCTGCAGTGTGAAACCAACCAAACAAATGAAAAAGGTATAATATCCCAAAAGCCCAAACTCTGGTTGGGACTTCAGAAAATGAAGCAGGTATGAAAACAACCTGACGTTCTTCAGAGATGTTAGCTGGCAAGGTTTGCTCTCTGAGGCTGAAGTGAAGAGCTGGGTCAAAACAAACACTGACACTGTTCATGTAGAGGTTTTTGGCATTAGCATGACATGAAAGGTAATTTTAGTTCATCAGTCATTGGCCTAGTTGCATTTTGTCAGACGCATTTTTTTCAACAAGCCATGCCCACCAACTTTTGGACGTGTAGCCCTAACCACCACACCCCCACACCTCCTGTTTCTGTGTGTGTTTCCGTCAGCCTACATTTTGATAACAGATGAAAATACAGTACAGCTCCTTGTTTGTGCTTCTTTTTTGATGCTGTTTTACATGAAGCTCCAGTAAGCAAATTAACAAAGATGCACCGATATATTTATCATGAAGCAGATTCCAGTCTGTTATCTAATTCAACAGAACCTGACATTTACATATTTCCATTTTCATGACGACTTGGTAGGGTTAGCATGAAAGAAAATGCTCTCAGAGGCTGTTATAGATACAAAGGGGGGCCATTTCCACATTAATGCCCATGGTTTTGGAATAGGATGTCCTTCAAGCTCATGCAGGTTTGATGGTCAAGTGTCCACATACTTTTGGCCACAGGGCATATTTTTTTTACTATCACTATTAATGCCTTGAGTTTAAATAAGCCATAACTTGTAAATATCCAGGGTCTGAGTACTGAATTGAGGTTTTTTTTTGCACTTGCACTTTTGGTACAGCGGTCCATACATGACTGGAAATTTATTTATTTGTCTGATAAAGTGTCTCACAAAGTTGGCAAAATTTAATGGCATTTCCTAGTGGAAACCTGTGTGCGTAATGGATGCATACTATGGTAGGTGAACTCACTCATTAGAAGGGATGTCCGGATACTTTTGAGTATGTAGTGTACCATTCTGTATACTGGGTGCAGTAGTTGTGTCCCTCTTAAAGCCCTTTTAGCCATTTCAAAATATAGTTTACTGGGATTTCCACTGAAACAGCTGTTGAAAATGGCGCAAGATAAAATCCAAACCAGAGCCCAGAGGTCAGTCAGGGCAGCTTCTGAAGAATCAGTCTACGTTCTGATAGCAGATGAAACTCAAGTACAGCTCTTTGTTTGTTTCTTTTTCGGTGCTGCTTTACATGAAATCCCAGCGATGAACAAAGATCCACTGTTACAGTAAACAGGTAGCACGCTCAGGTCTGTTACCTAATCCAGCAGAACCTGGAATTTACATATTGCTGTTTTCATATGCCTGAAAGCTGGTGCTGACTTAGATGTAATCAAATGTCACAAATAAAACAAGGACATAAGTGGACGTCAACACAGATAATAATAAGCTAACTTATTATCCTTGCTGAATTTCACAGCCTACACCCTGCTTTGTTGACTTCAGGTAGACTACTGTCTTTAGCTTCTCAAGCTTCTAAAGCTCAAGTTTATTAGTTAACACTTCAGCTTCTAGCTGACATAGTTAATGGATATCTACATTAGCTGGACAACATTAGCTACTTAGCTACGTCTGCTGCACAGTTAGACTGATATGTTCTCTGCAGCACAATTACCTGTTTAGAGTAAGAGTCACACTTCATGTCCTTCAACTATCTTAGCTCTCTCCAGAGTTGGAAAGCTATGAAGAGGCTGTTTGTCCTTGTTGTAGATCGTTTTCTTTTTTTTTTTCTTGTCTTCTTTTCTTTATAATTTCTTTTCTTCTATCTTTCTTTTTATTATTTATTTGGCAGTGTAAGCCAGCATGCTGTCATATGTAGTATCAGGATCACCAATGTTGGTGTTTTATTTCAGAAAAGGCCATTTTGATGTTATTTTTTCCGTCATTGTTTTTTTGAAGAACTAACTAGTTGTTGCAGTGGGTCGTTCCAGCAGGTGTCCACTGGACTAAAAGGTCATGGAGAGTAGTAAGAACACAAAACATTGTTACATGCTGTTCAATAGGTGCGTAGAGACTTCAACACTGTTGATTTTTCACTGTTATTTATTTATTTATTATTTATTGGTACAGTCAAGAATAATTCTAAGGCACAATCCAGATATTATATATCCAAAAGTATGCAGCCACTCCTTCTTATTAACAAAGTCACCTAGTGTATGGAATAATATACTGAGTAACACCTGTGCTGTAGACTGTGGTTCTATACAAATAAGAGTCCCTGGGTAAGACTGCTAACAATATGCCTGCCTGTGTAAAAATGATCAAATTGTAAGTCGCTCTATATAAGAGTGTCTGCCCAATGCTGTAAATGTGGCTACTTAGAAGAGCATCGATTGCTGTCACATATATTCAGCTTATATAATCTCCATATCTCTAAATCACTGAACAATAGGAGGGAACACTCTAGAGCAGCTGTACATGAAGTGGGGTGTAAAGCCCCTCAACTCTGGGCTGTGGAACTGTGGTTCTCTGAAATGATGGAGCTCCATCAAATACCTTTGGGATGAGTTGGAGTGATCCAGAACTAACATCATCCTAAATACCATCATCCAACATCCACCTGACCTCACTAATTCTCCTGTATTCCTCACGGGAATGTTTCAGTGTCTAGTATAAAGCCTACCCATAAGAGTAGAGGCTGTTACTGCGGCAACAGGGGACAAACTTCCTATTGATACCCTTGAATTCAGAAGAAATGCTGGATGAGCAGGTGTCTACAGACTTTTGGACATGTAGTGTATAAATGATTTATTAAAATGTAAACATTTAACTTAACTTACAGAATGAAAAGGGCCACCTAAGGGCCATTAATCAACAGTATTAAAAGATTTGTGGAGTTGCTTAATATTGGAATGTTTTTGAAAGGATTCTAATGGATTACTAATGGATTTAATGAATGTACTAACATCACAGAGAATAGACAATTTCAGTAAAAGCATGATAATTGTAATGAAATGAAGAGGCACACTACTGTGAAGTACAGCACGTAGATCCAGCTTCATTGATGGTTCCCTGAATCCTTATCTAAAGCTCTGAAAAGAGACAAACGAGAAATTATAATTTCATATCTGAATATTGATATATTTGTTATTAGAATATACAGACTTCTTGGTCTCACCCTCAGAGGTGGTGCAGATGAAGTTGAGTCTCTGGTTCTCTGGCAGACTGACCCACTTCTTACTCCCAGACTGCACCGCTCCTGATCTTTCTCCTCCACTGCAGTCTTCCACCCCTGTCCCGTTCCCCGGAGCCCAGTTCTGGTAGCAGATAGTCGATCCACTCACCCAGAACCAGAATTTCTGAGCACAGGTGTGACGCAGACCCATCCACACATTAGCAGTGGAGCCATAATCAATCTCTGTTTCCACCCAGTGCTGAATTTTCTCAGTGTGAACAGAGACCAGATCCACATGATTCTCTCTGCAGTATCTCAGAGCTTCCCACCACGTCTTCTCCTCTTTAATCAGGATGAGTGGAAGACCGTGAGCTGAGAAAGAAGAAGAGGTTTCACTACATTACATTTGATCAATCACTCAGTTCTTCTGTACACACTATTCACTGTAGATTCACTGTGTATCACCACTTGTTCTCATTGTCTTTTCAGTGTAGCCTGTATTCTACATTAGTTTGAAAAGGTCTGGCTTCTGAACTGACCTACAAAGAACAACCCTCCACCTGTTAGTCATGTAACAAACACAACTGTCTTCTATCTTTCATTACAGGGTTTTTTTTATGTAGACAAGTCTGGGTTTGGTGAATGCCAGGAGAACGTTACCTGCCTGACTGCATTGAACCAACTGTAAAGTTTGGTGGAGGAGGGATGATAATATGGGGCTGTTTTTCAGGGGTTGATCTAGGCCTCTTAGTTCCAGTGAAGGGAAATCTTAATGCTTCAGCAAAAGACATTTTGGACAGTTGTATTCTTCTGCTGAACAGTTTGGGGAAGAACCTTTACTGTTCCAGCATGACTGAGCCCCAGTGCACAAAGCAAGGTCCATAAAGTCATGGCTGGGTGAGTTTGGTGGGGAAGAGCTTGACTGGCTCTCACCGAGCCCTGACCTCAACCCCATCAAACACCTTTGGAATGAACTACAATGGAAATTGTGAGCCAGACCCTCTCGTCCAACATCAGCGTCTGACCTCACAAATGCTCTTCTGGATGAATGGGCAACAATTCCCACAGACACTCTCCAACATCTTGTAGAAAGCTTCCCAGAAGAGTGGAAGCTGTTATAGCTACAAAGGGAAACCAACTCCATATTAATGCATATGGATTTAGAATGGGACGTCATAAAAGCTCCTGTAAGTGTAATGTGTAGGTGTCCCAATACTTTTGTCCATACAGTGTAGCGATTTTGTGTGGGCAGGAAATAAATTACTTTTTCAAAAGTGCAGTGGGCCTGTGAGCATTAACACACTAGCCAATAGGTATAATAAATAAGTATAATGTTACGGAGCCCCAAAGGGGACGGAGGTAAAAATAAAAATTCATTTATTTATGTTTTGCAATTCGTATGCACTTTTCTTGCATTTGTATTCACGATTTCTTAATAAGTTTCCACGATCAGCTGTTTCATTTGTCATGTGCACAAGTAGGCTAACAGCTCCCTGAAACTGTCTGACGGGTTTTGATGTTTTTGATGTGATCATGGACAGAGATGCTCATTAAGTTTGACTATGATTTGGGGGCGTTATGAGGTCACTGTAGCTCCTCCTCACAACGGAGCATCAGAATCAACAAACGGCCGCAGATTCATTGGTGCAGCTGCAGTTTGGTGGTGAAATGGAGGAAGACAATAAACTACAACCACAAT
This sequence comes from Colossoma macropomum, assembly GCF_904425465.1. NCBI lineage: Eukaryota > Metazoa > Chordata > Actinopteri > Characiformes > Serrasalmidae > Colossoma > Colossoma macropomum. Next base: position 6,915,551 of record NW_023494805.1, read on the forward strand.
CTTCACTGAACTGCACTTTCTAATGATTAGATTAAACTGATGAAGACGCAGTGCGGCCGCTTAGCCCTGTTTCTGCTCGTGAGTAGAGCTGCAGTGTTAGAGACCATCACACAATTACAGGAAGAAATATTCAGCGTCAATGTTTCAACAAACTCAAACACACAAACCCCCGTCTATTTTCATACTTGGACTCCATTCTTTTCCTTCAAGTGGGAGCAACTGAGAAGTTATTAAGTTTAAGTGTTAAATCAGATAGGTATACCTCTGTTTTGTCTGAGTTGAGTAGGAGGAAGTTACTCAACATCCAGTCTTTTATGTCTTTCACACAGTCCTCAAGTTTAAAGTTAAAGTTTATCATCTGGTTTGGTTGATATATATAACTGTGTGTCATCAGTTTACATTTACAAACTGATAGTGATCAGTGAGGTAAGATCTGAGCTATTCCTGTTACTCCCACAAGGTTTTCTAGCCTGTCTAGTAAGAGTGGTCTATCATATCAAAGTCTGCACTAAGATCAAACAGAACTAACAGAGACACATTATTAGAGATTGTTTACAATTTCCACTAGTGCTGTCTCTGTACTATGATGTGGCCTAAAACCAGACTGAATTTTTTCTTGCATATGATTCCTATACAATAGGAATTGTTTTGCCACAACTTTCTCCAAGATCTTTGATATAAAGTGGAGATACGAGATCTATAATTTGACAGTTCGCAGGGATCAAGGTTAATTACTGGTCTAATTGCTGCTAGTTTAAGAGGTTTTGGAGTATAACTAAAGCTAAGAGAGGAGTTTATTATTGACACAATGTGCTTGGTTATTTTTTGGCAACATTTTTTGAGTAAACCTGTAAGAATCGGATCTAATTTGCAGGTAGAAGATTTTGCAGAGGAAATAATTTTAACTAGCTCAGTTTGTTAGGTAAACGAGATAAACGGTCCCAGCCTCTCTGCAGTAGTTACAATATTCTCAAGATCTGGATTGGCTTTCTAAGGCAGCAGGTTTGTAGAGTTTAGCTGTGCATTTTCTGCCTGATTTTCGAAATGTTAATACTAAAGAAATTCATAAAATCATTGCTGCTGTAGGCTGATGGCATCTGGGGTTCAGTAACTGTTTGGTTCTTAGTCAATTTAGAAATAGTGCTAATTGTGCTAAATAATAATCTAATTATTATTTTTATAATAATTATTTTATTATTTTTAGTTATTTTGAGTAAAACCCACAGCATCTAAGACAGATATAAATGCCTTACTGAGTGGATCTTGTGTTTTATCATAATAGTTTTTTTTTATTATAATTGTTTTGGATTTTTACCTAATTTTCTCCCCAGTTTAGTCGTTTCCAATTCCCCCCGCTAGTTTGGACTCCCCCAATCACACGATGCTATCAACGCTAGGAGGGTGAAGGCTAACACAGGCTTCCTCCGAGACCTGTTAAACCAGCCACCGCTTCTTTTCGAGCTGCCGCTCACGCAACGTCACTGGACAGCCGAGCGCGCTCGGAGGAAAGCGCCAACCGCCAGATCTGTTACGTCAGCTAACAGACGCCTGCGCTGACTAGAATCGCGCTGAGTGATGGGGGGAGGGGGGGCATCCTACCCACCCAGAGAGAGCGAGGCCAATTGTGCTCTCTCGGACTCCCAGCTACGGATGGCTGTAGCATCACCAGGGATCGAGCTCGCGATCTCCTGATGACAGGGCCAACGCTTAGACAGGTGCGTCATAACAGTTTATCAAGGAGAAAAATAAAATGCATCTTCTCAAATTTCTGTAACTCTTTTATGTCACTTCATATAACTCTGGCTGCTCAGGAGGCAAAGAGCGTGTTTCTCAGATCTTTTCATGTTTATCCAAAAATTCAAGAAATAAAACAGCACAAATATTTATTCTAACAGCACAAATGAATAGTAGAGTAGTGTTGTTTATGCCATTTCTGATTAAATGGGGGCTAAATTCATCAAGCAATCATCTGTCCTAGTTTCATAAAAGTGATGATTATTAATTAGTAATAATTAACACACAATATTTTCTCACTGTCTGTTCTGACTCTTTTTATTTGTTCTATTAATATTTGAAGTAACTGAATTAAATTAAATCTGATTTTCAGAATATATACTTGTGAAAACACACAGTCTTGATCAAATGACGTGTAAATAAGGTAACACATCCTCTACAGAGAAAACAGAGAACACAAGAAAATATATACTAAAATATGCAGAAAAATGAGGTTTAATTTTCCTGTAGAAAAACTTATTTTCACTTAGAAAATAAACTAAACCTGGGTTTTACACACAACTGTAAGTGTCTGATTATAGTGCTACTTACAAAAGTATTTTTTAAATCAGAATAGAAAATGTCATTTATGATTTCATTTCTGCTTTTTACACTGTAAAGAAAAAAAAGGTTTGGGGCTGCGTTTCACTGCAGTGTGAACACAGCCCATAATTCACTATTCAGATCTGCTTACATTAAAGCGCTGAGTCAGTGTAACTGCTGCAAAACACAGATATTAGACATGAATGAACTGAATCTGTAACAGATGTTCTGCAGTTCATCATCTTATATTACTCACCTTTATAGCAGATAAATGGATTTGACCATTTGCAGCCTGCATCATTCCATGTGTATTCAGGGCTTCTCCATAACGTCACACAGTTATCACCCACAGGGTTGTCTGGCTCTCCAGTTTTCCAGTATGTGTATGTAGAGTTACTCCCATCTGACCAGATCCAGCTCTAGAAACACATTAATACCTGATCAGTGAACTGTTTAAACACCTTTCACATTAGTCATGTAGAGATTTGAGTAAATTGTTGATGTATATAATTAAAAAAAAAAGATTTTAAACTGTATGTGTGCTAAAGTTAACACACAAAAAAGTCATTATAAAGTTAGAAACATGAATAAAAATCATATTAAAATTTGGTAATCAATATTTAATGATGGTCATAATGAGGTTTAGTTAAAAATTAAATAGTATTTTTAAGTAATATGTTTAACAGATTGATACAGAACACATGGGTTACACATCAGAGAGAATAATTTAAATAAAATTATAAATAATAAAATAATATAAAAGATAAGGTGCAGTGAATATGAACATCTGCCATTGCAGGTTTCTTTATTTTGATTTTTGATTTTTTTTTATTTAGTCTCCTTTTCAGTTCTATCCTGTAAATTTGCTTTTCTTACAGTGGTGTTCTGTTGAATGTTCTGTCTCAGTCCTATCCAGGAAAGGTCTGCTGTCCCGTTGAGAAAAGCTATCAGGACGTTCATTTCCTCTTGGCTCTTAATGGTGACCAGGTCAGTGTATTTCTCTCTGCAGTATTTCTGAGCGTCGGTCCAGTTCTTATTTTCATTCACCACATGAAACTGACGAGTCCCACAGAAGGAGAGAGTCCACAGAGCTGTAGAGATGAAAGCTCTCATCAGCATGACAGTACAGTAATGAAGCAGCAGAGAGTTTTACAGATGATCATGAAGCTACACTGACCTGAGAAAAGCAGGATCAGATACAGAGCTGAACTCATGACTGTGGAGAACAAGAGAGACACAATTCACACACACACACACACACACACACACACACACATTCAGTGCAGTGCAGAGCAGAAATAATTGGTCATTGGTGACTTTGTTTTATTTTTCATTTTAATAACTATTAAAACACTCTGCACTTTTAAACATCTATCAGTCGAGCTTGTTACACCTGCAGTTTGTCCTAAATGAGCGGTGAGGCTCCTAACAGGTACTAAAAGAAAGTTAGAGCACCACCCCTGAACTTACCTCCATGCACTGGTTACCAGATGGATACAGAGTTAAATTTAAGGGTTTTATTTTTATTTATTATTTTTAAAACCCCTGCATGGCTCCAAGTTATTTTCTGAGCACACATGCCCAGAGCGGTGGAGTTGGGGGTTGCTTAAGGGTATCATGGGTGTCTTGCTTAAGGGCATTTCAGTCATGTCCTGTCAGCTTGAACTGGCAACCTTCCGGTCACAAGGCTGGTTCCCTAGCCTTCAGCCCACGACTCCCCAAATACATACATACATACATACATACATACATACATACATACATCAATCAATCATCTAAACCACTTATGCTTCTGGGTTGTGGTGGGGTGCTGGAGCCTATCCCAGCTGTCATTGGGCGGAAGGCAGGATACACCCTGGACAGGTCGCCAGTGGTTGGTTGACACATGTTGTGTTTTAAATGTGCTACATAAATAAAGGTGACCTGACTAACCCGTAATTGTATGATCTCAAAGAGAACAGAATTATGGAACATGAACGAGGGATGAGTTGAGTTTGGTGGAGATCAAAGGAGGACAAACACACAAGGAGTGCTGACACTTCTAAGCACTATTTACACTACACAGCCCACCCTCTTCAGACACAATTAAAATATAAACAGCTATTCTAATGATGACATCAGCAACAACAGCACCAATAATGGTCCTTTTAACCCGAGAACATGGTGCATTCTGAGAGTCACTTTGCATGGCCACACCGCCAAACCCCAAGCGGCCTGTGGTAGACGCCATAATATTCATTATAAGTATTAAACCTTCTGTTGAAGAATGAATTAACACCCTTATCATGATAATCCCATAATGTTGATAATCCCATACAAGTGCTGAAATTAGCATTGTGCTAGCCGTGGAAAGTGGATAAACAAAAGCTATTCACAAAGTGAGAAAAAGTGATTATATGCAAGGCTGGGAGGATACTTTAAAATTATTTTATTTCACAGATTACTGATTACATTTGTAACAAGTAATCTATAACCTAATCCAAATAAACCTAATCTAAATAAAGTAACATATTCTGACTACTTTCTGTGACTTTTGGATCACTTGTGTGTTTAAAGTTATGTGTTTAAAAATTGGAATAAATGCCTCAGAAATCAAGTACAAGTACAAAAAACAGAGCTGGTCACCTGTGGACTTTTTAAAACCAACAGCATTTGCAGAAATGCTCTACAAAACCTGCCACATCAAGTAAAAGATAACCTTGCATTAGTGTTACTGATGCTGTTGATATTTAATGTTAAATGGCACAGTGTGCAGCAGACCAGTCAGATTTTGACCAAGTCAGCCTATAAAATACAGACCTATTTTTAAGTACATCTATTGTATAAATAAATACATGTTTGCATGTTTATAGTTTGTAGTATTATTTTAATTAATTTGAAACTAAGCATAAATGATAACACACATTAGTGGTTGACTGTGAAGAGCTATAAATGATCACTGTGCAAAGAGACAGCAGTATTTGTAGGTAAAACTGAGTAAACCTGAAAGTTAAATCTATATTTTCATTGTTTCATTATATGTATTATTTCAATGATTCTGTGAGGTAAAAACAGCTACTGTTTACTTTTCTAGTTTCCAGTCGTAGGTAAGAAAATCATGAGTGTATATTTATAACAGTCACTTATTTCTGGTGTATTACTATAAACATTATGGCTGTCTTAAACTGAAAAATAAGAATACATGCTTTCAATTTAACAAAATGTTTAGATCTTTAAAGGTGTTTCTTACCTGTTAGGGCTGGTAAAGCTGCTCTGTTTGTGTCTTCTGTGGTTTGTGGTGTCTGTAACTAAAGAGGAAACTAAAGCCAATATAGCTCTGTTTGTTTTGTGCTCCTCCTCTGTTTATGATGATTTACATGACGGCTCACTGAACAAATGCAAATTAGTTCACACATACAGCAGATTTGTACAGTAAAGCTGCACTGTGTAAGTGCTGAGGATTTGGAGCCCTCTCTGGTGGAAATGTGTAACTGCACACAATGTGCAGAAGAGCATTTTGTAATATGGGGTGGTCTTCAGACCCCCTCCCTGAGCAGATCAGTCTGATGACTGATTGCGTTAAAAGAGCATTCAAAGAGAACTTAATCAAAACAGCGTGAAGGACGTGTCTGACCATCATATCTTCATCAGTATAATGTTGATTTTGAGACATCTGAGACCTAAACATCAACATCATGTGTTTGATGATAATATGTAAAGACGTAGGAGGTGGTCTGAAAAACAGCTGACCCGATGCTGCTGACATTTTAATGATTATTTTAGTCTTTACAGGGCGACTCACAGCAGCTCACACCATATTATAGTTGTATGTTTTTCTCTCATGATTCATTAATGCTACATCTTTCAGTTTTAACAAAGAAAATCAACTGGAGCAGCTTTAAATGAAAAGCATATCATTTCAACAATCCAAAAATCTTTGACTGATTTGTCTGACTGATTGAAAGAATTTTTCAGATATATTTGGAAAAACATAAAACAGAAAATATAAAATGTGAACTTCTGCACTGGCTACATTTTGTTTTATTTGTTCCCCCAGTAAGTTAAATTCAGCTTAATAAGCAGTACTTGTACATTAAAATTTGCTCATGTTTTCTGTAGAAACATATGTAATTTGACCAGGGGAACCTAAACTTTTGCACATAATTGTACGTTTTTTTTAGAGTCAAATGATAGAATAACTCACATTTGTGTTTATGTGCACTTTGGGTAATGAAAAGTTGGGTTTTTTTACTGTGAAAACAAAAATTGGCCTCATTGGTGTTCAGTATTCTATAGTGGCTACATCATCTATAAGCAACAAAACGTGAGACCAAAGGGGTGCCCAAACTTTTGCATGTGACTATTCATATCCAGACAGCTTGTTGCCCTTTAACGTTACATATACAGGTAGAAGGAGTTTTTGTGATTGAACATTGACCAAATGTTGGTGAACAATCAAATGGCTTGTACATTATTTTAGAGAACTGATAAAGAGGCTGTCAGGTCACAGAGGAGTGAAGGTGTGCAGCAGGTTTACTTCCACTGATTGTGATGGAGGTGCTATGCTCAGAACACTAGGTGGCAGCACAAACAGGGAAACTGTAACATTAGGGAACTAACCTACAGACACAAAGACAACGTTCATCAGACATATTGATGCATTCAGTGAGTCGGCAGCGCAGTGGACAACATACAATAACAGATTTTAACACTGTGTTGAAATACTATATAGCCAATACTGCATGAAGCTCTTTGTGGCAGTTTACTGTACAGTTGTCAGGCTGTTCCAACAGGAGCCTGAAGAGCTGATGCTGAGTGGATTTTTCACCCAAGACTAACTTTAGTAAGTTATTGATTTAGTTAACTTTAAGTAGACAAAGTAAGCAAACCCACCTCAAAACTGACAAAGAAAACTGATAGGACTTCAGCACTGAGTGCAGCAGCATTTAGAGAATTTATTTCATTTTGCTGTTTTTAATGTATGGAAAGGCTGAATCCAGGGCTATTATAAATATCTAGGCGGTTATGTCCTCCTGAAATGACCACGTTGCATTTTGGGATGCAGTATATCATGGAAATAGCTCTGGCTGTGTACCGCAATATTTGGCCAGAGTCCGTCATCTGGGTATCTTTGGTGTACTGGAGAAATTCATGTTCATCACATACTGTATACTACTTACTTCCTTTGGGCTCAGTCAGTATGTGAGCAGCATGTAGTAGGCTATTTATAACACAGCCTAAACTCTGTAGGAAAGTAGATCTCTTTTTCTATACTAAGTACAAAATACACAGGGAATATATAAACACAGCTCAGAATTTAAAGTATAGCTATAAAGGATCGCTTAATGCTGGTCCATCTTCTGTGAAAATGCTGTCAAAGTCTTCATGGGTAGCACACACTAGTGTATTCTCTATTAAAAGACTCTTTGGCAGGTGTCTGGAGAAGCCTCTCTCATCACCTTCAGTTTCCAGACTGCCAGTAAGATGGCATCACAAAATTGGTTTCTGGTTCATGGAGGAGAGGAGAATCGTCGAGAGGAAAGAGCAGTAACTTACGGTTCATTGATGTATCCTAGGTTTTCACAATACAGGTTTTGGAGCAACATATGCTGCCATCCAGACAACGTCTTTTTTTCAGGGATGGCTTTGTTTATTTTAGCGAGATAGTGTCAAACAACATTCTGCATGTATTACAACAGCATGACTCTGTAGTAAAAGAGTTTGGGTGCTAAACTGGCCTGCCTGCAATACAGACCTGTCACCACTGAAAACATTTGGCGCATTATGAAAAATAAATACCACAAAGTGGACCTCGAACTGTTAAATCGCTGAAATCCTATATTAAGCAAGAACGGGGAAACATTTCACTTTTAAAACTACAGCAGTGTCTTCTCAGTTCCCAAACGCTTACAGAGTGTTGTTAAATTAATAGGTGGTGAAACACAGTGGTAAACAGGCCCCCGTCCCAACTTTTTTGGAACGTGTTGTTGGCATTAAATTCAAAATGGGCACATATAAAAACAATACAATATCAACATTATTGTGGTACAGTTTATACCACTTTAGCCCCAGCAATGTGAAACCAACCGAACTAAATGAAAAAAAAGAAATAATATCCCAAAAATCCAACTCTGGTTGGGACTTCCGAAAATGAAGCAGGTATAAAACAACCTGGTGGTCTTCAGAGATGTTAACTAGCAAAGTTTGCTATCTGAAGCTGAACCCAGTGAAGTGCGGGGTCAAAACAAACACTGACACCTTTTATGTATAATAGGCTCCAGCACCCTCACATGACCCAGAAGGATAAGCGGTTTAGAAAATGTGTGTGTGTGTGTAACGTGACAGAAAGGGCCAGACGCTTGCGGTAAAAACCAATAGACGAGGCTTTAATATCAAAGAGTTCAACAAGAATCATGGTCAGTAAACAGGCGTGGGTCCGATCCAAAACAGCAAAAAGACATAAAAAGGCAACCATAACCAGAGGGCAAAGACAAAAAACTAGAAATCCAGAAACAGACCAAACACAAAAAAGGCAAATCACAGAAACACAGGAGAAACACTCAGTAGCTCTACAGGAGAAGCAATACCTCACAATCTGGCTGAGCTAAAGCCTGGGCTTTAAACTAAACAAGTCATATGACATGGAACAGGTGAAAGGACTCAATACTCAGGAGAACTAGAGCGGTGATTGGTTGACTGAGGAAGTTCAGTCACGTGATCTCCCAAGGGGTTCTGGGAGATGGAGTCCTTGTGAGAATCAAGGCCGGAAGGATGCATGACAGTGTGTGTGTGTGTGTGTGTGTGTGTGTTCATGTAGACGTTTTTGTCATTACCATGACATGAAAGGTAATTTTTGTTTGTCAGTCATTGGCCTAGTTGCATTTTGTTGCTCAGCCAGCCAACAAGTCTTGCCCCACCACTTTTGGAGGTGTGGCCCTAACCACCCCACTCACCACACCCCCTGTTTCTGTGTGTGTTTCTGTGTGTGTTTCTGCCAGCCTACATTCTGATAACAGATGAAACTAAAGTCAGTACAGCTCCTTGTTGTGCTTCTTTTTTGATGCTGTTTTACATGAAGCTCCAGTAAGCAAATTAACAAAGATGCACCGATAGATTTATCATGAAGCAGATTCCAGTCTGTTATCTAATTCAACAGAACCTGCCATTTACATATTTCCATTTTCATGATGACTTGCAGAAAGGGTGGTAGGGTTAGCATGAAAGAAAATGCACCTAACAGAAACAGTGCAAGGCGAGGTGTCACTGATTCCCCAACGTTCCCCCATGTTTACCTGTTTCCGCCCCTCTGTCCTGGCCACATGCTGTTCTGCCATGTGCTTCCCGCCCTCCCATTACTATTCCCACCAGGCCCTTTCCTGTTCCACCATGACTGCCCCTGTGCACAAAGTGAGTTGATAAGTTTGGCATGGAAGAACTCCAGTGGCCTTCACAGAGCTCTGACCTCAACCCCACGGAACACCTTTGGGACGAATTGGAACATTGATTGTGAGCCAGGCCTTCTCATCCAACATCAGTGCCTGACCTCACACTCTTTTGACAGAATGGGCACGAATTCACACTCCAAACTCTGGTGGAAAGCCTTCCCAGAGGCTGTTATAGACATAACGGGGGGCCATTTCCATATTAATGCTCAGGTTTTTGGAATGGGACATCCAACAAGCTCATACAGGTGTGATGTTCAAGTGTCCACATACTTTTGGCCATAGCATATGTAGCTTTTTACTATCACTATTAATTCATTGCGTTTAAATAGACAATAACTTATAAATGTCCAAAGTCTGAAAACTGAATTGTTTTTTAAATAGGTTTTTTAAATACACTTTGAACAAATTCGGTACGATGCTCCATATATGACTGGAAGTTTATTTGTCTGGTAAAGTGAGTCAAAAAAAATTGGCAAAACAGATGAGACTCAGTACAGCTCTTTGTTTTTGTTTCTTTTTTGGTGCTGCTTTACATGAAGTTCCAGCGAACAAACACAAATGAAGAAAGATCCACAGTTACATTAAACAGGTCACGCATTTCAGTCTGTTACCTAATCCAACATCCTGAAATGTACATATTGCTGTTTTCATATGCCTGAAATCTGCTGCTGACTTAGGTCCAGTCCCAATTCTTCTTTTTACCCCTACCCCTTGTTTTCGAGTGTCAGCCCTAAACTTGGAACTCAGTTCCAAGGGTTAGTGATTGAAATCTTGCTCTACGAAATGGGACAACCCTCAAAAAAAAAAACAAAAAAAAACACACAACACACAACAACATTGCTTCATTAACAGGCTACTAGCGGTGCTCTGAGGTGACCTGGCCCGTCTTCAGTGATAGCAGAGAAAGGAAAATTCAGCAACCATGCTGTTGGCTTTAGTTACATTCAGGGCATCATGTAGCCCCAACACTTCGCCCTACCCCTCTATCTCAACAAAAACTGGAACACCCAAACCCTAGATGGGAACGCACAAAACAGAGGGCTAAGGGTTGAGTGGTAGGGGCGAGGGGTGAAATGGGATTGGGCCCTGGAAATTCAATTATCAATGATAACATGATGACATAAGTGGACGTCAACACAGATCATAATAAGCTAACTTATTATCCTTACTGAATTAAGACTTTCAGAGCCTACAGCCTCTGTTAGCTTCAGGCAGGCTACTGTCTCTAGCTTCTCAAGTTTCTAAAGCTCAAGTTTATTAACACTTAGTTCATAGTTCATAGACATCTACACACTTAACTACATCCACTGCGCAGTTAGACTGAAATGTTCTATGCAGCACAGTTACCTGTTTAGAGTAAGAGTCACACTTCATGCCCTTCAACTATCTTAGCTCTCTCCAGACTTAGAAAGCTACGTAGAGGCTGTTTGTTCCTGTTGTAGATCGTTTGTAATCTTTTCTTCACCGTTTCTGTTCCTCTGTCTTTCTCTATGTATTGTTTATTTGTTAGCTAATATGTTGTCACACAGTATCAGAATCAGCAATGTTGGTGTTCTATTTTAGGCCATTTTGATGTTATTTTCTCTCATTGTTTCTTTGAAGAACTAACGAACTGTTGCAGTGGGTCTTTCGATAATGCAGGTTTGTAGCTAGCTGGCTATATAATGTTATGGTCAAGACAGTGGTGGGGAATTCCCATCCCGGAGGACCGAATTCCTGCACACTTTGGTGATTTTCCTGCTCACATCTCATTCAGATTAACAGTTAATTGCTTGGTTTAAGCTGGTGAGTAAAAGCAGTGAATTCACTAAACTCTTCACTCTGTTTCTCAACCCTAAAGCTACAGCTTCCTTATTTGTGCTGTGCATGCAAGTGTGCTGGACAGGAAAGAAGATAAGCCTCCTTGTTCTGATTGGTTTGATGCTTTGCATCATATAATTTGTTTTTTTCTGTTTACAGAGTCTGAGGCAGCCACAGACACAGGATTTTTTACTCTAGGCATGTATTTTATTAACCCTTTAAGACCTACATCGACACACTTCCACCTTTACATAGCTTTGCGTTTTTGCACCTTCATTTTGTTTTTTGGACAGAAGCATAGTGTTATATATGATTGTTGAAAACACATGGGAACCAATGCTTACTGTCCATCAGATGCAACAGATTTGCACTGCAGCTCAGCTCTGCAGGGTGGTGGATCTGCAGCTTGTGAATTGGTGACCACTGGACTCAATAAACTTCTTTGTACATTGAGTGTCGGGAGAGCAGTAACAAGACAAAACATTGAGTGCATTTACATGCACTCAATAATCTGATCATGATCAGTTTTCTGCAGTTATCTGATTATTCAAACGGTCGTGTAAACAGTACAATACGATTTCTTAGATCTAGAAGGTCTAGAAATCTGATAAGGAGAGCTGGATTTTAGCTCAGTAATCAGATTTCTGAGTGCATGTGAACTCTTACTCTGATTTCTTTTGGGTTTCTCAGTCTGTACATGTGCAAAAACAGACTGCGGTCCCAGAAATAAGCAAGCAGCATTGCAGCGAGGAGCAGCAAAACACTTAGAGTGACGCTGAAACCAATCACATGCTTTACGAAATGAAAGATTTAAGTATTCTTCATCTTCTAGATGGTGTGTGTTCATATTTTCAGGTGAAGTGGCGTGATGTTTAAAAAAAAGCCGCAGCATGAAGTTTCAGTTTATGTTACGTTTACGTCACGTCTTCTTTTGTGAAATCTGATTTTCTGCAGCAAAGATTTTTATTTATTTATTTATTTAAGTCCAGTCAAGAATAATTCTAAGGTACACTTCAGACAGGTATTACTGATACTTTCAACAGATTGTCATGTAGGGGCTGAAGCAGAAACGCAAAGTCGTTTTATTTGGGGCAGTCCAATACTCTTTGTCCATATAACAGGCAGGGGACAACACACAAGCAGGCAAAAGCAAAGGCAGATCCATGTTAGAAAAAAACAGAACGCCACAGCAAGGAAAAAATGAGGAAACATTACAAAGGATAAAGGCTCAGTAACTGAGGCAGAAACAGAGACTTCACAACAACTGAAAAAAAGGGTTTAAATGGGAGTCCTGATGTCCTTGAAATGAACTGTGGGTGTGTGAGATAGGAGGAGAGTAGGCGGAGCCAGGGAGAGTCCAGGTCAAGTTATACCAGAGGAGGGGGCGGGGCATGTGTACTGAGTAACACTGGTGCTGTAGACTGTGGTTCGATGCCCTGCCTGGGCAAACACCCTACCCTATACAATTAAGAGTCCTTAGTTAAGACTCCGCTACATTTTACACTACATTTGCCTGCCTATGTAAAAATAATCAAATTGTAAGTCGCTCTATATAAGAGTGTCTGCCCAATGCTGTAAATGTGGCTACTTAGAGGAGCATTGATTGGTGTCACAGATATTCAGCTTGTAAAATCTCAAAAATCACTGAACAATAGGAGGGAACACACTGGAGCAGCTGTACATGAAGTGGGGTATAAAGAAACCCCCCCGATGCCGGGCTGTGGAACTGTGGTTCTCTGAAGTGATGGAGCTCCATCAAATACCTTTAGGATGAGTTGGAGTGATCCAGAATTAACGTCATCCTAAATACCATCATCCAACATCCACCTGACCTCACTAATGCTCCTGTATTCCTCACAGGAATGTTTCAGTGTCTGGTATAAAGCCTTCCCATAAGAGTAGAGGCCGTTACCGCAGCAACAGGGGACAATCTCCCTATTGATACCCTTGAATTCAGAAGAAATGCTGGATGTATAGGTATCTACAGACTTTTGGACATGTAGTATATATATATATGATTTATTAAAACATATACATTTAAGTTCGCTTACAGAATAAAAAGGGCCAGCTAAGGGCCATTAATGAACAACATTAAACTATTTATGGAGTTGCTTAATATTGGGATGTTTTTAAAAAGATTCTTATGGATTGCTTATGGATTTAATGAATGTACTAACATATCACAGAAAACAGACAAATTCAGAAGCATGATAATTGTAAAGAAATGAAAAGGCACACTACTGTGGAGGACAGTGTGTAGATCCAGCTTCATATGTGGTTGCCTGAATCCTTATCTAAAGGTCTGAAAAGAGATGAACTAGAAGTTATAATTTCATATCTGAATATAAATATTTTCTATTAGAGTTTGCAGAAGTCCTGGTCTCACCTTCAGAGGTGGTGCAGATGAAGTTGAGTCTCTGGTTCTCTGGCAGACTGACCCACTTCTTACTTCCAGACTGCACCGCTCCTGTTCTCTCTCCTCCACTGCAGTCTTCCACCCCTGTCCCGTTCCCCGGAGCCCAGTTCTGGTAGCAGATAGTCGATCCACTCAGCCAGAACCAGAAGTTCTGAGCACAGGTGTGACGCAGACCCATCCACACATTAGCAGTGGAGGCATAAAACACAGCCGTTTCCACCCAGTTCTGAATTTTCTCAGTGTGAACAGAGACCAGGTCCACATGATTCTCTCTGCAGTATCTCAGAGCTTCTCTCCACGTCCTTTTTAGATTAATCAGGATGAGCGGAAGACCTAAAGCTGAGAAAGAAAGAGGATTCACTATGTATCACCACTTGTTCTCTTTATTTTTATTCTCCATCAGTTTGAGAGGTCTGGCTGCTGAACTGACCTGCATGTGCAAAAGAACAACACCTCACCTGTTAGTCATGTAACAAACACAACTATCCTTTCTTAACTATTCTTTCCTTACATTTTGTTTTTCAATCTCCAATTTCCTTTTTTTAGTTACCAAAAAGGAAATATCTTTTTGTAAAACTGGATTGACTGTTACGTAATACACACACATATCTCCAAAACTATTTTGCACATTCATTTTCTTTACAAAAATCCCAGCCGTTCAATAAATAATAAAAAAAAACCCACTATCTGACAAAAATCTACTGAAAGACAAATAACACCCAGTTGTCACTAACAAGCTTCCTTCTTCTCACATAATTTATAGCACATTAAGTGCAGTCAATAATGCAGATTAGGGCTGCATCTAACGATAGTTTCCATAACTGATTAATCAGTGAATTATATCTTTGATTAATTGATTATTGACAATTGACACCTTCCTTCCACCCTGGGCAGTGAGTCTGGCTATTTATCAATGACCTCTCGTTTCAGGTGGAATCCTGCAAACAGGCACCCCACTATATAGGGCCATTTAAGGTGGATCAACGCATTAACCTGGTCATATACCGTCTGCACCTTTTTCCTCCACTGAATCCACGCCTGTTCATGATCTTTAGTATGTACAGGGGGGTTGGCCTTCTAGTGACCCACAGAAGCTGTACAGAACTCCAGCCCAAAATTCCTCAGAGTTCCCCTCCTCTCACTATCTCCTACAACCCAAGCATGGTCTGCATAAGCAAACATCAATTAGTTGCAGCTTTTAGTGCAGATATAATTGCAATTTGCAATTGTATGCAATGTGTGGAGGAACACTTTGTAGCATGGGTTGTGTTTCGTACCCCTTCAATGAACGGATGAATCTGATGATTGCAAACGCGTTGAAATGGAATTCAAAGAGAACTCAGTCAAAACTCGGTGAAGGACGTGTCTTCTGAGGATGTGAATGAATTATCTACTATTGCCATCATACCTGCATTTGAGACCTAAACATTGAGACGGTAAACAGACTGTAAATACTGTAAGACTAATAGGGCTTTTACATGTTCATGAAATCAGCTCTTTGAGCTGGTAGACTGTTACGGGATGGCAGGGAGGCGGATCCAAATGCAGAGGGGAAAACCTGTGAGAAAGTGTCTTAAATGAATTTAAAGCATAGGTGGAATGGGAAATAAAAAGGCAGAAAAAAGGCAGACAAAGGGGATGCTGAAAGCAGCGTGCTCAAACAAAGGCTGAACTAGAAAAGTGAAATAAAAGATAACTAGAAAACAAAAATGACTTCCTCTGTGATTATGAGAGGAAGGCAGACTTTATGTTTCACCTGTTTGCTCTTAGTGGAGGAAACATCTTTTGTATGGCTTGGAGCCATTTGTTGCTCAAGCCTTCTTTTGGTTTTTAAGTAGTTGTGGGGCAATTTCTCTCTTTTGTTTTTTGCAGCCCTCTTTTCTTTTCTTTCCCTTTCCTTTTCGCTTTGTTTAAATACCCACCTGGGCTGCGTACCGTACCAGTCACCCCTCTACAAAGGTGTGACAAAAGGCTGCTGTTTGCCACAGCCTTAAGTAGAGGAGTCCACAGGTGTGCCAGGTTGGGCCTAATCAGCCCGAGGCCTTCTGGGAATTGGAGTTCCCTTAACTAATGGCCCTCTGCTGGCAGCCAGCGGCGCAGGCTGGGCCCTTACAGTAGACTAAATTTAATAGTGAACAACTGGATAAACAATAGAATCCAAAGCAACCACACTGAATGAAGGTTAAGGACCAACATCGTGGAAAACTGAATTTTCCTCACTTTAAGATGAAAGAGTTTGATGTATGCAAACATACTACATGGTGTCATTCAGTTGGGCAAACCTTTAAAAATTCATAAAAACATTCGAAACTAACTGGAACACAGCTTTGAAATTTTGCATGGTTGCATGAATTAAATTGAAGCATCTCTTAGATTTTTTTAAGTAGAAATTCTTTGAGACAGAAGAGATCACTATTAGGTTGGGGTGGAATTAGACATCAATGACAATGACCAGTCCATAGATGTTATTAGGATACAGCCCACATGGGTCGTGTTCTTTGTAGTTCCAGTAAATTCTTATTTGATATGTGATCATTTTAACAAGTCACAAATTAACATGAGCACAGAAGATCTATCGAATGACTGAAATTAACATTTGTATTTCTCAAACCATGTTCAATCTCACAATAACCCTGTTGCTTGATTGGTTGTGAAGCTTCTACTCACTGCAGCTATGAATAATTAAAGCTTAAAAGCTAGGTAACATTTTGACCTTTCAAAGATTAACTTTATTCCACTTCTTGCCCGTGTCAAAACTAACCTCTCCTGGTGGTCCTTCCGCCGCCTATCATTAAATGGTTGTGTCAATTCAATGAAAATGAACACCCTTCCCAAATTTTTTTATCTTTGTTCGTGTCGATTCCTCTATTCCTACCCAAATCTTTCCTCAAAAGCTTAGGTCAGCTTATTTCAGATTGTATTTGGAATAAAAGACCTCCAAAAACACGCAAGGCACTTCTAAGTGCCTTGGTGGTCTTGCACCCCATATTTTTTTGTTTTATTAATGGGCGGCAAATATTCTTAGCATTTTATGTTGGTGTAAGGGCCACTATGGGTTAATTGATTGGCTACCCTGCTTGGGTCACTATGGAAATTGACTCCTCCAGACCGTCTTTTTGATGGCCTTAGTTTGTTCTCCACTGGCATCAAGGCCCAGCAGTCCTATTACTAACCCTATTCTAAACAACTCTATGCATATTTGGCACCAATTCAGAACCCACAGCTGCCCTAACTCTCTTTTGGCAGTCTGTATTTAATTACTTTTCCTTTATATTAAACATACACATTGAACCTTGCTTCATCAAGTGATTATCTCTACTAGTTTCATTAAAATTACGATTATTGATTAGTAATAATTAATGCATAATATTTTCTCAATATCTGGTCGGACTCCTTTGCTTTGTATTTTTTCTATTTATATTTGAAGTAACGTTGAAATGAGTTAAATCTGATTTATATACATACTTTTGTAAACACGCAATCATATGCAAAGGTTTGGGCACTCTTGATCAAATGACGTGTCACTAATTTTCAACACATCCTCTACAGAGAAAACATAAAGAATATAGAAACTATGTACTAAATAATGCAGAAAAATGACATATTTAATTTTCCTGTAGAAGACGTGTTACCTTATTTTCACTTAGAAAATAAACTAAACATGTCATGTGACCAGAGGTGTTAAGATTTTACATACAACTAAATGTATCTGATTATAGTGCTACTTACAAAAGGGCCAAATCAGAATTGAAAATGTCAGACTTAATTTTTGTTTTTTACACTGTAAAGAAAAAAAAACAGGTTTGGGCTGCATTTCCTTGCAGTGTAAGGACAGCCCATAATTCACTATTCAGATCTGCTTACATTAAAGCACTGAGTCAGTGTAACTGCTGCAAAACACAGACATTCAAAGTCAATGAACTGGATCTGTAACAGATGCAGTTCTGCAGTTCATCATCTTATATTACTCACTTTTATAGCAGATAAATGGATTTGAGGAAGTGCAGTAGTGATCATTCCATCTGTATTCAGGGCTTTTCCATAACTGCACACAGAGATCACCCACACCGTTGTTTGGCTCTCCAGTGTTCCAGTATCTGTATGTAGAGTTACTCCCATCTGACCAGATCCAGCTCTAGAAACACATTAAAACCTGATCAGTAAACTGTTTAAACTATATATCGCTGTTGTCAGAAGAAAAGCTCGTATCTCCAAAATGGTAACTTTACAGGAGAAGGAAAAAACCTGCTTTACTTTTAATGTAAGTCAATGGAACCAGACTTTTTTCTAAGTCATTTTGGGCCGTTTCTTTTGGCCTATTCTTCATGAAATTTACACACAATGTAAAGGTCAACAGGCGTTTTTAAATTATGTTAAAAACTGAAAACTGAGATACAAGGTGTTCTTCCAACAACAGCGATATGTATGTGTGCTAAAGTAAATTTTCAACAGTTATAATAAAATTAGGAACGTGAATAAAAATCATTAGGTAGTCAATATTTAAATGATGATTATAACGTGGTTTAGAAAACACAAATAAATAGTATTTATTGAAGTAATATATGTTTAACCTAGACTGATACAGAACCTGAGTTGCATATCAAATAGAATAAGTGAAATAAAATTATAAATAATAAAATAATATAAAAGATCAGGTGCAATGATACATGAACACCTGATATTTCTGATTTTGGAGCAAGTTTGATCATGTATTCTACTGATTTAGTCTCGACTTCAGTTCTATGTTCTTACATAGAACTGTTACAACATTTCTTACATTACTGTTCTGTTGAACTTTCTGTCTCAGTCCTATCCAGGAAAGGCCTGCTGTCCCACTGACAAGAGCTAACAGAATATCTGTTTCCTCTTGACTCTCAATGGTTGCCAGGTCAGTGAAATTGTCTCTGCAGTATTTCTGAGCGACGGTCCAGTTCTTATATTCATTCACCACATAAAACTGGCGAATCCCGCAGAAGGAGGGAGTCCACAGAGCTGTAGAGATGAAAGCTCTCATCAGCATGACAGTACAGTAATGAAGCAGCAGAGAGTTTTACAGATGATCATGAAGCTACACTGACCTGAGAAAAGCAGGATCAGATACAGAGCTGAACTCATGACTGTGGAGAACAAGAGAGACACAGTTCACACATTAAACACCTCAACAGTCTTTACTACCAGCACATCAGATCAGGCTGTTTATCATGTTTTTTTTTATGCAAAGTAATTTAAGTTAAAGGGTAACTAACCCCATGGCTTTTTCCATTAACAGCTGAAATGCATTGCTCTGTAACAATAAAATATACCAGCCTTGCTTAAAACGTGAACAAATCTTTCCAAACTGTAAAATTACATTTTTATTGCGGTCAGTTCAGCCTCTGCAACGCCCCTCTGATTCAAATCTGCTAAAGCCGCAGATGACGTGTCTTCGTACCAGAGTATGACTACACGTCATGGTATGCAAATCAGTCAACCAACGTAACCCTCCCCCCACCAACTCGTGCCATGCCCCTAAATATGAAAATCATACCAGACTACACATAGCAATATTGGATTGCATGCATTTTGCACTCATTCAGCACTGGCCATTCAGTGGTTACACTTGATCAGTTAGGTCCTAGTAGTACCGAGACTGTCAGCATGCAAGTTTGCAATGCACACTTAGATGAGGGGAGCTTCTGCTGCTCTATGGAGGTGAAACTGTGATTATCTGATGAATGAAATTTTTGCCTAAATCCTGATGTTGTCCTTTCATCTGCAGAGCACCTAAAATTTCTGCCTGAGGTAAGCTCTTTTATCTCTCACAAAAGAGTTTCTTCTCACACTGTACAAAAGCTGCCAACTGACATGACGCGACATGGGTGCTCACAATGCACTTGAAACACAGCCACTACAGACGCTCTGTCTCCAGACAATTTCCAATAAAGCTGTTTCATTCAAAACAACAAGCTGCGCCTCCGGGTCCCAAGCAAAATCACCGGCTAAATCTCAAATGGCTCCCAGCTCCCATAGTGCGCCCCATATTAAAATAGTTGCTCCTGCACCCATAAAGTGCATCACATGTCTATTAAATAGCCTCCCAGTTCACCCCTCGCCCCTACCACTGACCCCTTAGCCCTCTGTTTTGTGCGTTCACGTCTAGGGTTAGGGTGTCCCCATTCTTGTTGAGATAGAGGGGTAGGGCGAAGTGTTCGGGCTACATGACCCTCCAAACAGAGATTTTTCAGAGACACTCCAAACAGAGTGTTATGAGAAAAAAAGAAAAACCAGCAAGATGGCTGAACAAGAGACCAAAGAAACCCACAAATGTGAGTCTTACTCAAAATCACGATAACCATTGTATTCTCTTAGTTTAATGTTGTTTCAATGTATTATGGGCGTTTTCTTCATAACAAGCATAAAAAATCGCTAATTGAATGCTAATGTTTCGGTAGCTAGCTAGCTAACTTTCCCGTTCCACCTTAAATAGTCAAGCAGTTCTGACGCCTGAAGCGCCAGAATGTAACTGCTGCGCCATTTAAGGTGGAACAGGAAAAGTCAAACAAGAAGCTGGTGAATATCTGACTTCAGCTTCACATCACTGAAGAATTAATAATAAATAATTGTCTTAAACCCCTCTTTGAAAGCATATGATGCCCTAAATGTAACTAAAGCCCAGCAGTGAGGAGCTGAACTTTACCCTCCTCTGCTGTCACTGAAGACGGGCCGGGTCGCCTACAGAGCAGCGCTAGTATTAATGAAGTAATGTTCTTTTTTTGTTTTTTTTAATTTCAGGGTCCCATTTCGTAGGGAACATTTCAACCACTACCCCTTGTAAGTCAGTTCCAAGGGGTTAGGGTGACACTCGAAAACAAGGGGTAGGTCACAGGACGCTGCCCACAGGACGCTGTTGGCTGGATGTTTTTGGTTGGTGGACTATTCTCAGTCCAGCAGTGACACTGAGGTGTTTAAAAACTCCAGCAGCACTGCTGTGTCTGATCCACTCAGACCAGCACAACACACACTAACACACCACCACCATGTCAGTGTTACTGCAGTGCTGAGAATGATCCACCACCCAAATAGTACCTGCTCTGTGAGGGTCCATGGGGGTCCTGACCACTGAAGAACAGGGTAAAAGGGGGCTAACAAAGTATGCAGAGAAACAGATGGACTACAGTCTGTAACTGTAGAACTACAAAGTGCACCTATATAGTAAGTGGAGCTGATAAATATCATAATGTTATGCCTGATCGGTGTACATTAAAGTAACATATTTGTGTTACTTGTATTTTTGAAGTCATGTGTTTATGTGTTCATATTACTTAATACAGGCAAACTAGAAAAAAAAAGAAAAAAAGAATATAGTAAAAAGTGAAAATACAAGCTACTCGCCACTGAAATCAAGTAAACAGTGTTGCAGAAGCCTACAAAATGTGCCGCATCCCTTCTATTATGAAATAAGCTTGCATGAGTGTTATTGGTGCTGTTGACATCTTATGTTAAATGGCGCTGTGTGCAGTAGACCAGCCAGATTTTAAACCAGCCTAATATAAAATGTAGACCTATTATTTTTTAACTGCACATATTGTATAAATAAATATCCAAACGTTTGCTTTATTAGCCTAACAAGTAAGCAGTACTATCTTTAGTAATTTTACACTAGAGCCTAAACTGTGACCCACAGCAGTGATTGACAGCGATAAGTTACGAATGATCACTGTGCAAAGAGACAGCAGTATTTGTATGTAAAACTGAGTAAACCTGAAAGTCAAATATATATTTATCATTTTTATATTGTATGTATTATTTCAGTGATCCTCTGAGATAAAAGCAGCTACTGTTTTCTTTTCTAGTTACAGTCGTAAATAAAAAAATAGTGTTCATTTATAGCATTTTCTTCAAGAACCACACTTCCTTATGTTGTATTACTACAAAATAACCATTAAACCTGTTTCTTAAACTGAATATGAGGAATACATGCTTTTTATTTGACGAGGAGTTTTTAAAGGTGTTTCTTACCTGTTACTGCTGGTAAAGCTGCTCTGTTTATCTGTACGTTTGTGGTTTATGGTGTCTGTAACCAAAGAGGAAACTAAAGCCAAAACAGCTCTGTTTGTTTTTTGCTCTTCCTTTTTTTAGGATGTTTTACATGGTGGCTCACTGAGCAAATGCAAATTAATTCACACACACACAGCAGATTTGTACAGTAAAGCTGCTCTGTTTGTTCAATCCAGACATTAATCCTGATATAATTTCATTTACTGAGCCAAACGCACAATTACACAGGTCCTTCCCCAATATGGGTGACACAAATAGCTTCTAGCACAGGGCGAACTTGTGACCTAATTGTTCAATATTTTTACTCTTTTATTGTAACAGCTCGTAATAGAGAAGAAAATGTTTCGCTCTGGACCCTTCTGAGCACCGCCTGTTCAGGAGAAACTAAGGTCTCACTTTATATTAAGTGTCTCTAATAACTGTGTAGTTACACATGAATAACATCTGCAACAACACTGTAGCTACTTATGATTTAGCCAGTGTTATAGATGGATTACATAAGTACAGCTTATGTTATTACACGTGTATCAAAGCAGTTAAAGGAAGTGTTTTATTGTTATGTTTTACATAACAATGCATTTCCGCCCAGTGACAGCTGGGATAGGCTCCAGCACCCCACCGCGACCCAGAAGGATAAGCGGTTTAGATGATGTGTGTATACACATCACTGTGGAATGTATTGTAACCAGGTAATCTAATCACATCACATTGATTAATTCTGTAATTACACTGTACCTTTATACAGCTACACAGGAACTTTCCTGTAGTGTAATGTTACACTTTAAAGTAAGTGGACAGTTCCTGTGTAGTTCTTATGTAGGTAGTTACGATAATGGAGTGCTAATATAGTAAAGCAACATATTACTGTCAATTAAAGGTCTATTTTAAGATAAAGGGACATTTGCTGGACTGTCACATTACAGAATAGTTTAAAGTTGAAACTGGGTACAGTGTCACAGCACTAGCAACATAAATGCTAGCTAAATGTTAATAAAGCTGGTGGATACAGCGTAAGTAATGTCTTAATATATGTTATTACATACTTCCTTTTACTGCTGGAAAAAGGTTCTGAAAAAAAAAACTGCTGTTCCAGATATGTTATTATCTTTGTGTAATTACAGGAGAGAGAATAGGCTGTTACAACTATTAAGATACACTTGTGTAGTTACATGAGGCAAAACTGAAGTTGATACACATGTGTAATTACATGAGGTGTACTTCTGTAACCCATCTGTAACAGTGACTAAATCATTAGTAGTTACATTGTTGTTGCACTTGTTGTTCACATGTAACCACACAGTTATTAGAGACACTGAATATAAAGTGGGACCAAAACTAAAAACAGTGAATGCAGTATCTTGTGCACTACTGTGTGTGAATGAAGTGGCTGTCCTTTACTAACTGTTGTTAAGGCCTATATGGTCACTGTTAGTCATGTACTTGAGTTAGTTTCACTTTTGACAGACACAGCTTTGTTCACGCCTTTCGTGAGTTATTAGCTTGTGAATGCTGTAGCTGTTAGCATTTTGTTTACATGTAGCGCTGCTTCATGCTGTAGCACTGTTAAATTTCGAGCAGGTGATCTATGTGATCTGTGGCTTTTGGTTTGTGAACATTGAGTTACTCACTGTTCATCATTCAGCCGCAGACTCTCTCACACACACGCATCATCATATTTACCCTGCAGAACTCCAATGACCCACACCTAGAATACAGTAGTACAGAAACATCCCTAACATTATTTATTTTTCAAATTCAAATTATTCATTTTAAAGCAAACATTAACAAAAATGTACGGAAAAAAGTACTGTATGAATAATCTTTTCTTTACCAAGGTACAAACGATGTAAATGTATCATCAAAGGTACAGTAAATGCTTTATTGTTTACTTTTAATTAGTTTTAAAGGTACATTACATTCACTGTAAATTTAAAAAAATACATATAATTGCAATGAAATATGGTACAAATATGGGACTAAAATTCTTGAAGACATACCCTTGAGTGTACCAAGGTGGATTCATTGACATATCGCTGCTGTCAGAAGAAAATCTCCATTTTTGTCATTTTTCAGTTTTTGGCATAATTTGAAAATGCCTGTTGAAGTGGCCCAAAATTACTTGGGAAAAAGTCTGGTTCCATTGACTTACATTAAAACTAAAGTAGGTTTTTTCCTTCTCCTATAAAGTTACCATTTTGGAGATACAAGGTTTTCTTCCGACAACAGAGAATTATACATCATGGCAATATACACGTTTGTGTGCTTACTGCTTTTCTATGTATCCTTTCCAAATACGTATACACCAATAGTAGGTGGACTTGCACCAATGGATGTAAACAGGGGCCTCAGTAGAGATGGCAGGTCCTAAATATGTTATTCACATGCACAGATTATATAACCCAGTTAACAAAAAAAGTTATGGCACTGTGCACATTATGTAAATAAAATCATAATGGAATAATATGCAAATCATGTAATCAAATATTTAATTGAAAATAGTCCAAAGACAACATGTCAAAACAAACTTTTATTGTTTTTATTGTTTTTTGAAAAATACATCCACATTTTGAATTTGATTCCAGCAACACATTTCAAAAAACCTGGGACAGATCCATGTTTACCACTGTGTTGCATCACCTCTTCTTTTAACAGCACTCTGTGAGTATTTGGCAACTGCTGTAATTTTGATAGTGAAATGTTTTCCCATTCATGTTTCATATAGGATTCGGCTACTTAGCAGTTCAAGGTCCTTTGCCATATTTTGCTTTTCATAATGTGCCAAATGTTTTCAGTGGGTGACATGTTCAGGCCTGCAAGCAGGCCAGTTTAGCACCCTGACTCTTTTTCTTCTGAGCCATACTGTTGTAATACGTGCAGAATGTGGTTTGACATTGTCTTACTGAAGTAAGCAAGGCCTTCCCTGAAAAAGACATCGTCTTGATGGCAGCATATTTTGCTCCAAAACCTGGATATATCATTCAACATTAATGGTGCTTTCATAGATGTGCATGTCACCCATACCATGTGCAATAATGCACACCCATAACATCACAGATGCTAGAGAGTGTACTGATAACAAGTCAGGTGGTCTTTAGCCCGGAGGATGAATTGTTCATGATTTCCAAAATGAATTTCAAATTTTGATTCATCGGACCACAGGACACTTTGAAGCCTTAAATAAACTCAGGCCCAGAGAAGGCGGCAGTGTCTCTGGATCATGTTTATATGCAGATTGTGTTTTAGAGTTTTAACTTGCATTTGGGGATGCAGTGACAAACTGTGTTTACAGTGGTCTCTTCCTGAGCCCATGCAGTGAATTCCACTACAGAATCTTGTCTGTTTTTAATGCAGTGCTGTCCTGAAGATCACAGCCAGTCAATACTGTTTTTGTGAGATTTCTGTGTGTATAGTGCAGGGTGCTTGCCCAGGCAGTCTACAGCGTAGAGGGCAGTGGTGTTACCCACTACACTATACCAACCATATACCAGATGGTCATGGTCATGTTGGTTGACCAGCCTACCAGCATCCAAAATTGTGTGATTGGTGGCTTCTATCTATTAAGCCACTATATACCCTGTAAAATCACACGATAGTGGTAATAATTAACAAATAATAATATCGATGAAAGGTCCTGTGCTGGGTCTAAGTGATAACTTACTAATGATATAGACATTATGCTAATTTTTTTTTAGCACATCTTTTTTTTCTTGCTTTTGTTTCAGCACAACGTGTGTTGCTGTGTGATAAATAAAATGACCGTAGTGCAGCACTGTACTGTATACCTAAACTTCATCAATTTGAAAGAATCCTTTGTCTTCTTGCCTCTTACGGAGGTGCTGCATAAGTCTCTAGTGTGAGATTTTCCATTTTGAAGACTATGAAAACCCCCTTATGATAACGTCGAAATTTCTTTCATCAGTGTTCTTATACTACAATACCCAGCATGCATTAGCAAATATCTCATACAACCACTAGGCCTTCATATCTCAAACAACCACTAGGTAAGGAAGCACGTTCACATGAAAGATGCTTCAATGAAAAGGCAATTTATAGTGTACAGAACTCAACAGATAATATTATCAACCACTGGAATGGCATTAACCTATAAGACGTAAGGCAACCCCCTCTGGGGAAGGGCGATATGGAAACTTTGAAGCATGAATGTATGGGATATCTCAAGGTAACTGGTAGGTGTATGTACATGTATGTTGGTTCGTATATATATATATATATATATATATATATATATATATATATATATATATATATATAGGTGATTCAAAAAGATTGATCCAATTTAAAAGATTTATTTCACTTCTAAATCATTACAGAACAATGCAGTAAATTGTAAATGGTTTAATTGAGCATAAAGTTTATTATGTAATTTTACAAGTGCTCAATTTGAACCTCCTCCAGCTGAGCGGACTGAGCATGTCGGGTGTCACTGCACTCACGGCTCTTTCAGTGCGTTTTCGGAGATTCAGTGTTGTGGAACCAATGACGAATGCTCTGAGCTGCTGGAGGTTCACTGCCGACGAAAGTCACGCTGCAGAGTTATGACAGATTCACTCTTATTGAAGTGGAGAACGCAGAACGCTTTCTGCTCAGGGGTCTCATCTCCTCACAGACTGAAGGAGCCATTCTCCACTGACGGTCAGAAACTCTATGACCCCCTCTTTCAATTGGAATGTGATTGGTTCCTTGGCGCCTCATGGTTGTAAAAATATGGCGCTTTGAAATCAGATGAATCTTTTTGAATCACCCTGTATATGTATATGTATATATGTATGTAAGGGTCTAAACCCAGTGGATTGGGTATCGTCAACACCTGAGTGCATGAAAGAGAGCGCTGCCTTGTTTTGTGCCGAGAAGATGAACTGGACCTCTCCAGTGATGTGGAATGGATCCTCAAACACTCTTGTGCTGTAGGTGTATTCTGCGTTGTCAGGAGCAGGACAAGTGACCACAGTCAGTGACCAGGCTAGTTGCATTTCACAGCGGCTCAAAGAGGAGGGCTTCACTACTTCTGAGGTGGTGGGTCTGCCTTTGATGCCGAGTGTGTGAATAGGCGAAGCGGCAGGTTGTGTGGCAGCATGATGGGTGCAGATCAAAAGTTCTGGGGATGAGGCTGGATTTCTGAAACTCAGCGGGGCGACAGTTCTGGGTACATGTTACCCAGAACCGTGTGATGCTAACTGTAATCTAATTTCCTTGGGTGTGCTAAGATGAAAGTGAGGGCATCGCTTGTTGGGCACGCAACAGATTTCTTTGGCTCTGTCTCTAAGCTTGTTTTGAACAGACTTAAGGTGGACACAAACGTAGACAAACAAAAAGATAAGTTTTAAACAGTGGTCTGGCAAAAATGATTGTATCTTGGTCCAGTTCTAAAGTGAAACCTAGTTCAGTTCACTGCTGGGGGGGAACGTGTTTTACGATGGTCCACATGAAACAAAAAAATTTTATATCAGAACATGGGCTGCGTCCAAAACAACACTATATACTGTACTATTTTTGATGTAATGTTGAATTAGCTAGTTTGCAGTTTTGGACACAGCTATCCTTTAGCTGCACATCATGGCTGTACTGTCCACATAATCTAGATGTTTTAACATTTTACAAATGCTCGTATTTTTCTTGCAGCATGAACTGCTGGTAATAACGGCAGAGAAATCAGATAATAACAAGGACATGTCTTTAATTTTGGCACATCGTTTAGTGGGATGTATTTTTGGCGAAGAATCAGTAATCTTAATAAATAAATTCTAACTGGCAAACCAATCAAAATGAAATAGATATCAAGTAATGTTTATTGTTAATATAATTATTATTATTGCTTTGTTTGTGATATGCATAGACGTCTCTTTTTTCTACTTTTCGAAGGTGGCCAGTGTGAGTAAAACAGAGCGTTTGCATCCCTGCAACATTTCTGACCAGTCAACAAACACCCACATGTGTAATGTAGTCCACTTTAGCCTTTGCAGTGTGAAACAAACCAAATGAAAAAGATAGAATATCCCAGAAACCCCAACTCTGATTGGGACTTTAAAAAATGAACTGGGTATGAAAACAGACTGATGTTCTTTAGAGATGTTAGCTAGCAAAGGCTGAACTCAGCGAAGTGCAGGATCAAAACAAAC
The DNA here is from genome assembly GCF_904425465.1 of Colossoma macropomum. Classification (NCBI taxonomy): domain Eukaryota; kingdom Metazoa; phylum Chordata; class Actinopteri; order Characiformes; family Serrasalmidae; genus Colossoma; species Colossoma macropomum. The sequence continues at coordinate 6,943,681 of NW_023494805.1, forward strand.
ACTGACACTGTTCATCAGTAGGTTTGTCATTATCATGACATGAAAGGTACTTTTAGTTAGTCAATCAGTAGCCTAGTTGCATTTTTTCCAAAATGTTCTGCTCCACCACTTTTGCAGGTGTAACCGCCCCCCCAACCCACCCCCTGTTGCGTGTCTGTCTCCGTTAGCCTTCTGATAACAGATGAAGCTAAACTCAATACAGCTCTTTGTTTGTGGTTCTTTTCTGATGCTGCTTTACATGAAATTCCAGTAAACACATCAACAAAGATGCACAGATATGTTACAGAAACAGATTCCAGTCTGCTATCTAATTCAACATAACTTATAATTTACATATTTCTATTTCCATAATAGAGTGGTAGGGCATGAAAGAAGATCTGCTTACCGAAAGCAGGGCAAGGCAACATGTCCCCAATGTTCCCCTTTGCGTGTCTGTTTCTGCCCCTCCATCATAGCCATGTGCTTCTCATGCAACATCAGTGCCACAAATGCGTTTTTGACTGAATGGGCACAAATTCCCATACAGACACTCCAAAATCTTGTGGAAAGGCTTCTCAGAGGCTGTTACAGATGCAAACGGGTGCCATTTCCATATGAATGCTCACTGTTTTGGAATAGGATGTCTAACAGTTCAAATAGGTGCGATGGTCAAGTGTCCACATTAAAGCGTCCCTCTTAAAGCTCTTCTTAGCTATTTCAAAATATAGGATTTACACTGAAACAGCTGTTGAAGACAGCACAGGAGAAAATCCAAATCAGTGCCCAGCGGTCAGTCAGGGCAACTGTTGAAGAATCAGTCTTATGTTCTGTTAACAGATAAAACTCAGTACAGCTCTTTGTTTGTGGTTCTTTTTCGGTACTGCTTTACATGAAGTTCCAGCAAACAAACACAAATGAACAAAGATCCACTGTTGCATTAAACAGGTCACGCATTCCAGTCTGTTATCTAATCCAACAGAACCTGGAATTTACATACTGCTGTTTTCATGTGCCTGAAAGCTGCTGCACGTGCTAGATGTAATTGATTATCACAAATCAAATGATGACATAAGCTAGCATTTCTTTACAATTTCTTTTCTTTTTCTTTTCATTGTTTATGTGGCAGTGTAAGCCATAATGTTGTCATACGTGGAGTCAGAATCAGTGCTGTTTTAGCTAGCTGGCTATATAATGCTAAGGTTGAGACAGTGGTGGGGGACTCTCATCCTGGAGGGCCGAATTCCTGCACAGCTTGGGGAAAATGACAGTTTTTATTAAATTATGACTGTTCATTATAAATTGATATGGAAAAATCATTCTTTTAACATTAAATTGCTTGTAAATGAATCAAATCACATTGCAGTTATTGCTGTCACAGGTATTTAGCTTGTAGAATCTAAACAATAGAATGAGACGCTCTGGAGCAGCTGTACATGAGCTTTACACCAATACTGGGGGATAAAGCCCCCCCGAGGCTGCAATGTGGTTCTCTGAAATATGGAGCTCCATCAAATATGTTTGGAATGAGTTGGAGTGATGCAGAACTAACATCATCAGTACCATCATCCAACATCCACCTGACCTCACTAATCCTCCTGTAGTCCTCACAGCAATGTTCAAAATTCTAGTGTAAAGCCTTCCTAGACGAGTAGAGGCTGTTACTGCAGCAACAGGGGACAAACTCACTATTAATTTCGGAAGAGGCGTTGGATAGACAGGCATCTACAAATTTTTGGACATGTAGTGTATATATGATTTATTGAAATATATACATGTACATTAACTTTCAGAATTAAAAAGGGCCACCTGAAGGCCATTAATCAACAGCGTTAAGAGATTTGTGAAGCTGCTAAATATTAGGATGTTTTTGAAAAGATTTTTTATGGATTGTTTATGGATTTAATGAATGTGCTAACATATCACAGAAAGCAGACAAATTCAGTAAAAAGTCCACTGTGGAGTAAAGTATGTAGATCCAGCTTCATATGTGGCTGCCTGAATCCTCTAAAGCTCTGAAAATAAACAAGAAATAATAATTTTATATCTGAATATGAATATCTTTGATATTAAAATGTACAGAAGCCTTGGTCTCACCCTCAGAGGTGGTGCAGATGAAGTTGAGTCTCTGATTCTCTGGCAGACTGACCCACTTCTTACTTCCAGACTGCACCGCTCCTGATCTTTCTCCTCCACTGCAGTCTTCCACCCCTGTCCCGTTCCCCGGAGCCCAGTTCTGGTAACATATAGCCGATCCACTCACCCAGAACCAGAAGCTCTGAGCACAGGTGTGACGCAGACCCATCCACACATTAGCAGTGGAGGCATAATAAACAGCTGTTTCCACCCAATTCTGAATTTTCTCAGTGTGAACAGAAACGAGATCCACATGATTCTCTCTGCAGTATCTCAGAGCTTCTCTCCACGTCTTGGTCTGCTTAATCAGGATGAGTGGAAGGTCTTGAGTAGAGAAAGAACAAGAGTTCACACATCAGTACATCAGATCAGTCCCTCACTGTTTACTGTACACACTATTCACTGAGGATTCTATATGTATCACTGTTTGTTCCCATTGTCTTTTCAGTGGAGTCTGCATCCTACATTAGTCTGAAAAGGTCTGACTTCTGAACTGACCAGTACGTGCAAAAGGACAATGTTCCACCTGTTATAGCCGTGTAACAAACACAACTGTCTTCCATCTGACTATATATATATATATATATATATATATATATATATATATATACACTTTTCAATTTTCCTTTTTATTTTCCTTAGTTATCAAAATGGAAATCTCTTATCGTAAAATCGGATCAACTGTCGCCTGATATATATATAGCGCGTAACTCCAAAACAATGTTTGCACCACATTAAGTTTCATTAGTGTAAAAAAATCACTTCAACCACAACTTCACTCACTACACTGAAACAAAAATAGCACCTGGTTGTCAAAAATAAACACAAGCTTCATTCTTAACAAGTATTTTCTAGCACATTACAGAGTGAACAGTAATCCAGAAAAGTCTAGTGACTTCAACTAACCATGAGTTCCACAGTTAACTATGGCTTTGATTTTTTTGATTAATCGGGAAAAGTGCAGCTAGTAATCTGTCAATATCTTAATATTTCATGTCATGCACAGTGTTTCTTTCAAGAAATCAACATATAAGGATTGTTCCTCCTTTTGTTCTTTCCTATCTTCTACATCAGGGGTGCACAACTCCAGTCCTGGAGGGCCAGTGTCCAGCACAGTTTGGTGATTTACCTGCTTCAACACACCTGATTACATGTGTCTGTTAATTGCTAGGTTAAGTGGGCGTGTTTGAGCAGGGAAACCTCCAAACTGTGCTGGGCACTGGCCCTCCAGGACCGGAGTTGTGCACCCCCGGTTCTACATCATGTTTAACTTTTATCCAAATCACCAGCTCATTGCACTCAAAAACCCAATTTTAATCACTCAGTGTCACTACTGGACTGAGAATAGTCCACCAACCAAAAATATCCAGGACCAACAGTGTCCTGTGGGCAGCGTCCTGTGACCACTGATGAAGGACTAGAGGATGACCAACACAATCTGTGCAGCAGCAGATGAGCTATCGTCTCTGACTTTACATCTACAAGGTGGACTGACAAGGTAGGAGTGTCTAATAGAGTGGACAGTGAGTGGACACAGTGTGTACTCCAGCAGCACTGCTGTGTCTGATCCACTCAGACCAGCACAACACACATTAACACACCTCCTCCACGTCAGTGTTACTGCAGTGCTGGGAATGATCCACCACCCAAATAGTACCTGCTCTGTGAGGGTCCATGGGGGTCCTGACCACTGAAGAACAGGGTAAAAGGGGTATGCAGAGAAACAGATGGACTACAGTCTGTAACTGTAGAACTACAAAGTGCACCTATATAGTAAGTGGAGCTGATAAAATGGACAATGAGCGCAGAAACAAGGAGGTGGTCATATTGTTTCGCTTGATCATTTAGATGCATAGTTTAGACACATACGCAGCTCACACTCACAGGTTACTTTGCTAATGCAAACTTGCTGAAAAGCAGACGACACACTGCTTTTAACTTTCAATGACAGTTTAACTGCAGTGTACTCACCATGCTGAATGATGAAAAATACATGCACATTTTGAATTTGATGCCAACAACGCACTGCACAAAATTTGGGACAGGACAGCAAAAGACTGGTAAAGTTGTGTAATGCTAAACAAAACACCTGGTGGAACATCTCACAACTAATCAGGTTAATTGTTGACAGGTCAGTAACATGATTGGGTATAAAAAGAGCATCTCAGAGAGGCTGAGTCTTTCAGAGGTAAAGATGAGGAGGGGTTCACCACTCTGTGAAAGACTGTATGTGCAAATATTCAAGAACAACGTTTCTCAATGCAAAATAAAAAAGAGCTGGGGGATATCATCATCTATGGTACATAATATCATTAAAGATTCAGAGAATCCGACACTGCATTCGAAACAGACGCGATTCTGTAGTGGAAATCACTGCATGGGCTCAAGCACACTTTGAAAAACGCTGTCTGGGAAAACAGTTCTTTGCTGCATCCACAGATGCTGGTTAAACCTCTACCATGTAAAGAAGAAGCCATATATAAACAAATATCCAGAAATGCAGCCTTTAATTCACTGTTCAGACTAGATTAAAGCAGTGAGTCAGTGTAACTGCTCCAAACACAAACATTAAAAGAGGATGAATTGACTCTGTAACAGTTCTGCATTTATCATCTTATACTACTCACCTTTATAGCAGATGAATGTTTTTTGAGAACTGCAGTCTGAATCATACCATCTGTATGCAGGGTAATATGCAGAGTAATATGATAATTCCACACAGAGATCACCCACACCACCGTTTGGCTCTCCAGTGTTCCAGTATCTGTACGAGGAGTTACTCCCATCTGACCAGATCCAGCTCTAGAAACATATTAACACTTGATCAGTAAACTGTTTAAACACTGACCTCTCAGTGTTGTTTATAGTACTGTGTGGTCAAATAATCATCACAGTCACATAAGTCTTGTAGGAAGTTGAGCAAATTGTTGATGTGGATATTTCAAAAAGTTTCTAGACTATACATAAATGTGTGCTGTAGAACAAATTTAATAAACAGTTAGAAAAAGGAAGCTATAAAATTAGGAAGATGTGCATAATAACACATTAAAATTTGGTAAAATAAATAAATGGTGTTTATTGACGACCTATCCAGAGTGTTTCCTGCCTTCTGCCCAGTGACCACTGGGATAGGCTCCAGCACCTCCCCACAACCCAGGAGGATAAGTGGCTTAGGTAATGTGTGTGTGTGTGTGTGTGTGTGTGTGTGTGTGTGTGTGTGTGTTTGTTTATTGAAGTAATATTGATAACAATGCCCCACCCTCTCCTCTGAATACTAGTTCAATTTCCATAACAACCTCTCTGATCATAACACCTGCACCTCATTACTGCCCTAATCAGCCTCACCTCAAATACTCCCCAAACACAGCACTTCATTTCCTTTGATGTACTGGTACCATCCCTGTCTTTTGGACTTTTGTTTTTTGCCCCTTTGCTTAGTTGCCTGAGTTTTTACACTGTATTTCTGTGCTGACTTCTTTGCTATATATATTTTTTTTTGACTATGATTTTGTGGATTGTCCTGTTCTAAAAAACCTGCAAATGGATCCATTTTGACTCTCTGAGGCTCAGTTGTCACAGAATACTTGACTGCTTTTGGATCCAGTGGGCCTACCGGAGCATCATGAGGCAGTATTGGCCCAGGGGAGGTTTAAAAGATCTGGTTGGACAGCGCCACCCAGCTCACGGCCGGTTCAGCATACTGCCATCAGGCAGGAGATAACGCGGCATCCAGGCTAGAACAACTTGGCTAATGAACAGTTTCTACCCACAGACTGTCAGGCTTCTGAACAAGCCGTGAAGCTGTGGGTCCTTCCCCAGCTACTATTTCATTCTGTCACTTTGTTAGTATTTATTATTATATAATATCACTGCTCCAGACAATAACACTAAATCACTTTAAAATGTGTATATATATTCTTCTTAGATTATTCCTTATTTAATATATTTGTGCATAGATTTCCTTCTCAAATCGCAAACACGGATGCAGGACAACAGAGGTGCATCATCTGCCCCTGTTCTAAATAAACCTGCAGATGGATCCATCCCAACTCTCTGAGCCTCAAGTGTCACAAATGTATGTCTAACATAGACCTCTACAGAGCATGAGTTATATTTACAGTAGAATGATTAAAATAAGTGATACAATAATAAAGATCATGTGCAGTGATACGTAAACATTACGCTATTGCTGGTTTTGGAACAAGCTTTATGAATTAGTTCTTGCATCTATATTTTCAGCATTTCTTACAGTTGTGCTCTGTTGAACTTTCTGCCTCAGTCCTATCCAGAAAAAGCCTGCTGTCCCACCGACAAGAGCTAATAGAGCGTTCATTTCCTCTTGGCTCTGAATGGTGGCCAGGTCAGTGTATTTCTCTCTGCAGTATTTCTGAGCGTCGGTCCAGTTCTTATTTACATTCACCACATAAAACTGACGAGTCCCACAGAAGGAGAGAGTCCACAGAGCTGTAGAGATGAAAGCTCTCATCAGCATGACAGTACAGTAATGAAGCAGCAGAGAGTTTTACAGATGATCATGAAGCTACACTGACCTGAGAAAAGCAGGATCAGATACAGAGCTGAACTCATGACTGTGGAGAACAAGAGAGACACAGTTCACACATTAAACACCAACAGTCTTTACTACCAGTACATTAGTTTGTGCTGTTTAAGAGACATTTAAGCGACACTTTTCGTTTAGTTATGGTAACCATCTGCCCAGCATGGTGCTAAATGGAAAGTTTTACTTCTGTAATGGCACAATCTACCTCTCTAGCTGACCCTCAGTCCTTTTGAACTGCATGAGCCAGGTCAACGAGGTGTAATCAGCGCGTAGGTAAGAGGGACATAGTTAGGAAAACAAATTAACCAAAGGCTCAACTAAGCAGGTAAGTTTTTAGCCTAGACTTAAAGATGGAGGCTGTGTCTGAGTCCCGAACACGGACTGGTAGGTTATTCCAAAGCTGGGGGGTGTTGTATGAAAAGGCTCTTCCCCCTGACGTAACTTTATTTATTCTGGGTACTAATAATGAGCAGCACCTTGTGATCTAAGTGGGCGTGTCGGTTGATAATAGGAAATAAGGTCACTGAGGTACTGAGGAGCAAGACCATTCAGAGCTTTATACGTCAGTAGAAGAATTTTGTACTCAATGCGGAATTTAACTGGCAACCAATGTAAGGTACACAAAATTGGGCTAATGTGGTCAAATTTCCTGGTTTGGCTGAGAACTCTGGCTGCAGCGTTCTGGACTAACTGAAGCTTGTTAAGGTTTTGGCTGGAACAACCAGAAAGCAGAGCGTTACAGTAATCTAACCTGGACGTGATATGCAGATAATATGCAGATACGATTCGTTCTTATCTGCATATTATTTGATTTAATGTGCAGTTTTGACTAGTCATGCTTAAAGCCTCTTTTTACATGGTTGAGTTCATACCTTTTCTGTTGATTGAATTATGTAGCACTTCAGCTGATGTGTTTTGAATGTGCTACATCAATAAAGATGTCCTGACTTGACAAACCCCAAATTAGCAAGTATGATCCCAAAGAGAACAGAGATATGGATGTCTGGACCCACCTTAGATGTAAATGGCTTGACACCATACTAAACAAACCCTAAACAAGATTTAGCCACCATCTTGGCATAGAGCAAAGAGACTAACGGGCTCTTTCAATAATATTCATATTTAGTATTTACTGAAGAATTCATAGAAAAACTGCAAAATAGAAAATAAAAATGTTATATGCATGCCTTACAACCATTAAGTGTCAGTAAACATCTGCCATATGAAGTACTAAACCCTCTGTGGAAAAGGGAATAAACTCCACTTTACTGTGATAATCCCATAATGTTGTTAATCCCATAAACGTGCTATCAGATGATGATTAACAAAAGCTTTTTACAAAGTGAAGTTTCCAAAATGACTTTAAAAAAAGACTTTCAGTTATAAGACAATTTTAACATACAACGCCATCTCTCCTGTGTTAAGTAACTTCCTTTAACTTGCTTTTTAATAAAATATGTTTACATTAATTAATATGTGCAAACTGGAAATTAAAAGACGAGAATTTAGACTAAAGTCAAGTACAAAAACAGTGATGGGCACTCACGACTTTTTAAAACCAAAGACATTTGCAGAAATATTCTGCCAAGCATGCTGTTTTGCATGGTGCCTCATCTGGTATAAAATAATATAAATAATAAATATTATATGTATATATATATATATATATATATATATATATATATATATATATATATACATATATATATATATATATATATATAATAAGCTTGCATTAGTGTTATTGGTGCTGTTGATATTTTATGTTAAATGGCATGGTTTGCATTAGACCAGCCATAGTTCACCCAAGTTAGCCTAATATAAAATAAAGGCTGTTTAACAATAACTATTATAACAATAAATATCCAAAATGTTGCCCGTGTATTCCCCTCACAATCAGTAGCAATTGTTTTCTTAGTGATTTTAAGCGAGAATATACATTTTCCACGGCAGTGGTTGACAGTGACAAGTTATCAATGGTGATTGTGCAAAGAAACAGCAGAATTTGTAGGTAAAACTCATTCATTGTTCCTATCAGATAAAAACAGTTACCGTCTTCTCTTGAAGGTAAGAAAATAGTGAGTGTATATTTATAGCATTTTCTTTAAGATCCACACTTCAGTCTGGTGTATTACAATAAAATGACTATTAAACTGTTTCTTAGACTGAATATTTAGAACACATGCTTTCAATTTGACTAAGTGTTTACAGTTTTTAAAGGTGTTTCTTACCTGTTATGGCTGGTAAAGCTGCTCTGTTTGTGTTTGTGTCTCCTGCAGTTTATGGTGTCTGTAACTAAAGAGGAAACTGAAGCCAATAAGGCTCTATTTGTTTTGTGCTCCTCCTTTTTCATGATGATTTACATGACGGCTCACTGCACAAATGCAAATGAATTCACAAACACAGCAGACAGTAAAACTGCACTGTGTAACTGAATATGTAAATATTGAATATCTTAATATTGAATATATCTTAAACATATCTTAACTTTTGTTAGAAAAGTATTTTACATAGTAGTATTGCTCTGTACTGTAAACATAACATGACATAAATGGCATTTTCTGCAAATTTTAATGCACATTTTCTAATTATTTGCTAAATGTCACATACTGGAAATAAGTAAAACAAACAGTATAAGATGTGAACTTTCACACAGGTCACATTTTGCTTTATTTGTTCCCCCCAGTCAGTTAGATTCAGCAAATAAGCAGTAATTGTACTTTAAAATGTAGAAAAATGTCATTTGACCAGGGAAGCTGAACTTTTGCACATGACTGTATATATTTTTCTTAAATGAGATGATACAATAGCTCACATTTGTGTTTTATGTGTACTTTGAGCAATGAAAATTTGTTTATTTGTTGTGAAAACAAAACAATGCCAGTTTGCCAAATGTCAGTTTGTGAAGTTTCTGTCCTGCTAGATCTGCCCCAGTCAACCGTAAGTGCTATTATTGTAAAATGGCCATGTTTCGGAGCAACAACAGCTCAGCCTCAGAGCAACAGACCACACAATCTCAGAGTGGGGCTGCCGAGTGCTGAAGCACACAGTGTCTATCCTCTGTTAAATCACTCATTACAGATTTCCAAACTGCTTCTGGAGGCAACATCAGCAAAAGAACTGCACATCATGAGCTTCATGAAATGGGTTTAAAGCTGAGCAGCTGCACACAAGCTTAAGATCAAAATGCACAGCGCCAAGTGTCGGCTGGAGTGGTGTAAAGCTCATCACCACTGGACTCTGGAGCAGTGGAAACATATTCTCTGGAGTGATGTCTCACACTTTTCTATCTGGCAGTCTGATGGATGAATCTGGGTTTGGCAGATGCCAGGAAAACGATACCTAGAGGAATGCATAGGGCCAACAGTAAAGTTTGGTGAAGTTTGAGCCCCTTAGTTACAGTGAAGGGTTATGTTAATGTTACAGCATAAAAAGACATTTTAGACAATTATATGCTTCCAGCTTTAAGGGAACACCTTTTTTATCCTCCCAATGTTATAATAGTAACTTTTTAAACACCTCAGTATCACTACTGAGAATAGTCCACCAACCAAAAATATCCAGCCAACAGCGTCCTGTGGGTAGCGTCCTGTGACCACTGATGAAGGACTAGAGGATGACCAACACACACTGAGCAGCAATAGATGAGCTGTCATCTGTGACTTTACATGGACAAGGTCAGCCAACAAGGTAGGAGTGTCTAATGAAATGGGCACTGAGTGGTCACAGTATTCCATCATGGTGTCCCGTGGTGGCATCTATAGACCAACATGAACCAATAAAAATTGTTTATTAATCACAAAATTGATCAATCAATATGTGCTCCATGAAATCTGTGGGTGATGTTTTTCTTCTCCTTGGCTTGTGAGGAGTCTTGGAATAAAATAAATATAAGTGAACTCTACCTATGTACCTCTGGTCCATATCTTCTTCAGCATCCTAGCATCCTTTTATTTTATACTCTGCCGCAAGTTCTCTAAGAAAAAAAAAAAACTATTGTTTTTTGTAGGCCTCTATAATTTATTTTCTTTCACCATTTGTGTATCAGTAATGATTAAACCTTAAATTAATTCACTTATCCAGGGTGTCTGGATACTTTTGGACATGTAATGTTGCATTCTGTATACAAACAGGTGCAGCAGTAACTGCCTGAATTTTGTCAGGACTTTTTTAGTGTTGCACTACTCGTGTCCGGTCTTGGTCTTGACAACATTTGGACTCTATTTTGTCTCCATCTCGGCATTATTTGGACAATAGTAGACATCTTTGGAAGACACGTTCATCATCACATTTTGATCAAGTTCTCTTTTCATCCTCAATGCGCTTGTAATAATCAGATTCATCTGCTCGGGGAAGGGGTCCGAAGCGCAACCCATATTGAAAATGTTCTCTTCCATGTTGGATGCAATTACACATTTTCCCTACCGAGGTTGCCAAATCCCCAAAATGTACATAGTGTAGCTTAAAACTCCTGTAAGGTTTGGATTATCTGTCTCATTTGGTTTTGGGTCTTTATACATGGTCATATCAGGTTTTGTGGGCTAGAATGAATGCAATCCTCCTTTTCAGCCTCTCTTATGGAGTTAGTGCTGACTTTGAATGACTCCGTTTTAAAATGTGAGAATGTTCTACAACTGTTAAGGGCACGCGTATCATAACTATGTCCTTTTATGTAAATGCCCTAAAAAAGATTTGTGAGCAGAAGGTTCGCAGACACAGGCTCTTTTTAATCCAGGTCCAAAAAGTAAAAACCCTCACCAGGATTTTGTTCCAACTGCCTGAACACCTTTGCTGCTGGTTTGAGCAAATTACAGAAGTCAAGCAGTCGGAACAAAACCCTGGTGAGGGTTTTTACCTTTTGGTCCTGAATTCCCCACCTCTATTAATGAATGAAGAGGAAGAGAGCTGGTTGCTACCCTAACTGCTCCCTACCCCTACTGGCGGTATTCAGGTATTGCAGTCTAGGAAATACTGGAATTGCTTTAGAACAGATTCGCAGAACTGAACAGCTTTGAATCTTCATTAATTTTGACCTCTCACATTTACACCTTCTTTTGTTCTGAATGTGTTCTCCAACCATTTCCTTAATCAGGTACTGGTGCTAAAAGATATATTTAAGAACTTGAATTGACCAGCACCAGATGCTGGTTTGCATGCTGGTCTTTCTTGGTTCTCAGATGTCATCTGGCATGGTCATGCTGGTTGAATAGCCTACGAGCATCCAAAACAGTGTTGGCAGATTGGATGGATTCCATTAGATTGGGCAGATTTTGATTGGATTTGGTGGACAACATTTGGGCTGGTTTGTTTTTGGATCTGGCCTAGAAGGAACGAACACGTATGTCAGAATGCCGTTTACTGGCTTCAGCTGTGCCTTCAATATCATCAGCTCGTCCAGACTAGTCTCGATTTAGGACACTTAGTCATACACGTTTTCTCATTACTGTCCGACCAAAGATTCTGTCACATAAACGCTCTAAACGTCCTGCCACCAGTACACTATAACTGCTGAATCTGACTGCATACACCTCACTGTGGTTGGTATGGTGTAGGTGGGTAACACCTCAGCCTTCTATGCTGTAACTGGGCTCACTAATTCTACTCAGAGAAGTTACGTGTGAATATTCAAACAACAGTGTAGTGCATTTCTGGTATCCCCTATTCGCTTGTGTACATCGGTTATACTCTACGCTTTGTGGTGCATTGTGGGATTGTTTGAGTGCACTGGATGTTCTGCGCTATGTTTTCAGGCACCACTGGAAAATGGCAGAGCCCCAAAATTTATGCACTACATAGTGAATAGGGGAAAGTTTTGACACAGCTCCCATGATTGACAATAACTATAAAAATACTGGACATCCTCGAGGAGAGGTTTGGAAATGGTTAAGCAAACACACTGACATATGTATAATCAATACTTACAGTATTAATGTTATCTGTATTTATTATAATACTTTTTAAATAGCTTTGAATAAGCTTGCTGACCAGATAAATATCTTTTTATATCTAAATTTCTCAGGTGACTTTCTTTCTGATGAAACATAATAAGGGACACTATTAAAAATGGTTCACCACAGCAGAGAAAAAAGTCATTACATGACGGCAATTGTTACAAACAAGGCCCAAAAGCAGATAGTTTCTTACACTCTCAAAAATAAACGTGTAAAAAGAAGTTACTGATATCATTTTATTAGTTTGATTGGATTTACTTATTGAATTTGCCATTTTAAAGTTCTTGTCAAGGCACTAAAATTCTAAACTTTCTATTAGAATGCAAACAAACCTGCTGTTACCCATTATCACCAGTAGGAGGTAGCAGTAGGACTCTGAGTACCTACTGTATTGTCTTTGGCTCAGTCTCAATTGGCTCTCTACGCCCTACATAGTGCACAACTTAGATCTTAAAATAATGGCTCCTGCACCCAAACCCTGTATAATATGTCTAACAGAGATTTTCTGGGGATTCAGCCACGTGTACACAATTACCTCCTTGAAGAATCGTATTATTTGGGCATGGAAGGCAAATTTATATATTTCACATAGTGCACTGTGTAGGGAGTAGGGGGTCATTTGAGATTCAGCCGTTTACCTTCCTCTCAGGTGTTCCTGACAGCAAGACGCAGTAATTCAGAGAAGTGCTTAGCATCCAGAATTAACTTACTATGATTAGAATATCCAGCTTTATACTCAAAAAGCGTTGACCAAATCTTGCTGATCAAATAGCTGGACAGTTACCATAAATAGAAAATTTGACCTGTAATGAATTTTATTACTTTTCTCACATTCTTGTTTTGACTGCTCATGTCTGTCCACAACCAGCACCAACAAAACACAAAGCTGCGTAAAACTTTGGGCCTGTTGGTGGGCTCTGGCAATTTAAAGTTTTAAAGGGATATTCTGGCCTAAAACTAGCATGTAATGTTGTTTAATAAGTCATATTATGTAGTGCAGCACTGTATACCTAAGCCTTACACGTGGATGCTAATTTGTTAATGTACACTCCTGGCTGGCGAATTTGCAGGCTTAATAAGATGCACTGTGTGAGATACAATTGGGTAACACTAGTTTTGCATGTCAGTTATAGCACGCACATTTATGGAATGCGCAACGAACATAACCAACGTTATTCAACAGAGTAACGTTACTGCAACTGAAAACATCAGTAAATGTTAGCCCAATGCATCTAGCCAACTTAAGGCTAACAAAGTAGAGGCTATACAGTAGCAAAGTTGCCACCTGCCAGTTGTCTCCACTCCAGTAGACAAATGTACATACGTCTTGGCATATAGAAAGTAAATGACTTTAATGCTGCGTGTTTATATAGAAAAATGAACAATATATTATTATTGTAAATAATAATATCAGTATTAATGGTAGATAAAATTCTTCTGCTGATTACTCAACAGATCATTCATGACCATGTGAACCATGTTGGAGGGCTGCTCAACATAGTCTACACAAAGAAGCTCCTCCTCTCTGCGGCTGCTGCCAGGCAGATGCATCACATGTATCTTGATGACCAAAGACATCTAAAGCAAGATAAGCAGAAAGCACAGATGAGGAAAGAACTAATGGAGGAGATAACTCAGATAAAAGCCAAAAAGAAGAGAAGAGAGGAGGATGTAATTGTCCTCTTGAAGTTTGCTGATTGCAACACTGACAGAGGTGAGTTAGAAGGAAAACTGTGCTTCATCTCAAAGTCCAATAGCCTTCAAAGAGCTGCAAAAGAAAAGAAAAAAGTCTGGAGGCTTTGGAAAAACAGCTAACTGACAAGCTCAATGAACTGAAAGATACCCCTAAATAGGCCCTGCACTATTTGACATGACCTTGCAGTATTTTGTGGTGTTTGTGCAGTTTTTTGTTTTTGTTTTTTCAACTGAAGGGGATAAAAGCCAATAACATCAACTTGAGTCGATTTGTTTACATTTGCACAACATCTTGGTGAGTTATTGTGAAGTGAAATACATATTGAGTTTATACACTGAATGCATAGAAGGCAACTTTTCGCCTAACCTGGGTTTCACCAACAATGCTGGAATTGTCAGGCACTACTGTAAAAAACTATTGATATATTTTTCTGTAATCTTGCAATGTTCAACTTGCTGATTTTTCTAAACCCTTTAAACTTGAGGTTGATGAAACTGCTGTAGGAGCTGCCTCAGTCTTGTTACAAGAAGACAAATCTGGAATTGATCACTCTGCATGCTATTTTTCTCGAAAATTCAACAAGCATCAGATAAAATATTCCACTATAGAACAAGAAGCTCTGGCTCTGTTGTGGGCCTGACAGTTTTTGAAGTTTATGTTGGTTCCAGTTCTTTGTGGTTGTGTGGTTGTGGCAGTTGTACCTGTGGTTGTGTACACTGACCATTGTCTAAATCTCTATGTAAAACCAAAACCAGCGTCTCTTGAGGTGGTGCTTCATTGTACAAAGCTGCAATCTAGAAATCAGACAGAAGAAAGGTTCTCAAAACATTGTTGTTGATGCGCTTTCATGTGCATGGAGAGAAAAACTGTAAAATTACGCAAACAGGTTTGCTTTTTGAGGTGCATGTGTTTTCTCTCTTTTCTCCCCTCCGCCTGTGTGTGCTCTCTCCCTCTCTGTCTCTCTATAGGTGAGCTGTCAATCATCGTCCAGCGCGTTGTCAGCCAGCCAATCAAGCACAGTCTTGCCATTCAAGAGCAGCGCAGACAAGCTGCACGTCAGCCTACCGGCTCACTTTGTTGCTGAACTGTCTAATTCGTTTTGCTCTTATCCGTCTGTTGTTTGTTCACTAGTGTTGTTTTGTCCAGTGGTTTTTGTCTAGTGTTGCTTTCTCTGTCTAGTGCTCTTTCTCCCTTTTTCCTCTCGTTTTCTTGTGTCAATCTCCTCAGATTGAGAGCAGGTTAGATTGTGCGCGCCCCTACATTCCACCATGTAGGTAAACTCTGCTGTCTAGACACACTAGGTTAGAAGGCGGGTGCCATCCCCTGTATTGTTGAGAAGGTTAGCCTAGTGTAGTTAGTTAGTTTTCACTCCCTGTGTTGGTAGTTAGGCTAGACTTTAACAACAATACAGCTTAGGATAGTTTTTGTTTTATTCTGTCCATTCCTTTGTGCTTGTAAGTCCTACATCATTGTGTGTGGTCACTGTCTTTGTAACGGCACAGAATGAGTCAGATGCTCGCGGTAAAGATGATCAAGAGAGGCTTTACTGAGGGAAATGTGAAACAGTTTCGTAGTCAAAAAGCAGGCGTGGGTCAAAACCAGAAAATACAACCAGATCAAAAACATAACGATCGGCAGAACAATCCGAAGGGTTAGGCAAAAGGACAAATTCCAGAAGACAGTCCAAAAGAGTGAGAGAACAAAAGGCAGACAATCCAAAGTGTTAGGCAAAAGACAGAGTCAAGAAAAACAGGCAAAATGGTCATAAGCAGAAAAGCAGATATACAGTAGAACGCTCAGCAGGTCGAAAATGATACAATGCTTCATAACTTTTCTATGCTAAAGCCTGGGCTTATAAGCTAAACTAAAAATATCACATGACCTATGAAATCGGTGAACCGAATTAGTATTCGGGAGAGTGAGAGCGCTGAGTGGAGCATGAAGGCAGTCCAGAGGTTGCAGAACTGAACAGCTTTGAATCTTCATTAATTTTGACCTCTCACATTTACACCTTCTTTTGTTCTGAATGTGTTCTCCAACCATTTCCTTAATCAGGTACTGGTGCTAAAAGATATATTTAAGAACTTGAATTGACCAGCACCAGATGCTGGTTTGCATGCTGGTCTTTCTTGGTTCTCAGATGTCATCTGGCATGGTCATGCTGGTTGAATAGCCTACGAGCCTCCAAAACAGTGTTGGCAGATTGGATGGATTCCATTAGATTGGGCAGATTTTGATTGGATTTGGTGGACAACATTTGGGCTGGTTTGTTTTTGGATCTGGCCTAGAAGGAACGAACACGTATGTCAGAATGCCGTTTACTGGCTTCAGCTGTGCCTTCAATATCATCAGCTCGTCCAGACT
Source organism: Colossoma macropomum (assembly GCF_904425465.1). Classification (NCBI taxonomy): domain Eukaryota; kingdom Metazoa; phylum Chordata; class Actinopteri; order Characiformes; family Serrasalmidae; genus Colossoma; species Colossoma macropomum. The sequence goes on from NW_023494805.1 coordinate 6,960,365, forward strand.
AGTCTCGATTTAGGACACTTAGTCATACACGTTTTCTCATTACTGTCCGACCAAAGATTCTGTCACATAAACGCTCTAAACGTCCTGCCACCAGTACACTATAACTGCTGAATCTGACTGCATACACCTCACTGTGGTTGGTATGGTGTAGGTGGGTAACACCTCAGCCTTCTATGCTGTAACTGGGCTCACTAATTCTACTCAGAGAAGTTACGTGTGAATATTCAAACAACAGTGTAGTGCATTTCTGGTATCCCCTATTCGCTTGTGTACATCGGTTATACTCTACGCTTTGTGGTGCATTGTGGGATTGTTTGAGTGCACTGGATGTTCTGCGCTATGTTTTCAGGCACCACTGGAAAATGGCAGAGCCCCAAAATTTATGCACTACATAGTGAATAGGGGAAAGTTTTGACACAGCTCCCATGATTGACAATAACTATAAAAATACTGGACATCCTCGAGGAGAGGTTTGGAAATGGTTAAGCAAACACACTGACGTATGTATAATCAATACTTACAGTATTAATGTTATCTGTATTTATTATAATACTTTTTAAATAGCTTTGAATAAGCTTGCTGACCAGATAAATATCTTTTTATATCTAAATTTCTCAGGTGACTTTCTTTCTGATGAAACATAATAAGGGACACTATTAAAAATGGTTCACCACAGCAGAGAAAAAAGTCATTACATGACGGCAATTGTTACAAACAAGGCCCAAAAGCAGATAGTTTCTTACACTCTCAAAAATAAACGTGTAAAAAGAAGTTACTGATATCATTTTATTAGTTTGATTGGATTTACTTATTGAATTTGCCATTTTAAAGTTCTTGTCAAGGCACTAAAATTCTAAACTTTCTATTAGAATGCAAACAAACCTGCTGTTACCCATTATCACCAGTAGGAGGTAGCAGTAGGACTCTGAGTACCTACTGTATTGTCTTTGGCTCAGTCTCAATTGGCTCTCTACGCCCTACATAGTGCACAACTTAGATCTTAAAATAATGGCTCCTGCACCCAAACCCTGTATAATATGTCTAACAGAGATTTTCTGGGGATTCAGCCACGTGTACACAATTACCTCCTTGAAGAATCGTATTATTTGGGCATGGAAGGCAAATTTATATATTTCACATAGTGCACTGTGTAGGGAGTAGGGGGTCATTTGAGATTCAGCCGTTTACCTTCCTCTCAGGTGTTCCTGACAGCAAGACGCAGTAATTCAGAGAAGTGCTTAGCATCCAGAATTAACTTACTATGATTAGAATATCCAGCTTTATACTCAAAAAGCGTTGACCAAATCTTGCTGATCAAATAGCTGGACAGTTACCATAAATAGAAAATTTGACCTGTAATGAATTTTATTACTTTTCTCACATTCTTGTTTTGACTGCTCATGTCTGTCCACAACCAGCACCAACAAAACACAAAGCTGCGTAAAACTTTGGGCCTGTTGGTGGGCTCTGGCAATTTAAAGTTTTAAAGGGATATTCTGGCCTAAAACTAGCATGTAATGTTGTTTAATAAGTCATATTATGTAGTGCAGCACTGTATACCTAAGCCTTACACGTGGATGCTAATTTGTTAATGTACACTCCTGGCTGGCGAATTTGCAGGCTTAATAAGATGCACTGTGTGAGATACAATTGGGTAACACTAGTTTTGCATGTCAGTTATAGCACGCACATTTATGGAATGCGCAACGAACATAACCAACGTTATTCAACAGAGTAACGTTACTGCAACTGAAAACATCAGTAAATGTTAGCCCAATGCATCTAGCCAACTTAAGGCTAACAAAGTAGAGGCTATACAGTAGCAAAGTTGCCACCTGCCAGTTGTCTCCACTCCAGTAGACAAATGTACATACGTCTTGGCATATAGAAAGTAAATGACTTTAATGCTGCGTGTTTATATAGAAAAATGAACAATATATTATTATTGTAAATAATAATATCAGTATTAATGGTAGATAAAATTCTTCTGCTGATTACTCAACAGATCATTCATGACCATGTGAACCATGTTGGAGGGCTGCTCAACATAGTCTACACAAAGAAGCTCCTCCTCTCTGCGGCTGCTGCCAGGCAGATGCATCACATGTATCTTGATGACCAAAGACATCTAAAGCAAGATAAGCAGAAAGCACAGATGAGGAAAGAACTAATGGAGGAGATAACTCAGATAAAAGCCAAAAAGAAGAGAAGAGAGGAGGATGTAATTGTCCTCTTGAAGTTTGCTGATTGCAACACTGACAGAGGTGAGTTAGAAGGAAAACTGTGCTTCATCTCAAAGTCCAATAGCCTTCAAAGAGCTGCAAAAGAAAAGAAAAAAGTCTGGAGGCTTTGGAAAAACAGCTAACTGACAAGCTCAATGAACTGAAAGATACCCCTAAATAGGCCCTGCACTATTTGACATGACCTTGCAGTATTTTGTGGTGTTTGTGCAGTTTTTTGTTTTTGTTTTTTCAACTGAAGGGGATAAAAGCCAATAACATCAACTTGAGTCGATTTGTTTACATTTGCACAACATCTTGGTGAGTTATTGTGAAGTGAAATACATATTGAGTTTATACACTGAATGCATAGAAGGCAACTTTTCGCCTAACCTGGGTTTCACCAACAATGCTGGAATTGTCAGGCACTACTGTAAAAATTGTTTCTATTGATATATTTTTGTTTTTGTTTTTTTTTAATCTTGCAATGTTCAACTTGCTGATTTTTCTAAACCCTTTAAACTTGAGGTTGATGAAAGTGCTGTAGGAGCTGCCTCAGTCTTGTTACAAGAAGACAAATCTGGAATTGATCACTCTGCATGCTATTTTTCTCGAAAATTCAACAAGCATCAGATAAAATATTCCACTATAGAACAAGAAGCTCTGGCTCTGTTGTGGGCCTGACAGTTTTTGAAGTTTATGTTGGTTCCAGTTCTTTGTGGTTGTGTGGTTGTGGCAGTTGTACCTGTGGTTGTGTACACTGAACATTGTCTTTTTTTTTTTTTAAATCTCTATGTAAAACCAAAACCAGCGTCTCTTGAGGTGGTGCTTCATTGTACAAAGCTGCAATCTAGAAATCAGACAGAAGAAAGGTTCTCAAAACATTGTTGTTGATGCGCTTTCATGTGCATGGAGAGAAAAACTGTAAAATTACGCAAACAGGTTTGCTTTTTGAGGTGCATGTGTTTTCTCTCTTTTCTCCCCTCCGCCTGTGTGTGCTCTCTCCCTCTCTGTCTCTCTATAGGTGAGCTGTCAATCATCGTCCAGCGCGTTGTCAGCCAGCCAATCAAGCACAGTCTTGCCATTCAAGAGCAGCGCAGACAAGCTGCACGTCAGCCTACCGGCTCACTTTGTTGCTGAACTGTCTAATTCGTTTTGCTCTTATCTGTCTGTTGTTTGTTCACTAGTGTTGTTTTGTCCAGTGGTTTTTGTCTAGTGTTGCTTTCTCTGTCTAGTGCTCTTTCTCCCTTTTTCCTCTCGTTTTCTTGTGTCAATCTCCTCGGATTGAGAGCAGGTTAGATTGTGCGCGCCCCTACATTCCACCATGTAGGTAAACTCTGCTGTCTAGACACACTAGGTTAGAAGGCGGGTGCCATCCCCTGTATTGTTGAGAAGGTTAGCCTAGTGTAGTTAGTTAGTTTTCACTCCCTGTGTTGGTAGTTAGGCTAGACTTTAACAACAATACAGCTTAGGATAGTTTTTGTTTTATTCTGTCCATTCCTTTGTGCTTGTAAGTCCTACATCATTGTGTGTAGTCACTGTCTTTGTAACGGCACAGAATGAGTCAGATGCTCGCGGTAAAGATGATCAAGAGAGGCTTTACTGAGGGAAATGTGAAACAGTTTCGTAGTCAAAAAGCAGGCGTGGGTCAAAACCAGAAAATACAACCAGATCAAAAACATAACGATTAGCAGAACAATCCGAAGGGTTAGGCAAAAGGACAAATTCCAGAAGACAGTCCAAAAGAGTGAGAGAACAAAAGGCAGACAATCCAAAGGGTTAGGCAAAAGACAGAGTCAAGAAAAACAGGCAAAATGGTCATAAGCAGAAAAGCAGATATACAGTAGAACGTTTAGCAGGTCGAAAATGATACAATGCTTCATAACCTTTCTATGCTAAAGCCTGAGCTTATAAGCTAAACTAAAAATATCACATGACCTATGAAATAGGTGAACCGAATTAGTATTCGGGAGAGTGAGAGCGCTGAGTGGAGCATGAAGGCAGTCCAGAGGTCGCAGGAGTCATGTGATTTCCTTGAGGATTCTGGAAGACGGAGTCCAAGTGAGAGTCAGAGCCTGAAGGGATGTGTGACAGTCTTGAATAAAATAATTTTTTTGCCTTATCCTGCCTCTCCTGCCAGTTACTCCACACTCACCGGTACTCCTACCATTTCTCCAAATTTACATCAATCTATCTAGTTAATTTGTTAACATCTCTACTTATCTACGGTGGTGTGGAATGGATCCTCAGACACTCTTGCGCCGTGGGTTTACTCTGTGTCATCAGGAGCACCTTCGCTGCAGCAGTGGGGCAGGCAGATGTTTGAAGCAGCCCCACTCAGCGACCTAAGATTTCTATCTACAAGTTACATCATAACAGGGTTTTTGTAGTCTTTACAATAGAAATTATCTCAGTAACGACTCATTCAACACCGCCTTAAGATGCAAGAAGGCACATTTACTACAAATGTAATAATTACATTTTTAATTTTGGTTGGAGTGCCCCTTTATGGCATCAAGAGAGCAATCATCTAATACCTTGTCATTGCCACTAGGCTTCAGGATGTCTCATGAATGACTGTCCAGCCACTTAAAGAGGAATACATCTCAAGCAGGCTGGAAATAGGCAATTTAATTATTTTATTATTACTTTGACCTCAAATGAGAGTCTAGGGTAACCCGGGTCATCTATCCCAAACCGACCACAGGAAGTAAGGAAACACGATCACGCGAAGGATGTTTAGATCAAAAGGCAATTTATTGAGCTAAATATCAAATAACAAGATTCAAACTACTTTCTACGATATAGTTCATGGAAGGAGAAGCAGACAGAGCTCAGATAAGGTAATCAACCACTGGAATGGCATTAACCAATAAGACTTAGGGGAACTCCTTCTGGAGGAAGGGCGACTTCGAAACTTTAAGGCATGAATGTAAGGGAAATCTAAAGGGAAACTGGACCTCACCGGTGGTGTGGAATGGATCCTCTGCGTCATCAGGAGCAGCTGCACTGCAGCAGCAGGGTAGGCAGATGTTTGAAGCTGCCTTATTCAGTGACTGGGCTGGTTGCGTTTCATGGTGGCTCAAGGAGGAGGGCTTAACCACTTCCCAGGTGGTGGGTCTGCCCTTGACAGCGAGTGTGTGAGTGGGAGAAGTGCCAGGTTGTGTGGAAGCACAGTTTTGGGGATCGGGGCAACGGTTCTGGGCACAGTCAGATTTTGAGCCTGTGTGATGCTAACTGTAAACTAATTTTCTTGGCTGTGCTGAGATAAAAGTGAGGTAATCGGTCATGGGCCACGTGACAGACTTCTTCGACTCTATTTCATGTTATGAGCAGACTTAAGGCGGATACAAACAGAACAAACTTGTAGACAAACAAAACACAAGTTTTGAACACTGGTCCGGTGAAAATCGAGAGTCTTGGTCTTTTTCCAAAATGTTCTGCTCCACCACTTTTGCAGGTGTAACCCACCCCCTGTTTTGTGTCTCTCTCTGTCAGCCTGCATTCTGATAACAGGTGAAACTAAACTCAGTACAGCTCTTTGTTTGTGGTTCTTTTCTGATGCTGCTTTACATGAAGTTCCAGTAAACACATCAACAAAGATGCACAGATATATTACAGAAACAGATTCCAGTCTGTTATCTAACTCAACAGACCATGAAATTTACTTATATTTTCCATAATGTCTTGCACAATGCAAAGAGTGCTAGGGATGGCACAAAAGAAGATCTACTTAACGAAAGCAGTGCAAGACAAGGTGTCCCCAGTGTTCCCCTTTGTGTGTCTGTTTCTGCCCCTCTATCATAGCCATGTGCTCTTCCGCCATGTGCTTCTCATGCAACATCAGTTTCTGACCTCACAAATTCTCTTTCGACTGAATGGGCACTAATTCCCACAGAGACACTCCAATTTTTGTAGAAAGCCTTCTCAGAGGCTGTTATAGCTGCAAACAGGGGCCATTTTCATATTAATGCTCATGGTTTTGGAATGAGACATCCAAGAAGCTCAAATAGGTGTGATCCACATACCGTTCAAGGGTCAAGTGTCCACATACTTTTGGCCATATAGTGTATTTGGCTTAGCACAATCACTATTATTTTTTATTTATTTATTTTTTTATTTTATTTTATTTATTTTTTTTACTGTGGCACTGTACTTTGAACAAATTTGTTATGATGCTCCATACATGACTGGACATTTATTTGTTTGTCTAATAAAGTGAGTCACAGAGTTGGCTAAATGGAATGGCATTTCCTAGTGGAAACCTGTGTGCGCAGTGGATACATCTTAAAGTAGCTGAGCTCACTCATTAAAATGGGTGTCTGGATAATTTTGAGTATGTAGTGTACCATTCTGTATACTGGGTGCAGTAGTTTTGTCCCTCTTAAAGCTATTTTAGCCATTTCAAAATATAGTTTACTGGGATTTCCACTGAAATAGCTGTTGAAAATAGCACAAGATAAAATCCAAACCAGAGCCCAGAGGTCAGTCAGGGCAGCTTCTGAAAAATCAGTCTACGTTCTGATAACAGATGAGACTCAGTACAGCTCTTTGTTTTTTGTTTCTTGGTGCAGCTTTACATGAAGATCCAGTGAACGAACACAAAGGAAAACAAATGAACAAAGATCCACTGTTACAGTAAACAGGTAGCACGTTCAGGTCTGTTATCTAATCTAACAGAGTTTGAAATTTACATATTGCTGTTTTCATATGCTGAAAGCTGGTGCTGGTGCTAGATGATTAAATCAAATCAAATCAGATTTATTGTCACATCACAAGAGTACAGGGACACAGGTGAGTGAAAAACTTGAGTGCGAGTTCCACAAATTATGCAGAGAACAGTATTTACACATAGATAAACAAAACTATAGATAGGATAGAAGAATAGATAAAACCAATTTAACTAAAATATATACATATAATCTTACACAATAACTTAAAAATAATAATATTGCACCGAGACATATAATATTGCACTGGGAATGTAGGGTGGGTGTAATCAACTATATACTATATATAGTAATGGATATTACAATGCTATGTGGATGTGCAAATAATCACACTAGGTGTGGAGGTAGAAGATGGTACAGTAGGTGACAGAGTATTTAGTAAAGTGCAAGGTACAGGAAGTTAAGTGGAAGCGCAGGGGGAGAGTATTGTCTTTGGATAGGTATTCAAAGTCCAGCTATGCAAGTAAAGTGCGGGAGTACAGTGGGTGCACGTACGTGTAATGGGAAGGGTTGGGCTGGGCAGAGCAGTGATTACTTGCTGTTCAATAGCCTGGTTGCATGGGGGAAGAAGCTGTCTTTGAGCCGACTGGTTCTGGCTTTTAAGCTTCTGAGCCTCCTACCACTCGGCAGCTGAGAGAACAGACAGTGACTAGGATGGGAGGGGTCCTTCATAATCCTTTTGGATTTCCTCAGGCAGCGACTGGTGTATAAATCCAATAGGTTAGGGAGCTGAACCCCGGTGATGGACTGTGCTGTCCGCACCACCCTCTGCAGAGATTTCCTCTCACGAACAGTACAGTTCCCGTACCAGGTGGTGATGCTGCCCGTCAGGATGCTTTCCACAGTGCAGGTGTAGAAGGTCTTAAGGATGCTGGGGTTCAGGCCAAACCTCCTCAGCCTTCTGAGGAAGTAGAGGCGCTGGTGGGCCTTCTTCACCACCTGTGAGGTGTGCACTGCCCATGTCAGGTCCTCGCTGATGTGAACACCGAGAAACTTAAAGCTGCTGACCCTCTCTACCACAGTCCCATTGATGGAAATAACGGGAGCTCGCAACACGGCAGCCATACTCGGCGCCATCTTGGAATCACAAGTAAAATGATGACATTGGATGTCAACACAGATAATAATAAACTAATTTATCATTATTGCTGAATTGGGCCTGGGAGGGCCTACACCCTGCTTTGTTAGCTTCAGGTAGACTACTGTCTCTAGATTCCCAAGTTTCTAAAGCTCAAGTTTATTAGTTAACACTTCAGCTTCTAGCTGACATAGTTCATGGACAATCTTGTTGTAGATTTTTTGCAATTTTTTCTTTACAATCTCTCTTCAGTCCTCTGTTTTTATTAAATTATGTAAATGTACAGGGAAAAAATCATTCTTTTAACATTAAATTGCTTGTAAGTGAATGTTGTTACTAAAAGATTTTAATGTACATATTGTGGGGTCGTGCAGAAAAAGAATCAGCTGAAACCACAGTTTCTGTTTAAAACCATTCTTTTACTTGGAAAAAGGCAGAAAAGCCACTGAAAACCAGCCAGAATAGTGAGAAGGTCACACACACATCCACTTTAGAGTTAGCACACTAAATAGCTAATAGAATAACAGAATAAATCATATCCAAACACAATCTAAGCTAAGAGCACAACAATAACAACAACAAAAACAACAGCAGTCATTTACTGGGCGTGCGCCTCCCATGAGCCTCTCCGCATGGCCAAATGCATGGCCATTCCTGATGATGTCCTAGAGGCAACATGGCCCGTGGCAGACACCACAGTATTTCATAGAGAAGTTTAATGTGAGTGAGGTGGATCAGTCCATAATCACCTTACTAACAGTGAACACAGGCATTTAATGTGTTTTTGTCATCATTTAAATGCAAATTTTTAATAATTTAATTTTAAGTTAAAATACAAAGCCCTTTGCCTTTTACAGAAATTATATATATATATATATATATATAATTATGTATAAAACAACAGCCTTTTCATTGCTTTTAAAAAGGTAATAGAACATAAATTGGTGAGTTGGTTACCAGTGGACAAAAACAAAGCTTCTTTGTAAATCGAGTGGGATGAAAAGCAGCAACAACATAAAGCAATGAATGCATTTACATGCAATTAATAATCTAATAACTGCAGAAAATCAGATTTTTTCAGCAATCTGATGAAGGTGTTTACATGCACTTGAGTAATCAGATAATGGGGAGACCCCGGGTCTACATGAGTCAGACAGTAATCAGATTTCTGCTTTGTAAACTCACGAAAGAAGACGTGACGTAAATGTAACGTAAAACTCAAACATTGCACCCCTTTACCAAAAATACAAACATGCATCATCTAGAAGATGCATATTTAAACCTATCATTTTGTCATGTGTTTGGTTTTAGCATCGCTCCGTAAGTATTTTGCTGCTTGCTTATTTCCAGTGCAGCGGTCTGTTTTCACACATGCGCAGACTGAGAAATATGAAAGAAATCAGAGTAAGAGTTTACATGCACTGAGAAATCTGATTACTGAGCTAAAATCCAGCTCTCTTAGTCGGATTTAGACCTTACACTGATCTAAGAAATTGGAATGTGCTGTTTACATGACCATTTGAATAATCAATTATGATCGGATTATTGAGTGCATGTAAACGCACTCAGTGTTACCTGCCGTGCAATAGGCGTGTAGAATCTTCAGCACAGTTTATCTATTTTTAAGTCCAGTCAAGAAGAATTATAAAGTACAATCTAGACAGGTATTACTGACACTTTCAACATATATACATTATATATCCAATAGTATGCAGCAACTATAACAAATTCACCTAGTAGTTGTAGTGTAGTGGGTAACACCTCTGCTGTAGACTGTGGTGCGATCCCCTGCCTGGGCAAACACCCTAACCTATACAGATAGGAGTCCTTGGTTAAGACTCCTAAAATTCCATTCACTACACGCACTATGAAGCTTCATCAAATACCTTTGGAATGAGCTGGAGTGATCAAGAACTAACATCATCAATACCACCATTCAACATCCACCTGACCTCCTGTAGTCCTCACAGCAATGTTTCAACATATAGTGTAAAGCCTTCGTAGATGAGTAGATGCTGGTACTGCGGCAAAGGGGGGCAAACTTGCTATTAAGGCCCTCAATTTCAGAAGAAGCATTGGATGAAAAATCGTCTACAAACTTTTGGACATATAATGTGTACATGAATTATTAAATTATATACATTTAAGTTACCTTACACAATGAAAAGGGACACCTAAAGGCCATTAGTCAACAGCATAAAGAGATTTGTGGAGCTGCTAAGTATTGGGAAGTTTTTAAAAAAGAAAACAAATTCAGACAAATTCAGTAATGACATAACAAGATTGTAATGAAATGAAAAGTACAGTAGGTAGATCCAGCTTCATTGATGGTTGCCTGAATCCTTAATCTAAAGCTCTGAAATGAAACAAATAAGAAATTATAATTTCATATCTGAATATGGATATCTTTGCTGTTAGTATATTGTTGCTGTCCAAAGAAAACAAGTATCTCCAAAATAGTAACTTTACAGGAGAGGGCAAAAGCTCTGACCTTTCAATGTAATTTAATGTAAAGAGGTTTTGCTCCAATAGCATTACTATTGGTCCATTCATCATGAAATGTTCATACAATGTAAAGGACAGCTGGTTTGTTGAAATGATGTAGAAAAATAAAAAACGACAAAAAAAAAGAGATACATGGTTTTCTTTGAACAGTGATGATATGCAGAAGCCTTGGTCTCACCTTCAGAGGTGGTGCAGATGAAGTTGAGTCTCTGGTCCTCTGGCAGACTGACCCACTTCTTACTTCCAGACTGCACCGCTCCTGATCTTTCTCCTCCACTGCAGTCTTCCACCCCTGTCCCGTTCCCCGGAGCCCAGTTCTGGTAGCAGATGGTCGATCCACTCACCCAGAACCAGAAGTTCTGAGCACAGGTGTGACGCAGACCCATCCACACATTAGCAGTGGAGGGTTTGCTAGTAATCATCTCCACCCAGTGCTGAATTTTCTCAGTGTGAACTGAGACCAGATCCACATGATTCTCTCTGCAGTATCTCAGAGCTTCTCTCCACGTCTTATTCTGATTAATCAGGATGAGCGGAAGGTCTTGAGGCGAGAAAGAACAAGAGTTTTAACATTATTACATTAGATAATCACCTTTTTTCAGTACACCGTAGGTTCACTGTGTATCACTACTTGTTCCCATTGTGTTTTTAGTGTAGCCTGTATCTACATTAGTCTGAAGCGGTCTGGCTTCTGAACTGACCTACATGTGCAAAAGAGCAACCAGTGTCAGGCAGCCCAGCCCAGTCCCCTCGACGAACCCATGCCTACTGAGCTTGACCCAGGAACACAGACACCACCCTCAAACACACGGCAGCTTGCGAGGCCCAGCCCCAAATCTCTCCTCGCTCTGACTTCTCATGAGGGGGAGAAGAGCACAGAAGTGAGTAGGGAAGATGAGAGCAACAGTTCCCTGTTTTCTCTCTCCCTCTCTGACCTTGTATAGGGGCTGAGCTGGACCCTACACCTTGGATCAACTTGCCTCAGACAGAGACTCCCTCACCTCACACCTGGAGAGAAGCGACCAGCCTTAACTGCTTTTAAAGAGACTGTATGTCCTCTATTGAGTATTGTTGATTTCTTTTGCTGACTTCTGTGTACTTTGTGAGACTTAATAAAATTGGCCCAGAGCTGTCCTGAACTGAATTCCCTTCTCACTGTGGTGTCCCTCTCGTCAAATGCTCCACAGTGCATAAAACAACAGAAATTTATAAGTGCATCTCAGCAGGGAGAGATAAAATACAAAAAGGTGTATTTTACAGAAGAGAAGAGTTACAGTTTTCTGTGCATGTTTTAATTGTGGAAGACGAGCAAACACAAAAAGGAAGCACGGTTATTTTCAGGTTTCATGAATAACAAGGTCTGAGTGCCAAAAGTAATAAAAACCCAGATTAAAAGACATGCAAATTAAGATTAATTGAATAACATGGCTGGAGACTAAATACTTCACAAGAACTCCACTGACAAAATAATTCACAAAGTAGTTATACAAGTTGAGACTTCTTTAGTTTATAACTCTTCAGGGTCAGGAAAATAGTAAGTAGATCTCAGCATCTGTTCAGAAAACAGATGACTACAATGTCAAGTAGTTTTATTAGAATCATGATTATTTATCAGTTTAATATTTTCTGAATATCTGTTCTGACTCATTTACTTTTTTGTTTTATTTACATTTGAAGAATCTTTGATTTGATTCAAATTGATTTTTAGGATATATACTTTTCGGGTCAGTTCAGGTGATCATTTTTCTTTTTGTTGATGTCATGTTTTTGTTGATTTTCTGAGTGAAAATAAGTAATAAATAAGTAATAAATAACAGTAATTTGACTGAATTTGTTAAAACGTTTGCACAAGACTGCAGGTATCTGACTTCAGGAATTAAAAATGTCAGAATTAATTTTTGCTTTACCCTGTAAAGATAAAAGCACTATAATAATTCACTATTTAGATCTGCTTGCATTAGAGTCAGTGTAACTGCTTCAAACATAAACATTAAAAGCTGAATGAACTGGATCTGGAACAGATGTTCTGCATTTCATCATCTTATATTACTCACCTATATAGCAGATAAATGGATTTGGCCAAACGCAGCCTGCATCAATCCATCTGTATGCAAAATCACTTTGTAACTGCACACAGTTGTCACTCCCAGTGTTGTTTGGCTCTCCAGGTTTCCAGTATCTGTATGAGGAGTTACTCCCATCTGACCAGATCCAGCTCTAGAAACACATTAATACCTGATCAGTAAACTTTTTTGACCTCTCAGCAGTCATCATACAAAAATGCTAAACACATTTTAAAAAGTCATCATAAAATTAGGAGCATGTGCATAAAAATCCTATTTTGGTAGTGTAACGTGCGACCAGAGAGCAGACGCTCGCAGATGTAAAAAAGTGATGAAGCTTTACTAGAGTTATTGTCGTTGGTACACAGGCACAGCAAAATACACTGAAAGCGATCAAACACAACAGGGCTAGGCAGATCAAAGTCCAGAGTACAGGCAAAAGTCCAAAACCAGATATCAATCCAACCAGGCAACAGTACAAAAGGGCAAATCCGAAAATCCAAGAAACCAATCCAGAAACACAAGGTCATAACAGGGGAGATCAAAAAACCAGAATGAACGCTCAGTAGTTTTCAAGAAAACAATACCTCGCAAAGGTCCTATGCTAAGCCCGGGCTAATATACTAAACTAAACAGATCACATGACAAACACACAGGTGAGAGTGATCAGTATTCCGGAGAGCTAGAGCGGCGATTGGTTGCTGCTGCTCTTCCTGGTGTCATGTGATGAAGCGGAGGATTCTGGGAATTGTAGTTTGGAGGCTGGCTGGCCGAATACGTGACAGGTAGTCAATATTTAAATGATTTTCATAATGTAGTGACAAAATAAGTAAATAAATAAATGGTATTTCATAGTATAAATAATTGTATAAATAGTACATTTATAAATAGTGAAATAACAAAAAAGAGCAGGCGCAGTGATACATGAACATCTGCCATCGCTGGTTTTGGAGCAAGTTTGGTCATCTATTCTACTGATTTACTTTTCAGTTCTATTCTCTAAATGTACATTTCTTACAGTGCTGTTCTGTTGAACTTTCTGCCTCAGTCCGATCCAGAAATTGCCTGTTGACCCATTGAGAAAAGCTGTTACAACATTCATCTGCCCTTGGCTCTGAATGGTGGCCAGGTCAATGTATTTCTCTCTGCAGTATTTCTGAGCGTCGATCCAGTTCTTATTTACATTCACCACATGAAACTGACGAGTCCCACAGAAGGAGAGAGTCCACAGAGCTGTAGAGATGAAAGCTCTCATCAGCATGACAGTACAGTAATGAAGCAGCAGAGAGTTTTACAGATGATCATGAAGCTACACTGACCTGAGAAAAGCAGGATCAGATACAGAGCTGAACTCATGACTGTGGAGAACAAGAGAGACACAGTTCACACATTAAACACCTCAACAGTCTTTACTACCAGCACATTAGATCAGGCTGCTTAAGTGATGTTCCATTTAATTAAAGTAATTTAAGTAACTGAGTTGTCTCTTCCTCATTTGACACTGAAAAAAAATTATACAATCAAAGTGGTATCATACAACACATATGGATGAACGATTTGCTGAACAGCTCTCTGTGGGCTTACCTGATCTGCCAAAGAACAACAAGGTGCTCCCAAACCCTTAATTAATAGTAGGGATGTGCCAGTATTTGAATATTGCAATCACTATTCAGCTACTCATTGTGCTTCATTGCACTACAAGACTGAGAAAATATACAGGCCAACAGTTCAGTGAAACCCTGGGTTTATGTTTTAACAGAGCTGTAAAATGTAATAGTTTGCTTGTATTTGTTTGTACGTTATACTTTGGTCCTTTGGTGACTGTTTGAACATGAGATCTAAAGGACATAACAGACAGCGCAGCCTTTATTGGTATATAGGCCAGGGTGACGTTAGCCAGGTCCAGAAACAGTTCAAATATTTCTGACACAAACTAACATGTTTGTACATCATCTGAGAGGAAGAAAAAACCTGATGAGAAAATAGACAACTAGTCCTCATCAGCATTAAGTGCTGTACTATAGTTTTCACTATATATATAGTTATATAAACTATAGTTTAAACTATAGTTTGCCTTCTCCATGATGTTACTGTCACTATTGCCCCAGGGCTTCCCCTCTGCACCTCCAGAGGTCACTCTGACCACAATTTTGAGAACTCGTGGCTACACCTGACGTTCAGTATTCGGTGTAATTAGTAACCTTTTTAAAACCCTCTGCATGAAATAACAGAAATAACTGGTCATTCGTACTTTTATTTTTTTATTTTAATGACTTTTGAAAGTCATGCAGCTGGTCCAAAATGAGCTGTGAGGCTCCTAACAGGTACTAAAAAAGTTAGAGAATTACCCCTGAACTTACCTCCATGCACTCGTTACCAGTTAGATACAGAGTTGAATTTAAGGTTTTATTATTCATTTTTAAGTCTGTACATATTATGACTCCAAGTTATATTTCTGATCTCCTCAGCCTCTGTTGTCCCTCTCAAGCCCTATGATAGTCTAGCCAGAGGTTTTTAGCCATTCCACAGTCTTGGATGCAAGTTTAAAGTTGACCAGGCCTTTTCAGTAACTGTCCGAAGACTATGGAGCATTATCCTATATTTCATAAAGGCATTCCCCTAAATAGATATCAAATCTGAAAACCTGTTTATTCTCTATGCACTCAGTCATCTGTTCTTTCCCATCCTCAGTAGTTTGTATTACAGTCTTTTCCTGTTTCTTTTTTTATTTGTTTTTATCTGCATGTTATTTTCCTTCTCGGTTTATTGTGCAGTTTTTACTAGTTGTGTTGTAAGTCTCTTATTTTTTCCATGGTTAAGTTCATACATTTTCATTTTAGCTGACTTGTGCAGCACCTTGACTTACAGGTGTTGTGTTTTAAATGTGCTATATCTTGGTAATTTAGAAATATGATTGTCTGAACTCATCTTGGAAGTAAAAGGTTTGAAACCATATTAAACAAACCCTACATAAGCCAGTTCCTACAACAATATTGTAGTGTTGGTGTAAAAGAAGACATAGACAACATTGAAAGCTCTTTTGTTTTGAACTGGCACTTCAACAGAGGCAACGAAATGCCCAGCCCAGTGCTACCCCAACACGAAACACAGGGAGGAGGACACGATACACAAGGAGTGTTGACACTTCGAACCATTATTTACACTACAAAGCCCACCCTGTTCAGACGCAATTAAAATCATAAACAACGACTCAAACGACAACATCAGCAACAACAACAACAACAGCGCCAATAACTGTTTTAAACCGAGAACATTCTGAGAGCCACTTTGCATGGCCACACCGCATACTTCAGGCAGCATGGCCTGTGGCGGACGGCATTATATAAATATTTATGCCTTGAATAGTTACTGAAGGATTAATTAAAAACTGGAAAATGTAATAATAATAAATTAAATGCCTGCCTTACATCCTTCAAATGTCAGTCTACAGCTGCCATATAAAGTATTAAACGCTCTGTTGAAAAGGGGATAAACACCACCCTTATAGTGGTAATCCCATACTGTTGATAATCCCATACAAATGGAGAAATTAGCATTTTGCTAGCACTGACAAGCAGATAAACAAAAGCTATTTACAAAGTGAAGTTTTCAGTATAAACCACATGACTGGTGATTATAAGAAAATGTGATTATATGCAAAGCTGATTACTATGTACCTGCTAAAATATGTAATCTATAACCTAATCCAAAGGATTACTATATTAAAGTAACATAATCTGATTACTTTCCATGACTTTGGATTAGTTCTATTTTGTTTTTGTTTTTTTTTAGCTACACCTTCTTTAATTAACTTTACACTAGGACATAAACTATAATCCACAGCAGTGGTTGACTGTGGCATGGTATAATTGATTACTGTGCAAAGAGACAGGAGTACTTGTAAATATTAAGAGTCAAATCAATATTTTCATTTTTTTTATTATATGTATTATTTCAATGATCCTGAGAGGTAAAAACAGCTACTGTTTTCTTTTCTAGTTTCCAGTCATAGGTAAGAAAATAATGAGTGTCTATTTATAGCATATTCTTTAAGAACAACAATTCTTTCTGTTGTATTACTATAAACA
The DNA here is from genome assembly GCF_904425465.1 of Colossoma macropomum. NCBI lineage: Eukaryota > Metazoa > Chordata > Actinopteri > Characiformes > Serrasalmidae > Colossoma > Colossoma macropomum. Next base: position 6,977,048 of record NW_023494805.1, read on the forward strand.
TTATGGCTGTGTCTTAAACTGAAAAATTAGAATACATGCTTTTCAATTGAAGTGTTTAGAGTTTTTAAAGGTGTTTCTTACCTGTTATGGCTGGTAAAGCTGCTCTGTTTGTGTTTCTGCCTCCTGCAATGTATGGTGTCTGTAACTAAAGAGGAATCTAAAGCCAGTACAACTGTTTTGGTTTTGTGCTCCTCCTTAATTATGATAATTTACATGACGGCTCACTGAACAAATGCAAATCAGTTCACGCAAAGAGCAGACTTGTACAGTATAGCTGCACTGTGTAAGTGCTGAGGATTTGGAGCCCTCTCTGGTGGAAATGTGTAACTGCATGCAATGTGCAGAAGAGCATTTTGTAATGAGGGTTGGGCTTCAGACCCCCTACCTGAGCGGATGAATCTGATGATTGAATACCCTATTAATGCAATCACAAAGAGAATTGGGTGAATGACGTGTCGTCTGAGGATGTGAGTGAATTATCTACTATGGCCATCATATCTTCATCAGTATAATGTTGATTTTGAGACCCTCTGAGACCTAAACTATGAGCCAAAACTCGAGCCTGAGCATTGTTAATATGCATATGTTAATATGTAAAGACATAGGAGGTGGTCTTGAAAACTCCTGACCTGACGCCTCTGACATTTCAATAATTATTTCTTTTGCAGGGTGACTAACAGCAAAACATGGGACCAAATGGGGTGCCCAAACTTTTGCAGGCGACTTTATTCATATCATGATGATGACAGACAAAAGTCAAAACTGAATTTTTCAAGGCTTCACATGAGTATTTAGCACTTGGTATCTTGGTCACCAACCCTTGCCTTGAAAACTCCCTTTTTGCAGAGTCTTGTTCCAGCTACAATCTGCCACACCAGCTCCAGCTAATTAACTTCTACAGAAGTTCTTGACTGGCTGGATGAGATGCATTAGCGTTGGGTAAAGGGGGAGGGGCAGCATGTTAGCTGCAGATGGGAACTAAAGCTATGTGCAAAATAGCATACTGTGTACTGTACGTGCATACTGCTCCTGTATATCGCTGTTGTCAGAAGAAAACCTTGTATCTCCAAAATGGTAACTTTACAGGAAAAGGAAAAAACGTACTTTACTTTTAATGTAAGTCAATGGAACCAGACTTTTTGTCAATGTAATTTTGGGTCACTTCCATTCATCATGAAATTTACACACAATGTAAAAGTCAACAGGCATTTTCAAATTATGTCAAAAACTGAAAAACAGCAGCGAAATACTGAATACCTGCATGAATGAATTACTGTATACTGTACAGAATTCAGACTGTTCTAATGGGAGGCTGAAAAGGTCTCCTCCATGTTTGGAAATGTAGTAAAAGTTTTCATGCGTAGTATACAATCATATCCTGTTGGAAGACTCTTTGTCATGTGTTTGAAGCAGCCTCTCTCATCTCCTTCAGTTCTCAGACAGCCATTAAGATGGTGTCACGAAATCGGTTTCTGGTTCATGAAGGAGAGGAGAAGGATCTAAAGGAAAAAGCAGTGATTTTGTTCACAAGTGTCTGACTAGTTCTGTTGCCTTACAGAATCCTTCGCCTACAATGCAGACAGTGGATTCTGAGGCTCTTCAAAAGGCCATTACTAATCAAGGTAGGACAACATCAGCAGTTGCTGGCACTGTTCAATCAGTCTCAGTTCAATCAGACTCAGTAGAGCCCCTGGTTCAGCAACAGACCGAACAGGAATCGCAGTTAGTTCAGTTAGTAAGCAGTGTTACAGATTTGACTGCTCAGCTTCAATCCCTGGGTTTAGTTGATCAGGTTAATCCTTCTCCTAGTCTCCCTACACCCAGAGAGGTTTCCAGTGCTACTTTTTCTGTCAGTAAGATGGACAAATCTTTTTCACTATCTACCCTCAGAGTTCTGATCTGGTTGTCTTTTTTAATATCCCATCTCACAGATAATAATATAATTATTATCTTAATATGTATTAATATAATAATAATTATTATTATGTAATATAATGATATCTCTCCTTTGATCAGTTTTGAGCAGTGTTCGATCACCCTCACAAAGGGAAAGCAGTGGGGAATTGTTGTCAAAACTCTACCAAGGCAATCGCTCAGTTTCAGAGTATGCTCTGGAGTTCCATACCTTAGCCACAAATAGTGGGTGGAATGAACCAGCACTCCTTGATATGTTTCGCCAAGGAATGAATGCTGAGATACTTACTGAACTTTATTGCAAGGATGACGACCTGTCTCTGGAGGAACTCATCACCCTGTCTATTCAGTTGGACTGAAAACCCAGAAGAACAAGCAACTTCCAAAGACAAATTCCAAGTTTCAAGGTATCTGGTTCTAGTTCCAGCTCCTGGGGATCACATGAATCTAGTGATCTAGTCAGCAACCAAGAACAGCCCATGCAGTGTGACTCATTGTGCCTGACTTTGGAGGAAAGGCCTTCTCGGTTAAAGGGAGGCCTGTCCATGTATTGTGGCAGCACTGGTCACGTTCTGCATGACTGTTTGACTCGCCCTCACAGACCTTAGGTGCCGACCTTTGGACGGTTCATGGAGATTACTTCACGTGCTGATGTGGTGAGTATTCCCACAAAGGGGTTGGTATATCAAAGTCTTTCCTTCTGTCTGTCACTCTGTGCCATCAAGCTTTGTCTGTCGTTTCATCCTTAGTTGATTCCGGAGCTGAGGGAAACTTCATTCACGCTCAACTGTTTGAGAAACCTTAAATCTCTGTGGAATCAATCTTAAAAGTGCTTATAACTTAGTCTGGATTAGAGAAGGGGATGGATGGAAAACATCCTTTATTACCACAAGAAGGAACTATGAGTATTTAGTAATGCCGTTCGGGCTCTCTATTGCCCCCTCTATTTTTCAAGTATTTATTAACAACATACTGAGACACATGATTGGACAAATTGTGATAACCTACATTAATGACGTCCTTGTCTATTCTCCTGATTTCACCATGCACACAGAACATGTTCACCAAGTTCTCTAATGTCTCTTAGCCAATAACTTGTATGTAAAGGGCGAGAAGTGTGAATGCCACCTCCAGTCTATATACTTTCTAAGCTATATCATCACGGTGCCATCATGGATGATTACAGAGTATAGGCAGTAGTCCTTTGGCCCAGGCCCAATTCAGTCAAAAAGTTACAGTGATTTTTAGGATTTGCAAACTTTTACCAACATTTTATCCTAAACTTCAGTAGTAGGAGAGACACCTGTGTACCAGCCTAGGGACCAAGTTTGGCTGTCGCCAGAGACCTCTGGTTTGCAGATGGGAGTAGAAAACTCAGTCTCCTAAGTAGATAGGCCTGTTTAAGATTCTTAAAAAGGTTAATGGGTAAAGGGTTACTCACCAGGTAGACATACCCTCTCCTTACTGCTATTCGTCAATTGCTGAACTCCAGAAGGCATGGAGGCGAGCTCCAGTATTTTGTGGACTGGGAGGGATATGGCCCAGAGGAACAAAGCTGGATTCCAGCCTGTGATGTCCTGGATCCGGGATTAGTGGCTGATTGCCATAGTTAGCACCCAGACAAGCCTGCTCCCTGCCCTAGGGGTCACCCATGGACATTGAATCTTGTGGAAGGACGTTGTTGCGGGAGGACTCCATCAGTCCAGCAGCTTTGAGGTTTCGCCTGTTCATGCCTCCAGTCGTGTGAGTGGTGGTGTCTCATTACTCGGCCATCCCGGACTGCTTGGGGGAGGGAGGGTTTACTGTCAGGTATCCATCAGCTCTGTAGTTCTTCATACTCAGAGCAATGATTCTTTCCTGGACTCCAGCTCCCAGAACTCCCCGGGAGACCATGTGACTCAGAACTCTAAATCATCGGCCTCTCACAAATCTTCCTCACCTGAATACTGATGCGTTACACCTGTTCCTTGACTTATTTAAACGGTTTAACTTGCCTGGTATCTTTGCAAAGTATTGCTCCTGTTTTTCAGAGCTACTGAGTGGTTTCCTGTGTATTATTTTTGTGTATCGGCATTTTCTCTGTATTTTTTTGATTCTGCCCTTTGGTCTCATTTCTTGGGCTGTGTTGTCTGTGTTCTATTTTGCCTACTGGTTTTTGAACTTTGATATGTCCCTCTGGTTTGATAATACCCTCATTTTAGTTCTGACCTTTGCCTGTTTTTTTTTTTTAATTATTTCTGTTGATTTTTGATTCCAGTAAAACCTCACTGATAGCTCTTTTCCACTGTCATGGAACCGGTGCCAAAATCTTGAATGATTCTGTATTCTTCTACCACAATCACACCGGTTCTTGGCTGGCAAAATCGGTGCCAAACTTGCTGGTCTGGAACCAAGGAACCTCAAGTGGCAGAAGGACATGGTGCCGCCATTACCACGAAAAGTTGTTGACACTGCCATTTTCCAAAAACACAGGAGAATAATGAGCAAAAGTGGCAACAAAATGATGAAAAGAATGAACTGCACTGAGCTGAACTTAGGAACAGTCATATCCTACCAGTGATGTGCTTGTGGATGAGCCCATACAAAAAGAGGTATCCACCTTCTAATGAGCCACAAGGCTATCGAAAATGAAAATTTAAGCTACATGTCTTTTAATAAGTGCATGTTGTCTTCAATATGAAACATACTGCAACTGCAAATAAACGTAACTTGCTGCTTAATATCAGTACACGTTCATTACAGATCAAAGAAAACAAAGCATGTACTTGTCATCTTGCACGTAATCACTGTCTATGATAATCCCTCTGCGCTGTGCACAGGCACTGAAAAAGGATTCTGGATGGTAAGACACGCCCTCAAAGAAAAAAGTCAAATTTGCCACCACCATTTTATTTTTATGCTTTGGCCGACTTCTGTTTCTGGGATAGGGAATACCCACATCCAGATATGTAATGGCATGACTGTCAAACCTTTGGAAACGTGGGCCCATGCTTAAAGGGTTCGCCATTTCCTGGGAACCAGCACCAGCTGTGGCACGAGCACTGGCACTATGTTGGTGGAAAAGTATGATTATAAGAAGGGTATGAGTGATTTTAACTTCAAGCATCTGACAAGCTCTTTTGCGTTACATTAGACTAGAGTGTTTGGTTCACAAAGTGCCATAATTTTGTTTGTGATTTATTCTATTATTTATTACTAAGTATTAATAAATAATCAGCATTAGGCAAACTTTTTTATTGATGTTCTGTCCTCTTGGATCCATGCTGGGTACTAAAACTTTGATATCCAGTAAAGTAGGCCTTGGAAGGCCTTAGAATAGGCCTTGAAACCCAGTGGTCCGTCAAAAGGTCCACATAACCTGCCTCTTTTAATATTTTACTCTGTACAAATGCTCATATTTTTCTTGCAACATAAGCTGCTATTGATAATCAAAAAATAGCAAAGTCATGCCTTTAATTGTGGCGCATGGATTGTGGGGATTTTTGGCTGAGCATCAGCAACCTCATTAGATAAATTTAAACTGGTAAACCAATCACAAAAATTACTTCATTAATTATTACTGCTTTGTTTGTGATATATGTAGACATCTCTATTTTCTATTTTTTTATGGTGAGCAATGTGAGTGCAACAGAGCACTTGTATCCCGGCAACATATCTGACCAATAAGCGAACACCCACATGAGTCAACTTTAGCCTTTTAAGTGTGAAACCAACCAAATGAAAAAGATGCAATAAACCACAAACCCAAACCCTGGTTGGGACTTCAATAAATGAAGCTGTTATGGAAACAGCATGAAGTTCTTCAGAGATGTTAGCTAGCAAAGTTTGCTATCTGAGGCTGAACTCAGTCAAGCGCAGGATCAAAACAAAACACTGACACTGTTGATCAGTAGGTTTGTTGTTAGCGTGACATACAAGGTCTGTCTTTGTTAGCCTACATGCTGATAAACAGTACAGCTCTTTGTTCTGTGCTTGTTTTTCTGATGTTGCTTTACATGAAGTTCCAGTAAACAAATGAACAAAGATGCAAAGGTATGTTAAACAAGAAGCACCTTTCCATCCTATCATCTAATTTCAACAGCGCCCGAAATTTACATGTTTCTGTTTTCATAATTGCACAATGCAAAGGGTGGTAGGGTTGGCATGAAAGATGACCCACTTAATGGAAACTGTCAAACACTAAAACGTCATGAAGCTGACGTCAGATTCTTGTTCGAATTTTCCCGTTCCACCTTAAAAGGTGCAGCAGTTGCATTCTGGCTCCTCAGGCACCATTTAAGGTGGAGCGCTAGCTAGTGTGTGACTGTGATCTGCCAGTCTGTTTTCAAGTTGTAATTAATATATAATTAAGCAAAACTTACTCTGTGGCACTGTGTCTCACCTGTTTTGCATGGGCATGAGTCTGTCATCATTACTCTACAATGCCTTTCCATGTCAAGTTTTCTTAGTATAAAAAATTAGATATTATTTGAAATTTAGGGGTTAGAGTATGGGACTGACACCTTCCAACAGAATCTTATAAATGATTTTGTATTTTCATTATATGGTCAAAAGATTGTGGGCAACCCTCCTAGTTATTGAGTTTAGGTGTTTCAGACACACCCATCGCAAACAGGTGTGTAAAATCAAGCACATGGCCATGCAGTCATGCATCCATAGACAAACAAACATTCACAGTAGAACAAAGAGCTCAGTGACTTAAAACATGGGACTGTGATAGGATGCCACATTTGTTAGTTTGTGAAATCGCTGCACTGCTAGATCTGCCCTGGTCTACTGTAAGTGCTATTATTGTGAAGTGGAAGCATCTAGGAGCAACAACAGCTCAGTCCTTTGTTGCATCACTCACTACAGGACCAGAGCATGGGCATTGGTTCCCATGGACGAGCAGACACACACAAGCATAAGATCGCTATCCACAGTTCCATGCGTCAGCTGGAATGGTGGAAAGCACTGGAGGCCCAATGTCATGCAACTTTTAGGGTTTTCCCTGCTCCCGACTGTACATGATCCAACTAATCAGCTCATTAAAAGCAAATTATTGAGTTAAAATGAGTGTCTTAAAGCAGGAAAAGCAGTAAAATGTGCAGGGCTGTGTGGTTCCAGGACCAGGGTTGAGGAACCCTGGTGTAAAGGACGTTGCCACTCAGCTCTGGAACAGTGGAAATGTGTTCTCTGGAGTGATGAACTCAATCAAAACATAATCCTTGTAAATATCTAAGGTCTGAATACTGATTTTTTTTTTTTATTATTAATTTTTTTTCTGTGAGACTGCACTTTAAACTAATTCAATACAATGCTCCATGTATGGCTGGAAATTGATTTATTTGTCTATTAAAGTGAGCCACAAAGTTGGCAAAATGGAAGGGCTTTTCCTGGTGGATACCTGTGTGTGCAGTGGATACATCTTAAAGTAGCTGAACTCACTCATTAGAACAGGGGTCTAGATACTTTTATATATGTAGTGTCCCATTCTGTTCAATCCAAACCAGAGCCCAGAGGTCTGCCATGGCAACTTTTAAAGAATCAGTCTATGTTCTGAGGCGACGCAGTGGGTAGCGCCGTTGTCTCACAGCAAGAAGGGCCTGGGTTCGCTTTCCCGGCTGGGCGACCAGGGTCCTTTCTGTGTGGGGTTTGCATGTTCTCCCTGTGTCTGCGTGGGTTTCCTCCGGGTTCTCCGGTTTCCTCCCACAATCCAAAGACATGCAGTCAGGCTGATTGGACATGCTAAATTGCCTCTGTGTGTGAGTGAATGTGTATGTCTGTCTGTCTGCCCTGTGATGGACTGGTGACCTGACCAGGGTGTATCCTGCCTTCCACCCGATGACAGCTGGGATAGGCTCTAGCTCGCGACCCAGAAGGATAAGCGGCTTAGAAGTGTGTATGTGTGTGTGTCTATGTTCTGATAGCAGATGAAACTCAGTACAGCTCTTTGTTTTTGTTTCTTTTTTTGGTGCTGCTTTACATGAAGCTCCAGCAAACAAATACAAAGAAACAAAGATCCACAGTTACAGTAAACAGGTAGCACAGTCCGCTCTGTTATCTAATCTAACAGAGCCTATACATTTACATATTGCTGTTTTCATATACCTGAAAGCTGCACTAACTTAGATGATCAATTATCACAAATAACATGATGACTCATATGAACGTCAACACAGATAATAATCAGCGTACTTATTATCCTTGCTGAATTGAGTCTTTCAGAGGCTACAGCCTGCTATGTTAGTTTCACGTACACTGTAAAAAGTGTCTCGTCAGATCTACGTAAAAATTAATTCATGTGGTAACAAGTAAAACAAAGTTTCATTCAACCTAAATAAATACTTTAAATGAACGATTCTTTCAATCAATGTATTTTTTTTTAGTTAAATAAAACTAGTTCAATTGCTTGTTACCACATGAAGTGCTTTTATTAAGTAGATCTGACGAGACACTTTTTACAGTGTAGGCTACTATCTCTGGACTCCCATGTTTACATGACTTGGGTTTATTAGTTAGTTCATTATGATGGTGGGGCAGGCGAGTTGGTGACCACTGGACTAAAAATAAAACCTTCTTTGTAAATCGAGTGTGATGAAGAGCAGGAACAAGTCAAAACAGTTTTACATACAGTCTTCAACACAGTTTATTTATTTATTTTGAAGTCCAGGAAGAATTATAAGATACAATCCAGACAGGTATTACTGATACTTTCAACATGTATACATTATGCATCCAATAGTACATAGGCACTCCTTTTAATAAACAAATTCACCTAGTAGTTGGTGTAGTGTAGGGGGTAACCTATACCAGTAAAAGGCCTTGGGTAAGATGGAGCTCCATCAAATACCTTTGAAATAAGCTGGAGTGATTTCAGAAAAAAAACACTTGACGAACAGGTATCTACAGACTTGGAGATATAGTGTGTACATTTATTAAAATATGTAAATCTAATTTAATTTGCACAATGAAAATTCTAAGGACCATTAGTTAACAGTATAATGAGACTTGTTTAGCTGCTTATTAGTGGATTTAAAAAAATTCTTATGGATTACTTGTGGATTTAATAAATGTGCTAACATATTATATACAGCAGACAAATTCAGTAAAAACATAATGAGATTGAAAAGAAATGAAAAGGCACACTACTGTGAAGTGCAGTATGTAGATCCAGCTTCATTAGTGGTCGCCCGAATCCTTAATCTAAAGCTCTGAAAAGAAAGAAAAAAGAAACATGATTTTCTATCTGAATATGGATATATTTGTTATTAGAATATACAGAAGCCTTGGTCTCACCCTCAGAGGTGGTGCAGATGAAGTTGAGTCTCTGATTCTCTGGCAGACTGACCCACTTCTTACTTCCAGACTGCACTGCTCCTGATCTTTCTCCTCCACTGCAGTCTTCCACCCGTGTCCCGTTCCCCGGAGCCCAGTTCTGGTAGCAGATGGTCGATCCACTCACCCAGAACCAGAAGTTCTGAGCACAGGTGTGACGCAGACCCATCCACACATTAGCAGTGGAGGCATAATAAACAGCTGTTTCCACCCAGTGCTGAATTTCCTCAGTGTAAACAGAGACCAGATCCACATGATTGTCTCTGCAGTATCTCAGAGCTTCTCTCCACGTCTTGTTCTGATTAATCAGGATGAGTGGACGTTCTTGAGCAGAGGAAGAGCAAGAATTCACCCATCATTACATTTGGTTAATTACTCACTTTTTTCTGCACACATTATTCACTGTGGATTCACTGTGCATCACTACCTGTTTCCATTATATAAAAGTGGCCCAATTCTGATTTTCTCAGCAAATCCGATTTTTTTTGTTTGGCTGTTTACATTATCATTTATCAGATCAGCTACTAAACTGTCCACACGAGCAAAAGAACACGCAGCTTCACATGGCTTTACATGGCACGCCTGTCCAGAGGTGAACAATCATGACTTCGAAAGAACGCCAGTAGCCCCCCTTTCAGCTTCATCTTCGCCAGCATCACAGGAGCCATCATGAAGCTTCATTGACTGACAGCTGGACTCATCATCCAGAATGTGTTCGAGCTTGCTGTAAAAAGGGCGCGGCCACTTCTTTTCAATTCTTAATCAGAATTGAAAATGTCAGATTAAATGTGTTTTTTGCTGTTTTTGCTGGATTTGGGCCACTTTTATCTGCTGTGTAAACATAGCCTAAGTGGTGTTATGGAGGCAGTTTGATTCTACAAGAACTTTGCATTGCTATTCAAATGATTTCTCCTCTAAGGATAAAGCAAAGATGAATGAATTAGTCTGTGTGGTCAGTAACATCACCTGATATTACTTAGCGCACAGAAACAGCCCGCTTATCAGCCATGTCAGGGCCATAAAGCATGCTCACCACTCCTCAGTACTCAGCAGCAAACACAAACATGTTGACAGCGCTTTTAAAAACATCTGTCCATATCAAGACACAGAATCTTTTCAAAATCTCCTCACTGGAGAGCATTTTCCAAAAACACTGTTTTCAGTGACTTAAAACAGCATTTTTGTGTGAGCAGGAAAAAAATATGTTTTCAAAAATATCCCTAGCCATGTGGCCAAGCAGTTCAAAAGTACAAAAGTACAATTTAGACTCACAGTTTAGACAAAAACACTGCTGATCCTTTCAGCCAGCCGTGTTTACTTCGACCAAATCAGAGCTCACTGAAAAGCAGACAGCAGCATACTACTTTTCTATTTTTCTATCATGCTACTTTTCTACTTTTAACTTTTCTATTTTCTGCCATGAATGTGTTTCTCTGGATCCTCACAGTCATGCTGCCATCAAAAGTGAGCTCAGTTTTACAGATCTCATAAGAAGTCGTCTTTTTAGATGATGCTTTTTTGTCACGTATGCAGTATGTCATGTATGTATTTAGTTGGCATAATTTGTTTCCCCTCTTTAATTCAAATGAAAGCAACTAATAAAATACATAATATGATAAGATTCATTGTCATTTTTAGTATCAACATTATCGATAATGACAATTACAACCCTGTTTCCAAAATAACTGTTGTGATACTGGGCAGAATGTAAATAAAAACAGGACGCAATGATGTGCAAATCATTTAAACCCTGAATTGAATCAAAAAATAGCACAAAAACAACAATTCAAATGTTGAAATCTTATTGTTTTCTGAAAAAAATATGCCCTTCTTGAATTTGGTGCTAGCAATGTTTAAAAAACTTGGGACAGGGCAAGAAAAGACTGGCAAAGTTGTGTTATGCTGACACAACTGGTGGAACACAACTAATGAAGTTGCTTGAGGAAGCGTTCACCACTCTGTGAAAGACTTTGCAGGTAAATAGTGCAAATTTGAAAAATAAGGTTTCTCAATGTAAAATAGCAAAGAACTTTCATCATCTACAGTACATAATAACATTAAAGGATTCAGAGAATCCAGAGAAATTGGCTGGCCGTGATCTTTGGGCCCTCAGGCGACACTGCATTAAAAACAGACATGATTCTGTAGTGGAAATCACTGCATGGGCTCAGAAACACTTCTGAAAAACACTGTCTGTGAAAACAGTTCGTCGCTGAATCCACAAATGCAGGTTAAAACTCTACCATGCAAAGAAGAAAAAATGTATAAACAGGATCGAAAAACACTGCCACCTTCTTAAAAACAAAGTGGATTTTGGGCTGCTTTTCCCTGCAGTGTGAACGCAACCTATAATTCACTATTCATATCTGCATATCAAAGCACTGAGTCAGTGTAACTGCTCCAAAACAGACATTAAAAGTGGATGAATTGAATCTGTTACAGACAGTCTGTATTTCACCATCTTATATGACTCACCTTTATAGCAGATGAATGTTTTTTGAGAACTGCAGTCTGAATCATACCATCTGTATGCAGGGTAATATGCAGAGTAATATGATAATTCCACACAGAGATCACCCACACCACCGTTTGGTTCTCCAGGGTTCCAGTATCTGTATGAGGAGCTACTCCCATCTGACCAGATCCAGCTCTAGAAACACATTAATACCTGATCAGTGAACTGTTTAAACACTGACCTCTCAGTGCTCATCATAAAAACATCCTCACAATCACATGAGTCATATAAGAAGCTTAGATAAAATCAGAAATACATGCATAAAATCATATTGAAATTGGGTTATCAATATTTAAATGACTCTCATAATGTAGTTTGATCATGTATTCTACTGATTTAGTCTCCTTTTCAGTTCTATCCTCTAAATTTTCAACATTTCTTACAATGGGGTTCTGTTGAACTTTCTGTCTCAGTCCGATCCAGAAATAACCTTGTGTCCCGTTGACGAGAGCTAATAGAGCGTTCATTTCCTCTTGGCTCTCAATGGTGGCCAGGTCAGTGAATTTCTCTCTGCAGTATTTCTGAGCGTTGGTCCAGTTCTTATTTACTCTCACCACATAAAACTGATGAGTCCCACAGAAGGAGGGAGTCCACAGAGCTGTAGAGATGAAAGCTCTCATCAGCATGACAGTACAGTAATGAAGCAGCAGAGAGTTTTACAGATGATCATGAAGCTACACTGACCTGAGAAAAGCAGGATCAGATACAGAGCTGAACTCATGACTGTGGAGAACAAGAGAGACACAGTTCACACATTAAACACCTCAACAGTCTTTACTACCAGTACATCAGATCATGCCGTTTGATATTACATTTCTTTTAGTTACATTAAGAAGAAGCCACAATCAGGGAGAACAGAGTGGCTACAGCATAAAAAACATAAAAAACGAGCTTTAATAGCTCAAATTATTTTGTTTAAATAATTAGATAACACTTTACAATAAGACTACATATAATAATGTTGCTTAATAATAATATTAATAACATTTTTATCTATTCGCTTTTAAATAAGTTACTTTTTTTGGCTGTACCGACTTCGACAATAGTTGGCAGCTTAAAGGCCTTTTCAGAAACCGTTCGACTAGAGTGTTTGTGAAGTGAAACAGCAGGATTTGTCGGTAAAACTGAGCAAACCTGGAAGTCAAATCAGTAACTTCATTATTATATTATATGTACTCTTTCATTGTTACTGTCAGATAGAAACAGATGCTGTCTCCTCTTGAAGTTACAGCTGTTTGTAAGAAAATGAGTGTATACTCATAGCATTTTCATCCACACATCTTTCTGATGTATACTATAAAATAAACCTCAAGGTTGTTTATTAAACTGAATATTAAGAACACATGCTTTCAGTTTGCCTAAGTGTTTAGATCTTTAAAGGTGTTCCTCACCTGTTATGGCTGGTAAAGCTGCTCTGTTTGTGTTTGTGTCTCCTGCGGTTTCTGGTGTCTGTAACTAAAGAGGAAACTAAAGTCAGAACAGCTCTTTGTTTTGTGCTCCTCCTTTTTTATGATGATTTACATGACGGCTCACTGAACAAATGCAAATGAATTCACAAACAAGCAGACTTGTACAGTAGAGCTAACTTTGTGAGAATGACATTAATACATAAGGACATATAACGTAAAACTCCTCATCTGATACTGCTGACTTTAAAACGATTATCCCAGGCTTTACAGGGCAACTCGCAGCAGCACACGCTCCCCGTATTTAAGTCTGTTCTTAAACTTCTGACTCAGTAATGCTACTTTTTCAATTTTAACAAAGAACTTTTACATAATGTGGTTTTAAATAAAAAAGTATATCATTTCAACAATCAAAAAATCATTGATTTGTCATATTGAATGATCAGTTAAGGAATCGATTGATTTGCTTGACTGATTCAGTTGATTTGTCTGAAATACAGGGTGATTCAAAAAGATTCATCTGATTTCAAAATGATTTATTTCAGTTGTGAATCATTACAGAACAATGCAGTAAACTGCAAATGGTTTAAATGAGCATAAAGTTTATTATGTCATTATACAAGTGCTCAATATGAACCTCCTCCAGCTGTACAGACAACATCAACGCCATAGTCAAATTCATCCCACACTCAATTGAGCATGTCAGGTGTCGCTGATTTCAGAGATCATCCATTGTTGCTGGGAGTGGCACATAAACAGAATCCTTTACGTACCCCCACAACAAAAAGTCACACAGCGTGAGATCCGGTGATGCTGGTGACCTTTTTCTTGGAACTGTTGGTACCAATGATAATGTCATGCTTTCATTAATAGATCTGGTTTTGTCCCAGCCCGATTATCTAAACCTAGATTAATTACAGCTCAAGTATATAAACCTAGAATAATCACGGCCCAAATACCTAAACTTGGATTAATTTCAGATTGAATATCTAAACCTGGATTAATTTCAGCTTGAATAAGTAAACCTGGATTAATTCCAACTTGAGTATCTAAACCCGAATTAATCCCAGCCTGAGTATCTAAGCCTGGATTAATCACAGCCCGAGTAGCTAAACCTGGATTAATCAGCCTCAGTATATAAATCTGGATTAATCCCAGCCTGATTATCTAAACCAGGATTAATCTCAGCCTGATTATCTAAACCAGGATTAATCTCAGCCTGATTATCTAAACCAGGATTAATCTCAGCCCAGTTATTTAATTCTGGATTAATTCCAGCCTGAGTATCTAAACCTGGATTAATTTCATCTTGAATAAGTAAGCCTGGATTAATTTAATTTGAGTATCTAAACCCGAATCAATCCCAGCCTGAGTATCTTAATCTGAATTAATCACAGCCAGAGTGTCTAAACCTGGATTAATCACAGCCCAAGTAGCTAAACCTAGATTAAATCAGCCTCAGTATCTAAACCTGAATTAATCCCAGCCTAATTATCTAAACCAGGATTAATCTCAGCTCAGTTATTTAATTCTGGATTAATTCCAGCCTGAGTATCTAAACCTGGATTAATTTCATCTTGAATAAGTAAGCCTGGATTAATTTAATTTGAGTATCTAAACCCGAATTAATCCCAGCCTGAGTATCTTAATCTGAATTAATCACAGCCAGAGTGTATAAACCTGGATTAATCACAGCCCAAGTAGCTAAACCTAGATTAAATCAGCCTCAGTATCTAAACCTGAATTAATCCCAGCCTGATTATCTAAACCAGGATTAATCTCAGCTCAGTTATTTAATTCTGGATTAATTCCAGCCTGAGTATCTAAACCTGGATTAATTGCAGCCAGATTATCTAAACCTGGATTGATTATAGCCTGAGAATCAAAACCTGGATTAATCCCAACCTGAGTATCGTAGTCTGAATTAATTACAGCCAGAGTGTCTAAGTTATGTAAGTAATAACCCAGACATTAGGGGGGCCCTGGTGGCTGTGGGGCTTTAAGCACCTGCTTATGTTGCTTATTAGGTTTAAGAAAGGTGTAATGTACACACACACACACACACACACATACTAACACACACACACGCGCGCACACACACACACGCACACACACACGCGCACACACACACACACACACATTTGTGCTGTCAAATGTCACTATGACCATGTCATCTAGACTGTTGACATTGGGCACACCAGGCAGCACTGTGAGGATCATGTTCTTCGATTCCTCCAGTGCATTCAACACCATACAGCGTGTGCTGTTAGGGGAGAAGCAACAGCTGATGCAGGTGGATGAATCCATCATCACATGGATTATGGACTACCTGACCGAGACCCCCTAAAACTGGCCTTGCGATGCCCTGGATGTAAAACAGCTTTTCTTCTTCCAGTATTAAACTATTACAGCCTATGTATTCCAAATTCCACACAATGAACTGCTGTGCAAGGGAAAACACCAGAATTGGTACCTGGAATGTGCTGCAGCTTTCAAAAAGGCCAAGGAACAGCTAGTGTCGCAATGTTTGTCGACCCTATGACATTCAGTTCTGCATCAAGCTGGCAGGTATAAACCTCTGCATATAAACTTCTGGTCCAGACCAAAGGATTCTTGTTCAGTGTTCAATGTTCACTCCACTAGCGACCTATTGTTTTTATAGGTCTCTATAATTGATTTTGTTTCATCATTTGTGTGTCAGTAGTAGTTATACCTAAAATTGAACTTAATTCACTTATCCTGTGTCTGGATACTTATGCACATGTAGTGTACTCTCTCTGTAAACAAATGGATGTAGTAGCATCTGCCTAAATTTTTTCAGGACTTGATTAGTGTGGTATTACTTTTGTTCGGTCTCGGTTTTGACATCATTTGGACAATATTAGATAATTTGCTCACACCTTAGAAGACCCACCCTTCACCAAGTTTTGACCCAGTTCAATTTGAATACTCTTTTAACATCCCAATTATCAGAGTCATCTGTTCAGGCAAGGAGTCTAGAGCACAACCACATTACAAAGTGTTCTTCAGCATGTTACGTGCAATTAGACATTTCTACCGTCTTCAAATCCCCAGAATTTACATGGTGTAACATAAAACTCCTAGAAGGTTTGGATTATCTGCTTTATGACTCATTTGGTTTTGGTCATATCATGTTTTATATATTATAGAATTTATGCAGTCTTCCTATTTAGCCTCTCTCATAGAGTTAATGCTGACTTTGAATTACTCCATTTTTATCTATGAGAATGTTCTGCACCTGTTACGGGCAAACGTATCACAACTTTGCCCATTTACACCTTTTTTATTGTGAATATGTTCTCCCACCCTTTCCTTAATCAGGTATTGGTGTGAAAGATAAATTTAAGAACTGCAACTGACCAGCACTAGATGCTGGTTTGCATGATGGTCTGTGCTGGTTCCTGGCATGGCATTGACCTGGCATGGTCACTGTTTTTACATATGTTTCACTATCTTTGTTTTGTAATACATTGCAGAAATATGATTCAAATATTTCCTGAATCTGTAGAGTCGCCCTTTCCATTCCATCTTACCGTGAGATTGTATGTGAGTCACATCCGGAGTTATGAGACTATAAAGAGGCGCTGACATACACATCATCTGCCTCTCACCGTGTGTAACTGGTGGATTTGTGTGTCTGTCTACATTATGAGTAAAACTGACCAATGGATACTCAAGAAATCACTAAGGACTGTCTCCAGACAATTATCCTGAGATAATTATGTCTAGAAAATTTGTGAGAGTTTGTGGAGTTTTTTTTTTTTTTACCCAGTATAAAAAAAAACATCATT
Organism: Colossoma macropomum; assembly: GCF_904425465.1. Lineage (NCBI taxonomy): Eukaryota > Metazoa > Chordata > Actinopteri > Characiformes > Serrasalmidae > Colossoma > Colossoma macropomum. The sequence goes on from NW_023494805.1 coordinate 6,994,012, forward strand.
TCTTTCCCCATGTCCTTTCAGGGGCTTATATGTGGGTCCTGTTATACACAGTGAATTAAATAAACTTAATATTGTTAACATCTTAAAATTAGGAGGTTGTTTGAGATAAACAACCTTTACAGCTGCAAATAAGACACACACAAATCATCATTTGATTATTTCATCTAAATAATTTATTATTTTTTGTCCAGGTGTTTCATAGATGATTAAAATGCTTTTGAAAGCCTTTAGTTTAAAAAATGGGATGCTGGGTTTAGAAGGTAAGAGTTACATATTATTTCATGTTAGAATAACAGAAAATACATAGAAATTCAGGAAAAACAGGAACCACTTCAAAAAGAAAACTCAAAAAGAAAAACATCCAGTTTCATTTGTGCTGTGCATGAATCTTTTCTTAGTACTCTGAAAAGAAAGAAACAAAATTAAGAAATAATCTTTTTATATTTGAAAATGAATCTTTGCTATTATAGTATACAGAAGCCTTGGTCTCACCCTCAGAGGTGGTGCAGATGAAGTTGAGTCTCTGATTCTCTGGCAGACTGACCCACTTCTTACTTCCAGACTGCACCGCTCCTGATCTTTCTCCTCCACTGCAGTCTTCCACCCGTGTCCCGTTCCCCGGAGCCCAGTTCTGGTAGCACATAGTCGATCCACTCAGCCAGAACCAGAAGTTCTGAGCACAGGTGTGACGCAGACCCATCCACACATTAGCAGTGGAGGCATAATAAACAGCTGTTTCCACCCAGTGCTGAATTTCCTCAGTGTGAACAGAGACCAGATCCACATGATTGTCTCTGCAGTATCTCAGAGCTTCTCTCCACGTCTTCGGCTCTTTAATCAGGATGAGTGGAAGACCTTAAACAGAGATTTGGTTTTACACAAAGTTTATACAGTATTACATTAGATTAAATCAGTGAATTTGTTGCTGATTGTTACTTTAACAAATATTAACTAAACCAGTGTCGCTTCTCTGAACATAAACATTCAAAATAAAGAAACTGGATCTGTAATAGATGAACTGCATTTCATCTCATATTACTCACGTTTATAGCAGATGAACTGCAATAGTAAATAGCATTGTATGTTGTTCCATTTGAATGCGTATTGATTACTGAATTTTGCACAGTTTTCAATCCCAATGTTGTTTGGCTCTCCAGACATCCAGTCACTGTATGAGATGGCACTACCATCTGACCACGCCCAATTCTAAAGAGAGAAATAATAGTTTAGTAAACGTTTTAAAATGATGCATCCACAATTGAATAGTTTCACTACTCTTACTAATATTCATAAAATCATAATGACAGTCACAAGGCCCATAGGGATTTTACTGATGTAGCTGATTTAAAACCTTGAATGGGATTATCTCTCTATAATTGTGTTACAACATTGGCTCAAAATGTTGGTTATTTCAGCATTGTGTAGCTTTGGGAGTACAGTAAACAATTCATGTTAACAAATTATTGTCTTCAGATACTTTTGACTGTCCTTAAGCATTAACTAATCAATAAACCGTATTCCTTAAACTCAGGCTTTCCCACATTTATCAGCAGCACTGACTGATCTGCAGCTAGAACCTTATAATGGCAAATTAGTGCAGAAAAAATAAATAAATAAGCACCCCAACTACATTAATCAGCACTAAAGAATCAATGGCATATAATACCATCTGTTAGGATTTATTGCATTATATACTCCAAAAAGTGCCAGGAGATTTTTAAATGAAATTCTAGCTATGTCACATGGCCATCACAGTCCCCTGACCTAAACCCCATTGAAACTTTTAACAGGGAAGTCTAACCTTTAGTTGTATGTTTGAGTGATTAATTCATAGTTTCTGTGCATTTCACTTTGCTGCCATTGTAGTTTTCTTATCAGACTCTTGCGTTTGCAGTAGGTCTAATATTCTGGTGTAAAAATGGGATGAAACAGGCAACCTCTTTAAAACCTAGCACTATTGAATCTCAGATGATGACTTGAGAATGCATCACTGAATCAAACATGAATCAAACTAAACTTTCCATTATAAAAGTTACTAGTTTGAAAGTTAATGGGCATCCGTGACAGTTCTTTTTATCTAATATGTACTATTTTTGCTTGTTGGGTGCTCTAGATGTTGCATGTGAGTTCTCAGCTAGTCCTGACGTAATACAAAAGACGGTTTATATGTCTTATGTTTTATACCATTTTATCATAAATATCTTGGCTGTGTGAAGATTTAGCACTATCATATCAGGTCTTGTTGGACTCAATTGGCCTTGCAATTTGTGTTTTGAATTAAGGGGGGCACTGACCACAGACTATATGTATGTTCAAATGTTAGAGGAGTAGTTTTCTTCTAGGTTCCTTCTCGTAATCATATACAGCTGCTTACAGTGTTGTAGCTCATTCCTATCCAGAAGTCGCCTGCTGTTCCGTTGAGAACAGCTATTAGAGCGTTCATTTCCTCTTGGCTCTCAATGGTGGCCAGGTCAGTGAACTTCTCTCTGCAGTATTGCTGAGCGTCGGTCCAGGCCTTAGCATCTACCACCACATGAAACTGACGAGTCCCACAGAAGGAGAAAGTCCATAGAGCTGTAGAGATGAAAGCTCTCATCAGCATGACAGTACAGTAATGAAGCAGCAGAGAGTTTTACAGATGATCATGAAGCTACACTGACCTGAGAAAAGCAGGATCAGATACAGAGCTGAACTCATGACTGTGGAGAACAAGAGACACAATCCACACATTAAACACCTCAACAGTCTTTACTACCCATTATGGTCTGGCAACTGTTAGCGAAAGCACAGGCACAGTAGCCCTTATTCATCAGAGTTGTGTATAAAAGTGTGCAGATTTGACGCCTTTAACGATGTAAAAACTTCTCTCCATCTGATTCACAAAACTTTTGTGTAACCAGTGTATGCAATCATGTGCAGCTCAACTGCACCCTCTATACTCCAAAACCCTCTGCGTTGTGTTACCGGTGGAAAAGAGGAAGACTGGACACGCTCTGCCATATGACTGGGAATTTATTCTCTCACTCTCTTTCTGTGTACAAAATGAGAGTGGCAAAACTGTACCCAAAGGAAAGTAACTCAAAGAGGCAAAGAAAGCAGTAAAGTGACAAAAGGATGGAGCAAATATACTAAAATAAAAATACACGTTTATATTTTAACATGAAATCTTGTACAATACATTGTTCTTTTTTATATAAAGAAAAAAAAAAAAAGAAAGGAATACCCTAATGTGGCAAAGGAATACCCTAAATTGTCCCTGATGTAAAATAAATAAAGGATGTTTACCAAAATATTGGACAAAAGCAGAGAAGGATTTTATGTGAAATCCACATCTGTTACATTCACCTCCCCTTGAGTTTCACTAAACTCCCGATCAGTCGGTTCCAGAATATATGCTAGACTTTAGTATCTGGAAAGCACATCTAATCGTAACTGGCACAGGTTATAAAGAACCTTCTTACAGTAATTCAGCTTTATGAGCTACCTGCCAAACAGGTTAAGAGGAACCCAAGGTTGATCAGGCCTTAGATTTTCCTAGAATGATATGGTGCCTTGTACACCATATAGTAACCTGGCCCCATTTACATTCTGAAATTCATAGTGAACATGAAAACAATCCTTCCAAAATGTTCTGCACTAACTCGACAAAAGGAGCTCTAAAAAACAAAGAAGTGATTGGGATTTCTTAGTGATTGTGCTAGCAAAATCCTCAACATTAAAGGACTTTCGAGCCATACACTCAACCAAGCGACTGACCTTCTTTGCAACTCTACCTGCACGAGACCTAACAACTCCCTGTGTGTCAGTGATGTGTGACTGTGTTTCAGTACTAGTGTGTTCTGATGAGCCAGGAGCATTTGAGATTGTGTCTGTAATGACTGATTGGTCTGAATCATAATCTGGACCATCTACACCAGCATTATGTATGAGACAGTTCTTCTCTTTGTCATCTTCTGGAATACTAGATTCATCATCTTCTGGACTGGGATTATCATCAACATATGACATGAAACTCTCTGCATCTTCAGAATCATCTGATATCCAGGCAGTACTTATATCCTCTGGATTTCCATGCTGTGAGGTCTCAAATGAGTCCAGAATGCAAGACTCGTTCTCTGGCCATCCATCACTGAACTGGTCATTGCTTGTCATCTCATTACATGTATCTAAAGGCAGAAAACTAATATCCAGAATCAAATTGCGAAGGACAACTTTATGATTGGTCTGAGGATTTCTGTCTTCCACAGTGTAGGCTGTTGGGTCCCATTTATCAGCAAGTTTTCTCTTTCCTCTTTCTCCCTTGTTTGCAATGAGTACTCTGTCCCCTACATTGAGATGTGTTCCCTCGACCCTTCTGTTGTGACCTTCGGCTTGTCTATGCTGTTCTTTGGCTGGATGCTTTTGTGCGATACCAGCCGCTTCATTTAGATACGACATGAGCATTTTCACAAACTTCCATGGTCGACAACTACAGGATCACACAGTACCTGCTTGAACATTACATTGACAGGGAGTCTTGGGATTTGACCAAACATTAACTGAAAAGGGGCATACCCCGTTGTTTCGTGTACAGCCGCATTGTATGCAAAGGTCAACGTTTGAATCTGCTCAGGCCACTTATACTTTTCCTGAAGAGAGTTTGTAGCATATTGCCAGGCGTGCAGTTGAATCTCTCAGTTCCCCTGTTGCCCATGGAGTGATATGCTGTAGTGCATGACGAATTTGGCGCCCTGATCGGTGTGTATTCTCTGGGGAAAACCATACACACACACACACACACACACACACACACACACACACACACGACATGATCCCATAACTTCTTGGTGACTTGTTTCGCAATCTGGTTTGAACATGGAAACACGTGAGCCAGCTTCATAAAATGGTCTGTAATGACAAGCACATCCACGGAACGTTGTTTTCTGTCCTCAGCGCTTGATCCCTGCTCAGAGCATCAGCTGCAGTGTTCTTGCTACCAGGTATGTGCTTTAGATCAAATGTGTATGGTGCAAGCTTGGATACCCATCGCTGTTCGCTGTCCATACTGTAAAGGAATGACCCTTTAACCAATGACTAAACCTCTCACATACACTCCACTTGAGCGCCAAAAACTCAAGACGGTGTGCAGGATAGCATTTCTGAGATTTAGTCAAGGACTAACTTGCAAACGCGATGGGGCGGGCTTTCTCTTCACCAGCCAGCATTTGGGATAAGACAGCTCCAAGACGGTCCAAAGAAGCATCAATCGACAAGACAAAGGGGCGTGAGAAATCTGGGTGTGCAAGGACCACACTGTGCAAAAGGTTCTCCTTTAGACTGGAGAGAGCAGCATCACACTCAGGAGTCCAGTCGTTAGGTTGTAGTCTGCGTAAGGTCCCTGACTTCGTGTTTGTTTTGAATTTGCCTCACCTCTTCTGTCCAGCAGTGAGGGCAAAAAGCGGCCTGGCTATAGCAGAACAATTGGGGATGAAGTGTTGGTAGTAGAATAACATACCAAGAAAGGACTTGATCCTTTTCACTGAAGGCATGCATCCATCCTCTTCCATAAGATCAGCCCTTGACATCCTTGTGATGACCTCGACCTTTGCTGGATCGAGTGAAACCCCATTGCTGTCTATGAGATGGCCAAGAAACTTGACAGATTCATGCATCAAATGACATTTCTTTGGACTGAATTTAAGATTATGAAGCTGCAACCACTGGAATATAATTTCCAGTCTCTTCAGTGCTTCCTCCTCACTTGGAGCAAACACTAACAGATCATCAAGATAGCATAGTAAGCTACTAAAGTTAAGGTCACCAAAGATGCTTAGCATCATGCGCATAAACGAAGCTGGGCTGTTGGATAGTCCTTGTGGCATACAATTGTATTCATGTAGCCCTAATGGAGTTGTAAATGCAGTGTACTTTTTGTTTTCTTCAGCCATGAGTATGTTGTAGAAACCTGAAGTCAAGTCCATGGTGCTGAAAAAGACAGTCTGTTTGGTGTGGGAGTGGATGTGCATCTTCGATGGTTCTAGCATGTAACCACCTAAAATCAGTGCAAATTCTTAGGCTGCCATCTTTCTTCCACACTAAGACTAAAGGAGAAGCGTACTCACTCACAGGCTTACGAATTATGCCTTGTTCTTCCATTTCTGATAGTATTTGCCGCAGTTTCTGATAATGAGCAGGAGGCACACGGCGGTAGGGGAGTCGAAGCGGTCGATCGTCTGTGAGTCGGATGCGGTGGACAAATCCTCCACAGTCTAAAGGGTGTTTGGAAAAGATGTCATGGTACTTCTCAAGCAGCTGGACCAGTTTCTCTTCCACCTACAAGATCTGTGGAGCAGGTGTCATTATCAAGATCACCAAGCCACTTCAGCCTGGCTCACACCTTGAAAAATCTCAAAATCCTCCACTGCTAAACACGGTGACACATCAGCTAATTTAGTTTTCCTTCTAAGAGTGACAGGCTGGTCAGAAAGGTTAGTGACCTTCATGGAGATCCATCCGTCACCCCACAGCAGAGTAACAATACGTCCAACCATAATGTGGTGTGGCATGGCCCTGGAAGATGGCCCTTTCATCCGATGTATGAGGAATTTGATCACATTTGTGAAGTTCATCCTTTTGTCCTGGCACAATGAGAACAGGCACAATGCAGCTCTCCCCATACACCTTTAACTCAGTCTCATACACACATTTAGGTCTTGTGAGTTTACCCCCACATCCAACTAAGACTATCTCCTAAGACAAAGGTTTTGGTTCTGGTAGTGCATTTTTATTCAACATTCTTGCCTCTGCCTCCTCCGCCATGACATGGATCCGGAATCAAGCATCCCCCGTACTTGAAATTCGTTATTCACACTAACTGGCACATAAAACAATTCATTAAATGGCTCAATTCTTTGTATATTCTGCACTATAACTTTGGCGCCTATGGGTGCTTGAGTGCATGCATTCTGAAAACATTGTTCAAGATCAGTGAGGAGTTGTTCATCCTTGTCCACACCTTCCCCTCCTGGGTGCAGGCTGCCTAGTTTAAAGGCCGTGTCTCTTGAGATGATGATGGGGAAGCTCGATTAAGTCCAACATTAGTGCAGTTTCTTCTGACATGACCAGGCTGAAAACAAATCAGACACAGGCGCTGTTGTCTACAATAAGTAAGAGTGGAGTGCTCATTAGATCTGCAGACCTTACATCGTTTTGCTTTTGGCTGGGTTGAGGTGAAGTGCTTGGCTGCAATCTGGTTATTTTGTGTTAGTGCACGATCAAGAAGGCTTACTAGCGCTTTCAGGCAGTTGTCCTCAACCGGTGAGGAAGATACAGCAGCAGCTTCATTCTGTACAAAAGATTCCGTTGGGCAATTGCTTGGCATCATGGCAGCTGGTTCAGGAGTCTGTACATGAACAGTTGCATGTTTCACATGACGGGGCCATTTGGTCTTGGCTGGTGTCTGCTCTCTCAATTCAGACTGATAACGGTCAAAGTGTTCTTGTATCTCGCTCACTGTCCATTTACTCAGTGCTTTGAACTTGAAAACAGCAGAGAGAGCAGGATCAGGACAGTACTTAACAAACATCATGGCTACTTCATGGCACGGATCCTCAATTTGCCGGCCTAGCCTCCTCAAGCCTTCCTCTGCTGCATCAACAGTCTTGTTTAGATGGACCCAGTCCTCAATAGGATTTTCCCCTGCTGCTGGTACTGTACCATTAAAGGCATACATGAGTATTTAATCTCACTAAAGTGTTGCTTTAACACATCAAAAATTGAATTACTGCGAAGTGTTATCCTTACTGGCCTTGGCTCTGCCCATTAATTTAGAAAGTATCTCCTGAGACTGCTCTGACACTGGTATGGCTCGCTTTCTTAAATATGTTTACATTAGCTCCTTCCATTTAAGTATAGTGAACATGTCTGATTCATCTCCACGAAAGACAAATGTAATTTGACACTTCAGTGCGTGAAATCAAGCACAAGCCTACCAGCACCTCATTTACATATTGTTTACATGAAGCGTGAACTGTTTCAGTAGGGATCCAATTAGACGACAGCATTCAGTGGCTCGTGAGCCAGTGGCTGAGCTCATATGTGGGGTTTGAGGTCGAGCAGTGAGTACACTGCTCCCCCTACTGACCAAACTTTATAGTGTTAAAATATGATGACTGGAAAAATTTAAATGTGTAATAAACAAAACATTAGTCTGATTGTTTAGTGAGATTATTAAAATAATAAAATATAATAAAGTAATTAAAGGCTGCATTATTGCAGTGTATGAGATGCCTCTGCACTAGCTGTGTTTTGTATTGTTTATTTTTATGGGTGGAGTCGCCTCGCGATGGACTGGCAACCAGTCCAGGGTGTATCCTGCCTCTGCCCAATGACCGCTGGGATAGGCTCCAGCTGCCCCCCGCGACCCAAGAGGGAAAGTGATTTAGAAAGCGTGTGTGTGTGTGTGTGTGTGTGTAGTGTGAAAACAAAGCACAGTGTAATGTGCCTTTGAATGGAAAATGGAATAGTTGCAGCATTTGTTTATACCAATGCGCATGTAAAATAAACGTTTTTATTGGTATTATAGGTGATACTGAGGGCCATTGATGAGGCATTGCACCTCATAGGGGATTAACAAACAAAAGCACTTATTCAAACAGATGTTTGTTTAGAAAAGATATGAAGTACAGAAGCGTTTAACCATTTTACATTAAAAATATGTTGCTGTATTACTTTGTGTGTCTCCTTCCATCTGTGTTCTATGTGATAATGGAGGAAACTAAACCTGAAAACCTGTTTGTCTTTTTATACTGATTTACATGAAGTTCCAGAGAATAATGCAAATGAACATAAATCCACAGACACACAGTGTGCCATACATATCAGTTAGTTTCCATTAACACTACACAGACAGCCATGATGTCGTTATCTCTTTGATATAATCATTTTTTTATAATTTTTAAATCTTATATAAGTGGTTTAATGTAATCATTTAACTTTAGATGCTAGTGGATGGAGTGACCTGCATTAAGATCACTACAGCGAATGAAAGAACAAAATACATGTAAGCAATTTTCATTTTTTCATTTTTTCATTAATTTTCTTACATTTGGGTCTGTAGCATCCTAGTTACATCACTTAAGTTATCTTATTTTTAACTTGGTGGCCAATGATTGACATATTTTAGTTCTGTCAATTCTGGACTAAAATGTTTATAATTGGAGATATTACATGTTTAACTGTGTTTACTGTGGTTATTTTTTACACTGTTACCCAAGTAAGAGTACAATATTAACAGCACAAGCCTAGATGAATTAAGTACATTAAATAAGGACATTTAATGAGCTCAAAGATTCTGAGCACTGCCAGGCTGGCATGGAGAGAGGACTGTTGATTAAGCATCAAACTTCATGGGGTTAAAAGAAAGAGCAGTTATAGAAATATAAATATTAAAAAAAAACATTTCAAAGGGACAAACAAACAAAAAGCTGTTATGTTTTCTGGCTGGAAATAGTTCAGGTTTCAGACAGTGTGACTTCACAAACACTTATTCAAAACAGAGAAATGTTTGTTCAGAGAAGATATGAAATACAGGGGTGCTGGAATATTTTACATTAAAAAAACCAAACCAAACCAAAATTTATACTACAGTACAAGTTATGATAGTAGTATATCGCTGTTGTTGGAAGAAAACCTGTACCTAACAGGAGAAGGAAAAAACCTACTTTACTCTTAGTGTAAGTCAATGGAACACACACACACACACACACACACACACACACACACACACACACCTACATTATATATGTATATATATATATATATAACAGTGATATTAATGGCAGCCCAAACTGACTTGTTGATACTGTGTGTGTGGTGTGTGTGTGTGTGTGTGTGTGTGTGTATGTGTATGTTGGGTGTATATATAATATATATATATATATATATATATATATATATATATATATATATATATACATACACATACACATACACACACACACACACACACAGTATCAACAAGTCAGTTTGGGCTGCCATTAATATCACTGTTACAATGAGGTAAAAACAACTTCTGTCTATTGTGTAATTTACAATCACACACAAGACAATAATGTTTGTAAACGTGTAGCGTTTTCTGCAAGAACCTGCTGCGTTGCTTTATATAAAAAAACAAGCTCGCTTCTTAAACCGAATATTAAGAATGAGTGTTTAAGCTCAGTAATCAGACTGAATGAGTTTTTAAAGGTGTTTCTTACCTGTTAACAAAAGTGGCTCAAAGTTGCCCTGTTAGTCGGTGTGTCTCTTAACCATGAAATCCGAAACAGCCGTTTGTTTTATACTTTTTTTTAGGCTGATTTACATGCAGTTCCAGAGAACATTGCAAATGAACTAATCCACAGATACACAGGAGGCTGATAGATCAGGTAGCTTCCATCAACACTACACAGACAGCCATGACTTCCGTTTCCGCTGAGAGAACGCCGAGCGCTATTGGCAGCCGCTTCTTGGCGGGTCCGTGTGTTTGTTTTGATTTTGTGTTGTCGCTGGATTACACATCACTAAGCTTTCATGCTGGACTGTTTTCTGGACTATACGGTCTTCCTACCTGATTTTTGGAGTCATATTGCGCTGCATTTTGGATTGTTGTTTACCCTCCGGATCGCTGGACGTTTCCACTATTACAGCCTCGGCATTGCCGTCTAGAAGCCTTCTCTCCCGTTCCCCTCCCCGGTGCACTCTGCTACTCGGCCCGTTTGGTAAGTGAGTATCCCCTCCCTTGGCAGGCGCTGTCCGATGGCTCTGTCGTGTTGTGGACGTAGGGCCAGTGAGGTTGGCCAGGTGGCTGATGTTCTGTTTTGGAATACTTGCTTTGAATCTCCCAAACATGGTACTGGAGTATACATCAACAGACTTACATAGCTGGAACGGCCGTTTACGCCTCGATTCGGAGATTTACAGTTACTGTAAATCACTTGGAATCGCTAGGCGCCCTCGCTACGTACATCGCTCAAGTAGGATCTACCGGACATTCCACTACACTGTTTCCTCAGCATCTGCAATACCGTTGATGTGGTCATCTACACCGTGCGACCCTCTCCCTGCACAGCGTGGACGCCGTGGTAGGGATTCTGCTCTTTTGCGACCGTTGTGCAAAGTCGACCGCTGGCAGGAAACAGATACTAATCGCGAGAACACTAGTAGCATGGCCTTACTAAACTTACACCTGAACTCACTGGCTTCTCCCGGCTTTAACTACCTATCTATACCTCGACTCAAAGGTAGAGGCGGGGGTTTAGCAGTTATATTCCGTAATAATCTAAACTTTCTTGTGATAGACTCCTACAGAGGATCTTCTTCTTTTGAACAACTTGTATGTAAATTATCTGGTCCGATTCCATTACTTGCCATGCTAATCTATTGTCCTCCTCCAATGCAGACTAGCTTTCTGTCGGATTTATCTGAACTGCTTACTGAAGTGTGTGCTCTGTCGTCTACTGTTATATTACTTGGTGACTTTAACGTACATATTGACAAGGCCTCGACTATGTCAACTGATTTTATGTCAGTGCTCGACTGCTTTGGATTCACACAGCATGTAAACTTTCCCACACATGAGCATGGTCATACACTGGACTTAATCTGTACAACTGGACTTGATAATATTGCTGTTCGGGGCACCCATATTGGTGACCATCATTTTATTGAATTCAGCTTTAATTTTCATTTCCATAGGTACTCTAAGAAAACCATGGTGACTTACAGAAATCTGAAATCTCTTGATCCTTTAACTTTTTCTGCTTCACTTCATGCTTCACCACTCTTTGCCATCTCTTCCCTGTCCTGTCCTGATGAGATTCTCTCTGTATATAATGATTCCATCTTGCACATTCTAGATGCTCTTGCACCCCTTAAACAAAGGCTTGTGCCATCCTCCCGCTCTCCTCCGTGGTTTACTATTGAGCTTAGGGCTATGAAAGCCACTGGCAGACGTCTTGAGTGGCTTTATAGGAAAACTGGCCTTACTGTGTATTCTTTAGCCTATGCAGATCATGTGTCTAGATACAGAGATGCTTTAAATAGGGCACGTTCCTCTTATCTATCTTTGGTGATCCACCGTAGCTCATGCCGGCCCAGGACCCTTTTCAACATTATTGACAAACTACTGCAGCCCCCCAGTAGTAGCTTCCAGTGGTTCAGTTAAATTATGCAATGAATTTGTTCACTTTTTTCAGAATAAAATTGACTGAAAAAGCCAGGTCTAGACTCGCATGACTTAAATAATTACTCTAAATCCTCTATGGTGTCTGCGACTAAGGGTGTTCCACAGGGCTCAGTTTTAGGTCCATTGCTCTTCACCATTTACATGCTGCTACTTAGGCAAATAATACACCTTCATGGTTTAAGTTTTCATTGTTATGCAGACGACACTCAGATCTATGTTAGCGTTAGCCCTGTTCAGACTACACCACCACCTGCTCTATCTGACTGTATCCATGACATAAAGTCATGGATGAGTTTGAACTTTTTAAAACTGAATGCTAGCAAAACTGAGTTGCTTCTAATTGGCTCAAAGTCACTGATATCTAGCTCATCTGTCCTTGGCATTAATATCGATGGGACTCTAGTAACACCTTCTCCCCACGTCCGCAACCTCGGAGTTATTATTCACCCTACGCTCTCTTTTGACATCCACATCAATTCCGTTGTTAAGACAGCATTTTTCCATCTTCGCAATATTTCTCGCCTCCGACCATTTCTCAGCCAAGCCGATGTAGAAACGCTCGTGCATGCATTAGTGACATCACGGTTAGACTACAGCAATGTTCTTTTTTCTGGCCTCCCTGTCAAAACCCTCACTAGGTCACAGTATGTTCAAAATGCCGCTGCTAGGATCGTCACCTTTTCTAAAAAGAATGACCACATCACCCCTTCAGAGTCTTCACTGGTTGCCCATTGCATTTCGTATTTAGTATAAAGTTCTCCTTATAACGTATAAAGCTCTGCACAGTCTGGCTCCTCAACACTTGGCAGAGCTTCTTCATCTATATGTCCCATCCCGTACCTTGAGATCACAAAATCTAGGCCTACTTCATGTTCCTAGATTTAAATTGGCTTCTATGGGTGGTCGATCATTTAATGTAGTAGCTCCCAAGTTATGGAATACCCTCCCACAGTCTATTCGGGATGCAACCTCTCTGTCTTCATTTAAATCTCTGTTAAAGACGTACTTGTTTTCACTGTGTTATCATTGTTCCGTTTAAATGTTTGAATGTTTGAATGTTTACCTATATTGTCCTTTTGTTTAATGTGTTGTTGTTTAATGTGTTGATGCTCTCTGATTGTTAAGCGTCCTTGAGCATGGGAACGGCGCTATATAAATAAAAGTGATGATGATGATGATGATGATGATGATGATGATGATGATGACGTCCAGTTATCTCCTTAATATGTTCATTATTTCTAATTTTAAAATCTAAGTAATCTAATGCAATATTTAGGTTAACCTTTTTTTAATGCTAGTGAGTGGAGTGCCATACATTGAGATGATTATAGCAAGTAAAAGAAGAAATTACATGAAAGTACATTTCATATTGGGATGCTCAATATATATTTTTTTTAATAACATCCTAGTTACATCACTGAAGTTATCTCCAGTGTTTAACTGGAACCCAAAGATGTCTTTTGATTGACTTTGACTTCCAGCTATATCTATCTCTCTCTCTCTCTCTCTCTCTCTCTCTATATATATATATATATATATATATATATATATATATATATATATATATACACACATACACTCAGGCATAACATTATGACCACCTCCTTGTTTCTATGCTCATTGTCCATTTTATCAGCTCCACTTACTATATAGGTGCACTTTGTAGGTCTACAGTTACAGACTGTAGTCCATCTGTTTCTCTGCATACTTTGTTAACCCACTTTTACCCTGTTTTTCAGTGGTCAGGACCCCCATGGACCCTCACAGACCAGGTACCATTTGGGTGGTGGATCATTCTCAGCACTGCAGTAACACTGACATGGTGGAGGTGTGTTAGTGTGTGTTGCGCTGGTACGAGTGGATCAGACACAGCAGTGCTGCTGGAGTTTTTAAACACCTCAGTGTCACTGCTGGACTGAGAATAGTCCAGCCAAAAATATCCAGTCAACAGCGTCCTGTGGGCAGCATCCTGTGAACAGTACTGTGCTTACTGTGACAACAACAATGCAGGTGCGTCTAATAGAATGGACAGTGTGTGGACACAGTATTTAAAAACTCCAGCAGTTATGCCTCATCGGTGTATATATACCACCATTATTGTGGATATTTTCCACATGGTTACCCAAGGAAGAGGACTCAGTAGCACAGGCCTATGTCTGAGTTGAGTAAATTAAATAAAAGACATTCTTTTCTGTTGTTTCTGTTTGCTGGATAATCAAAAAAGGTGATATAGTAAGGGATTGTTCACAAAATGGAGAATGCAATTTAATTTCTGAAGATTTTCAGAGCTAAAGGAGTCTACAGTTAACCCACCCATGTATTTCGAAGACACAGTCTTTCCATTAGATCCTTAGATCGTTTCAGTGTGTGCATTTTAATTACAGTCCTGAAGAGGAGACTGCGTGTGCTCTCAAGGACCACTGATTAACACGGATATCTCTGAATTGTTGGCCTGGATAGGATTCAACTTCTTCCAAGTGGATTTGGAAGAACATCACAATGCTTCTAATTGTGTAATGAACATCAGTGTTTTTGTTGGCTGTGCCTTATTCAACTTTTTGGTTTGTTGGTTTGTTGGGGTTGAGGTGACCCAGAGCCAGACTCAAACCACTGATGTACTGACCAGCAGTCCATGGAGTTACCGCTGCGCCACTGAGAAGCAAAGGCAACAATAGGTAAAACACCTCAAGGAAACGCTGAAAGCAGCTCAAACAAAGGCTGAACTAGAAACGTGAAATAAAAGATAATAAAAAAAACAAAAGACACTTCCTGTAATTATGAGGGGCAAACGTTGTTTCCCTTGTTTGCTCTTAGTGGACCAAACACCTTTTGTATGGCTTGGAGCCGTTTGTAGCAAAGGTGTGACAAAGGGCTGCTGTTTAAGTAGAAGAGTCCACAGGTGTGTCAGGTTGGGCCTAATCAGCCCAAGGGCTTCTGGGAATTGGAGTTCCCTAAAATTATGGCACCTTGCCGCTGTCGCCTTCTGCTGGCAGCCGGTGGCGCAGGCTGGACCCTTACAATAAGCTTTTGATTGACATGCCCATCTAGTCTGCAGATCATTCAGGTGCCAAGCTATGATGACACATGTCCAAGGAGGCAGGATGCAAACAGGAAAGGTGCCTCAGAAAACTGCATTTGGTGCGCAGCGGTAGTAGAAGTAGATGTATGCAGCACAAGAGATGACAGACAGTTTTATTTGGCAATAAGTGTTGTGCAAAATCTGTTGTGGCTAAAAAAAATATGTATCTACATTAATAACATGTTCAAATATAGTGCAAACTTTCTCAAAGTTGACCAATTTTTGGCTCTGTTTCTAATAGATTACTTATTTTATAAAGCATTTTGTGAAAGCTTTGCTGTTATCACTTGAGTAATACTGGTTCGTTTGTATGTACTAATAGGAGTAATTCTGGATCAGATGAGGAATGGGAGCCTCCAGTTTAAAGAAATGCAGACATTCCTTTACTCCCCTTTCTGGATCTCCAACCTCCACTGGGTCCAGGCCCACCACCCCTACTTCACCCACCACTTATGGGTCAAGCTCCACCCTTCCAACAAGCACTGCTTTCTCACCTGATGGACAGCTACCTGGTTCCTCTACCCTCACCCTTGCATCAACTACCCAGGGACAAACTGCAGGAGCAAGGAGGAAACAAGGGAAAGATCTCACTCCATTTAAGATGTTGCTCTTGTTTCACAAAGGACAACTATAAGGCTGGTGGTCCATCTCAGGATTTGGGACAGGATGAAGATGACATGTGGCATAACATCACTGATGACATCGAAGAACCCTGTCTTCCCAAATTTCTGCCAAAGCAACTTCCAGGACCACAACTGATATCAACCATGACATACTCCCGACTGGAGTGGTTCCAGCTCTTTTTCAGCACTTCCATTGTCCAAACTCTTGTAAATAACAAACAAGTTTGCAGAGGAGTTGGCTGCAGCTGGAAAGAAACTCAAATGGACAACTGTCTCCATCAATGAGATTTACACCTTCATTTCATGTATTACATACATGAGCTCGGTAAAAGCAAAGAGTATAGTAGATTACTGGTCTCAAAAACAGACTTACAGGCTTCAATTCCCCTGCTCAGTGATGACCAGCAAGAGATTTTTTGACTTTCTATGAATGTCACGTTTGTAAGCATCTATAAACACATTTATAACATGTTATAATGCCTTCATAAGGCATTATAAACATGATTATAAACTTTATAAAAATGAATTATACTGGATTACACTTTATAGCCATGTTTATTATACATTATGAATTGTTAATATAATACATTATAAGTAGTGTTGATAACATGTTATACTGTCAGTGCCAAAGAAGTCAGTCCCAGCTTGGAGAGTGCAAATTAAAGACAAATACCAAGCTAACGGTGGTGTACATTAACTTTCCCACATTGGGTAAAACACTGATAACAGTACTAGTTTAAACTCTGACATTTGAAGCCTGTAATGTGCTTTATTGTGTATGTTTTAGTGTTTCAGTAAATCCTTCAGTAATATTTCAACTTGAAGCCTCACTCTTAACACTGGAGGAGGCTTTAGTACAGTATGCTTCACTTTACTTAGAGCGGACAAATACAACTTATGAGCTCTTATAATTTGTTATGATCAGTACTTATAATGTATTATGTTAACAGTTCATAATGCATAATAAGCATGGCTATAACGTGTAATGCATTTTTATAAATATTTATAGCCATGTTTATAATGCCTTATGAATGCATTATAATATGTTATGAATGAGTTTATAGATGCTTACAAAGGTGACATTCATAGAAAGTGTTACCAATTTTTTTGCTATTTCAAGCAATGTCCATCTGTCAGATCCTCAGTGTGATGCAGAAAACATGAAGAAAAAATGAACTTCAGAATACGACAAGCTTTTTGAAATCAAACTCTTCTAGACAGATATATTTTAAGCATGTCACATTTTTTTCCACCCAAGAGAGAAATGTTGATAGATCAACATTTGGTGGCTTCTAAAGCAAGAAGTGGATCAAAGCGGGATATAAAAGAAAAGAAAATGGGGATACAACTTTTCATTCTCGCTGGATCAGCAAGTGGATATACTTGGAATTTCTTTTTGTATGAGGGAAAGAGGTCCATGGCATCAGGAAAAGAACTTAGTTATGACTCAGTCAAAAACACTACTTGATTATTCTCTACTAGGCACTGGATTCAAAGCCCAACGTTTTTTCTGCCCTGTTGCAGGAAAATACTCTTGCATGTGGTACCATCCATACAAAATCGGCAAGGCTTTCCACAAACAAAAATAAATGATCTTCCGAAGAAAGCCAAGAGAGGAACCATCCGCTGATACAGATTTGGAAAGCTGCTGTTTGCCAAGTGAATGAATACAAGGGAGGTGAATGTGTTTTCCACAATGCACAAGGCCTACGCAGGGGACACAAACAGACGAGTAAAAAACGAACAAGATGTATGGAGATCCACTGCTGTTCCAACTCCTACTGCAATCAAAGACTATAATCAGCACATGGGCGGTGTTGATCTTTCAGATGCTCTGATTGGAAATTACAATGTTCTTCACAAGTCAAAAAAATGGAACAAGCCATTCTGTTTTCCATTTTATTGATATTGCCATTGTTAACAGCTTTATCCTGCACCAGCAAATGGCAAAGATACATAAAGACCCTCACACAAAAAGTCTTCAGGGAACACTATTGGTTGAACTTGCCTCACAGATCTTCAGGCCAGTCAGCACAAGAAGAGCCCACTGCAGGTCCATCAGTCCAGCTAGCCCAGGATGTGAAGTACATGCCTACATTATTTTCTACAGATGCTACAGCTGCAAGGAGGGAGCGTTGTGTGAGCATTGCAGAAAGGAAGGTCACCAAGTGAAGATTCCTGTGTAGTGCACAAAATGCAATGTGGCATTGCGCTTAGTGCCAAAGGGTAGTTGTTTCAAGAAACGGCACAATGATCACTGAACAGTACATATTTAAAGCATGTTCATATTACACGTA
The DNA here is from genome assembly GCF_904425465.1 of Colossoma macropomum. NCBI lineage: Eukaryota > Metazoa > Chordata > Actinopteri > Characiformes > Serrasalmidae > Colossoma > Colossoma macropomum. Next base: position 7,012,213 of record NW_023494805.1, read on the forward strand.
GAAATGTAAATAAAATAGAATAGAATTCAGAACCTTTCGCCAACTGTGTTTTGCACACAGAGGAATTAGACCTCTGCATTTAACCTATCCGTGCGGGGAAACACCCACATACATGCACACGAGTGAACACACACACACTAGGGGGCAGCGAGCACACTTGCCCGGAGTGGTGGGCAGCCTTATCCACGGCGCCTGGGGAGCAGTTGGGGGTTAGGTGCTTTGCTCAAGGGCACTTCAGTCACGTACTGTCGGCTCAGGGGATCGAACCGGCGACCTTCCGGCCACAGGACTGGTTCCCTAATCTCCTGCCCATGGATGAGAAGGTCCCACCAAGATAATAAAAAAAAAACGAGAAATAGTTATTGTACATAGATATTGTAAATGGTTTTATATCATTTGACTAAATCAAACAAGCAAAAATCAAAATTATCTCCTGCCTTTGTTCTTTTACAACCCCGTCTCCTGTCACGCATCCGGCATGTTCTCACAGAAACACAGACTCCATCTCCCAGACTCCTCTGGGAGATCACATGGCTGAGATACTTCCCTCAGAACTGGAGCACGGCTCGGACTCCACTACCCATAATGCTCCGGGGAATCACATGATTTCTGACTCTCTATTGCGCTCCTATCAGTGCTCTCAGTCACCCGAATACTAATATGTATCACCTGTGTGTGCAGTCATATGGCTCATAGAGTTTAGTTTATAAGCCCGGGCTTTAGTTAGGTCTAGTTGCGAGGTATTGCTTCTCTGTAAACTACTGAGCGTTCATCATTGCTGTTTGTATCCTGTTTTTGACCGTTTGCTTCATTTTTTGACTCTGCTTTTTGCTCTATCCCTTTGTACTTTTGCTGGACTGTGTTTTGATTCGTGTTTTGACCTTTTTGCCTGCCTTTACGACTACGTCTTTTGCCTTACCCTTTTGTGATTGTTTGTCTGGTGTTGTGCTCATCATAACACTTCTGCTGTGTTTTCTGGATTTGACCCACGCCTGTTATTTGACTACGTTTTTGGATTGTGATTCTGAAAGTAAACCTGCTATTGTCCTTTTTATCCGTGAGCATCTGGTTTCTGTTGATTCGTCACATTTCCAAAAAAGTTTGGATGCTGTGCAGAATGTAAATAAAAATAGAATGCAATGATATGCAAATCATGTAAACCGTATTTTTAAAGGAAACATACTACAAAGACAACATATCAAATGCTGAAACTGAGAAATTTTGTTTTTTAAAAAATGTATGCCTATTTTGATGCCAACAACACGGGGACATGTTTACCACTGTGTTATCACTACCTCTTGTTTTTATAACACTCTGTTAAGCATTTGGGAACTGAGAAGACATTGCTGTAGTTTTGAAAGTGAAATGTTTTCCTGTTCGTGTTTGAAATAGGATTTCAGCTGCTCAACATTTCGGGGTCATTTTTATTGTATTTTTTATTTCATTTATTTTATTTGAGTCATTTTCACAGGGTGACAGGTCTGGACTGCAGGCAGACCAGTTTATTATCCAGACTCTTTTAACATCGAGCAATGCTGTTGTAATACACCCAGAGATGTATTATATATATTTACATTATGTACCGTAGATGATGAAATCCACAAGTTATTTGCTATTTTACATTGAGGGTGGTGAACCCCTCCTCATCTTTACTTCTGAAAGACTCTGCCTCTCTGAGATGCTCTTTTTATACCCAATCATGCTACTGACCTGTTGCCAATCAACCACCAGGTGTTTTAGTATTACACAACTTTACCAGCCTTTTGTTGCCCCCGTCCAAACTTTTTTAGAATGTGCATCAAATTCAAAATGGGCAAATATTTTTCAAAAAACAATACAATTTCTCAGTTTCAACATTTGATATGTTGTACTATTTTCAATGAAATATAGGGTTTAAATGATTCGCATATCATTGCATTTTGTTTTTATTTACAGTTTGTACAGCGTCCCAACTTTTTTGGAAATGGGGTTGTAATTACTAGTGATTGCTCCTGGTTGGGCACTAGAATAAAAAGGTGCATTAGAATGAAATAAAACAGGACAAAATTGTTCCCTGTTGGTGAGGGTAAGAGAAATCAAAAGGCCACTGGGAGATCTACATGCCACTAGTTTGCCAAGGAATGTATCATAAGATATTGCCATAAAGTGTAGATGAACAGGGTTGGATATATTGTGTATATATATAGTTGATCATGAGGTTTATCACTAAAGTGTATATTGTTATGAAATATGGCTTGGTCTGATCAATGACCTGAAACAAATATCTATGAACATCACAGTTGTTTTTTTACACAACACACAATTTATGTATATAATTCAGGAATCACTGTCTATGCTAACTGAGATCTACCTTCGCAACATTAGATGTAATATATTTGTGCTGCAGCTTAACTCTTTAAGTGTGATGTAGAACAGTAGAAAAGCAAAATGTTTCAATAGGTGTACAGAACACACACCACAGTGTTTAGTCCAGTACAGAAGAACCGTAAACTACGATATTGAGAGATATTGCTGACACTATAAATCAAAATATCCAGATACCACTTCTAATTAGTGAATTCAGCCACTTCAAGGGGACAGCTGTTCAATTGTGCACACAAGGCTTGTACAGTCTTAGAAAAGCATGAATCAGTAGAATCAGTAGAGCTCTGGAGCGGCTGCACATGAGATCATCATGCTCACCATGCGTCAGCTACCTTTGGGATGAGTAGGAATGATCCAGAACTGATCATCCAACATCAGTACCTGACCTCACTACCGCTCTTGTGGCTGAAGGCAGTCAAGTCCTCACAGCAAATGTTCCAACGTCTAGTGTAAAGCCTTTCCAGAAGAATAGAGGCTGTTACTGCAGCAAAGGAGGACAAACTCCCTATTAATACCCTCGATTTCAGAAGAAATGCTTGATGAGCAGGTGTCTAGAGACTGACATAGTGTGTACATGATTTATTGAAATATATACATTGAAGTTAACTTACAGAATATTGAAATGTTTTGAAACAATTTGGTTACATTACGTATGGATTTAATGAATGTGCCAACACATCACAGAAAATAGACAATGAATTCAGTAAAAACTTGAGACTGTAATGAAATGAAAAGGCACACTACTGTGAAGGACAGTATGTAGATCCAGCTTCATTAGTAGCTGCCTGAATCCTTATCTAAATCTCTGAAAAGCAACAAACAAGATTAAGAAAGTCGTTTCATATCTGAAATATGGATATCTGCTATTAGAATATACAGAAGCCTTGGTCTCACCCTCAGAGGTGGTGCAGATGAAGTTGAGTCTCTGATTCTCTGGCAGACTGACCCACTTCTTACTTCCAGACTGCACTGCTCCTGTTCTTTCTCCTCCACTGCAGTCTTCCACCCCTGTCCCGTTCCCCAGAGCCCAGTTCTGGTAGCACATAGTCGATCCACTTACCCAGAACCAGAAGTTCTGAGCACAGGTGTGACGCAGACCCATCCACACATTAGCAGTGGAGGCATAATAAACAGCTGTTTCCACCCAGTGCTGAATTTCCTCAGTGTGAACAGAGACCAGATCCACATGATTGTCTCTGCAGTATCTCAGAGCTTCCCACCACATCCTGTTCTGTTTAATCAGGATGAGTGGAAGGTCTTGAGTAGAGAAAGAATAAGAGTGTGTCCATCATTATGTTACATTAGATCAATTAGATCAATTAGATCAGTCACTTTTTTGCCACTCACTATTCAGTGTGGATTCACTATGGCTACATTCACACTACAATTCTAAGTGGCCAATTTAATTTCTCTCTCAAATCAGATTTTTTTTTGCTTGTTTCCATTGTTTTCAAATGTGGCTTGTATCTGATGTTAGTCTGTACAAGTCACGGTACTGAAACGACAAGCATGCGCGTCAACCCGATATAGTTATGTAACAAACACAGCTGATCTCTTCATTCTTTCGACTTCATTCTTTATTTTCTTACATGCTTTTTTCAATAACTAACACACAAAAACAGAAATTTTGAACACAATTACCTAAACTTTTCAGTAGCATCTAAAGACTCAACATGTGTTTTAATAATATTAATAATTATAAATAATAAGTGACCCTTATTAGTCCCACAATGGGAAATTTTTACCTCCGCATTTAACCCATCTGTGCAGTGAAACACCACATACACACTAGTTAACACAAACACTGGGGGGGTAGTGAGCACACTTGCCCGGAGCGGTGGGCAGTGAGCACACTTGCCCGGAGCGGTGGGCAGCCCTATCCACAGCACCCGGGGAGCAGTTGGGGGTTAGGTGCCTTGCTCAAGGGCACCTCAGTCACATACCGTCGGCTCAGGGGATCGAACCGGTGACCTTCCGGTCACAAGGCTGGTTCCCTAACCTCCTGCCCCATTTAAGTGATTATGCCTTACAAAATTTACAGAAAAGACAGTAAAAGATGAAGAATTTCTGTGCTTGTTTTCATTAAATTGATCATTTAGAGAAACAAAACTGTCACTTTTCATTTACCTGCCATTAAGAAGACTACTAGAAAAGAGAAGCAAATTCAATGCCAAAACAATTAATTATGCTGGATCAAGACACTTAAATTGAAGACTACCTAAATAGGGACTTCATAACATGTGCATAAGTATTGAATAATGTATTTCTAAAGCAGGAATTGTGTTAAACAGGTCTCCACAGCAGGGATAGGGAGCCAGGTGCAGGTTTATTTGTCCAAACTCAAAGTCAGATACAGCAAAACTGGTATATCTTTCAGAGGAACAAGGCTAAACATTACAAAAACACAGACCAGTACTCAAAATCTAGTCTAGAAAGTCTAGAATTCTGGCAAGAGCGACCTCTGTTGGTTGTAGAGGGGGACCAGCAACAGCAGATGTGACAACTTGAATATTTATGTATGGCTTATGCCAGTAGTCACAAGATGACATAAGATGATTATTGAGGTAAATGACATTGTATTGACATGTCCGTCCTAAAACTAAAGTGACAAACATTTGTATAATGCATTATTTCCAGGTAAATCAAACTTACGAGACAGAGGCCATTTATCAAATCTATTTATTTCTACTTGAGTATTTTCCATACAACAGACTGTCCACTGTATGTAGAATACATCACATAACTGCTTACTCTAACAGTACATAACATACCGTGTATATATTGTACTATTTGCACTTCTGGTAGATGCCAACTGCATTTCGTTGCCTTGTACTTGTACTGAGCAATGACAATAAAGGTTTATCTATCTATCTATCTATCTATCTATCTATCTATCTATCTATCTATGATAATTTTCTTGATTTTCGCATATCTTCTTTAACTCTCCTTTAAAGGCTCTTGCATATAACATGACACCCATATGTTTCATATCAAAATGTTATCATCTTCATCACTACTTTCCAAAACCTCTGCAGCAGCTTCAGCAGCTGTAAACTCTATGCATGCCTCATTTGACGTGTCTCCGATGTGACTAATTGAAGGACGAAGGTTTTTACGGTGTGATGGGTCAGTCCTGAGTGACTTCCTGAGCGTCCTTTGGTCCGCTTCACACAAAAGTAGACGGAAACACAAATCCACCAATTACACATGGTGAGAGGCAGACGACGTGTATCTCAGCCCCTCTTCATAGGCTTATAACTCCAGATGTGAGTCACGTACGATCTCGTGATAAGATGAGGGAAGGGAAGGGGCGACTCTACAGATTAAGAAATATCTGAACCATATTTCTGCACTGTATGAGCGCAAAGAGAGAGAAACAGATATAGCAGCATTGAATTTGACATGCCAGCGAGTATGAGACTGTTTGGAGATCTGTGTCAGCGAGTTTGAGACTGTTTGGAGATCTGTGTCAGCGAGTTTGAGACTGTTATGGAGATCTGTGTGCCTGGACAAATGAACAGCTAAATAGTAAAAAATACATTTTTTGTTCATTTGTAGATAGTAATATGGTGACTAATCCCAAAGTGGAATCGAACTCCAGTTTCCATGAATAGGGGACTAATGTGAACAGAGAATCAGTGAACTACCCAAGCTCAGAGCTTTTCTTAATGCTGAGTCATATATATATATATATGTCATATATATATATGTCTTGGCAACATATGCTGCCATCCAGATGACGTCTTTTTCAAGGAAGGCCTCGATTATTTCAGCAAGACAATGTCAAACCACATTCTGCATGTATTACAACAGCATGGCTCCATGTTAAAAGAGTCTGGGCGCTAAACTGGCCTGCCGGCAGTCCAGACCTGTCACCACTGAAAACATTTGCCGTATTATGTAATGAAAAATACGACAAAGGAGACAACTGACCACTGGGAGTCCTGACCACTGAAAAACAGGGTAAAAGTGGACTAAAAAAGTATGTAGAGAAACAGATGGACTATTTGTCTGTAATTGTAGAACTACAAAGTGCACCTATATAGTAAGTGGAGCTGATAAAATGGACAATGAGCATAGAAACAAGGAGGTGGTCATAATGTGGATGGACTGGACATGTAACAGGGGTACTGCATTTATAAAGTCATATAACTCACCTTTATAGCAGACGAAAGGAATTATGACAAAGCAGCCGGCATCATTCCACCTATATCCACTGTTACGATTTAAGTGCACACAGTTGTCACTCCCAGCGTTTTCTGGCTGTCCAGGCGTCCAGTGTCTGTATGAGGAGTTACTCCCATCTGACCAGATCCAGCCCTAGAAACAAATGAACACTCTCAGTAAGGGAGAACAGGGTAAAACCTAACATATTGATCCCGTTTACACCTGGTCACTTCATATGTCTAGTATCTGGATTGTATCCTAATAAGATTAGACACATGCGTTTACACCTGGCAGTTAAATGCGTCTCCGGTTAGTTGGACTAAAATCTGATTGATGTGTGTGACAGGACATGCAAATCTGCTTGTTACATGACAACCAGTTACCAATTGTTTACTAAGTCGTCTGCAGTTTGTTCTGTACAGTAGTGTCTGTCGATATTGCTCTTAAGCCTTTCGATTCATCCGGTCCTCAACCATGTGCATCCTCCAGAATTATCTTCCTCGTAGACACGGATCATGCACCCACTGACATACTGCATGGAGAAGAGGATCAGTTGTACTGAAGAATTTCAATTGTACCGTGAGGAGTTTTGGTTGTGCTGGAAGAAGTTCCGGTTGTACTGGGAGTAGTTTCTGTTGTACGGGGAGGAGTTTTGGTTGTACTAGGAATGGTTTTGGTTGTACTAGGAGGGGTTTTGGATGTACTAGGACGAGTTTCGGTTGTACTGGGAGTAGTTTTGGTTGTACTGGGAGAAATCTCAGTTATACTGGGAGGAGTTTCAGTTGTGCTGGTAGCAGTCTTGGTTATACTGGGAGAAGTTTTAGTTGTACTGGGAGTAGTTTTGGTTGTACTAGGAATGGTTTTGGTTGTACTAGGAGGGGTTTTGGATGTACTAGGAGGAGTTTTGGTTGTACTGGGATAAATTTCATTTATACTGGCAGGCGTTTCGGTTGTACTGGGAGAAGTTTCAGTTGTACTGGGAGGAGTTTTGGTTGTACTGGGAGGAGTTAAGGTTGTGCTGGAAGGAGATTCGGTTGTACTGGGAAGGGGTTTTGTTTGTATGCGGAGTAGTTTCACTTGTATTCAGAGGAGTTTTGGTTGCACTGGGAGGGATTTCGGTTGTACTGGGAGGGGTTTCAGTTGTACTGGGAGTAGATTCAGTTGTACTGTGAGGGTTTTTGTTGTACTAGGAGCAGTTTCAGTTGTACTGGGAGGAGTTTAGGTTGTACTAGGAGTAGTTTCAGTTGTACTGGGAGTAGTTTTGGTTGTACTGGGGGGGGGGTTTGGTTGTCGAATGTGTCTGTGAGAGATGGATGCGTTTATGTGGCTCAAATGCGTGTCAGTCCACCTCCTGAAGTGGTTTGTGCTGTTGGATTTGTGTCTGTTTTAAATGTGTCTTGGGTGCATTTACACCTGCATTTTTATGTGATTTGGCCTCATCCAGACATAATCCTGATACTCAAGACGCATGAAGTGATTAGGTATAAACGGGATCTTTGACTTTTGTGAAATTTTAAAAATATTTTATATACAATATAATTTAAAAAAAGACAGCTGCAAAAAATGTCCGGTAAATTGATGCAAATAAAACTAATTCAGGATAATTCTATGTAGTTTAAAACAGATGAGCTTTCCTACCAATGCAAATATAAAATATCTCCATCATAATGAATATGATGAATTTGCTTTGACCACAGGGTAGAACAGCAAATACCAGTATGACCAGGTTTAAATGTATATATTTGAATACACTGTTGTATGTTTCAATTAATCTGAGAATGAAAGGTTTCTGGTTTATGGATTCTCAATAGGCTTCATTCACCAAGTGTTCTTAAGAAGAAATTTCTTCAGAATTTAGAAAGAAAGATTCTGACATTCACCAATGTTTTCTTATTTGAGATTTGTTTTTAGGTTAAAAACAGAATCTACACAGCTCTGAGGTTTAAGAACACGTCATGAACCTGACGTAGACTTTTTATTAGGATCTTTCTCAAGAACAAATTACTTAGGAAGATATTAGTGAATGAGGCCTATTGTGTTCTATAGCAGGCCTATTATTTGTAACATTGTAATTACATGGTTCAAAACTGTGCATAATTGTCTATAGTAAGTCTGTTAAAGTGCTAAAAATTTAAATAGAGATTAAAGTAATAGTTACTCTCCAAAAGGGGAACTTTACAGAAGAAAGAAAAAAGATTTGTTTTCAAGTAATTTTGGTACATTATGCCATTACTGATTTGTTTTTACTTATTTATTAAAATGATTTATTGTTTGCTTACAGTGGTGTTGTCCTGTGGAACTTTCTTCCTCAGTCCTATCCAGGAAAGGCCTGCTGTCCCATTGAGAAAAGCTATTAGAGCATTCATTTCCTCTTGGCTCTTAATGGTGACCAGGTCAGTGAATTTCTCTCTGCAGTATTTCTGAGCGTCGGTCCAGTTCTTCTTTTCATTCACCACATGAAACTGATGAGTCCAACAGAAGGAGAGAGTCCACAGAGCTGTAGAGATGAAAGCTCTCATCAGCATGACAGTACAGTAATGAAGCAGCAGAGAGTTTTACAGATGATCATGAAGCTACACTGACCTGAGAAAAGCAGGATCAGATACAGAGCTGAACTCATGACTGTGGAGAACAAGAGAGACACAGTTCACACATTAAACACCCCAACAGTCTTTACTACCAGCACATCAGATTACGCTGCTTGAGAGATGACCTTTCATTTAGTTACAGTAACATGAGCAACTTGAAGCCACAGTCAGGAATTTGAAGAGAACAGAAAGGCATGAAAAATGGCTTTAATTAAATAGTCATGCTTTTATTTTAAATGAACAATGTACATTTATTTATGAAGCAACGTATTATTGTGTGTAGTAAATGTACTAAATGTGATTTTTTTTTTACAAGGTTAAACATCTGGGGTTCCAGATGCCGGACGCAAAGGTCAAATTCACAGGCAAACAGCCCACCTTGAATGAACTGTTTCTGTGATGCTGTGAGAACCAACTCATTGACATATACACCCATCAGGCATAACATTATGACCACCTCCTTGTTTCTATGCTCATTGTCCATCCAGTTTTTAAACACTGTGTCCACTCACTGTCCACTCTATTAGACACTCCTACCTTGTTGGTCCACCTTGTAGATGTAAAGTCAGAGACGATAGCTCATCTGCTGCTGCACAGTTTGTGTTGGTCATCCTCTCGTCCTTCATCAGTGGTCACAGGACGCTGCCCACAGGACACTGTTGGCTAGATATTTTTGGTTGGTGGACTATTCTCAGTCCAGCAGTGACACTGAGGTGTTTAAAAACTCCAGCAGCACTGCTGCGTCTGATCCACTCAGACCAGCGCAACACACACTAACACACCACCACCACATCAGTGTTACTGCAGTGCTGAGAATGATCCACCACCCAAATAGTACCTGCTCTGCGAGGGTCCATGGGGGTCCTGACCACTGAAGAACAGGGTACAAGGGGGCTAACAAAGTATGCAGAGAAACAGATGGACTACAGTCTGTAACTGTAGAACTACAAAGTGCACCTATATAGTAAGTGGAGCTGATAAATGGACAATGAGTGTAGAAACAAGGAGGTGGTCACAATGTTATGCCTGATCGGTGTATAATCCCCTATTGGACCCACATCAGTTTAGCTCTACCCATTCATATTGTGGCGAACCACCACTGGTCACGCAGCTGTAGGAGTGCGGGAGGCATGAACAAGCAGGGCAGCCATGCAAAGAGGCTCTCGGGAGGTGCTGCGCTCACGGTAGGAGAGACTTTCATGTTCGTAGTTGAAATTGTTGCCTGGTCTATAAAAGAGCATTAGCTTTTAAAGCGCAACGTTTCCTGTATCTTCTTCTTCGCTAATGCCACAATATTGAAGCTCTATAAGGTGTGTTTCACCTCTGAGTGTATTTTTCAATGAGGCACAATACAGGGCAGCGAATCAGAACAGAGATCATTTACATATCAGTCTCAGGCACAGTAACAAAAACAGCCTGTTTTATTGTAAAGGGTAAAGAGAGTTTGGAAATTAGGGCCCTTTTTATGTACATACATACATACATACATACATACATACATTAATTAATTAATTAGTACAAAAATGTTGGATATTGACCCTTTAAACAAACGCCCAAAAAACATGCCATCACAGTAAATGCAAAGTGTGACGACACCACAGACTTCTTTTTGTTCTTGCTTGAATATCAGCTGGACCTGGAGAATCTTCTGTCTGAGCTGCATTGCCAAAATTTCCCTTTTTGTTTTTTGGCCATCTTGTAAATATGTTGTTTGAATTTTGTACTTTCTTTTTTTGTACTTTTCATGCCGACTTAAAAAATGACTGCAACATCAAATATTTTTAACTTTAATTTAAAAGTTTTATGAAGTGCCTGAATTGGGGCAAAACTATGAAACCATGTTACCCACTAAGGGAAGGATTATTTTACCTGTTCCAGTGTAGAAAAAAGATATTTTGCAAGAAAATACTCTTTTCTATAATGTGGAGTATCAAGCCAAGTATACAGTTCAAAGCAAAGAAAACAACAATATGGACATTACAGTAGCCACGTTTACATGCAGCCTGATAATCCGGTAATAATCCAACTAACAGATCAATCAAAATACAACCCCATTTCCAAAAAAGTTGGGATGCTGTGAAAAATGTAAATAAAAACAAAATTCAATGATATGCAAATCATATCACAAATTTTTCTTGTTTTTTGAAAAATATGTGCCCTTTTTGAATTTGATGCCAACAACACGTTCCAAAAAAGTTGGGACGGGGGCAACGAAAGGCTGGTAAAGTTTTGCAATGCTAAAAACACCTGGTGATTGGTTGGCAACAGGTCAGTAACATGATTGGGTATAAAAAGAGCATCTCAGAGAGGCTGAGTCTTTCAGAAGTAAAGATGAAGTCCACAATTATGAGTCTAGCGCTATGAAATACTAGGCCACTTGCAAACAAATCTTTTATAATTAATGAACTTATTACTTTAAATAACCAATTCTTCAGGTTTCAAACTGAAACCTGGTTAGACTACAGAAACAGTGCAGCTATCCTTTTAGAACCTACCCCTCCATACTTTAGTTTCATGAATGTAAGCAAAGCTGACAGAAAAGGTGATGGAATAGCGGCATTTGCATTTCAGTGCAAACAGTTAACCTAAGGGCTAAGGCCCAATCCCATTTCATTTCCCAATCCCAGAATGTATATAAATGTATAGTATTTTCTTTAAGAGCCACATTTCTTCCTTATGTATTGCTTTATATAAAATGAAACTTGTTTCTTAAAGATGAATATTAAAAATGAATGCTATTAGTTTGATGAAGCTCAGTAACCAATCTTAGTAAGTTCCTAAAGTTGTCTTACCTGTCAACAACCGAATCTCTATATAGATGCTTGATTAGTCTGTGCGTGTCTCCAGCAGTCTGAGTTCTGTGAGATAACAGAGGAATCCAAATCCTATAAACTCTTTCTTTGTTTTGATGCTGATTTACATATGAACATGTTACTGTAAGCAATGCAAATGAACAGCTACACAGAGCTGAGTCATACAACAAATAACAGGAATCTCATTGTTAGGAAGCAACATATCAAACGTATCAGATATGTCGTAAAATGAATCATTTACACCTTTATATACATATATATATAAATATGCTGTGCTTTTTAATAACTAATAACTAAGTTCAGTGATTTATTTATTTCCTTCAATTGCATTCATTATTTTACTTTTGACCAAACTTTTTAAAAAATGTAAAAATTTTTTATCTATGTTCGTACCATTCTGTGTTATGTTTGTAATGCTAAGAAAGCCCAAACATTAATTGGTCAGTGGTGGTCCTATTGTGGCCCCTTTCTAATAAAGAATGGGGTAGAGGGGGGCTGAGAGATGTTCCACACTAAGTAATCATGAACCTACGCAGTGAAAAGAAAGGAAAAAACTAAATAAATGAGTGGAGAAACATGACAGGTGTCAAAATGCTAAACATGCCCAGTTTACCATGATTGAGGATTGTTGATGACAATAAGAAAAGATCCAAGTGACTCTGAGAAAAGGTTTATTAGTCCGTCGTGAAAGGCAGGAGTTCAGTCACAAAGACTACTTAACTACATCTGCTGCGCAGTTAGATGGAGATGTTCTGCAGAACAGTTACTAATTTAGAGCACCTGTTACACTTCATGCCCTTTAACTACCTTGGAAAGCTATACAGAGGCTGTTTGTCCTTGTTGTAGTTCATCATTTTTCTTTACAATTTCTTTTCTTTCGTCTTTCCTTTCATTGTTGATTTGGCAGTGTAAGCCATAATGTTGTCATACGTAGAGTCAGAATCAGCACTTTGTTATATAATGCTAAGATTAAGGCAGTGGTGGGGAACTCTCATCCTGGAGGGCCGAATTCCTGCACAGCTTGGGGAAAATTACTTTTATACTAAATTGTATAGATTGATAAGGAAAAGTCATTCATTTAACATTAAATTGCTTGTAAATGAGCCAAATAATATTGTAATTATGGTGTTACTGGAAGATTGTAATGAAAATATTGTGGTGTCGTGCAGAAGAAGAGTCAGGTGACACCATCCTTTTTGTTTGAAGCTGCTCATTTATTCAGAAAAAGGCAGTAAAGCCACTGAAAACCAGCCAGAATGGTGAGGAGGTCATTGAATGACACACTTAAGAGTTCCACACTCACAGAATAACATCATAAGGCAAATCCAGACACAATCTAAGATAACAACAAAAACAGAAAAAAATGTTTTGTAATCATTTAACTGCAAAAATGTTTAATTTATTTTTAAGTTAAAGTACAAAGCCCTTCACCTTAAAAAAACAGCAGCCACTTGGTATTGGGACATAAATTGAACCCTACCCTATTCAAAAAAGAGTCATTGGGTAAGACTCCTAACACTACATTTGCCTGCCTGTGTAAAAATGAGCAAATTGTAAGTTGCTCTGGATAAGAATGTCTGTCCAATGCTGTAAATGTAGCCACTTAGAGAAGCATCTATTGCTGTCACAGGTATTCAGCTCGTTTAATCTAAGCAATAGAATGAGACACTCTGGCACAGCTGTACATGAGCTTTATACCAATACTGGGGGATAAAGCCCCCCAACGCTGCACTGTGGTTCTGTGAAATATGGAGTTCATCAAATACCTTTGGGATGAGTTGGAGTGATGCAGAACTAACATCATCAGTACCATCATCCAACATCCACCTGACCTCACTAATCCTCCTGTAGTCCTCACAAGAATGTTTCAACATCTAGTGTAAAGCTTTCCCAGACGAGTAGATGCTGGTACTACGGCAAAGGGGAACAAACTTGCTATTAAGCCCCTCAATTTCAGAAGAAGCATTGGATGAACAGACGTCTACACACTTTGACATATAATGTGTACATAAGTTTTTGAATTATATACCTTTAGGTTAACTTTCAGAATGAAAAGGGCCACCTAAGGGCCACTAGTCAACGGTATAAAGAGATTTTTGGAGCTGATAAATATTGGGAAGTTTTTAAATGTTTCTTATGAATTGCTTATGGATTTAATAAATGTGCTAATGTATCACAGAAAACAGACAAATTCAGTAATAAAATCAGACTGTAATGAAATAAGGCACACTAATGTGGAGGACAGTATGTAGATCCAGCTTCAATGATGGTTGCCTGAATCCTTAATCTAAAGGTCTGAAAAGAAACAAAAGTAATTATAATTTCATATCTGAATATGGATATATTTGTTATTAGAATGTACAGAAACCTTGGTCTCACCCTCAGAGGTGTTGCAGATGAAGTTGAGTCTCTGATTCTCTGGCAGACTGACCCACTTCTTACTTCCAGACTGCACCGCTCCTGTTCTTTCTCCTCCACTGCAGTCTTCCACCCCTGTCCCGTTCCCCGGAGCCCAGTTCTGGTAGCACATAGTCGATCCACTCACCCAGAACCAGAGGTTCTGAGCACAGGTGTGACGCAGACCCATCCACACATTAGCAGTGGAGGCATAATAAACAGCTGTTTCCACCCAGTGCTGAATTTCCTCAGTGTGAACAGAGACCAGATCCACATGATTCTCTCTGCAGTATCTCAGAGCTTCTCTCCACGTCCTGTTCTGGTTAATCAGGATGAGCGGAAGGTCTTGAGTAGAGAAAGAACAAGAGTTCACACATCAGTACATCAGATCAGTCCCTCACTGTTTACTGTACACACTATTCACTGAGGATTCTATATGTATCACTGTTTGTTCCCATTGTCTTTTCAGTGGAGTCTGCATCCTACATTAGTCTGAAAAGGTCTGACTTCTGAACTGACCCGTACGTGCAAAAGAACAATGTTCCACATGTTACAGCCGTGTAACAAACACAACTGTCTTCCATCTGTCCTTGTATATCTATACTTTCAATTTTCTTTTCCATTTTCATTAGAAACATAATGAAACTAAAAAAATCACTTCAACAACAATTTCACTCACTACACTGAAACAAAAATAGCACATGGCTTTGATTTTTTTTTTGATTAATCAGGAAAAACAAGGAGGTGGTCATAATGTTTCGCTTGATCATTTAGATGCATAGTTTAGACAAATACGCAGCTCACACTCACAGGTTACTTTGCTAATGCAAACTTGCTGAAAAGCTGACGACACACTGCTTTCGATGACAGTTTAACTGCAGTGTACTCACCATGCTGAATGATAAAAATATAAACATATTTTGAATTTTATGCCAACAACGCACTGCACAAAAGTTGGGACAGGGACAGCAAAAGACTGGCAAAGTTATGTAATGCTAAACAAAACACCTGGTGGAACATCTCACAACTAGTTAGGTTATTTGGTGACAGGTCAGTAACCTGACTGGGTATAAAAGAGCATCTCAGAGAGGCTGAGTCGTTCAGAAGTAAAGATGCAGAGGGGTTCACCACTCTGTAAAAGACTGCGCAGGTAAATAGTACAACACAAGAATAACGTTTCTCAATGTAGCATTGGCCCAGGGGAGGTTACTGTGCTCACACAAGCAACACCTACTGTAACTAAACCGCACTGAGGAGGAGCTCATTCACTCTATCTGTGCCCTGCAGCCACAACCAAATCTCCACTTCAGACAACTTCCCGGCTACAGGTTATCAAACGACCACAGCTACACTATTCCTGATTTACCACAGGGCTCCACATTTATGATAGGGCTTTCCAATGCAGCGTTCACTTTGTTTCAGCCGCTTCCTGTCTGGTCAGATAATGCTAAAACAGTGTTTGTCCTTTCCCTGCTCACTGGAAAAGCTCTCAGGTAGTCCCCCGCAGTCTGGAGTTCTCAGCCTTTGGGAATGCAGACTTTGTTTTGTTTGAACAACTATTCAAAGAAGCTTTTCAACAAAGACGATTGTCATTTCAGCCTTGATTGATTCCAGGGAGGCCTGGAATTTTACTGATAGATCTTTTGCTCTATCCCTGTCTATTCCCCTGATCCCTTGTAAAGTCCCCTTAAAATCAAGGGGACTGATGGGCACTGTTGGGAGTTGTTTTATTTTGATGTATTTACTAGTTTTCTGTTTATTTTCCTTTGTTTTGATTGTTATTCATTATTAAACAGTATAAATGCTGAAGGGTTTAAAAAGCCACCTCCATTTCTGTTCTCGTGGTTTGAACAATTACACCAAATGACCTTACAACACCCCCTAAGAAGGATGTCCTGGGGCAGAACACAGTAAGGTATTTACGACAGGATTCAAATGTCCCACTCTGTTCTGTATGACTCTATTGGGGGTGGGGGGTCAGCTGCATAGCATAAAAGCTGTGTGTCTGAGCTGCTGTTCAGATTGGGGTGAGACTAAGGCAGGAATACTGAGCACTCATTTAATAAAACCATCATTATTTCTGCAAACCCCAGTCTCCTGAATCTCTTCCATGGCAAGATCAAAGATTTTCTACAGCACTGATACTGTTACTGACACCATCATTAAAGATTCAGAGAATCCAGAGAAATCTCCGTATGCAAGTGACAAGGCCGAGAATGAATATTGGCTGGCCGTGAGCTTTGGGGCCTCAGGGGACACTGCATTAGAAACAGACGCGATTCTGTAGTGGAAATCACTGCATAGGCTCAGGAACACTTTAAAAAACGCTGTCTGGGAACACAGTTCTTTGCTGCATCCACAGATGCAGTTTAAACCTCTACCATGTAAAGAAGAAGCCATATATAAACAGAAATCCAGAAATGCATCCTATAATTCACTATTCAGACTAGATTAAAGCAGTGAGTCAGTGTAACTGCTCCAAACACAAACATTAAAAGAGGATGAATTGACTCTGTAACAGTTCTGCATTTATCATCTTATACTACTCACCTTTATAGCAGATGAATGTTTTTTGAGAACTGCAGTCTGAATCATACCATCTGTATGCAGGGTAATATGCAGAGTAATATGATAATTCCACACAGAGATCATCCACTCCGTTGTTTGGCTCTCCAGTGTTCCAGTATGTGTATGAGGAGTTACTCCCATCTGACCAGATCCAGCTCTAGAAACACATTAATACCTGATCAGTGAACTGTTCAAACACTGACCTCTCAGTGTTGTTTATCATACTTGATCAAATAATCATCACAGTCACATAAATCTTGTAGGGAGTTGAGCAAATTGTTGATGTGGATATTTCAAAAAGTTTCTAAACTATACATAAATGTGTGCCGTAGAACACATTTAATAAACAGTTAGAAAAAGGAAGCTATAAAATTAGGAAGATGTGCATAATAACACATTAAAATGTGGTAATGGAACAGTAAAAATAAAAAATAAATAAATAAATAAATAATAAATGGTGTTTATTGAAGACCTATCCAGAGTGTTTCCTGCCTTCTACCCCAGTGACCACTGGGATAGGCTCCAGCACCTCTGTGTGTGTGTGTGTGTGTGTGTGTGTGTGTGTGTGTGTGTGTGTTTGTTTATTGAAGTAATATTGATAACAATGCCCCACTTGGACACCAGAGGTCTCTCTCTTCTGAATACTAGTTCATTTTCCATGACAACCTCTCTGATCATAACACCTGCACCTCATTACTGCCCTAATCAGCCTCACCTCAAATACTCCCCAAACACAGCACTTTGTTTCCTTTGATGTACTGGTACCATGCCCTGTCTTTTGGACTTTTGTTTTTTTGCCCCTTTGCTTAGTTGCCTGAGTTTTTACACTGTATTTCTGTGCTGACTTCTTTGCTCTATTATTTTTTTTTTGACTATGATTTTGTGGATTGTCCTGTTCTAAAAAAAACTGTGAATGGATCTATCTTGACTCTCTGAGGCTCAGTTGTCACAGAATACTTGACTGCCTTCAGATCCGGTGGGCCTACCAGAGCTTCATGAGGCAGTACTGGCCCAGGGGAGGTTGCTGTGCTCACACAAGCAACACCTACTTCAACTAAACCGTGCCCTGCAGCCGCAACCAAATCTCAACTCCAGACAACTTCCCGGCTATAGGTCACCAAACAACCACAGCTCCACTATTGCCTATTTACCACGGGGCTCCACGTATATGCAAGGGCCAATGCTGCATTCACTTTATTTCCGCTGTTTCCTGTCTGCCTTTGCATCAGATAATGCTAAAACAGTCCTTTCCCTGCTCACTGGAAAAGCTCTCAGGTAGGCAACCACAGCATGCCTTTGGGAATGCTGACTTTGTTTTGTTTGAACAACGATTCAAAGAAGCTTTTCAACAAAGATGATTGTCATTTCAGCCTTGATTGATTTGAGGGAGGCTTGGAATTTTATTGATAGATCTTTTGCTCTATCCTGTCAATTCCCCAGTCCCTTGAAATCAAGGGGATTGATGGCCAACCAGTAGGCACTGATACTGACACCATTGTCCCTTAGAGCTCACCATTAGTTTCATTCATAATTAAACAGCATTGTTGTTTATCATAGACTCCCCTGAAAATCCTATAGTATTAGGATACCCCTGGCTAGCCAGTCATAACCCCACATAGTCCTGGTCTACTAGAGATCTCATTCATTTCTGTCCTTCCTGCCATGCCCACTGTGTAGCTCTTCTGTGCCTGACCATTTCCATTGAGAACCCGGACACACAACAGCAAGTGATGCTCCCCACTGAATATGACTTTTCAGCGGTTTTCAGTAAAGCCAAAGCTGTGCAACTGCCCCCTCATCGTCCTTTGGACTATACAGTGTATCTTCAAGTTTGCTGATGACACTACCATCCTAGGCCTTATCACAGATGGAGACGGAACAGCCTACAGAGACAAGGTTAGCGATCTGTCAGAGTGGTGCCATGACTGCAACCTCTGTCTTAACATCAGGAAAACTAAGGAGATGATTGTGGACTACAGGAAGCTGCAGAGGGGTGGTCACTCTCCCCTTTTCATTAATGGAGCCAAAAGTGGAGAGAGTCAGGAGATACAGCAGCATCCAGGCTGGAACAACCCGGCTTATGAACAGGAACTAAATCACTTTAAAATGTTAAATTTTCCTCAGATTATTCCTTGTTTAACATATTTGTACATAGTCTTCTTTATCAAATCAGATATTTTGTAACAACTCTCTGCACTGTTATTTGCAAGTGATCAGATCTGATTTGCATGTTCAGGTGTCACCAACCTGTCTGCATGGGTTGCTGTGGTAATGACATAGGCATCAGTAACAATGTAGCTACGCTGGTGATGCAAACACAGATGCAGGCACATTGATCTGTTACTTGCATACCTGGTTTGGACCCTGTTGGACTCTAGGTGGCGTGGTTGAACCCTCCATTCTGGACCTCTCACTCATTCGAGACCACCCTGACCATCCAACTCTGAGACTGCTTGGCATCTTGGGCAGCCCGTTTGAGACACTACTGTCAGCAATTCCCCTCCTGGCCAACTCTCCCCTGAGTACTAGCTCAGCTTCCCTGACAATCTCTCTGCTCATCAGCTGCCCCTCATTACCACCCTAATCAGCCTCACCTCAAATACTCTCCAAAACACAGCATTCCACTGAAGCATTGGCAGTTCTTTTGTGTCTCACTACTTTCTGTGCTGACCCCTTTACTTTGTGTTTTTGACTACGATTTTGTGGATTGCCCGGTTCTAAATAAACCTGCAGATGGATCCATCCCAACTCTCTGAGCCACAAGTGTCACAAATGTACGTCTAACATAGACCTCTACAGAGCATGAGTTATATTTACAGTAGAATAATTAAAATAAGTAATACATTAATAAAGATCAGGTGCAGTGATATGTAAACATCTGCTATTGCTGGTTTTGGAGCAAGTTTTATCATATTCTACTGAATTAGTTCTTGCCTATATATTTTCAACATTTCTTACAATGGTGTTCTGTTCAAATTTCTGTCTCAGTCCTATCCAGAAATGGCCTGCTGTCCCACTGACAAGAGTTAATAGAGGGTTCATTTCCTCGTAGCTCTCAATGGTGGCCAGGTCAATGTATTTCTCTCTGCAGTATTTCTGAGCGTCGATCCAGTTCTTATTTTCATTCACCACATAAAACTGACGAGTCCCACAGAAGGAGAGAGTCCACAGAGCTGTAGAGATGAAAGCTCTCATCAGCATGACAGTACAGTAATGAAGCAGCAGAGAGTTTTACAGATGATCATGAAGCTACACTGACCTGAGAAAAGCAGGATCAGATACAGAGCTGAACTCATGACTGTGGAGAACAAGAGAGACACAGTTCACACATTAAACACCTCAACAGTCTTTACTACCAGCACATTAGATCATGCTGCTTAAGTGACATTACATGTCACTTTTCGTTTAGTTATGGTAACCATCTGCCCAGCATGGTGCTAAATGGAAAGTTTTACTCCTGTAATGGCACAATCGACCTCGCTAGCTGACCCTCAGTCTTTTTGAACTACATGAGCCAGGTCAATGATGTGTCAACAGTACGCAGGTAGGACCGAAAACTGGTGCAGCCCCACCACAACAGCCAGTCCCTTCCACGTTACACAATAATTTTGCTCTGACTTACTCAACGGCTGTAATGCGCGTTGACCCTCTGATTACTGTACTTGAGAGAGTACGATGGTCACTAGCATCAGTGTCCATGAGGAACTCGGCACCTGCCTGTGGAAATACACTATATTGCCAAAAGTATTCGCTCATCTGCCTTCACATGCATACGAACTTGAGTGATATCCCATTCTTAATCCATAGTGTTTAATATGATGTCGGCCCACCCTTTGCAGCTATAACCGCTTCCACTCTTCTGCGAAGGCTTTCCACAAGGGTTAGGAGTGTTTATGGGAATTGTTGACCGTTCTTCCAGAAGCGCATTTGTGAGGTCAGACACTGATGTTGGACGAGAAGGCCTGGCTCATAATCAGCATAATCCCCCTTCCACCAAACTTTATACTTGGCACAATGCAGTCAGACAAGTACCGTTCTCCTGGCAACCGCCAAACCCAGACTCGTCCATCAGATTGCCAGACAGAGAAGCGTGATTGGTCACTCCAGAGAACACGTCTGCACTGCTCTAGAGTCCAGTGGCGGCGCTTCACACCACTGCATTCAACGCTTTGCATTGCGCTTGGTGATGTAAGGCTTGGATGCAGCTGCTCGACCAATGAAACCCATTCCATGAAGCTCTCTACGCTGTTCTTGAGCTAATCTGAAGGGCCACATGAAGTTTGGAGGTCTGTAGCGATTGACACTGCAGAAAGTTGCCGACCTCTGCGCACTATGAGCCTCAGCATCTGCTAACCCCGCTCGGTCATTTTATGTGGCCTACCACTTCGTGGCTGTCGTTCCCAATCACTTCCACTTTGTTATAATACCACTGACAGTTGACTGTGGAATATTTAGTAGTGAGGAAATTTCTCAACTGGACTTGCACAGATGGCATCCTATCACGGTACCACGCTGGAATTCACTGAGCTCCTGAGAGTGACCCATTCTTTCACTACTGTTTGTAGAAGCAGTCTGCATGCCTAGGTGCTTGGTTTTATACACCTGTGGCCATGGAAGTGATTGGAACACCTGAATTCAGTGATTTGGATGGGTGATTGAATAATTTTTGGCAATATAGTGTACGTACAAACATTACATTCAGAGTCCTTTCTTAAACATCAGCAACACTTTAGCCTCAAAATTCTCATCAGTGACCCTGGCTCTGGGTGAAAATCAGGCCTGAATAATCTCTCCACTGCTGCAGAGCTGTTGTGGCTCCACAGCAGAACTAGATTGCCAGGTAAAATAACAATCCTCCTTTGCTGTAAAATCATTAACATACAGTTCTAACACAGTTTTCACAATAAATGGCCTTAAACACGCATAACTGCAAATTCACCAACCTTTAACGCTGAACACTGACCCCCAGACTGCTGGCCACACAGCAATGCAGATAATGAAACAGCAAACAGAGAGATTCAAGACGAACATTGATAATTTGGAGATGGTCTTATTTGCATTTATAAGTACTCAGCCGGTTTCCTGATATGTTTAATCTGCAACAACTTGCGAAGCTGAAGTCGCTTCTCATTCTCCTGCTCCTCGTTCACATTCTCCAGTTCCATCTTAAATGGTGCAGCAGGCACCATTTAAATTAAATCTGGCGGCTCAGGCACCATTTAAGGTGGAAGGGGACAATTCGAATGAGAAGCAACTTCAGCCTCGTAAAAAGACAAACATTGAGAGACATTTTACAAGAAACTCATGGAAAACTTTCCTGATACGAGAGAAGTGGCTACAGCTGAGCTAAAGATTAAAGCAGAGCAAAGTAAGTCTGTGTTGGCATTTACATTATATTTTCAGCCCTTACTTGTACATCAGCACATACTGAGACTTATTAACTGCCAAGATGTCTACTAGTAAGGGGTGATCAGCGCGTGGGACCAGCGCGTGACCGTTTGCTCGAACTGTCCGCAGCACCATCACCACCAGCCCTGTTAATGACCGCGTTCTGCGGTTCAGATTTTGCGCGGATAGCCTGAATCCTGTAGTGAAATTGTAGTGAAAATTATCGCTATAGCTACACAAAAATTTGTAGGCACTACAGCTACTAGCTACATTTCATAAAACTGCAGTGGCTACAGCTGTTAGCTACAAAAATTTGTAGCTCGCTGCAAAAAGTAGCGCACCACTTAGCTACTTGCTCATCCCTGGTCTCAGAACATAACGTCTTCCTCTCGTACTCAGGTAAGACACTGCTGCTGTCTCACTCTGGACTCACGTGATGCTTGTTGTCACGGTAACGTCTACACTGCTGGTGGTTCTTTACACATGCTTGTAATTTTGGATCGGAGTTCTTGTAGTTGATGTGTAAACGGAGATTTTCCATCAGATAATTGAGTAGAGTGAGCATGTAAACACCTCAATCCACAATTGGAATGTATTTAATCGGCAAAAATCGTTGCATGTACACACAGCCCTGTCTACTCGTTTTCCTGGTTTTCTTTTATTATCTGTAGTTTTTCTGGTGTTTTTACTATAAACTGGCAGAGAAAGAAAGCTGTTGGTTTTTTCAGATTAACGCTGAGGGATATATACATACTTTGAAGAACATATGTCACATTCTGCACATGCTGCCAGAGCATGGCTGCATAGTCAGAGAGTATGGGTGCTAGAGTGGTCTGTCTATCTCCTATTGAGAAGTGTGGTGCATGATGATGTGCAAAATATAACAATGAAGGAACCTTAACCCCTGAAGGGCCCAAAGTTTTACTACAAACTTCTGTAACCTGAGAATAGCTCAACCAGTTTGCATTGAAGTCCCTGTAGTTACTGAATAATACACCTTAGCATGTAATAAGTCTGGGACATTAAGGGGTTAAGTTTGTGCAGCTATTACAAGACTCAGTATCACAACAGGAAAAAGATAAAGTCTGTATTGGGGTCTGGATCTGTTTGTGTCTTCAGTCCCCAAATGATTATTAAGTGCTATTAAAAGGAAAGGTGATGTAATACAGTGGCAAGGTAACACTGTTATTACCAGTGTGTAAACTCGTACTTGGAATGAGCACATACTAAAAAAAAAAAAAAAGTTCATGAATTAGAACATACAATATTGCGTTTTTGTACTGAATTTGGGTCCAATTGAACATGGGTCCAAGATGGCACCGAGCATGGCTGCTGTGTTGCGAGCTCCCTTAACTTCTGTTCGTTTTTTGTTAATTTTGTTTTTATTTGTCACTACTTTTGCACTAAATGTTGCCAGCACCTTCGTTTACGACAGGAAAACACTTTTTGGAAATCAGATCGACGATCACTCAGCGAAAACTGGACTTTGAGCTCCTGAACGCAGATCCATTGTTCGGGAACCTCAGAGAGGCCCCATTCATCTGGGCCTACCGACCGAGGAAACACCGCAGACGCCGGAAAAGAGGCAGGAGAGCCGGAGTTCTGGTCAGGCTGAGACGGCATGCTAATCACCCCCCACTCCCCAGCATACTACTGGCAAACGTGCAATCCCTGGACAACAAAATCAGCGAACTCAGAGCACGAATCTCTTTCCAGCTAGAAACATGGGACTGCTGTATAATCTGCCTCACAGAGGCCATTGAGCCCGCGGGCTTCTCTGTGCACCGTGCAGACAGAACAAAGGACCTCTCCGGGAAGAGCAAAGGGGGAGGTGTATGCG
The DNA here is from genome assembly GCF_904425465.1 of Colossoma macropomum. NCBI lineage: Eukaryota > Metazoa > Chordata > Actinopteri > Characiformes > Serrasalmidae > Colossoma > Colossoma macropomum. The sequence goes on from NW_023494805.1 coordinate 7,036,338, forward strand.
TTATGATCAACAATGCTTGGTGTGATCAGAGGAATGTACACTTTGTCTTTCTGCTCCCCGGACTTGGAATATCTAATCATCTTGTGCAGACACCTGTGGCTGCCTAGAGAGATTTCAGGGGTTACTGTCACTGCCATGTACATCCCACCACAGGCTGACACAAACCTGGCGCTCGGGAAACTGTACGAGGCTGTTAACAGGCAGGAGACTGCGCGCACGGGGGCTGTCTCCATTGTTGTTGGGGACTTCAACAAAGCGAACTTTAAGGAAGTTGCTCCAAAGTACTTCCAACACATCTCATGCAGCACACGAAAATCACGCACGCTGGACCACTGCTACTCCCCCATCCGTGAGGCGTACAAAGCCCTACCCCGACCTCCATTTGGCAAATCGGATCATCTCTCCATTCCACTCCTGCCCATGTATAGGCAGAAGCTGAAAAGGGCACTGCCTACCATCAGAGAGGTCCACCGCTGGTCGGACCAATCGGATTCTGCGCTCCAGGACTGTTGTGATGATGCAGACTGGGAGATGTTCCGCGAGGCGTCAAACTATACCATTGACGAATATGCAGACTCATACCGGGTTCATCAAAAAGTGTAGTAGTGCTGGTGTATCGGTCTACAGGCTTGTCACTGCACCTCATCCACATCTCATTAAACTTACTGATCCTCTGCACCTTCAATCTAGCAAATCTGTACTTACACACATAGATTGACATCTTGTACATCTTATATCCATATCTTGTATAATCTGGAAGATTTCTATATTGGTATTCTATCCCTGTGTACCTGCATCTCATTTCTTTATCAACCTCAGACTCACTGCACATACAGAATGCGTACAACAGCACATTTCATAGTTTTATTTCTTAACTTATTACTGTACAACTGTACATATACATATTTTTTTTTCTTCTTAGATATTAGATTATATATATATATATATATATATATATATAATTTAAATTCTGTAAGGGGGCTATGCACCTAAGATTTTCCACTCACTTTCCACCTGTGTAAATGTGATATGACAATAAACGTGATTTGATTTGATTTAATTGAATGCATAAAATAGAATTTACTAATCCCTGCTTTCTGTTTCATGGGCATTTCATACACTGTGTGAAGATTTTTTGGAATTGAACTCGCAACATACAAAGAAGCTCAGAGAAAAGGGTGAATATAAAAAACATACAGAAATGATAATTATAGTTGACAATAACATATATAAAAGTACAGTATTTTCTTTAAGAGCCAAATTTCTTATGTTTTGCTTTATATAAAATGAAGCTTTCTTAAAGATGAATATTAAAAATGAATGCTATTGGTTGGATGAAGCTCAGTAAGTAATCTTAGTAAGTTCCTAAAGTTTTCTTACCGGTCAACAACTGGTTGATTAGTCTGTGCGTGTCTCCTGCAGTCCGAGTTCTGTGAGATAACAGAGGAATCCAAATCCTATCAAGCCTCTCTTTGTTCTGAGGCTGATTTACATATGAACATGTTACTGTAAATAATGCAAAGTAACAGCTACACAGAACTGAGTCATACAGTAATCAGAGTCATACAGTAAATAACAGGCATCTCATTGTTAGGAAGCAGGTGACTGAATGAATGAATATCGCTGCAGGCCATGGTCAGACTGTGTCTGCTAGAACAGTCCATCCACAATGACACAGAGCGGGATATTATAGGGTTGCAGAGCATAAACCCATTACAAAGACATTACAAAGGCACTGGTCTACAAAGACATGGAGAAAGTGATATATTCAGATGGGTCATCTTTCACCATATTCTGGAGCATGGGTCGCATACACCAAATTAACAGTTCTGGCCTGAATGCTTGACCCCTGCTGTGAGGCTCTGTTGTGCTGTAATGGCTTGGGTCCACTTCAAATGTATAGAAAGTTATTCTGACTGATCACCTTTTTCCTGAAACATTTCCTGATTAGAGTGGTCTTATCCAAGATGACAGTGGCCCTCCACTGAGCACAAAGGGTGGTTTAATCAGTATGAAAATGATATGATATGCTATGGCATATGCAGTCATCAGATCTTAACCGAATTAAACGTCTGTGGGAGATTTTTGGACAGCACTCTCCATCATCATCAAAAACACACATTTGAGGCAATCAATCCTGTGATGCTTTGAGCATCTTATGGACATAACTTCTGACAAAATGCTGAATGCGAACAACTTCCTACTATAATGGAAGTATGGGAATTGTTATGACCTCCAATGTCTAGGGGAAAATTTAAGGCGGTACATAAAAAAAATGAGCCAACGCCATCCAACTACCAGACCAAGCCACCACCAACTACAAATATTTGACCAATTATCAGCATTTATTTCTTTTAACTTGTATAAGTTAAAGGCACCATCTTGTAAAAGCTGGTAAGTCTAGTTTTATACTGGTCAAATGCAGATGAGCTTATAGAAAAGATAAACTTCAGGGGGTGAGATAAGGCCAAAAACAAACTAGAAACAAAAAGATGACTAAAAACTCATCTAACTCAAAACAAAGTTACAACAGTAAGGCTGCCTTCCTGTCCCAAACCTGGAGAAGACAATATACAAGAGAAACGTAGGGCACTCACCCCCTTACTTACAAAGAGAGAGCTTTACAAGTAATTAGGCAAACTCATACAACAGCACGAGTCCACAAACAAAAGGTTTGGGTGCTTGGTCTGGTCAGGTGGCGACTGATGGCACAGGTGCAACCACTAAAACAGCCCTCTCCTCCTTCTGCAGTGTCTCACCGGCCCTTAAGTAACTGGAGCGCCCCCTGCTGTTCCCAAACAGAGCCCTCCAGACACCAAGCCTATGGGAGCACAAATAAAACACTGTACACCCCCAGGATCGTAACAGAATAAATCAACATATGAATAATTTATTTTTGGGATGCTTGAAAGCTCATGTGCTGATGTTTGCAATCGATTTTTCAACAGAAACCTAAACCTGTTTTAGTCAGAGGATCCTATTTATAGCCTACACAAGTTACTCATGCAAACGAAGTCCTTTCATTTTCACTTCATTTCAAACATTTTGTTTACACCATCATGTACAGCCATAAGACCATAAAGCAATGCTGTTGCACAGCAATGTTTAATGTGCACCAATTTCAACAATAACAACAGGGCTTTAAGAAGCTATGTGCTTTTTTGAGAGGTTTATGTTCATAAGATTCTTGCACTCAGCTATAGTAACAGCCACAAACTGCTTGTTTTCCCAAAACATCTCACTTAATGGCACATGGAACATGAGAACCAAGTAAGCACATGTTCCTTGATGTACCTAAAACAGTGATGGGCAACACTTTTGTTCAAGAATCGGATATTTAGGTCATAATCTTGAAATACAGCTGCCGTGTGAAAAATAGGTGGATATCTTTTCGAAGAATGGTGTTCCATCCCTCAAATACACTTGTGGAATTTACCCCAAGGTGCATTGAAGCTGCTCTGGTGGCTCATGGTGGCCCACAACTTACTGAGGCACTTTATGTTGGTGCTTCCATTAATTTGTCACCTGTTTATAAACATACAAGTGGCAGGTATATACAGCATAGTGCAAAAGTCAGAATTCACCCATAATTTATTTCATTTACTATATATATATATGCAAAATATGTGTGCAAGTTTCACAGATAGTTTTCTAAACAATAGTAAGAACACTAGATCAAGTATGACGTCAGTCAGCGGTTCAGAATAACATTACAGTACAGTGTGCACACAGTTAGACTAGTGTTTGTCTTCATGATCTGGTGGTGCTCTGGGTGTGACCAGTTTAATAGCTTGTGAGTAGAAACTGTTCTTGAACCTGGTGGTTCTAGTTTGAATGTTCTCTCTTCCCAAACCTACGAGTTGATAATGATGCCCGGAATGCTCAGCCCACCTGCTTTACATCCTCATTTGTTTATTTACTGCAAGTGACGTGCATCAACCAGTGTATCGGTCTGCTAGTGTTTTATAATAGCCCAAAATATAATCTGCTAATTTACCAATATTTGATACTTAAAATACCATCAAAACGATGGGGTACAAATTCACTGCAGGTAGCGAGGAACATGGGAAATTTGTCTTACCCTGGCAAACTGCTGGACACTCTTGGGTCAAAATAGCCAGAGCTCACAAGCTCGTTACCTTTATTTCCTCTCTCACTCAGCCTTTACACAGCACTTCTGTGGTGCTTGGAATTCTTGATGAGAGATATATATATACAGCCAAAGAGGTGAGTAAGGTGACCAACAGAACCACAATGAAACAGGAAGTATCTGAGACTATTTTTATCTAAAATGTAGAAAAACACAATAGAGGATAGAACCCCTCCCCAAACAATCCAACATTCAGAACACACAGTCTTTCAAAAAAAAAACAACAATAGTCCATAAGCTATTTAGCATGGGTTTTGGTTTAGGGTAATCCTTAAAGAGGAAAATAGTTTGGTCCCACCAGTCTATAGCAGTCCATGGAGATTGCAGCTTATAGGAGACATAGGCCCAACGGGACAGATGTAACTTGGGGTGAAGCAATGAACCAAGACTCAGCAAGCCTTCAAATAGTCCTCAGTTTCTCCCAACAACAGCCACAGCATTTGTGCAATATAAAGTCTCCTTCTGCATAAGAGGGTAAAGTGAGTTCCCAACCACCATACTTTTAGCATGTTAGCATTAGCACATTAGCATTAGCATGTTAGCGCAACTTGGTCTCCCGTAAACACATGGACAGGAAACAATACATCCTTTTAGACGTTCCAAAAAAGAAAGAAGCAGGGCAAGAACAGGGCAACCTCCCTACAGCTCCCTAGTGGATAGGAGGAGGAATGACCCAAAAAACACTACCTGCCATAAGAATACCTGATACTGGTAAACAGGATGGTTATAATATATCTCTAAACTCTAGGGACACAAAAATGGACGTTTCTGTAGAACGACCCAGTTAAAACATCAAGGAGCAGCAGGGAAACTATTACAGAAGGCCAAAACAAAGTCCAACATCCAGAGTCACAAAGAACTGAGAGGGCCTTATGTAGGGATCTTGATGAGGCACAGGTGTGTGTGATTCGGCAACAGTTAGAACTCAGAGGGCGAGGACCTCTGGTGGCGCACTTGAGTATGACTTGTGAAAAATGGACTGGCCACTGCGAAGTCCAGACCTCAACATCATTGAATGTGTTTGGAATTACTTTATACGTTAAAAGCAAAAAATGCAACCACCTTCTAAGACTGAACTTTGGAGGTGTGGCAACATGTCCCTGTAGATTGCATAGCAGTTCACAAATAAATTTTGTTTATTGTCACTGAACTAGCAAAAGAATTTGACAAGGAAACAATGACACAGGAATATAGTCTTTGCTCCAAAACTATTGAAAGACTCAAATTCAGGAGTCTTGCTATTTGGGCATAGGGCTATTTCCAAAATCAGTATTTTGGAACTGTATTTCTTTTGTAGGTTTGCAAATATTTTGCCTACATGGAAAAAAGGTGTTGTGATAAAGTGTGTTCCTCAACCTGGCAGTATGCTGTGGCAGGGGACACACCTTATGGGTAGTGCCGGGCAAGTGGTCCAAGTAACTGGAATAAAATACAGCTGTTCCAAGAGTTCTTCTCCCCGTCACCTTTATTTACACACCAACACTCAGGCTTATATACATATTTACACGCGCACACATCACAAACGAAAACAAAACAAAAATAGTCTCTACAACTATGGAACGGACCAATGACTGCAAAGTCATACAGGTCTATACTCATCACCTTCAAACCTCCACTGAGCTGAAAGAAGGGATCTCCCTCTCATACCCTCCAGTAATGCTTCTTATATTTGGGGTGCTCCTCCCCTAGAATATACCATTTTACTGGCCCGGGTTAAAACAAGTGCTTCAGCTATTTAAATATATTTACATTCAACAGTAAATAATTCATGTTCTTCACTTATTGATCAGATTTACATTCACAACGTCATTAATATGCATTCACAATACATTGTACACTTCTTAAACAGTTTTACTCTTCTTGCAGGTTTTGTCCTTCCCTCCTCCTCTACAGAGGATGGACTCACAGGTGAACCCGTTCAGTTCTCTTTGCTCCTCAAAGCAAGGATAATCAGTCAAGTAAGTACAGGTAAGTGTTTACAATCAGTCATTATATTGTGATGTGTAAAGGAGTAATTTACATCATCACAGGTGTATTTTAGCTGTACTACTAAACCAGCTATTAGACAAGTGAATTGTTCAGTTTCTAAAAAATCTGACTTGGAATATGTAAAATCAGCAAAGTGATTAGCAGCTAGGTCCAACAAAAATTTAAGCTCATTTTAAAGAGTCAAACTTCTAATTACATGACTTTCATGAGCCCTATTGGAGCAGAATTTTAGTTTTACCTGTAATTTGAGTGATTACTGACAAGATCCATGATTTTAATCCAGTTCACATCTACAACATCTATTTTTACAATTCTGCTAAGTAATAAAGTGCTGATAATGCCAAGGTCACGGGTTTTAGGGGCAGTCATGGGCTAGAGGTTAGGAAACCAGCCTTGTGACTGGAAGGTTGCCGGTTTGATCCCTGCGCCGACAGTACGTGACTAAAGTGCCCTTGAGCAAAGCGTCTAACCCCCAACTGCTTCCTGGGCACTGTGGATAGGGCTGACCACTGCTCTGGGCAAGTGTGCTCACTAGTGTGTATGTGGTGTTTCATTGCACGGATGGGTAAAATGTGGAGGTGAAATTTCCCTGTTGTGGGATTAATACAGGTCACTTAATCTTAGTAATTCCAAAGTGAATTGCCTTTTATGGTTCTCTGAACTCGGAGCTCCCTCAGTAATAGTAGTGCTGTTCGAATCCACCTCACAGTAATGTAATAATAAAACCAGGTAATAGACCTGAAGATAAGGCTAACCGCTAAATGGAGCTTGTTTTGACCCAATTCCATAATCCTCAAGCTCATGACAAGGCCACTGAAATTCACAATATTTTGGTGATTGCCAAATTACAAACCAATGCCCTCTGCCTTTTAATAAATGCACATTGATGACTATGTTAATAAAAGGACTGGATTAACTCATTGGCTCCCAACGCTGGTCCTGGAGAACCCCCTGCCCTGCACATTTCAGTGTTTTACTGCTCCCAACACACCTTATTCAACTCATCACAGTAATAATCTCTATATTCTCTGAAGATTTTCAGTGCATTTACGTTGGCTCAACAACTGAGTGATGAGTGAGTGATGCCAACATTCAGTTAAATTCCGGCTAAGTAAACCCAGTCTCTGGTGCAGTGCGAGGTGATTACGTGATCTAACATTGCGGGATTCAGGAGATGCTGTGAGGGAGTTTCTGTTTTCTGCTCCGGCATCGCGGCACAGACCGCTGAAGACGAAGGACGTTAATAGTAAGTTGTCTTAAAATGCAGTACACATAATGTAACTCTGTCCTGACTGCCTATCCAGCTGTTTTTCACTGCACTGTGATTCATATCACTAGCACTGCTTCCAGGCCTCACAGCTCAAAATAAGCTACGTTTGTTAGCTAGCATAGCATAGCTAGCATAAAGGTAAGCATGGCTTCCTTAAACCAAGTATAAAGATTGACAGTAATAACAATACTGGTCTGCTCATGCTGGAAAATATCTCTTTGATAATAATTTATGAATGTCAGGCACCTGAACCTGAGTTTTTCCTCTCTATCTATGCTGCTAACTAGCGAGGTGTGGGAAGCTTAGCCGGTTAGCTTTAGTTACAGTAAGAGTGTTAGTTACATTTACTCGGCTCCATATACCTGAAAAGGTGTATGGATTTTAAATGTTTTGAGTAAATTCAAAGAACAGCTAGCTGATTAGAAAGAGTAGCTTATCTGTGTGAAGGAAACAATCTACTTTTTACGCAGTTCCACTTCAGAGTGAAATCTTAGTTCCGGCTTTCATTCTGTTGGTTTAGCTCCTGCCAGGGCTGCTTTACTGTTTGTCACACCTCTCACTTTGGAGCTTTAATGTTTTACTTTGGACCAAAAGGATCTTATTCAATCTTATATAATTCTATTTAAAGTTTTTTAGGCTTTGGAAGTTGTTGATGAATTACATTTTACTCCTACTATTCAAGCTGTGCTTTGCTATGCTAGGCCGGGCTTCTGATTGAGTCATTGCTTCATGTAAGTAACTTTATATGTTATAATAGTGCATTTAATCCATCCTTGTGTAGTCCAGTAATAAAAATATTTGCATGTTGTGAATCTGTGTCGTAAATTATAGCTATAAATCAATCGCCAGGATCTCATTTTAATATAAAAGGGAAAATGGAGCATACTTTGCATATTTAAAAACTGAATGTGCAAATAGTTCCAGTATAATTGTAGATGTTAGAAAACATCGACTAACAGATCCGCAAAGACACGAGCAGAATTTGCTCCAAGATAGTTTCATGTTGACTTTGGTCATTTAAACAGATGTTTAAGATTTAACTGATGACATTGCAATATTTTAAATGGCAGAAAATAAAACCATTTGAAATGAGGACTTAAATGAACACAGACCTCTCTGATTCAACTTCTATCAGCCGTGATTGAGAGCATTCACAAAACAATCTTTCAAGAATCTAAGTTTATTTATTTGAATAAGCACAGCAAAATAGCAATAACCTACAGTCTTCAAATCAAAAGTATAAAATGCATTAAACCAGCTAAACAATATATCACCGTAAATCTTCACAGGAGAAGAACTCTACTGAGAGGAATTTCCCCAGTTATGCGCCCTAGGATAATACAACAGTATTTTCATGGTCTAGTCTATTAATACATTGTAGATATAGCCTATAAGAAAAAATATTGTTTTTTTTTTTTAAGAAGAATTTCATTCTTAAGCATTGTGAATTTCCCCATTGTGGGACTAATAAAGGACTATCTTATCTTGTAAATATCACAGATGCTTTGAGAATGTTTCTATTAGCAGACTTAATAAAAAAGATATACAGTGGATATAAATCAAGCTTAGATTGAATAAACATTGCGAGAGAAAAAGGACATTTATATATTGAAACCTTTTGCTGTGTTGTGTCTATTCATGAGTTTTTGTACTTGATACAAAGATAAACCTATGTGAGTCACATGTAAGAGAGAAAACCTAAAGAATATGATCTTAAAAAACATCTACTCTCTTAAGCTGTGGGGAAAGCTCAGGGCCTTCATGGAACAAGGGAATCGATACATAAATGCTTGATATTTTTGGTTAATTTTTGTTTAATATAATCACCATGTATGATGATTAATTTAAACTCTGCAAATATTGTAGTATTATTTATATTTCATTGTAAAGTTTTACAGTAGTTAGAAACAAAAGGGTTACAATCTTGACATTTTAAATAAAGCCGTGAGAGTTCTCCCATTGGGTAGGACTTCAGGAAATGAACAGAAAGCCTTACACAGTAGATAAACTACTGACCTAATTAAAAAATGACAGGGTCAGGCCAGGTAACCAACTGACCCACCCAGAAAGCAGCAGGGGGCAGATAAGTTTAGCAACTAGCTCTAAAAGTCATGGGTCACTACTGGTCTTTAGATATTGTTGACAAGAAAGCATAGTATTCTCAGTAATATATAAATTTGTGTTTGATTAAACTGAATTGTTGTAAATATGTGCCAAAGAATGCGTGTGTTGATGAAGAAAAGGCCGTCAAACATCCATATGAACCTGAATTATGAGGATCCATTTGAACAGCCTGCATCCACTTCTAGAACTCTAAAAAGAAGCAAACATCATGAATCAGTTTTGTTTAGGTAACATTTTGTTGTTAACAAATTTAACTCCAACAAATTTGGGATGCTGTGCACAATGTAAATAAAACCAGTATGCATTGATGTGCAAATCATTTAAACACAACATTTAATTGAAAACAGCACAAAGACAACATTTCAAATGTTGAAACTGAGAAAATATATTGTTTTTTGAAAAAGATGTGCCCATTTTGAATTTGATGCCAGCAACATGGTTCAAAAAAGTTGAGATGGGGCAAAAAAGACAGAGTTGTTTAATGCTAAAGAAACACCTGCTGGAACTAATTAGGATAATTTGGCAACAAGTGAGTAACATTTTGGATATAAAAAGAGCATCCCAGAGAGGCTGAGTCTTTCAGAGGTAAAGAAGGGGAGGGTTCACTACTCTGTGAAAGAAGTCTCTTCAGGCTCTCTGAGGCCATTGCATAAAAAACAGACCTGCTTCTGTAGTGGAAATCATTGCATGGGCTCAGCAACACGTCCGAAAACCATTGTCTGTGAATTTGTCGTTGCATCCACAATTGCAAGTTAAAACTCTGCCATGCAAAGAAGAAACTGTACATAAACAGGATTCAGAAACGCCGCCGCCTTCTCTGGGCCTGAGTTCATTTAAGATGGACTGAAGAGAAGTGGAAAAGTGTCCTGTGGTCCAACAAATCAAAATTTTAAATTCTTTTTGGAAATCAGGGATGCTGTGACCTCCGAGCTAAAGAGAAGAGGGACCAGCCAGCTTGTTATCAGTGCACAGTGCATTAATGCAGCAGTTGGTCTTCTTAGTTCCCAAATGCTTACAAAATAATACTAATACACAATATTTTTTTAAAAAAGAAGTGATGTAACATAGTGGTAAACATACCACTGTCCCAATGTTTTCTTTACTTTTGTGTTGCTGGAATCAAATTAAAATGAGCATGTACTTTTCAAAAAACAAGAACCTTCCCTAGTTTCAATTGTCTGTACTATTTTTTAATTAAATTTAGGGTTTAAATTATTTGCACATCATTGCATTTTGTTTTTATTTAGATTTTGCACAGAGTCCCCAAATTTTTGGAAATAAGGTCACTTATGACTCTCAGATTTACCTTTGATGGTACAGATGAAGTTGAGTCTCTGATCCTCTGGCAGACTGACCCACTTCTTACTTCCAGACTGCACCGCTCCTGTTCTTTCTCCTCCACTGCAGTCTTCCACCCCTGTCCCGTTCCCCGGAGCCCAGTTATCATAGCACATCGACTCTCCATTCACCCAGAACCAGATATTCAGGGTGCAGGTGTGACGCAGACCCATCCACACATTAGCAGTGGAGGCATAATCAACAGCTGTTTCCACCCAGTTCTGAATTTCCTCAGTGTGAACAGAGACCAGATCCACATGATTCACTCTGCAGTATCTCAGAGCTTCTCTCCACGTCTTGGTCTGATTAATCAGGATGAGCGGAAGCTCTGTGGAAGGGTAAGAACAAAGAATAAAACATCACATCAAATAATACTTTTCATGTTTAAAATATACAGGCTGTTGTGCTTTGGACAGTGTTCTTTCTGTGTGTTGTTTATCACCCTCCCTTGTCCTGAATTTCATTATCTATATTGCTCACCTTTATAGCAGATAAAGGGATTTGGGGAAGTGCAGTAGTCATCATTCCATTTGTATGTAGAGTCCTTCAATAACTGCACACAGTAATCACCCCCACCGTTGTTTGGCTCTCCAGTGTTCCAGTATGTGTATGAGGAGTTACTCCCATCTGACCAGATCCAGCTCTAGAAACACATTAATACCTGATCAGTGAACTGTTTAAACACTGACCTCTCAGTGAAAATAGATTTAAACTTGCTGTGATGATGTCAGGATGGCCAAACACATCACCAGAAGTGCAGTACACCTCTTAGCTCCATGGACATTAAGGTGATCAATAATGTGTAAGCCCTTTTATATTTTTAGTGAAACCTACAGAGTGTAAGATAGATATAAATGCCTTACTTAGTGGATCTTGTGGTTTATCAAAGTAAATATTAAAATCTCAGACAATTATTAATCTCAGAAAATTACTATTTATTTGGAAACATTATTAAACTTGATAGAAAGTCAGAGAATTCCTGTAAAAACTGAAAATACGGCCCTGGCGGCCTATAGATTGTAAATAGTGAAAAGGAATTCTTATTTGTTCCTCAGGCAGCTCGCAGTGGGTTGGTTTAGCCTGTTTGTCTGCTGTCTGGCCTTGGCCCTGGTTTGTCAGCGACTGACTGTCCTACACTGACGGCTATCTGAGAGAGTACGAGCTATGCTACAGGAAATGAGAGCAGCATCCTCCCGTGAGGGGTGGATACCGTCCCGACTCAAAAGACCAGGCTTGTCCTCAAAAGTAGACCAATTATCTACAAATTCCCACATTGTTTTCTGAGCACCACTTGGACAACCAGCAATTCAGTGACCATAACCTGCTGTAGATTTCGGTGCCACATCGAACTGGGATGGGGCCAGAGCATATTACAGCATTGGACATCGTCCGGGCTAATTTACACACCTCTTTAATGTTATCTTTACTTATTTCTGACTGCTGCAGACGAACATCATTAGTACCTACATGAATGACTATCCTCGAATATCTATGACGAGCTAGCAGCTTCAGGTTCCCTCTAATGTCCGGCGCCCTGGCTCCAGGTATACTGCTAACTGCTACTGGCGCCCCTAAGGGAGAAGCTATTTTCACGTGCCGTAAAATAGAATCACCATAACCAGAGCTCTTTCAACTGCCGTCTCAGAGGGTGCCTCACTGAGTGGGGCAAACCTGTTGGACACGTGAATTGGAGATGAGTGGTGCTTGCGTGGGGTAGCTTTAGCTTTAACTTTGCGGCTATTGAATCCTTTTCAGGGGTCTCATGAATCCAATGAGAGAAGAAGTGACTTTCAAAGGTCGGTGGTTGTAATTAATTGTGCATAATATGCAACAGCGAATTGAAAATGAAAAAAGCAACAAAAAAACTTCTACATACTTGAGGTCCAGTGGGATGTTAAACAATGTAAATCAAAGCGCTTATGGAGGAAAACTAAACTGCAGGTTGTTGTTTATTAAATAGCGATGATGTGAAGATGATGAAGTCTCCGCTGACACTGTCTTGCTTGTATAAGATGTTAATTACAAAGTAAAACAGTATCATATCGAGTACTATAAAGTACCTGAGAGGGGATCCGTGCCAATTCGGAAGTGTCCCCTCCAGAACAGTATAACCAACTGCTTATATAGGGTGGTTGTTTTCGAAAAAGGGAACAGAACATATTGTCCTTTTTAAAATGATCTCATCTATCTGGAACTAAGAGAGTCAGGGAGAGGAAGAGAAAGTGGCCCATTCCCTATGGGACCTTGACCCTTGGACCTTTGGACCAGGGCCCCCCTAACTTAAACATTCCAAACCTGCAAAGTCAGATAACACATGGAACTCCGGATACTACAAGGTACATCATGATATTCTCAAAGATCAGATCTCAATCTATAATAATGCTATGAAGATATCCAGACAGTCATACCTCTCCAGTGGAATTAATAGACACAAAGATAATACCAAAATCCTTTTTTCCACCATAGACTGACTAATTAACCGCAACTTTACTGCTAGTGCGTCTCATGGTGATTTATCTTCTAAAATCTGAGAAGAGTTCGCAATTCATTTTCAAAATAAAATAGACCTGATATGACAGGGTGTAGCTCAGCAGACTGAAACAAGCTCCTATAATGTTCCTGAAAAGCCTCCTACATCAGTAATGACATCTTTTTCTGTTATCAATCTCAATGTTATCAATTTAAATAAGCTAAGTTTGTCCATATGTGATCTTGACCCTGTTCCTACTTCATTCCTTAAGATGGTTTTTGATTGTGTTCACAATGTTTTTACTATTGTAAACTGTCCTCTGTCAACAGATGTTTTTTCCAGACGCTTTTAAAACTGCCCTGGTGAAGCCTCTGCTAAAAAAGAGTATCATGGATCCTTCTATACTAAATAATTTCAGACCAATTTCAAACCTACCATTTTAAGTAACGTCTTAGAAAAAGTTGTTTTCAAACAACTAAATACATATCTAATATCAAACAAATTGTATGACAAGTTTCAGTCAGGTTTTCGTTCTAACCATAGTACAGAAACAGCACTGGTTCACGTTATGAATGACCTCAGACTCAGGGCTGATGCACAAAATTTTTCTATGCTGGTTTTATTAGATCTTAGTGCAGCTTTTGATACTGTTGACCACAAGCATCTTGAAAGCTGGGTCGGCCTCTCGGGCACAGTTTTAGAATGGTTTAAGTCATATTTCTTGTGGAGTTCCTCAAGGTTCAGTCTTAGGGCCTTTGCTTTTCTCTTTGTACATGCTCCCTCTAGGTGAGGTCATTAGGAAACATAGTACAATTTTTCATAGCTATGCTGACGACACCCTGTTATACATTTCTATTCCTTCTGAAGATCAAGACTCTGTAGACAGACTAACCAGCTGTGTGTCAGATATTTCTCAAGTCTTATGAGAAACTTGGTTCTTTAGCTTCATATACCAAACCTGAAATATGAAATCTGGGTGTGATCTTAAACTCTGAGCTCTGTTTTATCTGGCATGTAAACACAAACACTAAAATAGCTTTTTTATTATTTGAGAAATGTGGCTAAAGTTCGACCTTTTCTCTCTCAGAGAGACACAAAAAAACCTGTTCGTGCATTTGTTACAGGAGAGTTGATCACTGTAATGCTCTTCTTACTGGACTTCCTAAGAAAACAATATATCCCTTATAATTCCTAAAAAAAGCAGCAGCGCGCATCCTAACCAAAGCAAATTAAAGAGCTCATATCACTCCCATTTTAAAAGAACTGCACTGGCTGCCTGTGTCATTTAGGATAGTTTTTAAAGTTCTGCTACTAGTTTTAAAGCTCAAAATGACCTTATAGCACTGCTTACATCACGGATTGTCTGTCTGTTTATGCTCCAGCGTGAGATTTTAGATCTGCAGATACTGACCTTCTACAAATACCTTCTGTAAAATACAGAAAACATGGAGAGACTCAGTTATTATGCTTATTCCATGTTTTATTATACAGTCAAGCTCAGTGCTCACTTTTAAGTAGCATCTAAAGATGCATCTCTTTAAATTAGCATTTAATTAAAACTCTACATCTCATGGTATTTATCTTTTAATGTGATCTGTTTCATTTTCTTCTGATTCTCAATAAATACTTAGGATTTCATGTATAACTATGTTTTATCACCTGTCTGGAAAGCACTTTGAGCTGCCACCATCATGAAGTGTTATATAAATAAAATGTATAACATAATAATAATAATAATAATAATAATAATAATAATAATTTATTATTATTATTATTATTATTATTATTATTATTACTACATGTAATATAGCAAACAAAGAGTAAGTGATGCACAATTATCTGCTGTGGCAACAGGTTAATGATTAAATCTTAATAGCTAATAATGTTTTATAAAGTAAAAAGATTTTTTCACAACCTACATCACAAGTAGTTTTATGAATGGTACAAGTTCCTCCAAATTGCTTACAGTGTAATTCTTCCTCATTCCAATCCAGAAATCGTCTGCTGTCCCGTTGAGAACAGCTATTACAGCGTTCATCTCCTGTTGGCTCTCAATAATGGCCAGGTCAGTGAATTTCTCTCTGCAGTATTTCTGAGCGTCGGTCCAGTTCTTCGTTTCATTCACCACATGAAACTGACGAGTCCCACAGAAGGAGAGAGTCCACAGAGCTGTAGAGATGAAAGCTCTCATCAGCATGACAGTACAGTAATGAAGCAGCAGAGAGTTTTACAGATGATCATGAAGCTACACTGACCTGAGAAAAGCAGGATCAGATACAGAGCTGAACTCATGACTGTGGAGAACAAGAGAGACACAGTTCACACATTAAACACCTCAACAGTCTTTAAGACCAGTGCATTAGATCAGGCTGTTTAAGAGACATTTAATTACAGTAACATGAACCACCTATAAAAAGCTCCAAACAGAGAGGCTCCAGATTGGAGTAGAAAAGCTCGAGTTTGAAAGCTGTTAAAGGAGCAGCAGACCAGTGAAGTCTTGTGTCATTCTGTAGTCTCTGTATATCACTGGATCATTCGAATAATGAGGATGTTAAAGAGTCGTAATACTAAAATTGTTAAATGCAAACTAATACTGCTGCGTATCAAGTTGTCATCACGACACGAAAGTAAGGTTAATATGTCCTACCATATTCATAGTTACTTCACACATAAAACCTCTGGGTAAAATACTGTGACATCAGCAGGAAGTAAAGAGCTGCCCCAGCCAAGTGCTTTTCATTGAACACACCAGCAGAAAAGGCACATACAGAGCATTCAACCTGTGGGGTAGGTCACCATTTGCCATCAGCTTCACCCTGTCGGTGTTCAACCCCCAACACAACTACCCCCACTAATAACCCCACTTCCCAACACAGATTGACACATTAAAACATGACATTTAAAACATTTATAACTGAAAAACAATGGCAGTTAAACAGGCTTTAGTCCCTTTTTAGTAGGGCACATGCCTACGATGAGCCTTTGCAGGGTCACGCCTCCGGAGCTCATCAGAGCAAGTGCCAGCCAGTTGCATGTCGATACAATATTTTTATAGCTTAAATCACCTTATCAAAAAAATACTACCAGCATTAAAACTAAGAAGCTGAAGTCAGCTTCTTATTTGCTGCTCCTTGTTCGAATTTTCCCATTCCACCTTAAATAGGGCAGCCGTTATTATAACGCCTCAGGGGCTAGAATGTAACTGCTGAACCATTTAAGGTGGAATGGGAAAATTAGAACAAGAAGCTGCCATATGTCCTTATCAGAAACTGTTACCAGCATT
Source organism: Colossoma macropomum (assembly GCF_904425465.1). Classification (NCBI taxonomy): domain Eukaryota; kingdom Metazoa; phylum Chordata; class Actinopteri; order Characiformes; family Serrasalmidae; genus Colossoma; species Colossoma macropomum. Next base: position 7,052,962 of record NW_023494805.1, read on the forward strand.
AAAAGAATAATTAGGATATTCTGAAGGCCTAAATCAGCTTATCAAGTGGTAAATAGTACTATTAAGCTGAGTCTGTGCTAAACTTACTTTAAAAACACAATAAAGTATTTAAAACACTGAGTTACTATGCTATACTAGTGATATGTGCATGCTTGGTAGGACCACTCCAAGGTGGTCATATCACTTAGTGGTTTGTCAGCCTTCAAGTATGACCAAAAGTCTATTAAGAGGTGAAAACCATTTTCAGTCTGGTCATGTTGAGCAGTGTAGCCTGACTGCAGGTCAGCTTGTAGGGCCACCACACTGGAAAAGCGTGCTGGTTTATATGGTTTATATTAACTCAGTGCGCAGTAGCATTAGCTTACATGTAGCAATATTCATATTTCAACTCTTCAGTGACCTTGTTATCCAGGGGATCCAGTGATATTCAACAGAAAAATATTCATAGGACAAATTACATTTTTGATGATCTCAGAATGTGACAGAGGACAGAATTTTCCAAAAATTCAAATCATTTTTCTCACAGAGAATTTTTTTTTAGACCTTAAGTTCCTTAGCTTAGGTAACTTAGGTTCGTTTTGATATAGTAATGTGTAAAGCTGAACTTAGTAAACACTTACAAAATAACTAGCCTACATTTTAACTTACGTCAGAGGTGCAATTGGCCCCCTGATGAGGACCAAGCACTATTTCATCAATACTAATCTTTACTTGCTGCTGAGTCCCTGTGGTTTCTACTTGTAAGAAGTGGTGATGATCCTCCATGATATTTTTTCTTTTCAATACTACTTTCTTTTCAAACCTCACCTGTCAGGTATTGCATTAAATAACCCATTTGTGAAAGTGACCAGCATAGCCTTGACAGCTTTAACCAATGAGCTCACAAATCTTTTTCTTCTATGTTGAGTTTGCCCGGCTGTTGTCACATGATCTAAACATGGCATGACCCATGGGTGAACCCGCGGCCACTTATTACGAAATGCTTTATACAGGCCTACAGAGTGATTAGAGTCTTCTATTAGAGTCTCAGCTGTGAAAGAAGCATAAAGACAATGACAAATCACTTTAATACACAATGAGAGCATGTGAATAATATAATATTCCAATTTCCAATAATCGGATTTCTGCAGTTATCTGATTATTCAAATGATCATGTAAAAAGCATAGTCTGGTTTCTTCGATTAAGAAACCCAATAAAGAGAGCTGGATTAGTAATCAGCTCTCTAATCAGATTTCTCAGTGCATATGTACTCTTACTCTGATTTCTTTCAGATTTCTCAGTCTGCGCATGTGCAAAAACAGATCGCGGTACCGGAAATAAGCAAGCAGCGTTGACAGATGGCAGCAGAACACTTTTGGAGCAACACTGAAACCAAATACATTCTTGACGAAATGAAGAATTTAAATATTCTTCATCTTCTAGATGACGCACGTTTATGGTTTCAGATAAAGTGGTGCAATGTTTTTAAAAAAACTGCAGCGTAAAGTTTGAGTTTTACTTTACATTACATCCTCTGTCTGAGTTTATTGGCTGGTTGCTAATCAGAAATCTGATTACTGCCTGACTCATGTAGACCCAGAATCTTCCCCGTTGTCTGATTACTCAAGTGCATGTAAACATGTTGATCGGATTACTGACAACATCTGATACTCAGTTATTGGATTGGTGTTTCATTATTTTTGGTTGTAAACATCGATTATTGCTCCTTTGAGGAAAGGAAAGGTGATATGTCTCTGTTTTGAAATCATGAATAGAAGAACTGACCTTTAATCAAATAATTTGTTTTATTTGTAAACGATGGATAAAGAACTTTTATTATGAAATCAAGTTAAACAGATGAGTAGGATTCAGTAAGTGAATGTGAATGGTGTTCCTCTGTAGTATCAGTATTGTAGTACACAGCATACAAAAGTGTCATTACACTTTCCAGACTGTGTTAATATTTTACACTATTTTTGTATAAACAAAATACACTTTTTATTAGATCAGCTACTGTAGTACAGAGCTGTCAAACCCAACCACTAAAAGGGCCATATTATAAAATCTCAGCAAGTCTGTGGGCCAGTTGTGTTTTTATTTTTATTTTTACTTAACATTTTGCCATTTTTTATTCAAAATATGGCAAAACTGGAACAGCAAAATATAACTTGAATACTTATTCAAAAATATTTCAAAATAAAAAACATTGTTCTAGGTAGCTCCTATAAACTGCCTTTTTCTTTGAACTAGACAACAGGCATCTTTTCTTTTTGTGGAACTGCTGGCTCATAGATTGATGGTGCAGTGCATGCTGGGGACTGTAGTGCATATCAGGGTGAAACAGGCTAATAAGAACAGAAAGTTAAAATAATTTCACAGGACTACGTCACGGGCCTGACTTGGTCTTGTGTTTGACACACAGGCTATAGTATATAATAATGTATGAGCTGTCTGTCACATTTGCTTCCTGTTTAGTAAAGGGGCTCCAGAGACTGGACATTTATGCAGATTTCAAAACCAGCAGGAAACACAGTAGGTAAACAAAGTTTAATGTCACAGGAAAATAAACACAGTGTAGGTGAGGCAGATACATGAGAGAAAAACAGAGCAGCTACTGATAGAGACTGAAATAAACAAGAGGAAAGAACCAGAGGAGGAAGAGGTCAACCTCCAGAGTCTGAGAGGAGAATGGTTCTTTATGGAACAGGGAAAATGAGCTGGGATGAGGAACAGGTGCAGGTGTTTAAAAAAACAGGTGATACTGAGCTCTGAAATATAAATATATGATAACAGGCACAGCTAAAATTCTCAGAATTTTACTGGACACAACAGGCCATTTCACAACATCACTTGAGACACACTCATTCAAACCAGAGAATGCAAAAAAGTGTTTGCTCAGAGAAAATATCAAATAAATCAGTATTCAAACATTATACACTAAAAAATCTCCAGACCACCCCTCAGCAGTGGGCTTAATGATGGTTTGTCTTATTAAATTTGTAAAATAAATACAGGAATAATCAGGGTAAACTCATTTAATACGCTTGAAGTAGGTTGTAAGTTAAACTCAGCAGCTCTGGTTTACAATAGAAGACTGTACACGCACAGTTATGCGGTATGTGCAGCTGAAAGTGTGGAATCCAGTTAATCTGAAGTGCAAACAAGCTCAGAACCAATAAACTGAGAAATAATTTCCTTTTTAAAAATATCTACAGTGTCTACAGTTTGATCTGCTTTTAATATCACTTTGCCTGTGAGTTCAAAACAACTTTATAATATGTCAGAAAATAATTAAAGTATGAGAATCTCAATTCAGACTGCTGTGTAGTCCAGGACTAGACTTAATCTGTTTGAAAAACTGTCACTAACAGATGCTAAACTGACGGTACTGCAGTTTGTTGTTCACGCTTTTTTGGTGTTTTGCTTTAGAAAAATGGAAGAAGGTAAACATTGATTATTCTTGTCTAAAGTACAAATTAATAACAAACCCCTTCACTCTGACAGTAAGTTAAAGCCCAATTAACAATGTTTAGAGTCTTAAAGGTGTTTCTTACCTGTTACTGCTGGTAAAGTTGCTCTGTTAATATCTGTGTTTGTGTCTCCTGCAGTTTATTAGACGTGACTGAAGAGGAAACTAAAGCCAGTACAGGTCTTTCTTTGTTTTTGTGCCTCTCCAGCGTTCTTGTTGATAATTTACATGAAGAGTCAGTAAACAAATGCAAATGAATGAACGTACAGTAGATTCATACGTTACATGAGAAGCAAATCTTTTTAGAAATGTAAAAGGATCTGTTTGAAAAATTAATGTTTAGTCTCAAATACTTTTTCACAAATCAGAGTTGTTCTGTTTTTATACGGAGCCCTGCTGATGACATCCTGTAAAAATAAAAATAATGCATGGCCACGATTTAGTAAGGTGTGGGAATGAGATAATTCAATTGTGGCCATGATTTAGTAAGGTGTGGGAATAAAATCATGCCTTATTAAGCTGCGGTCAAGGCTTAATTCCCATGCCTTACCAACTCATGGCCATGCATTATGATCTCGTTCCCACACCTTACTAAGTCATGGCCACGACTTAAGTATCTCATTCCCATGCCTAACTGAGTCGTGGCCATGCATTATTTTTATTTATGCAGGATTTTACCAACTGGGCTCCATAATTTTTGGGAAATAAAGGCAAATACAGAATGTCAAACAAGAACTAGGAATGATGAACTGTGAGTGCTTGAGGGTCAAAGGTGTTTATTTAAGGTGGTATCTCTCATGACTTGACTTCTCCATCTCTCATACAAGTTATTTCCTGAAATAATTAGTGTAAAGCTGAATTACAGTCAGTAAACAGGAGTAAACTATCATAGGCAGCAGGTTGCCTTGGATTACGAGGGGTGAACCGTGGACTGCTGGGACGCAGACTGGAGTCTGATCAACACCGGCTGGGTCACCTTAGCGAGGGTGTCTGACGTTGAAAGACCTGAAACAAACATCTTTGTAAACCTCTGTAGTTTACAGTAGGTGAGTAGATTCAACAGTTTTTGGTCCACTGTAAGACACAATGCAGAGAGCTATTATTGATACTGTCAATACACAAATAAGTAACATTTGTAAGCTTGTCCCCTTATAAGCCCAAAATATCTGACTACGCCACTCTCAATTAAAGGATGAGAGCAACATATGAGTTAAAATTATATGCAAAACAGACTGTTAAACACTAACACCATTTATTCTTTTCCCCCCGAGGCCTGTTCAAATAAATGAATGTCATATGGCAGATGTGCAACAGGATAAACACTTTATAACACAATTTAATAAAAACTAAACAAATAAAAGCTTAATTGTTGTCAAGTCTTAACACAAATCCTCAATCCCTATACAAGACTCACTCTGTACCAATGGGTTTTAACCGTATCAGCAAGGGGAATGCAGATTGCAGATTGCAATGTTAAAGACTTCATAATTTTATAATTCTAATTTAAAAGGCAAAGTTAAAAAAAGCATTATAAAGCTGTTACTTAATCCTGATGGTAATAGCAGGCCAAAATAAACCAAACAAAAGAAATTACAATATGACCATATGGAACACAAATTCCAGAACCATAAAGCAAAACGGCCACAGACAAAATAAAACAAAGCAATGGAAAAAACACAAAACACAAACAGTGGCTAGTGCTTAGCTACATAGACGCTCCTGTGTAGTTAACTGCCACTATAAGAGCAGCAGCTATTTACCACCTAGATACCTTCCCAGCATCCCCGGAGCACAATGAACCGTCATGAAGATTTCATTAAACTCTGGTTGGAGTCATCTGACAACAGTAAGAAGGTTTCGAGTGAGCATCACTCAGGTTTAAATCAGGAACAGCACTGGTCGTCCGAGGCCCTTACTGGCCTCCCACTTGCTCTCAGTCTTCAAACGCCTCAATGGTAGAGATACTGGCTTGGGCAACTGCAACCTTTGTGAGATGCAATTTACACCAATCAGGCATAACATTATGACCACCTCCTTGTTTCTACGCTCATTGTCCATTTTATCAGCTCCACTTACTATATAGGTGCACTTTGTAGTTCTACAGTTACAGACTGTAGTCCATCTGTTTCTCTGCATACTTTGTTATCCCCCTTTTACCCTGTTCTTCAGTGGTCAGGACCCCCATGAACCCTCACAGAGCAGGTACTATTTGGGTGGTGGATCATTCTCAGCACTGCAGTAACACTGACGTGGTGGTGGTGTGTTAGTGTGTGTTGTGTTGGTACGAGTGGATCAGACACAGCTGTGATTGGTGGACTATTCTCAGTCCAGCAGTGACACTGAGGTGTTTAAAAACTCCAGCAGCACTGCTGTGTCTGATCCACTCAGACCAGCACAACACACACTATCCACTATCACACCACCACAACGTCAGTGTTACTGCAGTGCTGAGAATGACCCACCCCCCAAATAGTACCTGCTCTGTGAGGGTCCATGGGGGTCCTGACCACTGAAGAACAGGATAAAAAGGGGCTAACAAAGTATGCAGAGAAACAGACGGACTACAGTCTGTAACTGTAGAACTACAAAGTGCACCTATATAGTAAGTGGAGCTGATAAAATGGACAATGAGCGTAGAAACAAGGAGGTGGTCATAATGTTATGCCTGATTGGTGTAAATTCTACAACAAGCTTAGATTGAATAAACATTGCAAGAGGAAAAGGACATTAATAGATTGAAAGCTTTTCCTGTGTTGTGTCTATTCATGTGTTTTTGTACTTGATGCAATGATGAAACAGTAAGTCAGTCATATGTAAGAGGGAAAAGCTAGAGAATATGATCTTAAAAAAACATATCTACTGTCTTAAGCTGTGGGAAACCTCAGGGCCTTCTAAGTCTTCATGGAACAAGGGAATCAATACATAAATGCTTGATATTTCTGGTTAATTTTTGTTCAATATAATCAACATGTATAATGGTTTATTGAAACTCTGTAAGTATTGTAGCACTATTTATATTTCATTGTAAAGTTTTACAGTAGTTAGAAACAAAATTGTTCAAATCTTGACATTTTAAATAAAGCCATGAGAGTTCTCCCATTGGGTGGGACTTCAGGAGGTGAACAGAAAGCCTTACACAGTACATTAACTACCGACCTTATTTAAAAAAATGACAGGGGAATCAGCCAATCACTGTAGCAATGTACTTGTTGGCCAGGTAACCAACTGACCCACCCAGAAAGCAGCAGGGGGCAGATAATTTTAACTACTCTTCGCATAAACAGAAGGTAATTAACAGTCCTAGACTTGCTGGCTACTTAAACAGCCAAACATACATCACAGTAGTGCACACAGCTGTCACTAAACACAGGTAATTACAAGAAGATAACTAACAACCATAAGATACAGATCAGAAAAAATCAAAGAATGCAAACAGGTAAGAAAGTTTCAAACACTCTGACACAGCCTTGGCCTTCTGGAAGCCCTGGATTAGTCACTTTGAGTACAAAAATTAGTCTAGCCAGGTTTCAGCCAGTTGTTAGAGATGAAAAACAGCATTGACAGCTCTATGTCAGGTCTTTTTTATTGAAAGAGTCACTTTAAGAGTGACCTTATATATGCAAATGTATACAAATGTTTCTTGAAAGCGTCAAATAAAAACATGGAACGTCTTTTACAAGCTTCAAATCCCCCAACATGCTCAGGCCTAGTGCTAACAGTCATGGGTCACTACTGGTCTTTAGATATTGTTGAAAAGAAGGCATAGTAATCTCAGTTATATATGAATGTGTTTAATTGAACTGAATTGTTGTGTATTTGTGCCAAAGAATGCGTATGTTGATGAAGAAATTGCCGTCAAACATCAGCATGAACCTGAATTATGAGGATCCATTTGAACAGCCTGCATCCACTTCTAGAACTCTAAAAAGAAGCAAACATCATGAATCAGTGTTGTTTTTTAGGTAACATTTTGCTGTTAACAAATACAACTCTGTTTCCAACAAAATTGGGATGCTGTGCACAATGTAAATAAAACCAGTATGCAATGATGTGCAAATCATTTAAACACAACATTTAACTGAAAACAGCACAAAGACAACATTTCAAATGTTGAAACTGAGAAAATATATTGTTTTTTTAAAAATATGTGCCTATTTTGAATTTGATGTCAGCAACTTGGTTAAAAAAAAGTTAAGACGGGGCAAAAAAGACTGATAAAGTTGTTTAATGCTAAAGAAACACCTGCTGGAACATCTCACAACTCATTAGTTTAATTTGGCAACAAGTCAGTAACATTTTGGATATAAACGAGCATCTTTCAGAAGTAAAGATGGGGAGGGGTTCACTACTCTGTGAAAGTGTTTGGCTGGTCGTGAACTTCAGGCCCTCTGACGGCATTGCATTAAAAACAGACCTGATTCTGTAGTGGAAATCATTGCATAGGCTCAGCAACACCTCCGAAAACCATTGTCTGTGAATACGGTTCGTTGTTGCATCCACAAATTAAACAAGTTAAAACTCTGCCATGCAAAGAAGAAACCATGTATAAATAGGATCCAGAAACGCTGCCGCCTTCTCTGGGCCTGAGTTCATTTAAGATGGACTGAGGCAAAGTGGAAAAGTGTCATGTAGTCCAATGAATCAAATTTTGAAATTCTTTTTGGAAATCATGGATGCTGTAACCTCCGAGCAAAAGAGGAGAGGGAACATCTGGGTTGTTATCAGTGCACAGTTCAAAAGCCAGCATCCATGAGGGTATGGAGGTGCATTAATGCACATGGGATGGATAACTAGCACATCTGTTATGAATGAAGTTAGGCTTCATTAATGCTGAATGGTATGTACAGGTTTTGGAGCACCATATGCTGCCATCCAGATGAGGTCTTTTTCAGGGAAGGCCTTGCGTATTTCATATAAACAGTGCCAAATCACATCCTGCACCTGTCACACTTTGAAAACATCTGGTGCATTAGGACACAACAAATACAACAAAGGAGACCTAAACTGTTGAAATCCTGTATCAAGCAATAATAACATTTCATTTTCAAAACTGCAGCAGTTGGTCTCCTTAGTTCCCAAATGCTTACAAAATAATACTAATACAAAATATTGTTAAAAAAAAGAAGTGATGCAACACAGTGGTAAACATACTTTTGTGTTGCTGGCATCAAATTAAAATGAGCATGTACTTTTAAAAAAACAATAACCTTCTCTAGTTCCAACTGTCTTTGTACTACTTTTAATTACATTTAGGGTTTAAATTATTTTCACATCATTGCATTTTGTTTACTTCACATTTTGCACAGAGTCCCCATATTTTTGAAAATAAGGTTGCTTATAACTCTCAGATTTACCTTTGATGATACAGATGAAGTTGAGTCTCTGATTCTCTGGCAGACTGACCCACTTCTTACTTCCAGACTGCACCGCTCCTGTTCTTTCTCCTCCACTGCAGTCTTCCACCGCTGTCCCGTTCCCCGGAGCCCAGTTCTGGTAGCAGATCGACACTCCACTCACCCAGAACCAGAAGCTCAGGGTGCAGGTGTGACGCAGACCCATCCACACATTAGCAGTGGAGGCATAATAAACAGCTGTTTCCACCCAGTGCTGAATCTCCTCAGTGTGAACAGAGACCAGATCCACATGATTCTCTCTGCAGTATCTCAGAGCTTCTCTCCACGTCTTGGTCTGATTAATCAGGATGAGTGGAAGCTCTGCGGGAGGGTCAGAACAAAGAATTAAACATTACATCAAATAATACTTCTCATGTTTAACATATACAGGCAGTTGTACTTTAGTGTTCTTTCTCTGTGTTGTTTATCACCCTCCCCACAACTATTTATAATTTATTCACTATTCAGATCTACTTGCACTGAGATACTGAACTAGACTATCTACTGAACAAGAAAGTTATTTAATTGGACTAATAACACTTGTCCTGAAATTTATTTTCTATATTACTCACCTTTATAGCAGATAAAGGGATTTGGGGAAGTGCAGTAGTCATCATTCCATTTGTATGTAGAGTCCTTCAATAACTGCACACAGTAATCACCCCCACCGTTGTTTGGCTCTCCAGTGTTCCAGTATGTGTATGAGGGGTTACTCCCATCTGACCAGATCCAGCTCTAGAAACACATTAATACCTGATCAGTGAACTGTTTAAACACTGACCTCTCAGTGCTCATATAATGCCTAATAGATTTAAGTTTGCTGTGATGATGTCAGGATGGCCAAACACATCACCAGAACTGCAGTACACCTCTTAGCTCCATGGACAATAAGGTGATCAATAATGTGTAAGCCCTTTTATAGTTTGAGTGAAACCTACAGAGTGTAAGATAGATATAAATGCCTTACTTAGTGGATCTTGTGGTTTATCAAACTGGATACTAAAATCTCACACAATTATTAATCTCAGAAATTATTATTTATTTGAAAACATTTTTTACTTGATAGAAAGTCAAAAGGAAATTCTTAGGAATTCTTATTTGTTATTCGATCACTTATATTAAGAAAAAGAAGAGAATTTGTATTCTACTTTCTGGGTCACGCCTAAAGCTTTAGAATGAATGGTTGCTATACCTCCACCACAGCCGCTTAAACGGGGCAGTGCGCATATCTGTAGCCTGTGGGGGGCTTCATTTAGACTAAAGTATTCATTGGGTCTGCGATGGACTGGCGACCTGTCCAGGGTGTATCCTGCCTTCCGCCTAATGACAGCTGGGATAGGCTCCAGCACCCCACTGCGACCCAGAAGGATAAGCGGTTTAGATGATGTATGTATGTATGTATGTATGTATGTATGTATTCATTGGGTCTAATCCACGTTTCTGTGAGGCACAGAGCATCAAAATCATGATCGGTAATAATTTCATTTCAAACGATGGCCTTAGATGTAAGAGATCTTATGTTGAGAAGTCCTAGTTTTAGACCAAAGGTGCTGTCACTGCAAACGGGTATAACTGGTCTGATATTAATCAAGTTACTAGCAAATGTTTCGAGGATTTTTGATGCTTTGTTTTATTTGGGGAACAGACACAGTCTCAATGGTGGAACCTATGTGGCATCTCAAGGCAGCTCGCAGATGATTGGTTTAGCCTGTTTGTCTGCTGTCTGGCCTTGGCCCTGGTTTGTCAGCGACTGACTGTCCTACACTGACAGCTATCTGAGAGAGTATGAGCTATGCTAGTTGAAATGAGAGCAGCACCCTCCCGTGAGGGGTGGATACCAGCCCAACTCAAAAGACCAGGCTTGCCCTCAAAAGTAGACAAATTATCTACAAATTTCCACATTGTTTTCTGAGCACCACTTGGACAACCAGCAATTCAGCGACCATAACCCGCTGTAGATTTGGGCGCCACGTCGAACTGAGATGGGGCCAAAGCACATTACAGCATTGGACATCGTCTGGGCTAATTTACATACCTCTTTAATGTTATCTTTACTTATTTCTGACTGCTGCAGACGAACATCATTAGTACCTACATGAATGACTATCCTTGAATATCTACAGCTAGCTAGCTTCAGGTTCCCTCTAATGTCCGGCGCCCTGGCTCCAGGTATACTGCTAACTGCTACTGGCGCCCCTAAGGGAGAAGCTATTTTCACGTGCCGTAAAATAGAATCACCATAACCAGAGCTCTTTCAACAGGCGTCTCAGAGGGTGCCTCACTGAGTGGGACAAACCTGTTGGACACGTGAATTGGAGATTGGAGATTTAAAACTTGCATGGGGTAGCTTTAGCTTTAGCTTTGCAGCTATTGAGTCCTGTCCAGGGGTCTCATGAATCCAATGAGAGAAGAACTTTCAAAGGTCGGTGGTTGTAATCAATTGCAAGTAATATGCAACAGCGAATTGAAAATGAAAAAAGCAACAAAAAAACTAGCAAAACAGAGATTTATTAGATTCATTCAATGGAATAAATCTAAACTTCTACTTACCTGAGGTCTAGAGGGATCTGTGTGAGATTGGACGAAGGTTTCAGGTACCTTTAAAAGAGAAAAAATAATGTTAAACAATGGAAATCAAAGCGCTTATGGAGGAAAACTAAACTGCAGGTACATTATGATATTCTCAAAGATCAGATCTATAATAAAGCTATGAAGATTTCCAGACAGTCATACCTCTCCAGTGTCATTAATAGACTCAAAGATAATACCAAAATCCTTTGTTCCACTATAGATCGACTAATTAACCACAACTTGTCTGCTAGTGCGTCTCATGGTGATTTATCTTCTAAAATCTGAGAAGGGTTCGCAATTCATTTTCAAAATAAAATAGACGTGATATGACAGGGTGTAGCTCAGCTGACTGAAACAAGCTCCTATAATGTTCCTGAAAAGCCTCCTACATCAGTAATGACATCTTTCTCTGTTATCAATTATCAGGAGCTCACAAATATTTTAAACAAGCTAAGTTCATCCACATGTGATCTTGACCCTGTTCCTACTTCATTCCTTAAGATGGTTTTAACTATTGTAAATTGTCCTCTGTCAGCAGATGTTTTTCCAGACGCTTTTAAAACTGCCCGGGTGAAGCCTCTGCTAAAAAAGAGTATCATGGATCCTTCTATACTAAAGAATTTCAGACCAATTTCAAACCTACCATTTTAAGTAACGAAAAAAGTTGTTTTCAAACAACTAAATACGTATCTAATATCAAAAAATTTATATGAGAAGTTTCCGTCAGGTTTTCGTTCTAACCATAGTACAGAAACAGCACTGGTTCATGTTATGAATGACCTCAGGCTCAGCGCTGATGCACGAAATCCTTCTATTTTGGTTTTATTAGATCTTAGTGCAGCTTTTGATACTGTTGACCACAAGCATCTTGAAAGCTGGGTCAGCCTCTCGGGCACAGTTTTAGAATGGTTTAAGTCATATTTCTTGTGGGGTTCCTCAAGGTTTAGTCTTAGGGCCTTTGCTTTTCTCTTTGCACATGCTCCCTCTAGGTGATGTCATTAGGAAATATAGTATACATTTTTATAGCTATGCTTATGACATCCCGTTATACATTTCTATTCCTTCTGATGATCAAGACTCTGCAGACAGACTGACCAGCTGTGTGTCAGATATTTCTCAGTGCATGTCACAAAATTTTCTGCAATTAAATCATGAAAAAACTGAATTATTGATCGTTGGTATAGAAAATCAGAGAAAAATGATTTATGAGAAACTTGGTTCTTTAGTTTCAAATCTGGATGTGGTCTTAGACTCTGAGCTCTGTTTTATCCTGCATGTAAACACAAACACTAAAGTAGCTTTTTATTATTTGAGGAATATCGCTAAAGTTCAGGCTTTTCTCTCTCAGAGCAACGCAGAGTAACTGCTACTGGCGCCCCTAAGGGAGAAACTATTTTCACGTGCCGTAAAATAGAATCACCATAACCAGAGCTCTTTCAACAGGCGTCTCAGAGGGTGCCTCACTGAGTGGGGCAAACCTGTTGGACATGTGAATTGGAGATGAGTGGTGCTTGCATGGGGTAGCTTTAGCTTTAGCTTTGCGGCTATTGAGTCCTGTCCAGGGGTCTCGCGAATCCAATGAGAGAAGAAGTGACTTTCAAACGTCGGTGGTTGTAATTCATTGCGAATAAAATGCAACAGCGAATTGAAAATGAAAAAAGCCACAAAAACTAGCAAAACAGAGATTTATTAGATTCATTCAATGGAATAAATTTAAACTTCTACTTACCTGAGGTCCAGGGGGATCTAAGTGAGATTGGACGAAGGTTTCTGGTACCTTTAAAAGAGAAAAAATAATGTTAAACAATGGAAATCAAAGCGCTTATGGAGGAAAACTAAACTGCAGGTACATTATGATATTCTCAAAGATCAGATCTCAATTTTTAATAGTGCTATGAAGATATCCAGACAGTCATACCTCTCCAGTGGAATTAATAGACACAAAGATAATACCAAAATCCTTTGTTCCACTATAGACCGACTAATTAACCACAACTTGTCTGCTAGTGCGTCTCATGGTGATTTATCTTCTAAAATCTGAGAAGGGTTCGCAATTCATTTTCAAAATAAAATAGACCTGATACGACAGGGTGTAGCTCAGCAGACTGAAACAAGCTCCTATAATGTTCCTGAAAAGCCTCCTACATCAGTAATGACATCTTCCTCTGTTATCAATTATCAGGAACTCACAAATATTTTAAACAAGCTAAGTTCATCCACATGTGATCTTGACCCTGTTCCTACTTCATTCCTTAAGATGGTTTTTACTATTGTAAATTGTCCTCTGTCAGCAGGTGTTTTTCCAGATGCTTTTAAAACTGCCCTGGTGAAGCCTCTGCTAAAAAAGAGTATCATGGATCCTTCTATACTAAATAATTTCAGACCAATTTCAAACCTACCATTTTAAGTAACGTCTTAGAAAAAGTTGTTTTCAAACAACTAAATGCGTATCTAATATCAAAAAATTTATATGAGAAGTTTCCGTCAGGTTTTCGTTCTAACCATAGTACAGAAACAGCACTGGTTCATGTTATGAATGACCTCAGGCTCAGCGCTGATGCACGAAATCCTTCTATTTTGGTTTTATTAGATCTTAGTGCAGCTTTTGATACTGTTGACCACAAGCATCTTGAAAGCTGGGTCAGCCTCTCGGGCACAGTTTTAGAATGGTTTAAGTCATATTTCTTGTGGGGTTCCTCAAGGTTTAGTCTTAGGGCCTTTGCTTTTCTCTTTGCACATGCTCCCTCTAGGTGATGTCATTAGGAAATATAGTATACATTTTTATAGCTATGCTTATGACATCCCGTTATACATTTCTATTCCTTCTGATGATCAAGACTCTGCAGACAGACTGACCAGCTGTGTGTCAGATATTTCTCAGTGCATGTCACAAAATGTTCTGCAATTAAATCATGAAAAAACTGAATTATTGATCGTTAGTACAGAAAATCACAGAAAAATGATTTATGAGAAACTTGGTTCTTTAGTTTCAAATCTGGATGTGGTCTTAGACTCTGAGCTCTGTTTTATCCTGCATGTAAACACAAACACTAAAGTAGCTTTTTATTATTTGAGGAATATCGCTAAAGTTCAGGCTTTTCTCTCTCAGAGCAACGCAGAGTAACTGCTACTGGCGCCCCTAAGGGAGAAACTATTTTCACGCGCCGTAAAATAGAATCACCATAACCAGAGCTCTTTCAACTGGCGTCTCAGAGGGTGCCTCACTGAGTGGGGCAAACCTGTTGGACATGTGAATTGGAGATGAGTGGTGCTTGCATGGGGTAGCTTTAGCTTTAGCTTTGCGGCTATTGAGTCCTATCCAGGGTTCTCGCGAATCCAATGAGAGAAGAAGTGACTTTCAAAGGTCGGTGGTTGTAATTCATTGCGAATAAAATGCAACAGCGAATTGAAAATGAAAAAAGCCACAAAAACTAGCAAAACAGAGATTTATTAGATTCATTCAATGGAATAAATCTAAACTTCTACTTACCTGAGGTCCAGGGGGATATAGGTGAGATTGGACGAAGGTTTCAGATACCTGTAAAAGAGAAAAAATAATGTTAAACAATGTTAAACAATGGAAATCAAAGCGCTTATGGAGGAAAACTAAACTGCAGGTACATTATGATATTCTCAAAGGTCAGATCTCAATTTTTAATAGTGCTATGAAGATATCCAGACAGTCATACCTCTCCAGTGTCATTAACAGACACAAAGATAATACCAAAATCCTTTTTTCCACCATAGACCGACTAATTAACCACAACTTGTCTGCTAGTGCGTCTCATGGTGATTTATCTTCTAAAATCTGAGAAGGGTTCGCAATTCATTTTCAAAATAAAATAGACCTGATATGACAGGGTGTAGCTCAGCAGACTGAAACAAGCTCCTATAATGTTCCTGAAAAGCCTCCTACATCAGTAATGACATCTTTCTCTGTTATCAATTATCAGGAGCTCACAAATATTTTAAACAAGCTAAGTTCATCCACATGTGATCTTGACCCTGTTCCTACTTCATTCCTTAAGATGGTTTTTACTATTGTAAATTGTCCTCTGTCAGCAGGTGTTTTTCCAGACACTTTTAAAACTGCCCTGGTGAAGCCTGAATGACCTCAGGCTCAGCGCTGATGCACGAAATCCTTCTATTTTGGTTTTATTAGATCTTAGTGCAGCTTTTGATACTGTTGACCACAAGCATCTTGAAAGCTGGGTCAGCCTCTCGGGCACAGTGTTAGAATGGTTTAAGTCATATTTCTTGTGGAGTTCCTCAAGGTTCAGTCTTAGGGCCTTTTCTCTTTGTACATGCTACCTCTTGGTGATGTCATTAGAAAACATAATATAATTTTTCATAGCTATGCTGCCGACACCCTGTTATACATTTCTATTCCTTCTGATGATCAAGACTCTGTAGACAGACTAACCAGCTGTGTGTCAGATATTTCTCAGTTGATGACAATTAAATCATGAAAAAACTGAATTATTGATGGTTGGTACAGAAACTCAGAGAAAAATGATTTATGAGAAACTTGGTTCTTTAGCTTCGTATACCAAACCTGAGGCATGAAATTTGAGTGTGATCTTAAACTCTGAGCTCTGTTTTATCCGGCATGTAAACACAAACACTAAAGTAGCTTTTTATTATTTGAGAAATATCACTAAAGATCGACCTTTTCTCTCTCAGAGAGACACAAAAAAACTTGTTCGTGTATTTGTTACAAGCAGAGTTGATCACTGTAATGGTCTTCTTACTGGACTTCTTAAGAAAGCAATCCATCCCTTACAGCTCATACAAAAAGCAGCAGTGCGCATCCTAACCAAAGCAAATTAAAGAGCTCATATCACTCCCATTTTAAAAGGACTGCACTGGCTGCCTGTATCATTCAGGATAGATTTTGAAGTTCTGCTACTAGTTTTTAAAGCTCAAAATGACCTTATAGCACTGCTTACATCATGGATTATCTGTCTGTTTATGCTCCAGTGTGAGATTTTAGATCTGCAGATACTGCCACCATCATGAAGTGTTATAGAAATAAAACATAATATAACATAATAATAATAATAACAATAATTATAATAATAATAATAATAATAATTATTATTATTATTATTATTATTATTGATACCTGTAATATAGCAAACAAAGAGTAAGTGATGCACAATTATATGCTGTGACCACAGATTAATTATTAAATCTTAATAGCTAATAATGTTTTATAAAGTAAAGAGATTTTTTCACAACCTACATCACAAGTAGTTTTATGAATGGTACAAGTTCCTGCAATTTGCTTACAGTGTAATTCTGCTTCATTCCAATCCAGAAATTGCCTGCTGTCCCGTTGAGAACAGCTATTACAGCGTTCATCTCCTGTTGGCTCTCAATAATGGCCAGGTCAGTGAAATTTTCTCTGCAGTATTTCTGAGCGTCGGTCCAGTTCTTCGTTTCATTCACCACATGAAACTGACGAGTCCCACAGAAGGAGAGAGTCCACAGAGCTGTAGAGATGAAAGCTCTCATCAGCATGACAGTACAGTAATGAAGCAGCAGAGAGTTTTACAGATGATCATGAAGCTACACTGACCTGAGAAAAGCAGGATCAGATACAGAGCTGAACTCATGACTGTGGAGAACAAGAGACACAGTTCACACATTAAACACCTCAACAGTCTTTAAGACCAGTGCATTAGATCATGCTGTGTAAGAGACATTACATTTAATTACAGTAACATGAACCACCTATAAAAAGCTCCAAACAGAGAGGCTCCAGATTGGAGTAGAAAAGCTCCAGTTTGAAAGCTGTTAAAGGAGCAGCAGACCAGTGAAGTCTTGTGTCATTCTGTAGTCTCTGTATATCACTGGATCATTCGAATAATGAGGATGTTAAAGAGTCGTAATACTAAAATTGTTAAATGCAAACTAATACTGCTGCGTATCAAGTTGTCATCACGACACGAAAGTAAGGTTAATATGTCCTACCATATTCATAGTTACTTCACACATAAAACCTCTGGGTAAAATACTGTGACATCAGCAGGAAGTAAAGAGCTGCCCCAGCAATCCCAAAACACCCGGGCAGAATCCAACTATCTGCTGTGGAATCATCTTGACTGATGTCCTCAGCTGACCGTCTGGGGAGGCTATGCTTCTGCGGTAAGAAGTGCTTTTCATTGAACACACCAGCAGAAAAGGCACATACAGAGCATTCAACCTGTGGGGTAGGTCACCATTTGCCATCAGCTTCACCCTGTCGGTGTTCAACCCCCAACACAACTACCCCCACTAATAACCCCACTTCCCAACACAGATTGACACATTAAAACATGACATTTAAAACATTTATAACTGAAAAACAATGGCAGTTAAACAGGCTTTAGTCCCTTTTTAGTAGGGCACATGCCTACGATGAGCCTTTGCAGGGTCACGCCTCCGGAGCTCATCAGAGCCATTGCCAGCCAGTTGCA
The DNA here is from genome assembly GCF_904425465.1 of Colossoma macropomum. Taxonomy (NCBI): domain Eukaryota; kingdom Metazoa; phylum Chordata; class Actinopteri; order Characiformes; family Serrasalmidae; genus Colossoma; species Colossoma macropomum. The sequence goes on from NW_023494805.1 coordinate 7,070,836, forward strand.
TGTCGATACAATATTTTTATAGCTTAAATCACCTTATCAAAAAAATACTACCAGCATTAAAACTAAGAAGCTGAAGTCAGCTTCTTATTTGCTGCTCCTTGTTCGAATTTTCCCATTCCACCTTAAATAGGGCAGCCGTTATTATAACGCCTCAGGAGCTAGAATGTAACTGCTGAACCATTTAAGGTGGAATGGGAAAATTCGAACAAGAAGCTGCCATATGTCCTTATCAGAAACTGTTACCAGCATTAAAAGAATAATTAGGATATTCTGAAGGCCTAAATCAGCTTATCAAGTGGTAAATAGTACTATTAAGCTGAGTCTGTGCTGAACTTACTTTAAAAACACAATACTCTGTGTTACTCTGATTTCTTTCGGATTTCTCAGTCTGTGCATGTGCAAAAACAGATCGCGGTACCGGAAATAAGCAAGCAGCGTTGGCAGATGGCAGCAAAACACTTTTATAGCAACACTGAAACCAAATACATTCTTGACGAAATGAAGAATTTAAATATTCTTCATCTTCTAGATGATGCACGTTTATGGTTTCATAACCATGCGGCGTAAAGTTTGAGTTTTACTTTACATTACATCCTCTGTCTGAGTTTATTGGCTGGTTGCTAATCAGAAATCTGATTACTGCCTGACTCATGTAGACCCAGAATCTTCCCTGTTGTCTGATTACTCAGATGCATGTAAACATGTTGATTGGGTTACTGACAACATCTGATACTCTGCAGTTATTGGATTATTAAGTGCATGTTAATGCACTGTGTTTCATTATTTTTGGTTGTAAACATGGCTTATTGCTCCTTTGAGGAAAAGAAAGGTGATATGTCTCTGTTTTGAAATCATGAATGGAAGAACTGACCATCAATCAAACACAAAAACAAATAATTTTCATGTTTTATTTGTAAACGATGGATAAAGAACTTTTATTTTAACTTTATTTAACAGATGATTCGGATTCAGTAAGTGAATGTGAATGGTGTTCCTCTGTAGTATCAGTATTGTAGTACAAAGCAAACAAAAGTAAGTGTCATTACACTTTCCAGACTGTGACTTTAATAAATATTAATATTTTACACTATTTTTGTATAAACAAATTACACTTTTTATTAGATCAGGTACTGTAGTACAGAGGTGTCAAACCCAACCACTAAAAGGGCCATATTAAAAAATCTCAGGAAATCTGTGGGCCAGCTGTGTTTTAACATTTTGCCATTATTTATTCAAATATGCCAAAACTGGAACAGCAAAATAGAACTTGAATACTTATTCAAAAATATTTCAAAATAAAAAAACATTGTTCTAGGTAGCTCCTATAAACTGCCTTCTTGTTTGAACTAGACACCGGGCATCTTTTCTTTTTGTGGAACTGCTGGCTCATAGATTGATGGTGCAGTGCATGCTGGGGACTGTAGTGCATATCAGGGTGAAACAGGCTAATAAGAACAGAAAATTAAAATAATTTCACAGGACTACGTCACGGGCCTGACTTGGTCTTGTGTTTGACACACAGGCTATAGTATATAATAATGTATGAGCTGTCTGTCACATTTGCTTCCTGTTTAGTAAAGGGGCTCCAGAGACTGGACATTTATGCAGATTTCAAACCCAGCAGGAAACAGAGTAGGTAAACAAAGTTTAATGTCACAGGAAAATAAACACAGTGTAGGTGAGGCAGATACATGAGAGAAAAACAGAGCAGCTACTGATAGAGACTGGATTAAATAACAAGAGGAAAGAACCAGAGGAGGAAGAGGTCAATCTCCAGAGCCTGAGAGGAGAATGGTTCTTTATGAAATAGGGAAAATGAGCTGTGGTTAGGAACAGGTGCAGGTGTTTAAAAAAACAGGTGATACTGAGCTCTGAAATATAAATATATGATAACAGGCACAGCTAAAATTCTCAGAATTTTACTGGACACAACAGGCCATTTCACAACATCACTTGAGACACACTCATTCAAACCAGAGAATGCAAAAAAAGTGTTTGCTCAGAGAAAATATCAAATAAATCAGTATTCAAACATTATACACTAAAGATCTCCAGACCACCCCTCAGCAGTGGGCTTAATGATGGTTTTTCTCATCAAATTTGTGAAGTAAATACAGGAATAATCAAGATAAATTGATTTAATACATTTAAAGTAGGTTGTAAGTTAAACTCAACAGCTCTGGTTCACAATAGAAGACTGTACATGCACAGAGATGCAGTATGTGCAGCTGAAATTGAGGAATCCAGTTAATCTGAAGCTCAAACAAGCTCAGAACCAATAAACTGAGAAATAATTTTCTTTTTTAAAAATATCTACAGTGTCTACAGTTTGATCTGCTTTTAATAATCACTTTGCCTGTGAGTTCAAAACAACTTTATAATATGTCAGAAAATAATCTGTTGGAAAACTGTCACTAACAGATGCTAAACTGACGGTACTGCAGTTTGTTGTTCACGCTTTTTTGGTGTTTTGCTTTAGAATAATGTAACAGAAGGTAAAAAACATTTATTATTCTTGCCTAAACTGCAAATTAATAACAATGACAGAAAGTTAAAGCCCGATTAACAATGTTTAGAGTTTTAAAGGTGTTTCTTACCTGTTACTGCTGGTAAAGTTGCTCTGTTAGTATCTGTGTTTGTGTCTCCTGCAGTTTATTTGGCGTGACTGAAGAGGAAACTAAAGCCAGTACAGGTCTTTCTTTGTTTTTGTGCCTCTCCAGCGTTCTTGTTGATAATTTACAGGAAGAGTCAGTAAACAAATGCAAATGAATGCACGTACAGTAGATTCATACGTTGCATGAGAAGCAAATCATATTAGCAATCTAAAATGAATCCGTTTAATTTGTCTCAAATGTATCTCTGAAAAAAATTAGTGTTGAAAAAAAAAAAAACAGTCTCAAATACTTTTTCACAAATCAGAGTTGCTCTGTAATTTTTGGAGCCCTGCTGGTGACATCCTGTAAAATAAAAATAATGCATGGGCACGCCATATTAACACATGGGACTGAGATCCTAAAGTGTGGCCATGACTTAGTAAGGTGTGGGAACAAGATCATGCCATATTAAGCTGTGGTCAAGTCTTAATTATCTTGTTCCCAGACCTTGCTAACTCATGGACACATCTTAATTATCTCATTCCCACATCTTACTAAGCCGTGGTTACGCATTATTTTTTATTTATGCAGGATTTTACCAGCTGGGCTCTGTAGTTTTTAGGAAATACAGGCAAATACAGAATGTCAAACAAGAACTAGGAATGATGAACTGTGAGTGCTTGAGGGTCAAAGGTGTTTATTTAAGGTGGTATCTCTCATGACTTGACTTCTCCATCTCTCATACAAGTTATTTCCTGAAGTAATTAGTGTAAAGCTGAATTACAGTCAGTAAACAGGAGTAAACTATCATAGACAACAGGTTGCCGTGGATTAGGAGGGGTGAACCGTGGACTGCTGGGACGCAGACTGGAGTCTGATCAACACCGGCTGGGTCACCTTAGCGAGGGTGTCTGACGTTGAAAGACCTGAAACAAACATCTTTGTAAACTTCTTTAGTTTACAGTAGGTGAGTAGATTCAACAGTTTTTGGTCCGCTGTAAGACACAATGCAGAGAGCTATTATTGATACTGTCAATACACAAATAAGTAAACATTTGTAAGGAAAAAAACAACATAACATATCTTAGTAAGGTGCTGGGCCACCACCACTCATCAGAATAGCTTCAGTGTGTGTCCCAAGTCTCAGGAACTGTACTGGAGGAAAGGAACACTAACAGTAAGTGTTTACAAACTAATATTAACCCACCGGTGGGCCCAAAGTTTTATTACACACTTCTATAACCTAAGAGTAGCTCTGCTAGTTTGCAATGTAGTCCTTGTAGTTACTGAATAATAAGCCTTAATATATAATAAGCCTGGGATTTTAAAGGGGTTAAGTAATGCATTTGTTACCATGAACAACACATGAGGTACAACATTAAACAAACACCTGCCTCAGTTAATGTTGTTTTTACATGTTGACTTACATTTACTAATGTACTGGTTAGCATTAAAAACGCATGAGATACTATGTTAATAAAGGTTAGTTAATATATTTTTGCGTTTGATTTCATTCTGTTGTGTTGGTTCAGCTCATGGACTGCTTTACTGTGGCTCTCACTCCGGAGCTTTGGTATTTAATTTTATCAACGGATTGAAATTAAACCCAAAAATATAAGCCATTATTAACACTATAACACATTAACACATTACTATTAACACTATTAAGCATCCTGAGTGTTTTCAATGTTAAGAAATACATCAGTTATGTTAACACTTAATGTGAAAACTATGTAGTTGATGCAATTACTTGTTTACTTAGGGTTAGCTAACCATTATTAAGGTATTGTGCATTAATACTTAATATTAGTTAGTAAACACTTACTGTAAATCACCCCACTTATCTTCCAAATAAATTCATTCAGCTGGTGTTTTGATGATGGTGGAGGAGAGAGCTGTCTAACACGTTGGTCCCAGACCTCCCATAGATTTTCATACTCATCAAACCAGTCAAAGCATAAGTGCTCATGCTCTGTGGATGGGGGCATTGTGATCTTCGAAGGGACCACTCCCATCAGGATAGAAATGCTTTATCATATGATAAAGATCATCAGTCACCTCATATTGATTTGCACTAATTAGACTCCTTCTAATGGGACAAGTGGAACCAAAACGTGCCAGGAAAATGCCCCCACAGCATAACAGAGCCACCAGAACCCTGCAGGGGTGTGACGATGGTTTGCCGAACTTCGCGAGGAGACACAAAGTTACCGGGTGGGTTATGACTGAATGGTGAAAGAGATGAATTTGCAGGTGTAATGATGTGATGCCGCCGGGTAGTCAGGTTCAAACGGTGAGGGATTTTATTTACACACAGAGGAAAACACACAAAAATTAAACTGTACAAATGAAAGTAAACAGTAGTTAAAAGAAGTATTATCCTGGCTCTACAGCAGTACAGTTAAGGATATTTAGTTCTAGGCCGCAAGGCTGTGGAACTACACTTAGTGAGCTCTACTCATGTCTTCCCTCAGCTCTCTCAGCCTGAGGTGAGTAGCCTGCTCTACTAACCCTCTCCCACGCCTTGTATAAGATAAGCCCCGCCCCTGAATTACCTGAGCTGAACCATTCCACTCCACAGGGGTGTTGCTATCCTACCAGCATGGGTTACAATAAGGTTAAGTACAAACAATCTAAAAGCAATCAGTATCACAAGGCCTTAGTACACATTCATTAACCTGTCTCTCTTAACGGTTCCAGGTTGCTGATATCACCTCTCCCATGAGCTGGCACTCATGAGTGAGCTCAGTCTGCTCTGCCTCCCTTTAATGGACTCTGCTAGGGAACAGACAACAAGTGAGTATTACAGGTAAGTGTAACAGGTAGGTCAGAAGGGCCCAGGCTCTCAGGCCTGTACTGTTCTCTTGGTGTACAGTCCTACTATAAAATCCCACTCTCTGTAGTTGTGGATGGACTGTTCTTGGATGACCCCTGTTCTTTGTTCAACACAATCATATTATGCAGAGTCTGTCTGAAGGCATCTGCAATGTACAACATATCACAGAAAACAAATACAGGAAAAACACAAGCAATAAAAATATATGCTATGGTGAAGTATGAAGATCCAGTTCCATTAGTTCCATTAGTGGTTGCCTGAATCTTTTCCTAGAGCTCTGAAAAGAAACAAAAAAGATTAAGAATGAATAATTCCTTATGTGTGTATGAGTATCTTTGCTATTAGACTATACAGAAGCCTTGGTCTCACCTTCAGAGGTGGTGCAGATGAAGTTGAGTCTCTGATCCTCTGGCAGACTGACCCACTGCTTACTTCCAGACTTCATGGCTCCTGATCTTTCTCCTCCACTGCAGTCTTCCTCCCCTGTTCCGTTCCCCAGAGCCCAGTTCTGGTAGCACATAGTCGATCCACTCACCCAGAACCAGAAGTTCTGAGCACAGGTGTGACGCAGACCCATCCACACATTAACAGTGGAGGCATTTTTAGTAAAAAACTCCACCCAGTGCTGAATTTTCTCAGTGTGAACAGAGACCAGATCCACATGGTTGTCTCTGCAGTATCTCAGAGCTTCCCACCATGTTTTCTCCTCTTTAATCAGGAGGAGCGGGAGACCTTGAACTGAGAGAGTACAATCACTATATGACATAAATTGATCACATATTTCAAATAAGAACATACTGGCTGTAGCACTGTTGTCGGAGAAGCCAGTATTTCAACTTAGCCTGTTTCCTAAATCTCTGACAACATATCATAATATGAATTATAATAGAATATAATGTATGTATATAATGGCCATTATATATATATATATATATCATCTAAACCGCTTATCCTTCTGGGTCGCAGTGGGGTGCTGCAGCCTATCCCAGCTGTCATTGGGTGGAAGGCAGGATACACCCTGGACAGGTCGCCAGTCCATCACAGGGCAGACAGACAGACATACACAGTCACACACACACTCACACCTAGGGGCAATTTTAGCATGTCCAATTGGCCTGACTGCATGTTTTTGGACTGTGGGAGGAAACCGGAGTACCCAGAGGAAACCCACGCAGACACGGGGAGAACATGCAAACTCCACACAGAAATGACCCTGGTCACTCAGCTGGGGTACACAGCAAACACTTCACAGTAGAAGTTCTGAATGACAGTGAGGCCTTTAGACTGACTCAAAAACATGCCTGGAGTTTAAAAAGGATCAGTGCTGAGTGAGGAACTTCACTGACTCAGCCATACACAAAATAGTTACACAAGTCAAGATTCGTATCAGTTTTAACTCTAAGAAAATAGAAAGAAGCATATTTTTTATGCTGCTGAATATTTTGTGATTTTACAACATACCAATAGTCTCCATTTCAGTAGTTTATTGCTTTCAGGTTAGTATTATGATAGTTCTGTCACAGAATATCTGTGTTAATAATTCTGTTAATTGTTTGACATTACTTTGTCTAAGCTATTTTGCTTTTTTTTTTACCTTTGCTGTTAGTTGCTGTTAAAATTAAGTTCATTATTTAGGTTAGGCATATTTATTAGTTGTATATTTGATATTTGCATTTATTTATTTAGTTGGACCTTTAGGAATTTGTTGTGTGCTCTATTGAAGTTGGTGATGTAAAAGCTGTTGTTTAAAAAAGAATTGCCATTGTTTTTAAACCGTTTACCATGCACTGATCTGGGGGAATGCCTATGCAGATGGGGGGTCCTGCTTAGGCACCCCAAAAGCCTGCACTAAAAATGGGTCTTCTATTGTTATGATGTCAAGCCTAAAACAATAGAAGACCCCTTATTTGTTGCTATATAGACCCCTTTTCAAAAAGGATTCTATATAGAACCATCTACGGCACCTTCTCCATCAATCTGAAGACCCATTTCACGATACAAAGCAGGAAAATGGTTCTTTGAGTGTTCAAAGGTCTATATAGAACCACTTTCTTTACTAAAGAACCCTTGAAGAGCCATATTTTAACAAGTGTGTAATTCACCATTCAGATCTATCCACATAAAAGCATTCAGTGTAACTGCCCCAAACACAAAACAGTAAAAGTGAATGAACTCAGATGTGCTGCACTTCATCATCTTATATCACTCACCTTCTTGGCAGACAAATGGTTGAAACCATTGGCAGCCTAGATCATTCCATCTGTATGCATAGTCACTCAGTAATACCCCACAGTTATTACTCCCAGGGTTGTTTGGCTCTTCAGGGTTCCAGTTGCTGTATGAGAATTGACTCCCATCTGACCAGATCCAGCTCTGGAGACACAATAATAGCTGATCAGTAAACCTTTAAACACTGACCCCTCAGTGCTCATCACACCATATGAAAACATCACTTTTACAGTTACAAGTATTGTTAAGATTTTAATCTAGGGATTTTAACAGAGTTTAAACTGAATCCATCTGTGCTATAAATGTTTTTTGAAGTTGTTATACAACTAGAATGATTATCATAATGTAGTTTGGCATTTCACACTTCTATTGGTGTAGAATATGTCTAATGTATACTAATAAGAGGAACATATCAAATAGCTAAAAAAACAGCAGGTGCTGTGGTGCATGAACATCTGTTATGGCTGGTTTTTATACTTTGTCTAAATGTCCTTACTTTGGATGTTCCCTGCTGAACTTTCTGTCTCAGTCCGATCCAGAAATTGCCTGTTGTCTTGTTGAGAAAAGCTATCAGAGCATCCATTTCCTCTGGGCTCTCAATGGTGACCAGGTCAGCGAATTTCTCTCTGCAGTATTTCTGAGCGTCGGTCCAGTTCTTAGTTTCTTTCACCACATGAAACTGACGAGTCCCAACAGAAGGAGAGAGTCCACAGAGCTGTAGAGATGAAAGCTCTCATCAGCATGACAGTACAGTAATGAAGCAGCAGAGAGTTTTACAGATGATCATGAAGCTACACTGACCTGAGAAAAGCAGGATCAGATACAGAGCTGAACTCATGACTGTGGAGAACAAGAGAGGCACAGTTCACACATTAAACACCTCAACAGTCTTTACTACCAGCACATCAGATCACACTGTTTAAGAGACAATATATTTTACTTTATATGGCAAAACATTTATATAAATAGTAATGTACTGGTAGTCAGTTATATTTAAAAGGTATCATGGGAAATCACATTTTTGTAGCTTTTATATATATTAAATAAAAGCTTGATGTAGTATATAAACATCGAAAGTTTCAAAACGTACTTCACTTCGCTTGATACAATCCATATATGGAGACTGAGCTGCAAAAACAGCTTGTTTAGCCCCGCCCATTCACAGCAAAGCTTCAAAGAGTGATTCTGTCTGGACTCCTTTTTGAATTTGGCACAAAATAGGCCAACCAATCACAACAGAGCTCATTTACATACATCAGACTTAAAGGCACACTAGCAGAAAAAGGTAACGAAACTGTCACTGGGGTCTTCAGTTACTCTAATTCAGCTACTCTAACTGTAGCCTTTTTCATTGCAGTTATATTTTTTCAATTGCATCGACTAAATATACTGTTATGAATCAGACAGACTTTTAATTTTATTTTTCTGTTTTAGAATATCACATTATGAAAAGGTACAAATATGTACTTTAGCAGTATGTATATCTGTAGCAGGTTAGCAGTATGTGAAGTATTATTTGGCATACATCAATCAGGCATAACATTGTGACCACCTCCTTGTTTCTACACTCATTGTCCATTTTATCAGCTCCACTTACTATATAGGTGCACTTTGTAGTTCTACAGTTACAGACTGTAGTCCATCTGTTTCTCTGCATACTTTCTTAGCCCCCTTTTACCCTGTTCTTCAGTGGTCAGGACCCCCATGGACCCTCACAGAGCAGGTACTATTTGGGTGGTGGATCATTCTCAGCACTGCAGTAACACTGACGTGGTGGTGGTGTGTTAGTATGTGTTGCGATGGTGCAAGTGGATCAGACACAGCAGTGCTGCTGGAGTTTTTAAACACCTCAGTGTCACTGCTGGACTGAGAATAGTCCACCAACCACAAATATCCAGCCAACAGCGTCCTGTGGGCAGCACCCTGTGACCACTGATGAAGGACTAGAGGATGACCAACACAAACTGTGCAGCAGCAGATGAGCTATCGTCCCTGACTTCACATCTACAAGGTGGACTGACAAGGTAGGAGTGTCTAATAGAGTGGACAGTGAGTGGACACAGTGTTTAAAAACTCCAGCAGCACTGCTGTGTCTGATCCACTCGTACCAGCACAACACACACTAACACACCACCACCACATCAGTGTTACTGCAGTGCTGAGAATGATCCACCGCCCAAATAGTACCTGCTCTGTGAGGGTTTCAAAACATACCTTTCACTCCCCACTCCATACAGTCCATGAATGGAACTCATTGTTTCTGTGGTGTCATGAGAACCAACTAATTTACATATATCCACCTATTTAGCCTATTAGCAATTTAGCTCCACCCATTTACACTGAAGTTATAAGCAGTGTTTCAACTCCAAGTGCTTTTTGAATGAGGCACAGCACATGACAGCTAATCAGAACAGAATTATTTACATATATTAGTCTCAAAGGTAGCAAGAACAATCTGTTTAAATCTAAGGGATAAAGAGAGGTAAAAATGAATGACTATTTTTGGTACATGAAACAACACAAATGTTATAAGTGGACCTCAGAGAGTATAGAAGGTGGTCCCTTAATAATATGTTCTCCCAGACAACAGACTATCACAGTAAGAACAAAATAAAAAAAGCAGAGCAATACAGAGGCCTTTGTATAAAGGCATGTAGTTTTAGTTAGACAGAGACGAAGCGCTTAGCATATCTGGAAAAAAAAATGCAGTATATAGTATATCCTGGAGTATAAGGCTCTATTTTAGGACTTCTGTTATTCACATAATATATGCTACAAATTGTGCCATCATCAGTAAACACGGCATCAATTTCCACTGCTACGCCGATGACACACAATCGTATATATCGACCATACCAGATATTCAGAACAGAACTTCGACTTAACAAGATTGAGGACTGTAAAACACATAAAAGACTGGATGTTGAGTAACTTTCTCCTGCTCAACTAAGATAAAACAGAGGTTCTTCTTCTAGATCCAAAAGCTGCTAGAAACAAACTGTCTGATTTAACGCTTAAAATGAATGGTTTCTCAGTTGCATCAGGTACATCTGTAAAAAACCTTGGTGTCACGATCGATCCCAGTCTGTCCTTCAATGCATGTACACTATATTGCCAAAAGTATTCAATCCAACCAATCCATCCAAATCATTGAATTCAGGTGCTCCAATCACTTCCATGGCCATAGGTGTATAAAACCAAGCACCTAGGCATGCAGACTGCTTCTACAAACATTAGTGAAAGAATGTGTCGCTCTCAGGAGCTCAGTGAATTCCAGCGTGGTACTGTGATAGGATGCCACCTGTGCAACAAGTCCAGTCATGAAATTTCCTCACTACTAAATATTCCACAGTCAACTGTCAGTGGTATTATAACAAAGTGGAAGCGATTGGGAACGACAGCAACTCAGCCACGAAGTGGTCTGCCACGTAAATTGACCGAGCGGGGTTAGCAGATGCTGAGGCGCGTAGTGCGCAGAGGTTGCCAACCTTCTGCAGAGTCAATCGCTACAGACCTCCAAACTTCATGTGGCCTTCAGATCAGCTCAAGAACAGCGTAGAGAGCTTCATGGAATGGGTTTCCATGGCCAAGCAGCTGCATACAAGCCTTACGTCGAATGCAGTGGTGTAAAGCGCCGCCACTGGACTCTAGAGCAGTGGAGACGTGTTCTCTGGAGTGACGAATCATGGTTCTCCGTCTGGCAATCCAATGGACGAGTCTGGGTTTGGCAGTTGCCAGGAGAACGGTACTTGTCTGACTGCATTGTGCCAAGTGTAAAGGTTGGTGGAGTCGGGGGGGATTATGGTGTGAGGTTGTTTTTCAGGAGGTGGGCTCGGCCCCTTAGTTCCAGTGAAAGAAACTCTTAATGCTTCAGCAAACCAAGAGATTTTGGACAATTTCATGCTTTCAACTTTTTTATGGGAACAGTTTGGGGACGGCCTCTTCTGTTCCAGCATGACTGCGCACCAGTGCACAAAGCAAGGTCAATAAAGACATGGATGAGCGAGTTTGGTGTGGAGGAACTTGACTGGCCTGCACAGAGTCCTGACCTCAACCCGATAGAATACCTTTGGGATGAATTAGAGCGGAGACTGTGAGCCAGGCCTTCTTGTCCAACATCAGTGTCTGACCTCACAAATGTGCTTCTGGAAGAATGGTCAGAAATTCCCATAAACACTCCTAAACCTTGTGGAAAGCCTTCCCAGAAGAGTTGAAGCTGTTATAGCTGCAAAGGGTGGGCAGACATCATATTAAACCCTATGGATTAAGAGTGGAATGTCACTCAAGTTCATATGCGTGTGAAGGCAGACGAGTGAATATTTTTGGCAATATAGTGTATAACCAATATTACTAGAATAGTCTTCCTTTGACTTGACTTGATAACACAATTTACAGTACACAGCCTGGATTTAGCCCATTGTCTCCCAATATTTCTTGCCCAGCCGTGTTGTCTGTTGTTTAATTTTGGATTAGTTTACAGTACGCCTGCTCGTTCATTGTTTGCATGTATTGTCCTGTCCTTCATGCTTGTTTAAAATCTGCTGAACAGATTTGCATCCTGCCTTCATGTCTGCTCCTTCCGCATCCCTTGCGCATCATTTCCCAAACACTCATGCAAAACTGAGAAAGCAGGTCAATGCATAAAATAGAGTGTGATTAAAACATTTACATAAACATAAAACATAAACTCCTGATTTCAGTAATAACAACTTTAAACTGGAACATATGATGGTATAAACTTACATGAATGATTGCTGTGAATACATACAGGCAGCAGCTATATGCATGCACAATGACATAATAATTTTCATGAATTATTATACATGCATTACTAACAGGTCAGTTTGTGCTGGCTAGTGTTGTAGTTCTCGATTGTGGCCTCGGTCTCGGCAAAAGGCAGAGTCAGAAATTGTTCTTAAGAAAACACTCACAAAAACCTGTGCTATCAAAATAAGAGTCCCAGGGATTTCTACTGTTCAATTTAAGTTTATTTCATTCAAGTAAATGCAAAAATGTATATTTGTTAATGTGTATTCATTTTACTACTACCATAATAATAATAATAATAATAATAATAATAATGTATAATGAATCATAATGTAATTACAATGAACCACAAACAAATTTCATCTTTCCTCCTTTCTTCTTTTTGTTTTTAGATTCTGAAAATATCTTTATCTGATCTTGGTCTTGACTTGATTTGCCCAGGTGGTCTTGACATGGACTCTAGAGATCTTGGCTACAACATCATGGATAGTGCTGTTGTGTTTATCCCACCAAACACAACAGTCTTCTCTTACAATGTAAGTGTTGTCAAGAACCACATTTCTTTTTGATGCAAGTTTTTCCCTTAAACTGAACATTAAAAACGAGTATTTGACGAAGCGTTTAAGCTCAACAGCCAGTCTAGAGTTCTTAAAGGTGTTTCTTACCTGTTAGCAACTGTAGGTCTAAAAGAAGCTCTGTTAGTCTGTGTGTCTCCTGCAGTCTGTGTTCTGTCTGATAATGGATGAAAACCATATCCTGGAAAACTCTGTCTTTGTTTTGTGCTTCTGTTCTGGTGCTGATTTACATGTGAACACATTACAGCGAGGAATGCAAATGAACAAAGTTCCACAAATGCAACAGACACCTACATTAAATGAAACAAATAAAACCAACCAGACAAAAAGAATTAAAGTGTTAAAATTAACATTCAAAATTTTGTGCTACAAACATATTTTCCTGTAGGCTTGTAGTTATTGCCCAATCATAGGTCAGAAGACAAGAGTAAACAAATGTAACACATTATTCTACAAAATAAGAGTCATAGAACCAGGGGGGGGTATTTTTAGACCCAAAGTCAAGACTATCCAATAGGACAAGAGCTGAAGGACATTTCTGTTGGACAATCTTTATCTTTGGCTTAAGTTATCTGGCTAATTTAGAAATCCTGCTTTGTGGTCCCTGATTTGACTATGTCCTTATTTGTGTGCAAAGGACACTGGCAGATTAAAGGACTGAAAGATATGCAGTTAAATTCTCAGGTACATCTTTGGCTTTGAGACCTGTCTCTTATCTCTGTTGTGCCCTAGCTCCGCCTCCTTGATATCAGAATCTAAATTATTTTTCTTTGCAAAGCATTTTACACATACAAGGCCTAATTTTATCCTGTTGAGCTGTATGTAGTTCATAACTCTTCCTGGTAATCATTGCTCTGTCTAATCAGCTTCAGTGTCTATATGTAGTCCTTTGTCTCCCAGTGTGACTTGCTCAGCATTGTTCTTTGTTGCTGTATTATGGGTTAGGTCACACAGTCTGTCTGCTTGTCTGCATTGTCCTGTTTTTCCTGTCTCTGCCTGCTGTTTTAAAATCAGTTGTCAATCTGAACAGATGAAACAAATTTAAATTTGCATGCTGCCTTTATATCTGCTGCTTCCACGTTACACGCCATTTCCCAAACACTCATGCAAAGCAAATTGTGTAAGCTTCCAGTCAAAATACTCCATTCCACTGCATACCAGAGTAAGAGAACATGGCTATAAAGCCACATAACAGTCTCTCAATCAAGTAATACAAGCACAGGAACACAGGAGTTATGTGGAGAAATACAGACAACATACACTTTATGAACAAAAGTACTGGGACACCTACAGGAGCTTGTATGACATCCCATTCTAAATCCATAGGCACTAATATGGAGTTGATTCCCCTTTACAGCTATAACAGCTTCCACTCTTCTGGGAAGCTTTCTACTAGATTTCGGAGAGTGTCTGTGGAAATTGTTGCCCATTCATCTAGAAGAGCATTTGTCAGACACTGACAGGTCAGACACTGATGTTGGACGAGAAGGCCTGGCTCACAGTCTCCGCTCTAATTCATCCCAAAGGTATTCTATCGGGTTGAGGTCAGGGCTCTGTGCAGGCCAGTCAAGTTCTTCCACACCAAACTCGCTCATCCATGTCTTTATTGACCTTGCTTTGTGCACTGGTGCGCAGTCATGTTGGAACAGGAAGAGGCCATCCCCAAACTGTTCCTACAAAGTTGAAAGCATGAAATTGTCCAAAATCTCTTGGTCTGCTGAAGCATTAAGGGTTTCTTTCACTGGAACTAAGGGGCCGAGCCCAACCCCTGAAAAACAACCCCATAGCATCATCCCTCCTCCACCAAACTTTACACTTGACACAATGCAGTCAGGTAGGTTATGTTCTCGTGGCATTCACCAAACCCAGACTCGTCCATCAGACTGCCAGATAGAGAAGCGTGATTCATCACTCCACAGAATACGTTTCCACTGCTCCAGAGTCCAGAATGCTTTATACCACTCCTTCCGATGCTTGGCATTGGGCTTGGTGATGTAATGCTTGTATGCAGCTGCTCGGCCATGGAAACCCATGCCACTGATGTTGATGCCAGAGGAGGTTTGAACTCTGCAGTTATTGTGTCAGCAGAGTGTCGGTGACTTTTATGCACTATGCTCCTCAGCACTCGGCAACCCGCTCTGTAACTTTACATGGTCTAACACTTTGTAGCTGAGTTGCTGTGGTTCCTAAATGCTTTCACTTTTTAATAATACCACTCACAGTTTATCGGTAATATCTAGAAGGGAAGAAATTTCATGAACTGTCTTGTTGCAACAGTGGCATCTTACTACAGTACCACGCTCGAATTCAGTGAGTTCTTTAGAATGACCCATTCATTCACTAATGTTTGTAAAGGCAGGCTGCATGGCAAGGTGCTTGATTTTATACACCTGTGGCAATGAGACTGAATGAAACACCTAAATTCAATTATTAAGATGTCTGTCCCAATACTTTATATAGTGCATAAATATACTTGCATGCAGTATACATGCCAAAGTCTGAGGTCAATGGGAGTCCTAACAACCATGTAAGACCTGGTAGGACAAAAAAAGTCACCATTAGATAAACAGCATCCTAAATTCACAAAAAATAGTCTTTTAATTTACCAATACTAGAAACATACAAGGCCATCAAAAAGGGGCTCAGTTTCACTGCAGCTAGCTATGAACTGCTTTATTAGAAAGTGTACAGAATATAGCGAACTACTTTCCTCTACAACTAATCAATGGTACATTGCTTGGTAGATAATGTTAGCCAGGCAACAAAACACTGCTCTCCCCAATAATGTGTAGCAACAGTAGTCAGACTAATGCTGCGTTTACATGTTTACAGTAGATGGACGAGAGCAAATCGGATAATCTCTGATTTTCAACGGACTGGATTTTCCACCGCCAGCGGCAGCATTCCAAAGACCCCAGCAGTGAGTGGATTGTTCCATCAAGAGTTCAGTTTTCCTATTGTTGTTGTTGACCACAGCTGTGAAATAAACCGGATGTTGATTTTTTTTTTTGGGAGCCATGGATGCCAATCATCTCATTGTTGGATTCCTGCAGTATTACACAACACAAAATAAGAGAGAGAGAGAGAGAGAGAGAGAGCGAGCTAGCTCTCCTCTGAAACAGTTTCACTGGTGGGGTCCAGTTGTGAGCCAAACTTCAATATCAGCAGGAAAACAAAAACGCGTAAAGCCAGTCCAATTCAGGAAAATAATATGAGTAAAGTGGAAAACTGGCAGAAGGTCATAAGCAAAATAAAAGATATAATATGATCTTATATTATAAAAAGATTAATAATTATTTAAATAATTGCTAGGCTCACAATTGGAGCACAGTGGGTTCAGAGCTGAAACCACATTTTTTAAATTTAAACTAACCTCCTTTTGTTTTTGGTGGCCTTACACCTTAATTATGTTTATTTTATTAATACAAATGATTGAACATTCCATTTTGTCACTAACAAAGAAATTACAATAATGTTTCAGTAGCAACTATTTTAGTTCATTTTGAGCAGAACTCAAAAATGCTCACCAGTACATGAAACAAAGTTTTGAACAGTTGTAAAACACATAAAGTCATAATATTTTTAACAAAAAAGTTTACTTAATTGCAGAAATTGTGTTTCTATAGTGACAATTATTAATGTTCCACTTTGACATTTAGATTTTGGGACACATTTACTTATCTAACTGCTCATGATGTGGTCATGAGGGACAGGGATGCAGCCTCATTTCCTGCTCTAAAAGAGGGCGTAACTAAAATAAGCCTCCGCCCATTTAATACAACTCTGTGTTTCAGTCGTGAAAGCATGGTACGTTTTTTAAATTTATTTAAAAATGAAACTCATGATTAATTGAACTCTTTTTTAACTTCACTTTACAAGAAATTAAAAAATATCTTTTTAAAAATAACATTGAAAAAAATCAAGAAAAAGAAAAACAAAAGACACTTCCCAACAGAAAAGATCCTATAAATGATGGTTTTGTATATATTTAGCTCATTACTATCACTAATAATGCTTTGGGTTTAAACAGATCATAATAGAATTACTGTAAATATCTAAGGTCTGAATACTTCATTGTTTCTTTTATGTTTGTTTTAATATATTAGATTAGATAATACTTCTCTATTTTTACATAAATTTATCTTGCACTCATCATCACATCACATCACATCACATCACCACAATAATCAAAAACACCCCAAAATTCCAAAAATACATCAACATTACACAAATATATGTATTGTTGATGTACTTTGGACTATTGGTCAATGGTCCATATAGACTGAGAAATGATAAAACAGGATTCAGGTGTGCAGTCAGCTGAGGTGACAGTGCCCTCTGCAGGTGAGGAGGGGAATCCCCAGGATGTGACACACTGTCACTTTTTACATCATTAGAGATCACTAATAAAACTTGCTTGTAACCTGATAAATAGCCAGTTGAACGCATGATTGAAGTGGAGGCAGGAGTTCAGTGGTCTGCCCTGAAATAAATCAATATAAAGAAAAATACCTCTTAAGCAGAAAATATGTTAATAAGTTTCTCTATAAAAAAGTAGTTTATTACGTGTGCTAATAGTGAACTGCTTTTAAACGAAAGTAAGTGAGCATGTTTTCAGTTTACTTTATGTACATATCAGAGATACACTAAACAAAATTATACACAACTGTACTTGACCTATACTGACAAGTATACAGAAATACAGACTAGTCGACTTGTTGACTTTACTGCTCAGCGATGATGCTTGAAGCTTGATGTTGACTAGTCACTGATCACATGATTATGACCATAACAACATGGACGCCTAGGAGAAGACAAAGCATTCCCTTCTCCTGTGGTTTTATTCATAATGTCAGTGATTAGTCAACATCGACTCGACTTTCAGCACAAAGCTGTCAACTTTAATAGTCTGAAGTTCTGCAACTCCTAGTTCACAGTATAGTTGCAGTACAAGATTTAGGTTAAATGTAAACTAGATGTGTACTCAAAGTTTACTACTCTTATATCTAAAATATATAAAAAATACTTTTATAAACTAAAAAGTGGGACAATTTAGTCCCAAAATGTATTAAAATAGCACACTCAAAAGTATAATACCAGAATCCAAGTATACTTGGGAAATACACTTAATAAAATGAACTTTAATATACTTTTTTGTAAAGGAAGACTGGCGTTTAAGTGCTGAGTGGGGATTATTGATGCACTTAATGCTTCACTTGTTTCAAACACATGGAGGCAAACTTGAATTCTCATGCTTCACTTGTCTTCCAAAATAAAAGAAGCCAAGCACAATAATGGACATTTCATTACATTGCTGTATATCATATTTACGTTTGACACAGTTCTGGCATGCCAAGAAACAAATCCATTCACATGGAAAGAACCGACTGTACAGAGAGTCCTGTCTGTAGATACACGCCTCTCCACGTTTCTTCCACTTTGGGTCTCGAGTCTTTCCGAGTCATAATTCCAAAGTCCAAGTCAAAGTCGTATCGCAAGTCTTTTTTGATTTTTTCGAGTCTCAAGTCACCAAATTCGTGACTCAAGTCAGACTCAAGTTTAAGTCATATGATTTGAGCCCACACCTCTGGAAATAATAGTTGCATTTATGGAAAAAATCTAGTTAGCTGGACATAACTGTCTGGTCTAGAAGGCCTGAATGCTGGTGCTAACTTTGCTTGATTGTTAAAGTGGTACTTTATTATATTAGCTGCACATTTTGGACCAAAAATGCACAGTGCAAATTAGTTACCTGTCTAGAGCAAGACTGCCACATCTTCTTCATGCTCTTCAACTCTCTACCCTCTCCTGTGTTGAAAAGCCAGACAGATGTTCACTACTGTTATTGCTCTAGATTATTTCTTTTCTTCTATCTTGCTTTCTTTGTTCATTTGACAGCGTATGCCAGAAGTCACTAACAGGCGGACTGCTGTCCGAGTCTGGACCCAGACGCTGTCCTTTGCGGACCTGGATCTATAACCGATAAACTATGGAGAAGTATTTAATTTCGACAGGGTGGTCCTATTTTAATTGGCGTAACGTTTCTAGCCTTTACGGGAGCTTTAGCGGCCCGGGAGACTCACAGACCAATCGCACGCATTGTACATATCACACGTGACGCTACTCAGCCAATCAGGTCTGTGCATTACGATGAGCACTGAAACTCGAGTGAGTGACGCACACACAGGGGAGGGACGAGGTGAGAAACAGCAGTCGGAGAAGAAAGTGAGTCAGGAGAAGTTATTTCACGTCGTGCTCTAAAAAGAGAAAACTGACGATAAATCTTGTTGAAATATGACTGAATTGTACTTTATTTGATTTGATTATTCAGTTGTTGACTGTATAAGATGTTGATATACCTACTAGGCTATTTCAGTAAACAGTATATGGCACTGAATCATGATGCAAGTTAGACATTATGATGTTCCGGATCTTTGCTTGAGGAAATTTTCTCTAACTGGACCTTTTTGAATTTTAATTAAATACCCCTGGTGTACACCGTCATAGGTAATGGCAGTTCTGGTGTCTTATTCTGTCTTATTCTTAGAAGGACTCACCAGCTGCCACAGTGGGTTTTATCACAACTCAGGTTGAAGCTACCTGGCTATATAATGCTAAGGCTAGGCTACATGTTCCCTTTACATGCCGTGCACGTCCAACATGATTAACATGCTAGCAGAGGTGCCTTCTTGTTCTGATTGGTTGGATTTTGATGGATCATCAGGGCACAGACTGGACATTTTGTCAGGACATGAATTAAAAGCTTCTGGAATGTAAGGAGAATTTTGTGTAATGACAAAAAGTTTTCTTTAAAAATCACTCAAGAGGAAAAATAGAATTCCAATAAAAGTATGTATATTTTAAAACACCTGTTACAGAGCCAATGAGCATACACATAAACCAGATGTGAAGATGAAGTAAAGACACCATGTCAACTCAAGATCAATTAAGTACTGCTTGCAAAAAATGTAATTAAATCCATCATCATGTTTACAGCAGGACTGAACTGTACATTGCTTTATTGAAATCTATGGCCTGATCAGTGACTATGAACATGACAGTTAGCTGATGTGCTGGTGGATCTCTAGTTGACACTTTCATTAAAGGTGTAGAATCTATGCCAGCTTTTTTAAAAATCAATTGATTCACTTTTAAGTCCAGTAAAGAACTGTAAGGTGCAATATTCTGAGATTTTGATGACACTTCTGATATACATACACACTATGTCCAAAAGTATCCAGACGCTCCTTCTAATCAGTGAATTCAGCTCCTTTAGGGTGCACCCTGTAATGAGGTGGCTTGCCAGAGGAGGGATTTGAACCGAGGCCGTCTGGGTGGTGTTTCAGAGGCCAACTGGGTGAGCCACCACATGGTTTTGTAAGGCAGGACCCAAACGCTAAGCTTCTGTGTGACTGGAAGGTATTATTGAAATAATATATTAAACGGCGGATACCGGGGCTCGAACCCACGCCCCCACCAACTATCACTGCTGCAGAGCCAGAAGTCCAAAGGGGTGGAGCCGGACCTGATCCAACTCCGCCTTTAAACTAGTATGTGTCGCTTACGTTTTCGGCCTACGGCTTATTTCATTGGTCTACCCTGTCACGTTTTTATCGGTGGGAAACCCGCAGGTGTTGCTGGTATTTGTTTTTTTCTCGATGTTGCTCCGTGCTGAACACCACAACACAGCCTTTATAACCGCTCATGATTCATGACGTTCACACTCATTTGTCAAACCTCAAAAAGCTTTTTTCACATTCCGGTACAAAGTCCGTTCTGTAGGCCTACATCTCAAGTGTACTTACGGGTTCTAGTTGAAAACATGAACGTTTTTAAACACTAGAATGCAGTTATGACAGCTCAAAATCACCCACATAACTGTTTTATCAACTTAATCCTGGATTTTCATAATAAAAGTCTTTATAACGACTTTTTTTTTCATTTAAAAGGATTTGGTATTACTGCCACACATTTCCATAAGTCTAATAAAAATGACTCAATAGGCCTAAAAAAATCATTAAATGTTATATACCCTGATAAGCCACTTTATTGGCTCATTCTACCTTGTTTCTACACTCACTGTCCATTTTATCAGCTCCACTCTAGTTAACTCCACTCCAATTAAAACACGACGTGGGAGGAGTTGGATCAGATCCAGCCGAACCCCCTGGACTTTTGGTCCCGCAGTGAGGACAATCTCCAACCCACGCCTCCGCGTTGATAAACCGGCGCTCTACCACTACACTATAGAGGCCATGTCACATGGTGCAGGAAGGCTTCACCTTAAAAGGGAACGCCTGAAAATGGGTGGAAAACAAAAGGCAATATGAAAACCCACCTACTAAGGCTTAGGCGGGAACAGAACAAAGGACGCCAGGGGAAAGACTGGCTCTCTCAAACACTGAGGAAATGATAACTAAAAAACTACTTTCCCAACAGAAGACAATGCCTGAAGGAGAACGAAAAGGAGAAAGAGACAAACTTGTCCCTTCTCTAGCTAGAAATTCTCTAGACCTTCTACCCGAGATTACCAGCCAGCCTGTTCGCCAGAACTCTGAAACAAAGACTCAGCAAAGTGTGTCTTCTTCCCAGCCCTTATAAAGCCCCCTGAGCAGGTGTGGCTCATTTGGCTGGATTGGGTCGTTGACTCCCCCTGGTGGCCGGCGGTGGCCTAGCCCTGGAGCCAACCCTTACACACCCATTGCAGATGCAGGTACTCAATGTCTCTCACACAGCAGAAAGGCACTGGTCAGTAGAATGGGGAACTCTAGAGCAGCCATACATGAGCCTAAGGTCACCATGCCCAATGCCAAGTGTCGGCTAGAGGGGTATAAAGGCCCACAGCATCGGGCTGTGGAGCAGTGGAACTGTGTTCTCTGCAGTGATGGAGCTCCATACTTTTGGCATCCCAGCTAGAAATGTTTTGTTCTAAAATGTTCTGAGAATATTACACACGTTCTATTAATATATTCAGAGGAAAGTTTTTTTTGTTGTTGTTGTTGTCTCTAAAAACATCATCCTATAACACAATCTGTGACAGTGACAACATCCTCAAAACATCCTCCAAATGTTTACGTCTTGGTTAACATGTACCCTCTTAGGAGCATTATTTGAAATGCTAAACATCCTTAAAACATTCTTTGAACGTCAGATTAAAAGGTGTTCTTTAAACATTATTAGAACTTTTAGCTAACATTAGGCAAAGTTATGGGAACGTTCCCTGCTGGCTGGGGATGAGTTGAAGCAATCAAGAACTGATCATCCAACATCAGTACCTGACCTCACTAATGCTCTTGTGGCTGAAAGCAATCAAATCCTCACAGCAATGTTCCAACATCTAGTGAAAAGCCTTCCCAGAACAGTAAAGGCTGTTACTACAGCAAAGAGGAAAAACTCCTTATTAATACCCTTAATTTGAGAAACTGGATAAGCAGGTGTCTACAGACTTGTGTATGTATTGTGTGTATATGATTTATTAAAATCATAAAATGTAAAATGTATACAGTTAAAAACATTTCTGGTCAACATTATTAAGATTGTAAAGAACTTCTGAAATATTGGAATGTGCTAACACATCACAGAAAATGGACAATGCATTCAGTAAAAGTGTGATGAGATTGTAAGGAAATGAAAACACTACTGTGAAGGACAGTATGTAGATCCAGCTTCATTAGTAGCTGCCTGAATCCTTAATCTAAATCTCTGAAAAGCAACAAACAAGATTAAGAAAGTCGTTTCATATCTGAATATGAATATCTGCTATTAGAATATACAGAAGTCTTGCTCTCACCCTCAGGGGTGGTGCAGATGAAGTTGAGTCTCTGATTCTCTGGCAGACCCACTTCTTACTTCCAGACTGCACCGCTCCTGTTCTTTCTCCTCCACTGCAGTCTTCCTCCCCTGTTCCGTTCCCCGGAGCCCAGTTCTGGTAGCACATAGTCGATCCACTCACCCAGAACCAGAAGTTCTGAGCACAGGTGTGACGCAGACCCATCCACACATTAGCAGTGGAGGCATTTTTAGTAAAAAACTCCACCCAGTGCTGAATTTTCTCAGTGTGAACAGAGACCAGATCCACATGATTCTCTCTGCAGTATCTCAGAGCTTCCCACCACGTCCTGTTCTGTTTAATCAGGATTAGTGGAATCTCTAGAGCTGGAAAAGAACAAACATTTTCACATTACATTAGATAAATTAGCCACTTTATTGCTGTTCACACTATTAACTGTGGATTTACTACAAGCCTAAGGTCAATTTCACACTCTGACCATGGAGTCATGGTTCTCCGTGTACAAGAACGTGTCTTGAGGTGGTCTCAATACAGTTCGCATTGTGTACAGTGTGCACTGTGTTTTCAGGGACTGTTTTGTTAGTCCTAGCTGTAAGGGAGGACTAATGGGGTAATATAAGGAGAGTAGGGAGGGTCCTATCTCAAACCTTTTCATGCTGTCATGTCCAAAGTTCAGCAGTGTTCCTGTGTAGCTTGCAAGGTTGATGTTATTAAACTGTGTTAATTCTCATTTGGGGCACATTCATACTCAAAATGTTGTGCACCTTTTACTCTCGATTTGACATGTTTTGTATGCAAAATGGTGTGCAATGGCCTTTGAGTATGTTTCCTTTCATTTGATAGGTGGGTCAGAGGTGTTACCCAACCAGCAGAGACTATAAACCCCACCGTATTAAAAAGGCAGTGCACACAATGGATTCTAATAAAGTCTTCTACAAATGTGGCCCCTGCAGTTTGGTGTACAGAACTATTGAAGATAGAAGGTGTATTTTGAAGTAGTAAACACATATTTAAACCCATTTCATTAAACTCCAAGATTCTGTGAAAAGAATGCCAAGAATGGCCTTCTCAGCTGCCGTAGTTGCAGCACTTGCATAACAACAGCTGCCTGAGGGTTCGCACTATCTTGTAAAGAGAGCAGTGAGGCCATATTACAGCAAAAAGCTATGAGAGCCCCTATGTTTTTACTGTGGTTAAAAGGTGATGCGAGGCACACACATGATCCAGAGCTAAACCCCTACTACAACTGAAACCAGTACTAAAGGAGTTCTAAAGGAGATGAGGTGTAAACAACAAGTGGTGTGAGATCTCATCAGTGCTACAGAAGACCAGAAATCAGCCAACTTACATTTTTTACATTATGTTCATTGCAGGTTTACGTTCCAGCTGTGCGCTTACCATCGGTTGCTTGGCAACAGACATGAGAACTGATTATTGATTAAATAGTTTAGATATCCTAATACAACATACACTCTGGTTCTTCACAACCATGAGCTCTATATGGAACCATCTGCATGCTAAATTGGTTCTTTGCGTGGTAAAATGGTTCTTCAGATTGATGGAGAATGTGTTGTGTATGGTTCTTTATAAAAAGGATTGTCTCGGTCCTAAAATCTGATTGGCTGAGCCGTGTTCAAAGCCACTGTAAAATCCATATACCACTCCTATGACCAGCCCACAACAACTGAACTGTGTATCACTGCACCATGGCATGAAAAAAACCCTGTGTGCTGTTAATGGAATAATCTTTGAATCTCATGCTGCTCACATGGACCAGCGAATATACTGCTGAAGTAAGAACCCATTTTTTTATTTAAACTAAGGGACTGATAACTTATGTTCTTAACTGGAACTAGGCTGGTCAGCGGCAAACCCAGGCTGAATCCCAAACGGCTCTGTATTCCCTAAATAGTGTGCTAGCTATGAAAGTTTAGAAATTCTAGTCTTTACAGCCAAATAGTGCATCATTTATCAAGTGTGGATGTGTCTGAGTCCCAAATGACTATGTTTTAGCTGTATTTTCCACCACTGGGCTGCAGGATCCTGTATTTAAATTCCTATGTAGTGCACTATGTAGGGAGCAGGGAGCCATTTGAGATTCAGCCCTAGCACGAGAAGAGGGGCGCCGCTGGATTAAATGGTGCTAAATAAGATTTGCAGTGGTAATTTGGTGACCAAAATGTACTTATGAAGCAAAAGTTTTTTTTTGCGTTAAACAGTGCTGTGTTGTCATAAGTGCATTCTTATATGACAATATAATATCTTATATGATGATTTTCCCTACTTTTCCCTGCAGTGTGAACGCAGCCTATAATTCACTGTTCTTATCTGCTTATATTAAACCACTGAGTCAGTCTAACTGCTCCAAACACAAACATTAAAAGTGAATAATTAAATCTGTAGCAGACGTGCTACCAGATATAACAGTAATACATCTGATATTGCTCACCTTTGTAGCAGATGAATGGATTTATGTTAAAGCAGTTTGCATCATTTATTTCTAGACCGTATTTCTACACAGTGATCACCCACACCGTTGTTTGGTTCTCGTGGGATCCAGTTGCTGTGTGAAAAGTTACTCCCATCTGACCACATCCAGCTCTAGAAACAAATAATGACTGATCAAGACTGAGTCTGAGTCAAATTGAAACCAGATTAAGACTTTTTCAGTAAAATATACAACCCCATTTCCAAAAAAGGTTGGGATGCTGGGTAAAATGTAAATAAATGTAAATAAAAACAGAATGCAATGATTTGCAAATCTCATAGAACCATATTTTAGTCACAATATAACTCAGAACACATATCAGATGTTGAAAGTGAGACATTTTACCATTTCATGAAAAACATTAACTGATTTTGAACAAAGCTTTAGATAATGTTAATGTTGTAAATGACCAGAACACTAGAAAAACTAGTAAAAACAGAAATTGGATCTTTATCAATATTTAAGTCTGATAGTGCTTATTTCATTATTTTGCTATCCTGGCTCGGTCAGCCAAGCAGAGTGCAGGAGAGAGGCGGAGGCTGTATCGGCAGCGTAGAGATTCAGGTACTTGGCATAAAAAACAAGAGACATCCCCTCCTCAGTCGTGAGACTGGACAGTTTTAAAAATAAATAATATTTTGTTGTGAAACATGTCCTCTGCTGCCTGCTAAATGACATAGTACATTAATTAGTGGGAGTAGAACCTCAGAGCAAGAAGGGCCTGGGTTCGGTTCCCTGGCCGGGCGACCAGGGTCCTCTCTGTGTGCAGTTTGTATGTTCTCCCCGTGTCTGCGTGGGTTTTTTTTAAATTGCCCCTGTGAAAGTGTGTATGATTGTACATGTCTGTATGTTTTGTCCTACGATGGGCTAGCCACCTGTCCGAGGTGTTTCCTGCCTCCTGCCCAATGACCATTGGGATAGGCTCCAGCACCCCCTATGACCCAGGAGGATAAGTGGTTTAGATAATGTGTCTTTACTGGGAAACATATTCAGTGTACTGGACATTTGGACATAGGTGTATGAAATGTGAGACATTTTGAAAAATGAACATGTTTATAATCACCAACATAGCAAGACACAAAGCACACTTTTTCTGTGTTTACTGTATGTACATTTGCATGAAAAGGTTTCTGCACTCTTGGAGCTCTTTAGAAGCTCTGCAGCTCCTAAAATATTAAAAAATTGTCACTGGTGTAACAGATTTGTTATGACAAGGTGTTCTTTTTGAAGAAATATTGACTATACTAAGAGTGTCTTACTTGAAATGCTAGAAAAATTCATTTTTGCACTGATTCTTTATCTCAGTAGTTAAATTTCCATGCTTATCATACAAAAAAGTATATGGAGGCATATTAAAATATATTTAAAAATCTGTATTGTATTTTTTTAGTGCATGTTTATTAAGGAGCTAAGTGGTAACGCCAGTGACAAATTAACTAAAACTTTGTGTTTTACAACAAAATGAATAAAAAAAAAAAACATTTGAAATTAAGCTCTTCTCTTGCATAAGATGTTAATTTTTTAAAAATGCATCCACCTGAATTCCCTCTCCAAATGGAGAATGACTCTTATAATCTTTCCTCTAAATGTACACAATTGCTTACTATGTTGTTCTGTTGAACTTTCTGTCTCAGTCCTATCCAGATACGGCCTGCTGTCCCATTGAGAAAAAATATGACAGCATCCATTTCCTCTTGACTCTTAATGGTAACCAGGTCAGTGAAATTCTCTCTGCAGTATTTCTGAGCGTCGGTCCAGTTCTTAGTTTCGTTCACCACATGAAACTGAGGAGCCCAACAGAAGGAGAGAGTCCACAGAGCTGTAGAGATGAAAGCTCTCATCAGCATGACAGTACAGTAATGAAGCAGCAGAGAGTTTTACAGATGATCATGAAGCTACACTGACCTGAGAAAAGCAGGATCAGATACAGAGCTGAACTCATGACTGTGGAGAACAAGAGAGACACAGTTCACACATTAAACACCTCAACAGTCTTTACTACCAGCACATTAGATCAGGCTGTTTAAGAGACAATATATTTTACTTTATATGGCAAAATATTTATATAAATACTGATGTATTGACAGTCAGTTATAAATAAAGAGGTATCATGGGAGATTACATTTTGTAGCTTTTATATATATTAAATAAAAGCTTGATGTAGTATGTAAACATTGAAAATTTTAAAACGTACTTCACTTCGCTTCATACAATCCATATATGGAGACTGAGCTGCAAAAACAGCTCGTTTAGCCCCGCCCATTCATGGCAAAGTTTCAAAGAGTGTTTCTGTCTGGCAATGCAATCAGAACAGAGCTCATTTACATACATCAGTCTTAAAGGCACACTATCAGAAAAAGGTATCAAACTGTCACTGGGGTCTTTAGTTTCTCTACTTCAGCTACTCTAATTGTACCCTTTCCTGGTGCACAGGCAAAGCAAACTTTCAATCAGGAAATAAAGTTTCTTTATCTGTTATAAAATTATAAAATGAATTATAACATCATAAAATTTAACTTTTAATTGGAACTTTAGCATTTAAGATTTCACTTCACATTGGTAAGAATACTGTTTTTTTTTCCCTGTTCATTTTAATTGCGGTAGCAATTTTTACTGACATGAATTAAAGTTTAACAAATTTGTTTCACACAATAATTAAATTGACATGCTGAACATGCTGAAAGGCTGTTTAAGCTTTTATTTCCTATTTTTCTCTGGGATCTCAGAAATTTTAATTTTATAGAAGTTTACACTTGTAAAAAAATTTAATTTAACCTTTGACTAGTAAGTATCAGTTTTTGCTTGCAAGAAATGAATTTTCACAAGTAAAAATGTCATTTTCACATGTAAACTGAATTCCTTTATAAAAATCCATTGAAAACTGAAAAATAGGATCGATGGTTAAAACTGCTTGCAACTGAATCAATTAGAATCTCAACATGTTAAGTTACTTTTCATTTGTTTAGATTGCAAGCTAACCCTTCTTTCCACACAGGAGGTATTTGTGAAGCCGTTTGATGCTGAAAGAAGAGGCTGTTTTAAGCATGGTGCCAGTCAAGTCTGCCGATCTGAAAACCCGCTCAGGCACGTTAGAAGGTTTCCCAGAGAAAATTACCACCAGAGTGATTCATGCGTTATTTTTTGTGTTATGGATCCTACTGCCGTATGTAAATGATATAAAAAGCAGCAATGTTTCATCACGTAGTAAAACTTGCCAGTAACTGTAGTTTACGAATTAGCAAATGTAATTCTGCCTAGTGTAACGTCAAGGAATAGACTTGCGCAGGTGTGGAAGAATTTGTATAGTATATGTATACCAATTAATACATTATAAATTCATTTACAGGATGTACCCGACCCCCAGTAGGCGTCACACTATGAAAATTATTTCATCCCCTAACTGTGACTTATGTCCGCTCAACGCCTTGGGATAATTTATGCATATGTATTGGGAGCGTCCCCATGTTGTCACTTTCTGGAAGCAAGTATCTTTAACCTTCAGTAACTTGAAATTAGTATCCTACTTTCACAGGCTTTGCTTCTACTTAATGACGACTCCTCCTTGAAGTTGTCTCTGCAGCTGAGACGTATTCTATGGGCTGGTCTCACTGCTGCCAAGAAAATGTTGGCTTTGAGGTGGCAACCTCCACGTTCTTTGGCTTGGCAGCGGTGGGCCAACTCTTCGCTCGAAATTGTTCTGATGGAGGGGTCCGTAGCCCGAATGCATCAGATAAGAGTTTACAAAAAAACTTCTTATTACGAACATCTTATTGACAGATGAGACAAAGATCAATGTGTACCATATGGGAAGGTACACTTTGATGGGAAGAGTATGAAGAAGGGAAGAAGAAGCTCCCAACCGCCTCATCTGTCAAACATGGTGGAGGTAGTCTTATGGTGTGGGCATGTGTGGCTGCCAATGGAACTGCTTCCCTTAAATTTATTGTGGTTGTGATGCTGACAAAAGATGCAGAGTATCTGAGAAGCTGGACATTTATGCAAATATTAAAGCCCACAGGTGGAAAGAGTACCTAAACCAACAAATATCAAATTCACAGTCAAACAAATAAGAGATAAGGATATACAGGAATAACTACTAAGACGGGAAACCCCAGGAGGAAGTGGAAAACCTCCAGAGAAAGAGAGCTATTGTGGAAGAGCAGATGAACAGGTGCTAGTGGTTAATAAACAAAGTGGTACTGAGCTCTGATTGGCCAGTGTGGAGAGGAGCCCTGCATCATGTAAAATCAAAAGAAAACACAGGAAATAGAAAAATAGATGAGATAACATAAAGAATGATGTAGAATCGCACTACAAACATCATTTCACAAACATGTATTCAAAACAGAGAAAAATAAAAATGTAAACATCCCAGATGCGGCCATTTCAGTTATAACAAGAACAAATTTATATTTTTAAAGCAGGTTGTAAGTAAAAACCCAAAGAACCAGTTTACAGTGACGAGCTACAACATGGAACACAGTACAGTCCATTTAGAGATCCAGTAGTATATCAGCTTAAGTAAAGTAAGTAAACCTGTTAATGTTTCACACAAACAAGCTCAGAGAAACGAAACAGAAAAATAATTTAATTTCTTTGAAAATCACCAGAGTCAACAGGTCAGTTTGTATTAATATGACTGACCCAGTGGCTTTAGAACAATTGCTGATATACTAATGGCATGTAAAAAAGTTTAAATTAATAGAATAAGTATATCGCTGCTGTCGGAAGAAAACTCACATCTCCGAAATGGTTACTTTACAGGAGAAGGAAAAAACCTACTTTACTTTTAATGTAAGTCAATGGAACCAGACTTTTTTCCAAGTAAATTTGGGTCATTTTTTTAATCCATTCATCATGAAATTTATGTACAATGTAAAGGGTAACAGGCATTTTCTAATTATGCCAAAAACTGAAAAATGTCAAAAATGGAGATACAAGGTTTTCTTCTGACAACAACTATAGCATTTTCACCTTCATACCTTCATTCTTGACTGTCTAAGTGAAACGAGTACTTCCTCTGCAGAGAACACACTTAAATCTGGCATTTTTTCTGCAAATTTTAGGGCACAATTTCTATTTGTTTGCTGAGTTTAACACAAAAAACTGAACATTAGATTTTAGAAAATCGACAAAAAGTCTTTTGACCAAGGGCGTCAAATTTTGCATACGACTCTAGCCTTAATCCCTGTCTGAAAAACTGACCCTTAATGTAGGTTGCAGTCTAATGACCCACAGCACTGGTTTAAAGTCACAAGCTACAACATGGAACACTGTATATGCAGAGAGCCAGCAGTGTTTCAGCTCCAGTGCTGAGGACCACTGCCCTGACCAGCTTCAGATACTCTCTGTCCCAACACACCTGATCCATCTAATCAGCTACTGACCAAACTCTTCCTGAGCTGGATCAGGTGTGAGTTAAAGTTAAACTGTCTTCTCTTAAAGATATGAAGATGTATAAAAACATACAAATGAATAAAACAAGCTTTTTCTCCTTTTTTGCTTTAAAAATTGAAACAGGAAATAAAGAAAACTTCTTTTCTAAACTGCAAATTAAGAACAAAAGCAACCAGTCTAAAATCAGATTGAAGCTCAATAACAGTGTTTAGAGTCTTAAAGCTGTTTCTTACCTGTTGCTGCTGGTGAAGCTGCTCTATTAGTCTCTGTATCTCCTTCCTGCTGTTGAATGACTGTAACCGACAAGGAAACTAAAGTGAACTTTCTGGGTTTTACGTGATTTACATGACGGCACACTGAACAAGTGCAAATGAACGCACACACAGTGGATTCATACATCACACAAGACATGCAATATTCAAATATAATATTCATATTTATTATTTATTATTTATTTTGAATATTTCTCTCTGGTTAGAAAACCCCAAAGTGCTTGATACAGTAAAAGAAGAAGTAAAACACTGGAAAGATAAAAGGTCTAAATGAAATAACAGCACAGTTGCAAACAAGTACACTAGCCTAAACAAATATGTTTTTAATCTCGATTTAAAAAGTCCTATCAAGCAGGAGTGGACATTGCCTTCTGCCCAACGGACCTGACCGCAATATTTCACATAATGACTTTTAAATATGCAGAGTCTATTAGCCTTGGAGATTTATTTATTCATTTATTTATTTTGCGTTCTTTTTTCCTTTAAACAAACCTGTTTGGCTGGACATCCTGCTGCCATAGATGATGTTCCTTTGGCTGACACTTGAGTGTGGTGTGTGACCACAGTGGAGCTGGACGTAGCACATCCATGTGGCAGGAAATAAACAGGCTTAACAGAAGAGCCACATTTACAGCAAATCACCAAAAGCCTTCAAACTTTGGAAACCTGTGTGCTGATGTATCTCCCCATAACATACAGCAGAGCCTTGATTCAAGACCCGAGTCAGTATAGGCGAGTCTCAAGTCGAGTCCCTAGTCAATAGTCCTAATCCTCAAGTCAGTTTGCTTTCTTCAGCTAATTTAAGGCCACAACACTGAATAATCGTAACAGTACTATGGCCTTTTAATGACAGCATGTTAGTCATGTATATTATTTTTTATTATCTATTTTTTTACCCTTCCAACTAAAATGCAAAATCCATGCTACACAGATAACAATGACAGTCATACTGTATACACAAAGAGTAGTAGCAAAAAACTACACATGAAAAGAATTTTAAAAGTACAACTGAACTTAGTTTAAAAAAAAAAAAGTTATATTTGAAAATGTTTTTTGAGGATTTTTGGGAACATTGGGTGCACAGGATTCAAATAAAAACTAGCTCAGCAATAAAACCAGCTCAGCCAACTAAAAACTAGTTTGAATTGAATTTAAACGACAACAGAAACCAAAATGACCGAACTGAACACAGTTTACAGAAAAGACAGCTAAATGATGGTGAAGCTGGCAAATAGCTGACCTCAGCTTCATATCATCGAAGAATTAGAAGGCATGATGAATGACCAGCAGTGAGGAGCTGAACTTTACCCTCCTCTGCTATCAGTGCAGACTGGCAGGGCCGCCTACAGAGCAGCACTAGTAGCTGTTAATGAAGTAATGTTCTTTTTTATTTGAGGGTCCCATTTCGTAGGGGGAGATTTCCACCACTACCCCTTGTAACTCAGTTCCAAGGGGCAATGAGACACTCAGAAACAGATTTTAAATGCACAGAGCCTTTTATTTTAGAAAATAACTTAAGCAAATATCACAAACAACTAAGAGGAAAAAAATTACTAGATCTAATGTAAAATGATTTTATAGAAGATGTTGTTACTGACACTGTGCTGGTTTAAAACTATTTACTAAATAAATTTACAAAATATAACTAAAGAAAAGAAGGAAAAACAAATTAGGAAATTTGACTGTGAGTGGAAAATTTTTCCCTATTGTCCTGCTTAAACACTGGTGGGCCGCACGGAAAATGCTCAGCAAAACACCAGTGGACCACCAGCAATGCCATCAGCAGGCCAGCAGTGGTCCACTATCCTTCTGCTATCAGGGACCTTATCTATTGTGTAAGCGTCCCGTCAAAATACCAAACCGCACCTTAATGCCAGAGTAACAGCTCTGTAAAGCCTCATAAACGTCTCTCAGCCAAATAATACAAGCACAGGAACACAAGCCTAGTGTGTAGAAACACATGCACTATGTAAACATATTTGCATTAAATTTACATGCATAGTGTTGGTGGAGAGATGCTTTGAGATTCACAATTTCCAGTCTGTACTTTTCCTAATGCATTATGTGTACAAAAGGCAAAGCTGCCACCTGGTGGAACCTTGTAGTGTTGCAGGGTTCAATACAACATGATTCTGCATTGAGCAGCTTTAAGGCAGTCCAGAACACAGTGCTCACTCCACAGTTCACAGTCAGAGCTGTAACACACTTTACTACTGAAATAGCTTTAGTCTTGAACATGGCTCAGATGTTTGTACACGCATTACTGATACAGCATCTCCATCCACATTAAACAGTGTATAATTAAGATATCAAATCTCCTGGTTTTATTCTCTTAACAATCCTGTCTTTAAAGTGCACTAGACAGATAGATAGATAGATAGATAGATAGATAGATAGACAGACAGACAGACAGACAGACAGATAGATAAATAAATAAATAAATAAATAAATAAATAGATAGATAGATAGATAGATAGATAGATAGATAGACAGACAGACAGACAGACAGACAGACAGATAGATAAATAAATAAATAGATAGATAGATAGATAGATAGATAGATAGATAGATAGTTGGTGTAGTGTAGTGGGTAACACCTCTACCTTCTACGCTGTAGACTGGGGTTCAATCCTACACTATACCAATAAGAGTCCTTGGGCAAGACTCCTAACACTACCTTCGTCTACCTGTGTAAACTGATCAAACTGTACGTTGCTCTGGATAAGAGCGTCTGCCAAATGCCATAAATGTAAATGTAGATGGATGGAAGGACAGATAGATGGATGGACAGATGGATGGAAGGACAAATGGATATATAGATAAACAGGCAGATAGATAGATAGACAGACAGACAAATAGATAGATAGACAGACAGATGGATAGATGGACGGAAGGACAAATGGATAGATAGATAAACAGACAGACAGATAGATGGATAGATTGACGGACGGGTGGATGGAAGGACAGATGGATAGATAGATAAACAGACAGATAGATGGACAAACAGATAGATAGATAGAAGGACATGCAGATGGATAAACGGATGGAAGGAGAGATGAATGGGCAGATAGACAGATGGATCGGCTGATGTACATGTTGCGGAAAATTTGATGTTTTGGTTGAACTGCTCCTTCATCATATGCAGCCACCAATCCTGTGAGTTCATTAAAAACACTAACATATTTCATCAGGTGTAAAAAATCGTAAGTGTGGTACAATTGTGCCATTCAGAGCTTGCCAAGTGCTGACATCATCGCCATGCAGACTCACGGGCTTACAGGAAACCGGAAATCGCTCATAAAAGACGGCAGAAATGAGTGCTGAACACCTGACCATTCTGGGTCTGGCACATGTCTGTGAGCGTGCCCAGAATCCAAAGGCTCTGTAGAGTCCACAGCCACAGGGGCCACATGCAGAATAGATCATCACTTACTGACCAAAACACCATCTTTAAGACTAGTCAAAATGCCTTGGCAGAAGGACACGTCCACTGTCCACTCCCCACACTGTCAAACTGTCAGGATTGAGTTTTATTGAAGTGAATTTGGTGATTTCGGCTTTCCATTAAACTCTTTTCACAGGCTGTGCTCTGCTGCCCTCAACACTAAGAGAACACAACGTCCACCTTAAATCAAATGTAGACAAAGAGCTGAACTACTGAAGTACATTGCATAGCTACAAACAGTAGTAGTGACTGTGTAGCAGCCTGAATTGTGTCTGTACTATTGTCCATGTTTGTAGACAACAGTATGTAATACAGTATCAGAAACTACATAAAGTCTAGTTAAGATGATTAAACAACTCAACATGGTTTGACGTGAGTGTGTGATGATTTAGACATGTAGTTGTTTACTCGTTAGCTATATTAGCCTCGTGGCTCCAGCACAAAATGAAAGAAGCAAACGTCGGACACCAAATATGTCTTGGCTGATGAACTCCATTTGGGTTAAGGGGGTAAAAATGTGTCCAATCATGGCAAAAAAAAAACAAAAGCGCTTTCTTCAAAGGCGATGGCCACTGACTGGGGGCAGAAGCTCGGCCTGCTTTGTGGATTGTCTAAGTTGTTGTGGTTTGTGTCCCCTATGAGCTCGTAACTCTACCATTTATGTAAGACTTTTCCCTCCAGCGTTTTGCTGTTGGACACCGAATGATTATAACATACGCATCGGCATGCTGCATGCGTTTACGGCACGTGTTGGTGTTTTCAAGTTTCTGGAGGAAACACGTGTTTATAATGTGTTTAAGAAATGGTATGGGTGGCTCTTGGTGCCTTTTACGCTGCCCAGGAGGGTGAATACAATACTGGTCATAAAGGCAGTGACCTCAAACTGAGATCACTGAGCACAGCAGCACTGCACAGCATACTGTTCCCTTCAGACTCAACTCCACAATTATGTAATGAGCTGAATTACCAAAACACCAAAATCCCCTTCACTGCAAAAAATGGAAAAGCGAAATCATCTTAAATCTAGTCAGTACGTCTAATATTTCTCAGTTTGTGACTGTTTTAAGCTTGTTATAAGATTATTTAAATTATAATTTAGACACTTTTACTTGTTCTTAGCACTTTTAGTGAGTCAAACTGTCTCACTGTATTGGCAGATAATTTTGTTTGTTGTAAGAAATATGTTTGAAACAGGCAAAATTATCTGTCGGTAGCCTAAAGTGAGACAATCTGATTTACTAAAATCACTTAAAACAAGTGAAAAACATCTAGAAATAAGTTAATAATCTTATTATAAGCTTAGACCTATCTCAACTTGAGAAATATGAAATATTTACTAGATTTACGATAATTTTATTCATCAAAATACCGTTTATAGCAGTGTTCAGAACGGAGGAATCACACATCAAGTGCGCACTGCAAAAATTGGTATGTTGGCAAGTGAAATTATCTTAAATCTAGCCGATTTCTCAGTTTGAGATTGTTCTAACCTTCTTATAGGATTATTTAATTTATTTCTAGACATTGATTTATATGTTTTAGGAGCAAATTGTCTCACTATATTGGCAGATAGTTTGGCTTGTTTCAAGCATATTTCTTTCAACAAGCAAAATTATCTGCCAATATAGTGAGTTAATCTGACTTAAATAACTTTTTTTACTAAAATGAGTAAAATTGTCTAATATTAAGTTAGATAATCTTATAATCCATCTCAAACTGAGAAATATTAGATATACAGACACATATTCAAAAGATGTGCCTGGGAAGATTAGTAAGGGATGCTTGATTCCTTGACAGAGCAGTGAGATAATGTTTTCTAACAATTTCCAAAACCAAATAAATAAATAAATAGATAACATCAGCTTTGCATTTGAGGTGTACCTCACCATCAGCTGAATATACACTCCTTAACCCAGGGGCCACAACCTAAATGTTAAGAAGAGCCATTTTGACAAGTTTCAAGAAGAATCAAACCACTTTGGGAGCCACAACATTTCATGTCTATTTTATTTTACGTTTTACCATCTTGGCTGTAAATCTGTCTCAGTATGTGCTGATGTACTAGTACAGGCTAAAATAATGAAAATACAAACTTACTTTGCTCTGCTTTAAGCTTTAGCTCAGCTATAGCCGCTTTTCTCACATCTCCAACAGGAAACTTTTCCTCGAAAGTAGAACAGTTTCTTGTAAAATGTCTCTTAGCATTTGACTTTTTATGAGGCTGAAGTTGCTTCTCATTCGCCAGCTTCTTGTTTGAATTGTCCTGTTCCACCTTAAAGT
The DNA here is from genome assembly GCF_904425465.1 of Colossoma macropomum. NCBI lineage: Eukaryota > Metazoa > Chordata > Actinopteri > Characiformes > Serrasalmidae > Colossoma > Colossoma macropomum. The sequence continues at coordinate 7,107,509 of NW_023494805.1, forward strand.
GAGACTGATATCTACATTGCTATGGTGACCAACAGTCTGCATGCCCACCTTCAGCGTTAAAGAGCAGTTATACATTAACTCCAGCGTTTAAGAGCATTTATTGTTAAAACAGTGTCAGAATGATCAGCAGAGCTTTATTTTACTGCAAAAGAGGATTATTTTATTTTTACCTACAAATCTGATTCTGCTGTGGAGCCACAACAGCACAGTAAAAGAGCCCCATGTGGCTCCGGACCCCTGCCTTAACCAAAGGTTCCCATGTCTGCTCAATGATGAGTCATTTTTGTTCATAGTTTCTGTGAATTTTGTTATCTTGTTATGGGGTTTATGCTATTTACACTGTATTTCACTTTGACACTTTTGTGGTTATATTAACCGTCGGCGCCCTCTTGTGTTTTGCAGTAATGTTTATGGTATAATATGATGAATAGGAACTGGGCAGGCGCCTTCTTATTTCACATAGGCTATGTAAAAACTGAAACCTCCACTCGTGTATGATATAAATACGTCCATCCAGATACTTTATATAACCATTTTTGTTTTCTGTCATTATACCTTAAAAACTTTGGCTCTGTGAGGTTTTTCTCGCTATTACAACATATGATCTTGGACTCGCCTTGCAATTGTTTTCATCCCACTCCAAGACCCACTCCAAAAGCTTTGCACATGGCCATGCAGACGTCCTGTTACGCCACTGTTGAGAGCAACAGTCTAGGTCAGTTTTTGTCTCATGTGTCCAAAGGAATATGATTGTTTTAACAAAAGGCAGCTGATCCTGAATCACCACTCATCCCAGAAAATGTTCCGATCATCTGGTGTCAAAGCCTACCTAACAGGTACCTGGCACTGACCTCTCACAGAGAGAGAGTGGTCAATACTCTGCAGAGTCAGAACCGGCCACGGCCCATGTCTGCGCAGTCTTCACAGGTGAGGCAGCAGCCTAAGCCAACTGTATGCATGTGGCTAGGAGCAAACAATGGAACATATAATTGAAGCTGGTCCCCCCAAAGGCTAGAAGGAGGATTATTTGCCCACCATGATGCCAAAGGACTTTGCATTCAATAAATAAATGAATATATCCCAGAAAAAATGACTGTATCTATGAAAAGACATCAGTTAAGTTCTGGTTCTGGTCAAAAGCAAACATTCAGTGACCAGCATGCTTGTGCATTAGTGTTGAATTAGTGCAGTAAAACCAGAAGAGCTGCTGTTCCACACGTGACTGAGAATGTCCATAAACCCTCATTACAAAGATTAATACACATTTGTTCAGCAGTGTTAAAACCATCAGCACTGGCCTAAAGAAGAAAAAGTGATCTGGTCAGATGAGTCATCCTTCACCGCACTCTCCACAAATGGGAGAGCGCATGTGCAGCATACATCAAGGAGAACAGTACAGGCCTGAATGCTTGACCCCTACCGTAAGGGAGTCTGATGGTTCTGTTATGCTGTGGGCGACATTTTGTCGGCATGATTTGGGTCCATCGTTTCCCATTAGAGCAGTGGTCACCAACACTGGCCCAGGACATCTACCTTCCGGTGGAGTCTAGATCCAAACACAATCTCCCACACCTACTCCAATTAACTTATTCAGAAATCTTTGATTGGCTGGCTGAGAAGTAGTAATACTAAGTAAGTTAACTAAGTAAGTAAGTGCTAAGTAAGTAGTAACTAAGCATGTTAGCTGGAGTTTGGAAACTAAACTCAACAAGAAAGCAGATGTCCAGGAGGAGGGTTGGTGACCACTGCCTTACACTGAAGGTTCACTGCAAATTAATACAAAGTTACTTTGACTGACTGTCTATTGTCTATATAATGAAACGTTATTATTTTGATGGGAGTGGTCTCTTTCAGGATGACAACCCCATCCACAAGGGTCAACGCTGAAGAGTTTGAAAATAATGTAAATTATTCTATGACCTTCACAGTCACCAGATCTAAACCCAGTTGAACATCTATGAGAGATTTTGGATCAAAGCGTTGACCAAAGTGACAGTGCTTTCCACCACCATCGGTAAAGCACCAATTGCGGGAACCTCTTTTGGAAGAATGGTGTTCCTCCCCTCATATACAGTTCCAGAGGAGAATCTACGCCACACATTGAAGGTATTCTGGCAGCTCATGGTGGCCAAACACCTTACTAAACACTTTACATCACCCATCTGTACATCAGCCCACGTCCCCACTCTTACAGATTGGTTTGAGTCTGCAATTCCATCTTTCCACCAATAGTAACTTTTTGTCAAATTTAAATCACGATAAAATATCTCCTCTTTTTCCTACAAACGCAAACGTGGCATGGAGATGAAATGATGAACATACAGTTACAACATGCTACGGAGCCCCGCTGGTGACATAACGCATGGCCATGACTTAGTAAGGCATGGGAACGAGATAATTAAGTCATGGCCATGACTTAGTTGGACATGGGAATGAGATCCTAATGCATGGCCACAACTTAGTAAGGCAAGGGAACAAGATCCTAAAGCGTGGCCACAACTTAGTAAGACATGGGAATGAGATCCTAAGTCATGGCCATGACTTAGTAAGGCATGGGAACAAGATAATTAAGTCGTGGCCACAACTTAGTAAGACATGGGAATGAGATCCTAATGTGTGGCCACAACTTAGTAAGGCATGGGAATGAGATCCTAATGCGTGGCCACAACTTACTAAGGCGTGGGAATGAGATCCTAATGCATGGCCACCACTTAGTAAGGCATGGGAACAAGATAATTACGTCGTGGCCATGACTTAGTTGGACATGGGAATGAGATCCTAATGCATGGCCACAACTTAGTAAGGCATGGGAACATGATCCTAATGTGTGGCCACAACTTAGTAAGGCATGGGAATGAGATCCTAATGTGTGGCCACCGCTTAGTAAGGCATGGGAACAAGATAAGTAAGTCATGGCCACGACTTAGTAAGGCATGGGAACAAGATAAGTAAGTGGTGGCCATGACTTAGTGAGGCATGGGAATGAGATCACAATGCGTGGCCACAATTAAGTAAGGCATGGAAACAGGATAATTAAGTCATGGCCATGACTTAGTAAGACATGGGAATGAGATCCTAATGCATGGCCACAACTTAGTAAGGCACGGGAATAAGATAACTAAGTCATGGCCACAACTTACTAAGGCATGGGAATGAGATCCTAATGCATGGCCACAACAAATGACTTAGTAAGGCATGGGAACAAGATACTTAAGTCGTGGCCTTGACTTAGTAAGGCATGGGAATAAGATAATTAAGTCATGGCCACAACTTAGTAAGGTGTGGGAACGAGATCCAAATGTGTGGCCACAACTTAGTAAGGCGTGAGAACGAGATCCTAATGCATGGCCTTGATTTAGTAAAGCATGAACTCATTCCCACACCTTACTAAATTGTGGCCAGTTCAGGAGCTGGATTGGGAAATGCTGTCTTAGAGACGTCTGGTGATCCACTGCTGTCTGTTCGTGCAGAGAGACGTCTGCTGTTCTCATCAGAGCGTCCGGCTCCAGCTCTCTGCAGAAGCTCAGGCTGCACAGAAGAGCCCTCAGAGGGCATTAGAGCGAGAAAACAACAGCCCCCCGCCCGCCCTGGCCTTACGTAACGGGCACCTCTCCCCACCCAGCTCACGTTTTAGCCCCCGTTAACAGCAGACAGACAGTCACGACGTAAACATGTTTCTCTCCTCGCGCCTCCAGACTTCAGTCGCACGGTCGCAGCATAAAACCCTTTATAGACCCTGTTTACGTTCAGTGGAGCGACTGCTGGAATTTCAGGAGCCTGTATTTACAGACAGTTTAAATCAAGACCCAATGCTGAACCACTTTAACTGGAATTCCAAAACTTTAATAAAGAACCTTAAAGAACGCCCAAGAACCTTACACTTACACAATCACTGGACAAGAGAGAGAGAGGAATGGAGATGGATTAGGATGAGAGAGATAGATAGATAGATAGATAGATAGATAGATAGATAGATAGATAGATAGATAGATAGATAGATAGAAAGCAATCATGAAAAAGAACACAAAGAAAAACAGAGAGAAAGAAAGGAATAGAGAGCAAGACAAAGAGAGAGACGAGTGACAGAGAAAGAAAAGGAAAGAGAAAGAAGGGGAGAAAAAGGGAGATAAAGAGAGAAAAAAGGAGAGAGAAAAAGAAGGAGGGAGAGAGAAACAGTGATAGAGAGAAAACAGAAGGATGAAGAGAGAAACAGAAAAAGGAGAGAGGGAATGAGATCCTGAGCAGGAAAAAAGAAAAGAAAAGAAGAAGAAGAAGAAGAAGATAGATAGATAGATAGATAGATAGATAGATAGATGTAAAGAAAGCAAAGATGAAGAAAAACATAGAAAGAGATAAAAAAAGGCCGGAGAGATAGAAAGAAAAAGAGAACATGAATGAGGGAGAATGGGAGATAGTAAGACAAAGAGGGAGCTTAGTGGATGGTGATTGACTCGTGATTACACCTCCCGAACAGCAGACAGCCTGTAATCTGTTACCACAGTCCCCTCAGCCTGCCAGCGCTCAAAAAACAACCCCTCACCTCCCACCCTGCCCTGAGACAGAGAGAGAGAGAGAGAGAGAGAGAGAGAGAGGGAGAGAGGGAGAGAGGGAGAGGGAGGGAGGGAGAGAGAGAGACAGAGGCTGCCACCTCCAGCACAAACAAACCAGTGAAGTTATGCAACCGTCTCAAATGTGAGAAAAACACAACAGAGCCAGACTGTAATGAAGATGTTCATGTACAGTGCAGAGTACAAGCACTAGAACACGACTGAGTGGCACCAGCTTTGCAGAAGTTGGTACTTAAGTTTGTACTTAAAGTCTTTACTAAGTCCTTAGTCAACACTAATTGGTTTCAACCTATCGTTTTACTAAATATATCTGCGCCACAAATCAGTGTGTCACATCTTAAATACTAACAACTAACTAATGCTTTAACACCATGATCAGCTAATAAACACAGCACCATGGAAGCACAGACAGTATATAAGAGAACAATGTGCACAGGTTTATGGTTTTACTACTGAATTGAACACAACTGAATACCTACAGCCAGTTTGCATCAGTCGATTAGCGACTCCCATCTCTGCCTTTTATATAAGAATTTCTTGTCTCAAGCAAATTAGCCATAAACTTTAAAGACCTCCCCATCATCCAAATGGTACTGAAACTACAAGTAAAACCACAGCACTTTGGCCCAGTCCCATTTCACCCCTCGCCCCTACCACTGAGCCCTTAGCCTTCTGTTTTGCGCGTTCACGTCTAGGGTTAGGGTGTCCCAATTTTTGTTGAGATGGAGGGGTAGGACGAAGTGTTAGGGATACACGGCCCTCCAAACGGAGGTTTTACCAGGAATTACCATCATCCAACATGTGGGTCTTACCCAGGTTCTACTAGCAACCTTAAAGTCTCATCAACAGTTATTTGTCTCAGTAACAGACTGATTCTCTTTGTCTGAATAGTAGTTTGGACACACGACCTCCAAATCACTCATACACGTCTGCTTTTCTGTTCAACGAACAGATCTTTTGGAAAGTTCCTGAACATCCCACAGAGCCGGAGCTCAGTCCACAGAGGGAAATACGGGACAGTAAATCTTCTCTTATGTGCTATTAGTTTTAATGGGCCATTGCGGTGCCCAAAGCTGGGTGTGTAAAAGTGCTTAGTTCGTCTCTCAGAGGGCTGCAGGTCTGAGGTCCGATGCGGGTCCTGAGAGAACCTCACATTTCTTCCTATCATTTGTTTTCACACACTGGGCCTGAGCCATGTGTCGTGATTTCAGCCCCTCTATTCTGGTACAAACACAGTGCTCATCTTTGCAGTTAGCAAAGACGAGGATTTGTTCAGGAGGATTTGGGGTTGAAGGAGAGTCACAAATTAGATCCTAGTAAAGGGCCACATGTAAACACTTCTCAACTATTTAAAAGGGCCCCATTTTTGCTTTTCCTAGTAAAGACTACTTATGTTTTTGTGGTTTATGCCAAAAAAAAGTTTAAAATGAGAAAAACAGATCTGACGGAAACCCTAACCCAGTGTTTAATACTATGAAGGCAATGTTGTAAGAAGGCAGGTGGAAAAGATATGAAATTGTAGTCCATGTTGATGATCAATAGCACGCAGAGGGAGCCTATAAATGACCACAGCTTCTTTGTTTGACTTGCACATTTTCTTCTCAGTAACAGCTACACATCCTTTCAGACCCATAGCGCTGAGCTGCCTGTGGATTTTTTCACGTCTGAAGCTGGTTGATTTTCTCCTCTCTCTCAAAGATGAAAGCTTTCAGTGCTGTTTATCTGATGAGGACAGTTTTGGTGTCTACCAGCTCTTCCAGGTGGATGTTTGGAGTCACACTTTCACTGTATCTCCTGTGAAAATCCTGTTTTTCCACTTGTTTTATTTCCTTTGACTTTCTCCTTCCTTATGCAAGTGGATTATTAGTGAGAGCACATTGCAAAGCAACACCCTAGCAACCACCTCAGATACCATAGCAACTGCCAAGCAACATCTTAGCAGCCACCTGTGATATCATTGCAAACACCTAGCAACACCTTAGCAACCACCTGGGATACCACAGCAACTTCCTAGCAGCCACCTGGGATACCATAGCAACTGCCTAGCAGCACCTCAGCAACCACCTGTGATACCAAAGCAACCGTCTAGCAGCACCGTAGCAACCACCTGGGATACCATTGCAACCTCCTAGCAACACCCTAGCAACCACCTTGGATACCATAGCTACCATCTAGCAACACTTTAGCATCCACCTGTAATACCATAGCGACCACCTAGCAGCACCTTAGCAACCACCTGGGATACCACAGCAATCTCCTAACACCCCCTAAGCAACCACCTGGGATACCATAGCAACCGCCTAACAACACCCTAGCAACCATCTTGGATACCATAGCCACAACCACCTAGCAACATCTCAGCAACCACCGGAATTTCACAGCAACTACCTGTCAACACCTTAGCAACCATATAAAATGCCACACTGGCAACACCTAAGCAACCATTTTCAGATCACTTAAGCTGCACAATCACTGCATTTTCTTCAGGAAGAGCACTGTTCAGTTTTTATATCTAACCTCTTCAGAAACAGCTCTCAAAAATGAATGGCTTGATGGCTGTAAATGAACTAAAGGAAAGGCCACCTCTGACTTTTGCCTAGTACTGTAGTTGGTTATGTATTTTTTCTTGTTTTATTCTTATCTTGTTCCTTTTTTTATAATTTGTATTCAATTTAATTCTGTATTGACAGGTTTGATTCTGCACTTCTGTTTGTTTTGATAAAAATGATTGATAAATATATATATATATATATACATATATATAATTCAAAAAATGATAAAAAAAACAGCAAAAGTGTAAAGGATGCAAAACAAGACTGTATACACAACAATAACTTCACTGATTTCAAATCTTAATAAAATATCACCAACATGGGGGATCTAGAAGTGTTAATAGAAAAAAGACTGTGTTCAAACTACAGTGTCACTCCTAAGCTCCAAGTGTCTACCTTTCTGTCCCTCTCTTTTCTCGCCCTCTTGTACTCCCCCTTCTTGAAGGCCACCTACACATTCTTTCCCCTCCCACCATGCAGGAGCTCATAAATCTGGTCCTCAGAGCCTCACCGAGCTCAGAAAACACAGGCAGAGAAGCAGGTATCTCTTTGGACGATACAAAAAGCTCACAGTAGAGCAGACAGTAATCTACAAGGTCCTGCTAGAAGAACCTAACCTGAAGAGCCTGTGTGGAGCTGCTAGTCCTACTTTTGTTCTCGAACATGTGGGTCCACTTGGCTGTGTTTGTGTGCTGGCTGGTGCTGGGTGGTCAGGGGCAGGACAGAGCCTCATTCCGCAGGTCTGGTGACCGTAACGGCCGCTGCCAGTACACTTTCACCGTGGACAGTCCGGTCGAGTCCAGCTGTCGAAGCTCAATCGGCGGCCCAGAGGCTGAAAACCTCAGTGCTCGCCTCACGCTGCTGGAGGCCGTGGTCAGCAGAGTCCTGGGGGCTGAGGGGCTCACAGAGGCGGCCAGAGAAGCCGCGGACGTCCAGGAGACCAGGCGGCTCGTTCAGGATAAAGAGCAGCTGGACAGGCAGGTGCAGGAGCTCCGCAGACGGGTGGAGGAGCTGACCATGGAGACAGAGAAGCTCAGGGAGAAGCCCTGTCCACTGGTACAGGCTGACCCTACTGACGGCTTTGGAGTTATGAAGGGCAGTGGTGAGTGTTAAAGCTATAGTCTGGGGACAAATCTAATTTAGACAATTTTCAGGTGTCGTCTCATAACTCAAATGCAGTTGATCTGCTAAAATGTGTTTGGTGTGTTCATTCGTTTTGCACTGGAGCTACGAGGCTAATGTAGATAACAAGTATTGGAAGTTTACGCCCTGAAAAACTGTATGCAGTCAGTATGTACACACTTTTTTCCATACTGTCGCTGTCCAAAAATTCAATTTTTAAAATTTTCCTACATTATTTGAGCACACCAGCCTTTATATTGTATAAGAACTTTATGAAGAATGGACCAATAGAAATGCTCCAAAATTGCTGTACAAAGAAAACCATGTATCTCCATTTTTGGCGATTTTTATTTTTCTACATCATTTCATCACACCAGCCGTCCGTTACATTGTGTACAAATTTCATGATGAATGAACCAATAGAAATGCTCTAAAATCACTTGGAATAAAATCTTTTTACATTAACTTACATTAAAGTAAAGAGTGCTTTTACCCTCTCCTCGAAAGTTGCCATTCTGGAGATATTTGTTTTTCTTTGGACAGTGACGATATCTTAGTTCACAACCTAAAAACATTAAAATAAAAATTGTATATATCGTCGCTGTCCAAAGAAAACCATGCATTTATATTTTCGATGATTTTTATTTTTCTATATCATTTTAACGCACCAGGACTGGGTTGCACCAGGTTTGCGTAAGTTTATACTTAAGTTTGGGTGTAAAGTCTTTACTAAGTCCTTAGTTACACTAGTTAGTTTCAAACCATCCTTTTACTAAATCTGGTTGCACCACAAATCCATAAGGCATGTCTTAACTAGTAACAGCTAACTAATGCGTGCGTCGCTTTACCATGACAATAACATGTTCAGAACCAATCAGTAAACCTGCTGCCATGGAAACGCAGCAGCAGTCAGCTCTGACTTCTCCATAGGAAAAATATCCAGCATAGAAGAAAATGGTATGTACAGGTTAAACTGAATAAAACTATTATCTACAGCCGCTGTCTGTTTATTCTATAATATTTCCTTTTGACAACGAAATATGCAGCTTTTTAAATGACAGTTTCTGGCTGACTGACACAACAGCAGCCTCAGTTTAGCGGTTTGGGCAGCTGCTGAGTCTAACTGAGCTGGAGCTGTGTGTGTTTAGCTTCATGCTCGGAGTTTAAACCAGGCCGATGATTAGAGCTGTAAGTAAAATCACAGCATATAGTGTTTAGTATTTTTAGCTTAGTTGACCAAAACAGTCATGTTTTTGGTCTTTTTTGTGTTTTCTACATGGTTTCTGATGGTTTTCCTAAAACTTACACCTGCACAGAGGGAGTTAATTACCACTAATCTCAGCATTAAAACTAGTTTGTGGGCAACTTAGATTTAATAACGCATATACCTGAACTGAGTGAACACTTACGTTACAACTAGCCTCCGTTTGAGTTTATGCACAGCTGGTGCAACTGGCCACAGCTGTCGTTTATGCTGTGTGAAAATTTCATGATGAATGGACCAATAGAAATGCTCCACAATCACTTGGAATAAAACCCCTTTACTTTAACGTACATGAAAAGGTAAGAGTGTTTTCAATCAAACCCAGGGCTTTCTGGCTGTGAGGTAGTGAAGTTAGCTGTTAGGCTGCCTGCTTCACTGACAGAGACTTTTTTGCACAGCTTAGTGTCTGTGTGCTGTGTTTCCACTATAAAGGCAGCCTCTGTTTTTTCTTGTAATGATGATTCATGATATGCACTATGATTGGTGTGGAGGATTTAATGGAAAATATTCTCAGTTAAAGCTTTTTTGGCAGCCATGCTGCTACCCCACAAAAATGATATCACAAAATTTCAAAAAGTGGAAGGGAAATGCCCCCCCACCCTCTGAATTTTCACCAACAGCAGGTGTAAATGGGCTCATATTGTGTCAAATATGTATTAACAGATACATAAAACACCATGTTGTAACACTGCCCAAGCACAAGAAGACGCTCGCGGTTCTTAAAAACAAAAGGCTGTTTAATGAGAGAGGTAAAGATGGAAGGCAGTTTCAGGGCAAATCCAAAATCAGGACCCAAAAACCAGGCCAGAGTCAAAAACCAGAAAAGACAAAAAACATACAGGCAACCAGAGCAAAAGGGCAAATACAAAAAGCAAAATCCACAAAACAGGCAAAGGGTTCAAAACGCAAGTCAAAAGATCAGAATAACAACTCAGTAAACCAGGGAAATGGCAATACCTCGCAATGAGGAGAGCACACCGAAGACTATTTAAAGTCTGAGACAAACAGACACAGGTGAATCGCATTAGAACTCAGGTGACTGAGAACGAGGCAGTTGCACGTGATTGGAGGAACTGGTGACATCATAGGGACTGGAATTATGGGAAATGGAGTCCTGGAGCGTGCTAGGCAAGGAAGGAGAACCCGGAAGCGCGACACGTGTTGATTTTAGAGAGAGATTCCCAGAAATGATTTTGTTAAACGGCACAAGAGATCTGAAATTTATAGCAAGAGATGTAGTCCATGGTCCGATGCTATTTCTTATTTTTACTCCTACCCTTTGTTTTCGAGTGTCAACTTGCCCCTTGGAACTGAGTTACAGGGGCTAGTGGTTGAAATCTTCCTCTATGAAATGGGACCCTCAAATAAAGAAGAACATTACTTCATTAACAGGCTACAAGCGCTGCTCTGTAGGCGACCCTGCCAGTCTGCAGTGATAGCAGGCCCACCCCTAATTCTTCAGTGATATGAAGCTGAACTCAGCTATTCACCAGCTTCTTGTTCAAGTTTTCATGTTCCACCTTAAATGCCACCAAACGGAGGGGTAGGGCTAAGAGCAAGGGGTGAAATCTCTCCTTTAGTACTCTGTCAATCACATGTGGCTGTGTTTTCGGACAGATTCGTGGAGGTATACATGTTTGTTTTTATGCTGAATTTGTAGCTGCCTATTAATATTTCCCTGGAATAGCACAGGCAAGATTTCGGAAGCATTGCTTCGTCATCTGTCGTTTACACTTTGTACTGGAGATATAAATACAAGCAGCTTAAAGTTTAATCCTTTAACGAAAGCTTACAGACATTATGTGTGGAGGCGTTACGAGGTGAGACTTTGTATTCAGTTATACTGGCCATATAAGATGCATCCTGAACATTAATATTAATAACATGAGCCCAGGTGACTCATTCTGGTCTGTCACAATGACTGTGGCATGTTTAAAGCATAATAATCACTGCATTTGGTGTTGCAGAACTGAAAAGATAACCAGTATTACTCACAGATGTATAATTTAGAGCCATGTCAGCACTAACAGTTGATTCATATTTTCTGATACCCACTGTTAGTGTCTGTGTCTTGTTTTGGCCTACACTGTAATCCTCTACACTTAATTACAGAGCAAGTGAATTCAGGGCAAACTCTAACCTCTGCTTGGCAGCGGGTCTCACACACTAGATCTAGAAGCCACTGCTGAAGAGCGCTGTGAACGTTACAGAAGAGCTTACGTAATGTCTGTTTCTCCTCCAGGGCCCGTCACTAATGGTGAATTCCAGGAGCTGAAGGCTGAGCTGTCTGAGCTTCCAGCGCCTGCTAAAGTTCGAGAGAACGTCCAGAACAACACAGGTTTGGAGAAATCAGGTGATCAGTTTAAACGGCTCATGTAAATTTGGTTTGAGCCCTGGAGACTAACACCCTGAGCAACAAGCAGTAACATACAATACTAGAGTTATTAATGCTGTTCTATTTAGTCTAATGAGAAATCAGAGTGTGCAACTTTGTTTTTGTCATAATATGAACATTTTAGTTATTAGTTTCAGAATATTTGATGAGATCAAACTGATAAACCAGACTGATTACATTTTTTTTTACTGTATAATCAAGATTTTTAAGGAAAAACATTTATTGACAAGCTAAGCAGAAGCTTCAGTGGTTTCAGTTTTAGTGGTGCTTGCTAGCTAGGCTAACATCATAAGCTACATGGCTAGCTACTGTAACATGCTTTAAAAAAGGACTTATTTTTCCCACTAACACTGGAGCGCACAGCACACATAGTGGTACCCAGACCAGGAGTTACATGATGCAGACCAGCCCACCCCAACCTCTACATACACACACAATCACACATATGATCATCTTTATTTATCTATTATTTATGTGCTACACTGAGATAACCAAGGTGCCTATGGTAGTGATAACAAAGACTGGTGGAGGCTTTTATCTATAATGTGACATAATCATGACAGTCAATATGCTACAAACTAATGCTAGCTAAGAAAGAAGTTCTCACTTCTCACCTGCTCGGATATGTCCTCATCCTCCTTAAGTAGCTTTTTCTTTCTTGCTTTCTTGGTGCCATCTTGGGTTTTTTGCTGGTGCCACTATCCATCTTTAATTACTCACAAATGAAAATTATTCACAAATGAAAAAAGTAATGAACTCTATAGGGCACTGCCTCCTGTCAGCCAGTACCAGATTCACACCATCATGCTCAATTTGGTATACTAATTTCACAAGGCTGATATTAGCTCCTTATTTCCGAATTTCCATTCCACCTTAAAAGGCGCCATAGTTAGACACAGTGTCCAGTTATCAGAATGTAATGGCTACAACATTTAAGGAGGAACAGCAAATAAACAATAAGAAGCTAACTTCAGCTTCATCTAAACTCTATCCACGGTATTAGCTACAATCTGCGAACCGGAGCAGGACCAATTGAGTTGGGGGGCGCTGCTTTAACTCTTAAATTACTTCACATGTACACTTGGATGTAATGTTTATTGTTTATCTGAGTGTTCTCGTGTGTAGTTTATACATTAGGTCATAGAAACCAGCCCTAATTACTCATAAATTATACCAGATCTACCCTATGTTATCTTCCATTCTCATAAAAAATTAATATAATTTTAACTTAATAATATAAATTTACATCATTTGACTAATACTAAATTACAATTTCTTATTAAACTGAATGGGATGTTTTTTACCAGTGCTCTGTCCAAGTTCACAACAATAGTCACAATAGTGCATTGGTGAGCACAGAATGATCAATTAAAGAAAACCTAAGCACATTTTAAAGCACACATTCCATAAGGGACCTAGAAAGTTTAACAACTATTCTCTCTCTCTGTATGTATGAAAAGGTTGCGGGGAACTCGTTTCTGTAGGAGAACCTGAGACCCATCAAAAGGCAGAAAGCATCACTGGAAAATACGGGATGTGGTTCCAGGACCCCGTGGCTACAGGACGTCCTTACGGCCCGAATACGGTGTGGCGCATCAATGCTGTGGGCAAAGACGTGAAAGAGCTGTACGCCTACGAGAACCTGGAACAGCTAGCCCGAGGCTTCCCCATGAAGGTGGTGGTCCTGCCAGAGCCAGTGGAGAGCACAGGGGCCACCGTGTACCGGGGCTACTTGTACTACCAGCAAAGACGAAGCCCCACCCTGCTGCGTTTTGACCTGGCCTCTGAGAAGATTGTGGCCCGAAAGGACCTGCCCCAGGCCGGCTTCCATGGCAAGTACCCCTACTCTTGGGGCGGCTACACTGACATCGACCTGGCTGTGGACGAGCAGGGCCTGTGGGCAATCTACAGCACGGACAAGGCCGGGGGAGCCATAGTGCTGTCCCAACTAGATCCTGAGAGTCTGGAGGTGATCAGGAGCTGGAAGACCAATGTAAGGAAGAACAAGGTGGCCAACGCCTTCATGATCTGTGGAAGGCTGTACACAGTAGCCAGCTACAGCACCAACACCACCACGGTCAACTACACCTTCGATACAGCCAGTGGGAAGAGCAAGATGCTGGATGTGCCCTTCCACAATCGCTACCGTTACAACAGCATGATTGACTACAACTACGCCAAGAAAAAACTGTTCGCCTGGGACAACTTCCACATGGTCACCTACGAAGTCAAACTTGGGGGCTTCTAAGAGAGGATCCAGAATGATGCAGATCTTGTATGCCAGTGGTTCCCAATACCGGTCCTGGAAGACCCTTGCCCTGCAGATTTCTGGTCAAGGTCGGAAAATTGTCATCATAACCACCAATTATTTGCATTTAGGTGGTCCTTGGTAACTGGCAAACTTGTTACATGAACAACACATATAAGCACTGGGATGGACCAATGACATCACTCACTACAAAAAAATGACAACTTATGTATTGTTATTTGCTAGCTGCTTTTGTTGGAACCTGCCTATTTACTACAGATAGGCATGATGGAACAGTCTTGGCCAAATTGTAAACATGCTACAGTGGTCTCTAAAGTGGGATTTTCTGGTTTAAAGACTAGAAATACCTCCTTCTGGTGATGTATCATGAAGGTAGTAGGAAAAACCACCTACCGGGGGCAGGTTAATTTTTCTTTCTTTGTAAACTGGTGAATGCAGAAGAAAAGCAGATAGCTAACAATACTGTTAGGAACCCAAATATCTTACTGCAAATAACTGTAGTAAATGACTTCAAATCATTACAATGAACAGAAGTGACTACTCAAACAACAGAAATGACTCATCAGACAAGGAGCACAACAAGCTAAAAGCTAAAATTAGCGAGGTAGCCAGCTTTCTAGATACCTTACTTCAGTTTGGCTCAGTTCTTTAGCTGGAGAGGTAAAAAACTTGTCTCTGGCATCCATTTTGCACTGGATAAAGAAAGAATCACTGTTTTCTTTACAATTTTGTTTGATGATTGAAGTAAAAGTTAGACTAATGGCTGCATTTATAGTTCAGTAGCTAGCAGTCAGGATTGGCTGACACCACAGGGATTCCCAGTGGCTGTGTAATGTATTCACATGATGCATTCTGGGTATTGTAGTGAAAGCACAGTGATGGAAGAAAACATGAAACCAAAAAAATCATGAATTCTGTCAAATTGATATAGGATATAATTCTGTCCACAATACTACATAACATGACAATATACTAAACTCTAGTTTCAGGCCGGATAGTTTGGTCTACCATGTTCTACGTTACATGCTACGTTATATGCTACTCATAAACTCGAAAGACGTGGGACTTGCCTATGTTTACTACTTCAATGTACAGCTTAGTGAAGTGCAGTTTCCTTGCTATAACTCGGAAATTCACATGGTTACAAAGACCAAAACAGCTTCACTTAAACTCAGAAAAGGCTCATAAATAAACCAACTATTTAGAGCAGATATGTTAGAGCAGGGATAACAAGGCTACTTCAGCACCAGGGTTGGGAACCACTGCTGTCTGGAACAGAATCATGGATACAAGCGCACTTACACAGCACCTTGAACAGCATTCACCCTTAAACACTTCTTTAATCTTTAATCTTTCATCTGTATCAATCTACAGCTCAAGGCTTGACAGGTTACTGGGGGAAAATATCCTAATTAAATCGGAGACAGATTTCATGCTTGAGGCTAAATATGTTTTTTTTTTCAATGTGCACTCATTAAAATGAGTAACAACAAAACACAGAACTCACAGCTACACATACGAATTTGTTTCAGATCACTGACAGATGAGAGGAAGCTGTTTCTGTATTCATTGTGTTTAAGCATGTACAGTCATGTGTAAAAGTCACTGGTCAAACTAAAAGTTTTGCCGATTTTCTAAGTGAATATCCTCTACAGAGAACAAACTTAAGTATGGCATTTTTATGCACATTTTAGTGCACGAAAAACATTCATTCATTCGTCTTCTTAAACTGCTTGATCCAGCTAGGGTCACAATAGCAATAGACAAAATGTGCCATAATGTTTGCACAGGCCACATTTTATGCTTTATTTCCCCCAATGTGTTAAATTCAGCAAATAAACAGTAATTGTATATTAAAATGTGCAGAAGTGTGTTCTCTGTAGAGGATGTGTAACTTATTTTCACCCAGAAAATCAATAAATTCATGCCATTTGACCAGTGATATTCAAACTATTGTATACGACTGTATTTACGACTGTATGCTTAGAGAAATTGTCTTCAGGTAAAAGGATACCAGCTTCAACATTAAAACATTTATTGTAAATATACTGTTTCATAAAATATATTTTCTCTGCATATAAGCGTCTTTGTAAATATATTTCAAAACATATTGTAAAATATTTATGTATTTGCCACATTAGCACTGATACTTTGTTCCCTAATGATATATTTTCAAAAATAAAAGCTCAAACTTTAACCAAGTGCATCAGACTTTGTTTGCTTTTCACTCACACAGAATAAGATGTAATTGTCTATGTG
This sequence comes from Colossoma macropomum, assembly GCF_904425465.1. Taxonomy (NCBI): domain Eukaryota; kingdom Metazoa; phylum Chordata; class Actinopteri; order Characiformes; family Serrasalmidae; genus Colossoma; species Colossoma macropomum. The sequence continues at coordinate 7,123,938 of NW_023494805.1, forward strand.
TTACACAATAGAAATACACAGTGGGGACACACAACTTCATCTTTCCATCTTCATCAAGTCCATAAGTCTGTGTTGGTGTTTCGGCGCCATCTACTGCACCGGAATATAAATGCACATACGAAGTGTCCCCATTCAGCCTCATATCTGCATAAGTAAATTTAACTGTTAACAAGCTGTTAAATTCATGCATAAACCCAAACGGTTGCTCTCAACAGTGTATTCATTTCTTACACTGGAAGGTAATTTTGGGAACCCAGAGCAGAGATTCTAGCGGTGGACACGTTGCGATCTCAGGTGCTGCAGAATAAAAGCAGATATCCAACCCACCCATCTGGTGTCCCATCAGGTTGGGCAAAGAGGTCACTCCTCATGAAGACAGCAAACAGATCTTCTTTTCACAGAAAATGGAAGTTTTTGATAAAAAATATTATTAAATGTTGTCAAGTCCGACTCCTGGTGACCATACAGGTAGTTTTTCTCCAGAATATCCTGTTTCTTCTAAACGTATCATCCATCTTGTAGCTGACCGTCCTCTTCCTCTTTTACCTCCAACTTTTCCAACAATAATGCTCTTTTCCAATGAACTGGTTCTTCTCAGAATATGTCCAAAAGTAAGATCTTCATTTTGGTTATCTGGGCTTTGAGTGAGAGATGAGGCTTGATTTATTATCTTTGTTGCCCAAGGCTCCTTTCAGCAACACCAAAGTTCATAAAAATCGCTTGTTTATTGTCCAGCTTTCACACCTATAAAGAACCACAGAGATGATCACAGCCTGGACAGTTCGGATCTTTGTTTGTAGAGACAATTTGTTGCTTTTGAAGATCTTTTCAAGCTCATTCATCTTTGTTCTGGAGAATCTTCTAGATGATGTACGTTCATATTTTCAGGTGGCGCAATGTTCAATGTTCAAGCCGCAGCATGAAATTTGAGTTTTACATTACGTTTATGTTATGTCTTCTTCTGTGAGTTTACTGGCTGGTCGCAAAGCATAAATCCGATTACTGTCTGAGTCACGCAGACCGAGTTTCCCCATTATCTGATTACTCAAGTGCATGTAAACGCGTTGATTGGAATACTGACAAAATCTGATCTTCTGCAGTTATCAGATTATCGAAGTGCATGTAAACACACTCAGTGTCTGTTTGTCCATTTTCTGGCTTGTTGATCAGTGTAGAGATTCTTCATTAGGAAGATAAGATGCTCTAGTACAGATTATTACATTTCAATTAATTCATTTATGAAATAATATCAATTAAAGCAAATTGTGATACTGAACTGTACTGAACAGGATGTAAACTGGTTTGTGTTATCCTGCTTAAAGTATGCCAACTCAGTAAAATTAGATAAAAACAAAGGAAAAAAACAAAACAAAAACAAAACTGCTTTTGCATTGCAAATATTGTGCCCAGGAATTTATATGGTTTGAAACTATTAAAGTTGTTTAGATGTTGAAATATCATCATCATCATCATCGTCATTAACCGCTTAGTCCAGCTAGGGTCGCGGTAGCAGTTGGGAGAGCAGAGAATCCCAGGCGACCCTGTCCCCCGCAACTTCCTCCAGCTCATTCCCGGGGACCCCCAGCCCCTCCCAGGCCAACCTGGAGAAATAATCCCTCCAGCGCGTCCTAGGACGACCCCAGGGTCTTGTCCCGGTAGGCCGTGCCTGGTACACCCCCACCGGGAGGCATCCAGGGGGCATCCTGATCAGATGCCCGAACCACCTCAGCTGGCTCCTCTCAATGCGGAGGAGTAGCAGCTCTACTCTGAGCTCCTCCCGGATGGCCGAGCTCCTCACCCTATCCAATAGAGTGTAGCCCACCACCCTGCAAAGAAAGCTCATTTCCACCGCTTGTATTCGCGATCTCATTCTTTCAGTGATTACCTAGAGCTCATGACCATAGGTGAGGGTCGGGATGTAGACTGACCGGTAAACAGAGAGCTTCGCCATACGGCTCAGCTCCCTCTACACCACTACAGTCCAGTATAGCGACCGCATTACTGCTGCCGCCTGTCCCAGCCTGCGGTCGATCTCACGGTCCCTCTTCCCATCACTCGTGAACAAGACCCCGAGATACTCAAACTCCTCCACCTGGGGCAGGTCCTTTTCCCTTACCTGGAGTGGGCATGCCATCCTTTTGAAATTTTTGTTGTCCTTTTGTTGAAATATCAGAGGTTTTATTTTGAAGTATATTTTTCCATCAATTTGCTATTTATGAACACATTAAGTGCAGATTTAAATACAAAACCATACAAACATTTGCTCATAAAATGAAATTTGTTCTGTTCATAAAAGTGTCGGGAGCAGTGATTCAAAAAGAAAAGTCCAACATTTTTTGGGATTTCGACATTTGGGATCTTCTAGTACTATAGTGCCAGTGAGGACACACTTAAAGTGAAGGCACTGTTTTGCTTTAGGGCTCACATATCCATAAATATGACAAACTTCAGTCTCCTAATACCATATAATATATGTGCTAAGAAGCCTAAATTCACTTCAAAATCATATATCAATATGTTGTGCGTGGTGACAGTAACTAACAGTGCATGACATGCTGATTTGATTCAAAGTCTCAGTTCCTCAGTCATTCGGAGTGACCTGCCTCATCATCGTCTCAGTTTCTGAGTCTTTCAGAGTCACCTGGCTGCTCCCCAGCACGGTCAGCACGATGTCCTGCAGCCAGTCGATGGGCACCCAGCACCTTTCCACCAGCCTGTACTGGCAGTAGCCCATGGCCAGGGCCAGGGTCACCCCGCTGACGTTGTGCTGCCCGAGCAGGACCTGAGAGAGACCCATCAGAGCCGCCCAGACCAGCAGCAGAGCACGCACAGGAGCGTCCAGCAGCAGGCGAGCGTGCAGGAAACAGGCACACATGGCGGCCCGTGTAGCGTGGCCTGATGGGAAGGAGTAGCGAGGATGAGGAGGGAGGGTAGCAAACATCTCTGAGCTGTGATAACGGATGAAAGCCTTCACGACTCTTACCAGGATGTGGTCTAGTAATAATGCTAGAAAGAGAGAAAGAGAGAGAGAGAAAGGGTTTGGATAAGTTCATACATTCAGATATTGTTTGCTAATAGAAACTCACTCTGTAACCCAGAAAGATGAAAGTGGGCTGTGTCTCAGTTCTCTTACTCGTTCCATGCGTAGTGCATTAGTACACAGTGAATGTGTATTTGGGCACTGGCTATTGTGGAGGCTATTTTCAGCAGTGTTTCAAACACTTCTTCCTCACTGGCTATATATAAACATGTAAAAGAGAGACAGTTGGGAGACCGTTTTATGTTCTTTACTGTTTGTGGTAGGTGAGTTAGCTAAATTTGTCTGGCCCTTGTATACAGCTGAGTCCACTGACCAGATCTGGCCCACACACTGCAAGGCGAACAGTACCAATCTGGCCCAAGTCTGGCCTGACTTCATCGTTGGTTCACACCAATCATGCCAGAATTGGCCCACAAACATAGATATCTGTCCCTATTCAGTCCTCCATGCTTAACACCTACACGGGTCATATATGATGAAAGCCAGAATTGGCCCAGAATTGCCTGTTATCTGGGTACCTAGCTTGTAAACTGCTATGTTATGCATCTTTATATTGTGCTTGGTCATACTGTCATTTCTGAGCTGGCATACAGTCACACATTGCATTACATAGTCACATTTAATGTGATTATTTCACTTCCTAAGTAGCTTCTCTTCATTTAATTAACACCACTAGCATAACGCTAGAGCTGCTAAAGCGTTTCTGTTCTGTTAGCACCATGCTAACAGAGGCACATGTAGACATTTCATGACAGCTGTAGCTAAAACATGGCCAACTAATGCATGAAACCTGTTAGCCTACTGAATATTTCTGAAGAAGCCTTTTAGCCTGTTAGCCTCATAGTCTGCTGACCAGGATGGCCGTTTCTGTCATGTTTTGTTCATAAAAAATGGATAAAATGCAATATTTCTGAAATACTGCGTGTTGTAGATCAGTCTGTGAGGTAGCTATAGCTTTTAGGTAGGTGATTCCACAACTGGGGTACCATTTAGCTCTTATAACACTTAAATAAAAATGTATATATATTCAATTTCAGCACTGAATATAAGAACACTTGCATTTAACCACTCCAAAAAAAAGAAAAAAGATTACATTTCAAGCCAAGGCAAGTTTATTATACAGCATATCAACTTACATAAAATGAGATACATCAAATCAGAGAGATAAATGTAACTGCTTAGCTAAGTAGCTAGCAGGCTAATATGATAGCTATTTTTTTTTTTTACAATGAAACACTTTATACTGATTATTTCCCACTTGTAGCTCACTTGGAGAAATTCTGTAAATGCAGATTCTGATTATCTTTTCATATCATATTTGTGTTTCTAAGTAGAAGAGGAGATATTTTACTATAATTTTAAAGTGTTGAAAATTACCGTCTTGTTTTGTTGAAATATAAAAGCATTGGTACCACTTTAAAATAAGACTAGCCTTATAAAGCATTCACGAATGGTTTAAACTGAGTTTATTAATGGTTATTAATTAGGCCTTAAAGACCTTAAAATCATTAATAAGCAGTTCATAGGGCAGTGTGGGGAACAATGAACTAACACAGACTTTTTACATTGTTATAGAAGGTCAAGCAGCTCGTGCTTCTGGCCACATTACCACATCTCCTACTCACGGTCTGACGCAAAAACTCAGAGTGATTCGTCAGCGTTTCAAAGAGATCTGTGCCAAAGACTGTTTTCAGGGCATGTAAGTCATTTTTTTCAATGCACGTTTTTTTCTGATACTGAGCTGTTTGTGTAAATCACAAAACCCAGCCTTACATTATTTAATCATCATCTTGTTGCCGACAACACACCATCATTTTGAAATGTGACAAACTCAAAGCAAGTGCCAGCTAGGCTTAAGTACAGCCTCCGTACTGCGGGGTTAGTAACAACATGGTGTTACAACTAAGCTAACTTTAGTAAACAAAGACAAATAAAGTACATTTTCTCTTTTTGTTTCATATGTTTACACAGATTTTAAGATGTAAAAGAAAAAAAAACATCTGAAAAGAGGGATTTACTTCTACTTTATTAGTATCTTTCAGATGTCAGTATTTTGTTTTTACATAATTATATTAATGAAATTGACAGTAACAGCTGGTAAACCTGTAGTTATTCAGAAACAGTGTTCCATATTTTACTGATGTGTGATGTTTTTTATTTTCCCACACTGGACAAAAATAAACTGTCATTATTTGACACACAGTCTCATGTCAGTGTTCATATAAAATTTGATGTGTGTGTATCTATCAATTGATATGTCTGTCTGTGTTATAGATAAAACCCTGTATCTCCATTTTTTGTTGTTTTTCAGTTTTTGGCACATTTTGAAAATGCCTGTTGTCCTTTACATTGTGTGTAAATTTCATGATAAATGGACCAAAAGAAACGACCCAAAATTACTCTGAAAAAAATCTGGTTCCTTTGACTTACATTAAAAGTAAAGCATGTCTCTTCCTTCTCCTGTAAAGTTACGATTTTGGAGATACGAGGTTTTCTTCCGACAACAGCGATATACTGCAGTTTGGTTGGAAAATATATTTGTTTCTTACAACATAGAATTATATTGAATTAACTTTGCACTAATTCATCAGACTTTTCTATCAGGTGTTACAACGAACCCTCTGTCTGTTACAGTTATTGTAACACTGCACTTCCCGTCATTTTCGGTGGAATTGTACATGAACGGTAGGCATTAGAAACAATGTTTAAATGTTCATTTATAGCAGAGATGCATATGTTGCTTGTATAAAAATATAATTACTCCAGCTTAAATATTTTTAAAGTTATTCAACAAAAAAACAAAATGAGTTAGGCTGTGCCCCACCTGCCCTACATAAAAATGGCAACAATGACCTGCTGAATGCCTAAAAGTGAACCCTCTTTCATTTTTAAAGTGTTTATGTCTAACTGTCTAAGGGTTTATACCTAACTAATAACCATTGACAACCTAAGTTCAAACCATTCATACACGCTTTATAAAGGCAGTCTTATTTTAAATTGGTACCAAAGCATCAGCATTGGTACCAATTGACATTTTTGCCAAGTTTATGCCATTTTTTTTATAAAGAAACAAATGGGAAAATAAGAAGATTCAAACCTGCTGATACAGAATATAAAGCAAATTTAAATACAATTCATTCTGTAACTAACTATGTAATTAACTAGGTGATAATAACAATATTAATAACTCAATAAGGCAATTATAACAAAAGACTGCAAGAGTTAACACTGATTATAGTATCATATTCCAAAAGGTACAGTAATGAAATCTGGAGGCATTTTTAGGAGTCTGACACTGACTCTTCCCAGAGTAGTGACTCTACAATTCCCAAAGGTGACTGTGTATTTTGGGGTGAGCAGAGGAGGCATTTTTTCCATTGCCGTGTCCTCTGTTCTCCCTGCAGCTGCCTGGGGCTGCGCACGCACGGTGCTGTGATAAAAATGGACACTGGCCACCGGCCACAAGTCCACAGCTGAAGTTATCTAAATATTGCTGGTAATGGCCAAAGGCACTCTTGGACAGTTTAATGGAAACAGTTCATGTCAAAGTCTAGGCTTGAAAGGGTTCTTAACTGAGGAGCTTCATTCACTGAGTAGTGTATTCCTGGACTGGGTACAACTCATATATGCAAAACTGCCTCACTGTGTGCAAAGACAACCGGCATTGTCTACTGTACATCAGCACACCAACCAACGCTGCTTACATTTGACTTGCAAAGCATTACATATTTCAGACCTTTGTTCTAAATGATTACTGATGTCTAGAAACACTCAGGGAAATGTACTGTAACCAGACAATACATCAGAGAGAGAGAGAGAGAGAGAGAGAGAGAGAGAGAGAGACAGAAGGTCAAAACAAAAAAAAAGCTTCTCTTCCCAGATATATTTAAGTATAATGAGAAATAATATGCTTTGAAATTCTCAGAAAAGTCCAAATCCATTGAAACTGTATATAAGTAAGACAGACTGATAGATAGATAGATAGATAGATAGATAGATAGATAGATAGATAGATGGGCGGACGGATGGAGAGACATAGATTGATAAATACATAGAGAGATAGACGGATGGACGGATAGATGGACGGGTGGACAGACTGATAGATGGACAGACAGACAGATGAACAACATACAGATAGATAGATTCTAGATAGAAGGTTGGATGGATGGATGGATGGATGGATGGATAGATGGGCAGACGGATAGACAGACATATAGACAGATTGATAGATGGACAGACAGACGGATGTATGGACACACAGACAAAAACATAGATAGATAGACAGATAGATAGATAGATAGATAGATAGATAGATAGATAGACAGATAGACAGACATATGATGTCCTCAGTTTGTCCTGTACAGTGGGAATGGGACCAGTCTTACCCATCAGCAGGTTGATGATGAGCTCCTGCTCCTCGGCTGTCCGGCTGGTCAGTAACAGGTACACGGCGCTGCTGACCCACGGTGTCCGGTGAGCTGAGAGCTCCAGCAGCTTCACCAGCGGCCGGATGCCCCCCAGCAGCGAGTCCTCCGCGGCGCAGACCCCCAGGCGGCGGGACAGCCACAGATCCACAGCCATCAGAGAGCGCAGCGCCACGGCGGCGAAGGGCTGACTGAGGCGCCGGGAGCTCAGAGCTCCACCGGCCGGACACGAGCAGCTGGAGGCCCGCCTGCGCGAGGAGGAGCCCGGCTCACACCTGCTGCCGTTCGCCCAGCTGCTCCGTCTGGCTCCAGGAGACGGCATGAGGGACGGTGGAGGCAAAGCGAGACCGAGAGCGAAGTGTCCAGAGGGTTTGGGGTAATCCTGCTTCAAAACACAAACACAAAAGACCTTTGACGCGCTATGGTAACTTTCTGGCCTGCGCCATCCCCTCCACACCGGTCAGGAAAGTAGTGCTGCTCAGATGAAGAGAATGGAGGTGACTGGTTTCAGTCACGTGATCAGGGCACCTAAATGGACACACGAGCTCTAAAAAGTTGCACTGAACTTTAGCATTGCAGTGAGCTGGGCTTCAGTCAGAGGAGAGAGAGACAGATACACTATGAGTCCAGATGTATCCAGACACTCATTCTGATTAGTGAATTCTGCCACTCTAAAGGGAAACTCCACTGATTTTTCCAAATTTCTGAATATTTCAGTGGTTGAAATGTAAACAAAGGCATTCAGAGTGGTTTGTTGTGAAATTGTTCATTGTAGAGAAACTTACTGACTCAGATTTCTTTACAGTGGTAGTGATGGGAACCAGGGGGGGAATTTCCATGTTTTTGGGGGGGTAGCTTTTAGCAGCATTAACTTCAGTGATGGTTCCTGTTACCGTCACTGTGAACTGAGCATTTCACATCAAACCACGCTGAAGGTTCAACTGTGTACACACTAGTACAGTTTTTCATAAGAGAGAAAGCTTTATATCATACAGTTTCAGTGGAGAGAGGCTTTGACCAATAGATGATGCTCCAGAGCAGCTGCACATGAGCCTGAGGTTACTATGCCCAATGCCACGTGCTGGAACATTGCTATGAGGATTTGATTGCATCTAGAAGAGCATTAGTGAGGTCAGGTACTGATGTTGGATGATCAGTTCTGGACATTCCAACTCATCTCAGAGGTATTGGATGGAGCTCCATCACTCCAGTGAACGCAGCTCCACTGCTCCACAGCCCAGTGCTGGGGGCCTTTATACCCCTCTAGCTGACTCTTGGCATTGAGCGTGGTGACCTTAGGCTCATGTGCAGCTGCTCCAGAGCATCGCGTTCTATTGGTCACTGCCTTTCTATGGAGATTATACAAGCTGTGTGTGCGTTTGAACACCTGTAATTAATTAGTGTTAATTAGTGTCTTTCGGACACAGTGTACAATCCAAATCTGGACCAGCAACAAAATAAGCTGCAATCTGTCTGTCTATCTATCTGTCTGTCTATCAGTCTGTCTGTCTGTCTGTCTATCAGTCTGTCTGTCTGTCTGCCTATAATAATAATAATAATAATAACAATAATAATAACAATGAAGTTAAGCATTATTATTATTATTATTATTATTATTATTATTATTATTACTCTACTACATTCTATTTCTCTCTTTGTTGTAATTCGGACGCCACTGTTTTGATTGGACCGCGCATCCTCCACGTCAGGGGCGTGACGCGCCAATGAAGAGCTGCTGCGCGCGGCCCCAGCGCGTGCAGAGCGCCATGCCGGGCTTACTGCTGGGAGATGTGGTTCCCGACTTCGAGGCCGAGACGACCATCGGCCCCATCAGACTGCACGAGTTCCTGGGAGAGTCGTGAGTAGCTGCTTTACTCTGAGTGAGAGTCCGAGTCCAGTCCGCCGTCCGGACCCGCTCTGCGGCTCCTTCACAGCGCGCCTCTCGGGGTCCGCGGTGGTCTGCGGTGGCCTCTCGCTCTCTCTCTCTCTCCTCGCGCATCTCCGCGTGATGAGTCAGAAACCTTTAAATGACCGTGAGAGCTGAAGTTCACTGGGTAAATGTGTGAGTCGGTTTGTTGGCTCTTCGCTTCCTGCAGCTCAGCTGCTCTCGCTGCTTTGGCGCAATGCAAATTTAACCCCGTTCAGTTTAACTTATCTCCTCATAACCAGCACCCAGGAAATGCTGCATGGGCTTATACAGACCTGTCTGTCTGACTGTCTGTCTTTCTGTGTCTGTCTGTCCATCCATCTATCTATGTATGTATCAATCTATCTGTCCGCCCGTTCCCCTGTCTATCTATCTATCTATCTATCTATCTATCTATCTATCTGTGTATATATGTATCAGTCTATCTATCCTCCCATCCATCTGTCCACCCGTCCCTCCGTCTATATGTCTCTCTGTTTTTCAGTCTATCTGTGTGTCTGTCTGTTTTTCTGCCTATTTGTCTGTCTGCCCATTTGTCTGTCTGTCTATCTATCTATCTATCTATCTATCTGTCTGTCGATCTATCTGTCTCTCTCTGTCAGTCTATCTATCTATCTGTCTGTCTATCTATCTATCTATCTATCTATCTATCTATCTATCTATCTATCTCTCTCTGTCTGTCAGTCTATCTATCTATCTATCTGTCTGTCTGTCTGTCTGTCTGTCTTTCTGCCTGCTACTCAGACGTGTTTAGAGGGTCAGACATAATAAGTCTTTCACAGCTTTTCTCTCTTTTCTGAAGCTCACGTTCCTCTCTGTGAATGTTCTGAGCTCATACTCAACACGTGTCTGGACTCTGGATGGTTCTTTGAAGCTGTTTCTGCTGCGTTGTGATTTCTAACGATCTGGGTCATGAGGTCACGGAGGAAATCCAGACTCTGCTGTTTGTGTTGCTGGGCTACATAAACCTGCTGAGCAGGGAGAATAATGATGATGAGTGGATTTCACGTCTGCTGTGATATAAGCTTAGTTCAGGCCTCTCAGCGTGACTAATCCTGCGTGTAGTGTTGACTTACTGGCCCACACAGCCCACATTTAAAGGGTCCATATTATGGTTTTTTTCTGACATCTGAGTTTGATGTAGTACATACTGTTAAGGTTTTTAAATGATACGTTTCACTCCTCAGCTCAAACGCAGAAACTAAACTGAAAGAAGCAGCTTGCTTAAAAGTCCTTGTTTTTGTGATGTCACAAAAACACAGCATACTTACATCCATCCACCTATCCAGCCTACAGCATCTTAGCCCCGCCCATTCATACTGAAGTTATATGGGGTGTTTTAGCTCAAACTGATTTTTGAATGAGGCTCAATACAGGACAGCCAATCAGAACAGAGCTCATTTACATATATCAGTCTCACAGGCACAGTAACAAAAACAGCCAGTTAAAAAAGTGGAAATAGTCTTGTAGAAATGAATTATGGTACAAAAAGGCCTCAGAGGAGAAGAAAATTAAATGTGAGGAAAAATTAAATGTAAGGAAAAAATGAAGATATGGGTCCTTTAAAAAAGCCCATATTAAAAATGAACTTTTTTTTAGAGATTTTAATGTAGTATGTAAACACTGTTAAAGTTTCTGAACTGTTCACTCTCCAGTCCATATATGGTCAAGAACAGCCTGTTTTAAGCCTGTTTCAGCCTGGACCGCTTTTGAATGAGGAACAAGGCAGGGCAGCCAATCAGAACAGAGCTCATTTACGTACGCTTGTATTCAAAGGTTTGGAATCACTTTTCATATTTCTATTTTTGGTTATTATAGCTGCAGAAACAACTCAATAGTGCAGATATAATTGTTCTAAGCTGGATAATAAAAAGTCCTTTTAGATGTTTTAATCAGTATTTCCAGTGGGGCATTCATGGGTAAATGGTACTGTGGTAGAGTGGTTTGGTGTGAAATGGTTCGTTGTAGAGAAACTTAAGACTCAGATCTCTTTACAGTGGTGCTGATAGGAACCAGGGGTCACAATGACTACAACACAAATATAGACATTTTATTTACTATCAAAACCCACCAGTGAACATACACGTGGTTTAAAACGTATTTGTAGTTTATTTATGTAGCACCTTTCATACACGGCTGTCATTCATAGTGCTTTACAAATGAGAAAAAAGTGAAGGAGAATAGAAAAACATAAAATGAAGGAGAAAAGAAATTAAAAACATTATTAAAACAATAGATTTCAAAAGAGAAGAATCATTATCAAATAAATAAAATAATTAGGTTAATTAAAAATCAGATAAGAAATTACATTAGCATATTAAAGTGCTGTTACAGAGGAAAAGGGGCTAGAAACGCTAACAGTGTTTAAACTGAGCTGAAAGCTGCGTTTTGAGCCTGGATTTAGTGTCCAGTGTCGGGGCTCTTCTAATGCTGTCTGTCAACTGGGTCCATATAAGAGTAGCACAGTATCGAAACGCTGCTTCTCCATGTTTAGTCTTCCCCTTCGGCAGGACTGACTGACTAGCTCATATCGCTGCAGCAGATCAGATACATACACTGGCCCTACACCATTGAGGGATTTATAGACCAGTAACAGCATCTTATGGATTTAAAAAATATCTGTTTTAGGCAAAAACCTTCTTGAAACGATTGTAAAACAGTGTCTCAGATATCAGGCAGTGAATTCATAACCATTTCATGTAATAACTTACTGTGAGGGAGCTTTTAGAGGTGGACGTCTGGTTCCTATCACCACCACTGTGAACAACTCTGACTCTGCAAGTTTCTCTAGAACAAAGCATTTCACACCAAACCACTCTGAGTCCTATAAATAGATTACAGTGTATTATTTATCCATGAAATTCTTCTCATTGTTGCTATAAATAGTTAAAATATTGAATACAAATGTAAAAGCACTTCTTAACCATTTAACCATGCAGGAATTTTGAGAAATCAGGTTAAAGGTACAGAAACACACTGTATAATTGTAGAGGATAAAGAGAGATTGGAAAGTGGGCATAAATATTTATATATATATATGAAAGACATTTCAAATGTGTTGCAGTCCAAACAAAAATACACTCCAAACATTAAAATGTATTTCAGAATATATTGCCATATTAACCAAATATATTTCAAAGTGCATCTATTTTAAGATGTATGGAGAAATATTACATACAGAAATGTACCATAGAAAAATAAATGTATGTAAATTTAATTATCAAATACCTTTGAAAATATGTGACAATAGCCAGAATACTGTCTACTGCACTTTAGTGTTTAGAATATCTTTAGAAATGTATTTGTATTCCAGTATCTTTGAAACTCATTGTGTGTCTTAATACATCTGTACATGGTTAATGCAAAATACAATGCAAAACACAGATGTCAATACTGTTCATTCAGCTCATGTATATTTAGTTCTATCTGTAAACTTTGTTTAAACTACATACAATTAAAAGAAAATATATATATATATATATATATATATAATTTCTATTTTTTTTCTTTTTTTATCATTACAAATGATAAATAATATATATATAAAATAACAAATACAAATAAATGCATTTTAAAATATAACACATTCTTGGTCATTTTCATACATTGCAAAAATATATTTGAAATAAAAAAAAACATTTAAAATGCATTAATTCATTTAAAAAATATATTTAATAAATACATTTTTGCCCATTTTCATACACTGCAGAAATATATTTGATCAATAAGTTTGTAATATATATATATATATATATATATATATATATATATATATAAAATAATAATTTTATATATAATATAAATTTAAAATATTATATATTTATATATAATATAATTTTTTTTTTTTAATTTTTGGGTAAACCTTTGACATGCAGTTTGAGTGGCAGAATTATTGAGGACCTCAGAGACCATGAACATCAAGTTTGAAACCATGCAGTCAGTGAAAGAAGAGTCAGCAAATCATCACAGATCTTAATATCTCCAAAACAGTAAATGTTAATAACCTTTATTGGAAGTTACTGTAGCAAGATTTTATTCTAAAAAACTTTGGACCATTTCTATCGGTCCACTCATCAAGAAATTTTATACTTAAAAAGGCTTTTTGAAGCATAGCATTTCCAACACGATGATAAAAGTACAATAAATCACATCCTTTATCCATGAAAACCAGCTTTAATTGTGAAAAAAAATTCGTCGTGATACAGTTATGGAAAAGCTTGTGATCACTTAGAATAGTTATGTTTTACATTCAGAAAAATAAAGGTTTCTCAAAAGTTCTTGGCATAGACGAAGAAAACACGTTCTATATAGTACCAAAACATTTTCTATGACATAATACTAGCAGAACTTTCTTTGCTGGTATAGAGAACCATTTTGTAAAACCATATACAGCTTTAGTCATAGAGAAGAAGCATTTTACTATGCAAAGATTAATTTAAGCATTCAGATGGTTCTTTGAGTTATGATGGTTCCGGATATAACCATTGACTTCAATGAAGAACCCTTTTTAAGGGTGTGGAGGCTCTTTGAAAAGGTTCTTCATGCTCACATATCTCAGTTACAAACACAGTTAAAGAGGTTCCGAGACGGCATCACTCTAAAGACGTTTATTTTAAAGAGCTCAGTTTCCTCAGCGCCGCACTGCAGCGAAAGCATTGTAAGGTTGTAAGATCGGGACTTTCCCTTCAAAACCACAGCAGTCATTCAGTTCTGCTTACAGATCAAAAATCATAATATTTTTTCCTGTTTATACGGCAATGTGTTGAAAAGTGTGGAATGACTTGTCATATTAATAATTGTTATTTTATGCACTGATAGCTCATACAGTGTGAAATACCAGAAGTCAGACAACAGAAGGTGTTTTAAGATCCATCCATCCATCCATCATCTAAACCGCTTATCCTTCCGGGTCGCGGTGGTGTTTTAAGATGTTTTACTTAATATTTTATACTTTTGGGTACACCAAAAAGTTTTAAATGATAAAATAATATACTTTATTACATATTAATAGTAATGTATTGATAAGTTGGATAGGCAAATATTGAGGAAAAAAAATAGCATTAAATGTGGCCTGTATGATTATAACATATTTTATTTTTCTGTATTTTATGCTTCATTTTTCTTAGTTTGTTAAATTTGTAAAATAAATAGAAATCATGCACTAAAAATGGCAGTATGCATATGTAAATGTATATTTTGAGTATATTTGTATGATTATATATTAAATGTGTATTTCAGTGTGTTCTCTGTAGAGAATGTGTTCATGTATTTTCACTTAGAGAATCGAGAGAACATATAATTTGACTAAAATTACCCAAACTTTTGCATAAAACTGTACCTGAAAGACTCCAGCATGTGTATTTTAATGTTGCTGTACTTCTAGGGTTACTGAAAATGTTTGCATTGTAAAACGGATTTGTTCATTGTTCTTATTTGCTGTTGCTCACGTCAGAAAATTTGGTTAACAGGCTCTTGTGGTAATAATGCTGGGCAAGTAAACAACTGGGAATGTTCAGGGGTATTCAAATACAACATTTGAATGTCCAACAATGTTACTGGACAGACAAAGACAGAGTCTCTGTTAATCAGGCTGTCTGCAGATCCTTAGACACCTTATTTTTTTGTATTTTCTGAAAACACCATTTTCTAAATGAAAGGCCTTCAGTAAGAATCAGGCCATTTTAAGTTCTAATTAACCCCTTAAAAGGCCATACACTGCAGCAAGATATTTGATCAATAAGTTTGGAATATATATATATATATATATATATATATATATATATATTTTGCTCTCCATATGCATAAACCTGAGCTTTGAAATGCAGTTTGAGTGGCAGAATTCATGAGGACCTCAGAGACCGTGAACATCAAGTGTGAAACCATGCAGTCAGTGAAAGAAGAGTCAGCAAATCATCACAGATCTAATATCTCCAAAACAGTAAATGTTAAAATGTACAAGATTTTATTCTAAATAACTCTGGACCATTTCCATCGGTCCATTCATCAAGAAATTTTATACTTAAAAGGCCAGGACCCACCAGCAGGCCCAAAGTTTTATTACACAGTCTTATAACCTAAAAATACCTCAGGTAGTTTGCATGTAGAATAATAAGCCTTAGTATGTAATAAGCCTGGGATTTGAAGGGTTAATGTGGGTACAAGGTAGGTGTACATTAAAAAGTGTCAACAAAGGGTGTTTTTCCACTGCCAAAGGTCAGGAACCTTTGCCACCAGAAAAGTGGAACTGTGCCTTTTCCATTGGCCATCAGTTCAGGACTGAAAGTTCCAGTTTGATGGTTTTTGGTACCTGCTGAAGTATGGTCCCAATAGGACCTAATGGTACTCGAGTGTTCTCCTCGTGTCTTTGGTAACACTGCAGCTAAAGCCAATGATAATTTATCAAATCCTTGACGTTGAGGTGAGAATGAAGTCACCAAGCACTATTATATGACCGGTAATGTGCACCAGAACTTGACCTGGAATGGTAAATTACTATTTTATAAAGAGTTCGCTAGTTAAGAAGCTAATGCTGTTAGCACTTATATTAGCTTCCTGAGCAAGTGTTTTTGCTTATTAACAGTGATAAGTATATCGCTGTTGTCAGAAGAAAACCTCGTATCTTCAAAATGGTAACTTTACAGGAGAAGGAAAAAACATGCTTTACTTTGAATGTAAGTCAATGGAACCAGAATTTTTTCCAAATCATTTTGGGCCGTTTCTTCTGGTCCCTTCTTTATGAAGTTTACACACAATGTAAAGAGCAACAGGCATTTTCAAATCATGTCAAAAACTGAGAAAACGACAAAAATGGAGGTACAAGGTTTTCTTCCAACAGCACAGATAAGCTTTGCTTGATTCTACTAATGATTCTGTATAAATATTGTTTCATATCAAGCAAGGTAGCTAAGTAGCCAAATTAGACAATTTAGAGTGACATAAACTGAGCAAATTGACAGTTAACCCCTTAAACGGGCAGGGAACAAAGTTTTATTACACACTTCTATAACCTAAGAATAGCTCAACCAGTTTGCATTAAAGTCCCTGTAATTACTGAAGAATATGCCTCAGTGTGTAATAAGCCTGAGATTTTAAGGAGGCAGACAATACAGTAATACAATTAATATTTATCATTGTCAAAATAAAGTGCATCACAGTGAGCTTTTTTTCTTAAGTTTTCTCCCCAGTTTAGTCCAGTTCTACCCTCTAGCTGGGTCTTCCCCAATCACACGATGCTACGAGCGCTAGGAGGGTTAGAAGGCTAGTATGAGCTTTGGATCATGTGAAGTCTTACTAATTCTGTTATGTCAGCTAACAGACGCCTGTGTTAGCGAGTATCATACTGAGTGATGGGGGTAGAGGGAGGACCATCCCACCCACTGTGAGATCCACCCACTGGATGGCTGTGGCATTTGTGGACCAATTTGTGACCCTGCTCCTGGAGAATTACCTTCCTGCAGAGTTCAGTTCCAACCTGTATCCAATAAGCCGCCCCCCTTACTCAACTCATACATCTGCCAATCAGGGACTTGGGAAGACACTGATTAGCTGGAGCAGGTGTGGCAAAGTGTGGATGGAACCAGGCTCTGCAGGAAGGTAGTTCTCCAGGACCAGGGATGGAGACCCTTAGCTCAGCTAGACAATCATTTCTTTATATTGTTGTATATGTTGTGATATTTGAAGTGGCATTAAAACGCATTTCATTTAACTTCGTTTCCTGCAGACAACTTGTTAAGGTAAGGCCTTCCGCTTAGTCCAGCTCTGTGCATAGAGAATAAAACATACATCTCCAGTAATCACAGGCAAATTTTTCATAATGTTGTTTTACATACATCATATTCACAGCGGTTTGTCCCAATCCCAGTTCACTTTCTCTCTCCTCCATCGCCTGGTGAATCCCAAATTTAGCTTGCAAACCTATGAATTTAGCTTCACGTTCCTCCTTAAATTGAGAATTTAACAGACCACTTTTAAAAGCGCACTGCATTGATCTGTTAAGGCCTTTCTAATCTTTCTTTCCCATAGATGGGGCATCCTATTCTCACACCCCCGGGACTACACCCCGGTCTGCACCACAGAGCTGGGCCGAGCAGCCACGTTTAAGCCCGGAGTTCGCTAAGCGTAATGTGAAGATGATCGCTCTGTCCATCGACAGCATCGAGGAGCACCACGGCTGGAGCAAGGTTTGCCTTAAGAAATACTTAGACCAAAAATTCTAAAGTAGCAGTTAGAGATGCACTGATCACGAATTTATGGTTGATTCAGATTTCTTTACAGTCAAATTAGCCGATGGCCAACTTTAATTAGCCTTTTTTTTACATAAATAAATAGTGGATGTTAACTTTGTATGGGCTAAGTGAACACAGGAAATACACTAGTACCAGTACCTTCTGTTTGCCAAGGTCAAATAACAGTAATCTTTTACATAACTGCCATTTTAAACATTTAAACTATTTAAATAACATAAAATCAAATAAAGTGCTACAGGGAAGCTAAGAGGAAACTGATTATGTAGCAGAGCATTATGCTACAACATTTTGGTTCAGGTGTAGCAGCAGCATTAAAATACAGTGTGGGTGTGCTTACCTGGCTCACATTATTTACATCAGGAAAGTCCAACATAGATCAAAATAAAATGGTCAAAATAAAACTAATACATTGGCCCGATTGACGATTACTTGTCCGGACCAACATTGGCCCATTCTGATCGTCCAACCCCATTAGTGGTTTTCAGTCCAGGCCTCAGTGACTTCCAGACAGTCCTTATCTTTGTACTGTTCAAGCTCCAAACACACCAGAAACAGATAAGCTGGTTGGATGGATGGATGGATGGATAGATAGAACTTTATTGATCCTGAATAGGAAATTGCAGTGATAAAGTAGCAAAACATATAAATTGAACATAAACTTAAATATCACTGCTGTCGGAACAAAATGGTATCTCCAAAATGGTAACTTTACAGGAGAATGAAAAAACATACTTTACTTTTAATGTAAGTCAATGGAACCAGACTTTTTGTCCAAGCAATTTTGGGCCATTTCCTTTGGTCCATTCATCATGAAATTTACAGACAATGTAAAAGGCAACAGGTACTTTTGAATGAGATCAAAAACGGAAAAATGACAAAAATGGAGATACGAGGTTTTGTTCTTACAGCAGCGATATATTAGGCAGTAGTAAAGATATGTCTAAAAATAGACAGAAATAAAAAAAAATATTAGACATAATCAAAGCCTGTGTAAAGAATTCCCGACTCAGGTGTTGTAGGAACAAATTCCGGATTTACCAGGAGTCAGAAATCCTTGACGTATAGCAAATTAAGCTAGCAGTTAGCATGCTAGAGCTAAGGCTGGCCCTACCAGGGACACTGAAAAAAGTTGAAAAGTTGTTTACATGATTTAAATGTGCAAATCGGTTCCACACAATTGGAAACATATTTCATTCCTGTTGAGCCAAAGTGCAGATTTGAATCATGTAAATTTAACACAACCTTTAAACCTTTTCAGTATATGTGATTATGCTCATCTTATGAATGGCTTAATACGTTAATGAGTTGAATCCAAGGGTCAAAGAAGAGAACCTGCTAAGCTGTGCAAGACACTGACCCTCTAGAATCAGACCTGATGCTAGCTGACTTGGTAGCTTTCATTCATTATTAACCAGGCAAACTGCTCTTTTAGCCGTGATTTAGCGAGGATGCTAACCGCTAATGTTTTGTAGGACATCCTGGCCTACAATAATGACGAAACTGTCACAGAGTTCCCCTTTCCCATCATAGCAGACGATAAGCGGGAGCTGGCTGTGGAGCTGGGTATGCTGGACCCTGACGAAAAAGACCAGAGTGGTATGCCACTGACTGCCCGATGTGTGAGTACGACTGAACTCTTTCTATGGCCCAGTCCCATTTCACCCCTCACCCCTACCACTTAGCCCATAGCCATCTGTTTTATGCGTTCACATCTACGGTTAGGGTGTCCCAATTCTTGTTGAGATAGAGGGGTAGGGCGAAGTGTTGGGGCTACATGACCCTCCAAACTGAGGCTTTTCAGAGACTCCAAACAGAGAAAAAAGAAAAACCGGCAAGATGGCTGCGTGAGCGACCATAGAAACCCACAAATGTGAGAATTTTCTCTGTTTAAAATTATGATAGGGGCTCCCGAGTAGCACAACCGTCTAAGCGTTGGCCCTGTCATCAGGAGATCGCGAGCTCAATCCCTGGTGATGCTACAGCCATCCGTAGCCGGGAGTCCGAGAGAGCACAATTGGCCTCGCTCTCTCTGGGTGGGTAGGATGGCCCCTCCTTCTCCCCCATCAATTAGCGCGATGCTAGTCAGCGCAGGTGTCTGTTAGCTGACGTAGCAGATCTGGCAGTTGGCGCTTTCCTCCGAGCGCGTTCGACTGTCCAGTGACGTTGCGTGAGCGGCAGTTCGAAAAGAAGCGGTGGTTGGCTTCACAGGTCTCGGAGGAAGCCTGTGTTAGCCTTCACCCTCCTAGCGTTCATGGCATCGTGTGACTGGAGTCCTAACTAGCGGGTGGAATTGGAGACGACTAAACTGGGGAGAAAATCAGGTAAAAATATTATGATAATCATTATATTTTCTTAGTTTAATGTCGTTTTAATGTATTATGGCCGTTTTCTTCATAACAAGCAGAAAAAACGCTAATAGCATGCTAATGTCTCGGTAGCTAGCTAGCTAATTTTCCTGTTCCACCTTAAATAGTCCAGCAGTTCTGAAGCCTGAAGTGCCAGAATGTAACTGCTGCACCATTTAAGGTGGAACAGGAAAATTCAAACAAGAAGCTGGTGGATATCTGACTTCAGCTTCACATCACTGAAGAATTAGTGGTGGGCGATAATAAATAATTGTCCCCCTCTTTGAAGGCGTATGATGCCCTAAATCTAACTAAAGCCCAGCAGTGAGGAGCTGAACTTTACCCTCCTCTGCTGTCACTGAAGACGGGCTGGGTCGCCTACAGAGCAGCGCTAGTAGCTGTTAATAAAGCCATTATTATTATTATTATTATTTTTATTTGAGGGTCCCATTTCATAGCGCAAGATTTCAACCACTACCCCTTGTAACTCAGTTCCAAGGGGTTAGGGTGACACTTGAAAGCAAGGAGTAGGGGTAAAAAGAAGAAATGGGACTGGGCCTAACTTCTCTTCTCTGATTCCACTAATAACAAGCATTTCTCTGTACTACTGGAGATTATCCTCCCTCTCCTGTGGTTTAAGGTGTTTATAATCGGTCCTGACAAGAAGTTGAAGCTGTCGCTCCTCTACCCGGCTACAACGGGCCGCAACTTTGATGAGATTCTACGGGTGATCGATTCCTTGCAGTTAACAGCGCAGAAACGGGTAGCGACGCCTGTAGACTGGAAGGTGAGAGTCACGACTTTTATTAGGCCATCCGTTTGAAAGCCACTAAGCAGCACAGCTTTGCCGCTATCTAAAAAGTGACTAACCACAACTGAAAGCTAGAGGGGACCTGTTAGTGTTGCCAACCACAGCAGCACAGGAGATTTGGTGGGTGGCTTTACTGCTACAACTAGATAGCCATTCTCACGGACTGAATTTGTAATTTGTGTTTGAATCTCATGGCTCTTCTTTAAGGGTTGACAATCAGTTAAAGGAATAGTTTGGCAACAATTAAATGTATACAGTTTCCCTCTTACCCCAGATGTAGTCAGTCAGCTGTGGCATTCTTGGTGCCCAAATTTTGCATCTTTAGTTTAGAGATGGAGCTACGAGGCTAATGTTGCTAAAGAAACACTAGAAGTCAGTAGTCACCCAAAGCTTTTCCATAAGAACATCCCCAAAACTTCTCTAAAACTGCTTGAATTGCATCCAGGTCTTGATTAAGGTCGTACAGGCTTTTCAGTGTGGTTTAGAACACAGTTTGACTTATTGCGAACTACAAAAATGAACAAAACGTCATTGTGTAGCTGAAAACTGTGGGCCACACTTGCTGAAATCTGACTCACAATTCCTGTTGTTTTTTTAATTTATTATATCGAACTGAAGACGTATGTTTTATAAATAGAAAGCAGATGAAATCAGTAATGTAATCTAGCCTGCATGATGCACACAAATGAGGAGTCAGAACTGGCCGTTTGCTGCGTTCAGCTACATAAAGGTTTTATCCATTTTTTAGTTTACAGTAAGTTATACTGTGTCCTAAACCACATCGGCAAGTGTCTGTGATCTTAATAAAGACCTGGGTGTGGTTTCAGAGGAGTTTTGAGGATGTATGTACAGAAAGGATTTGGGTGACTATTGACTTCTAGTGTTTGTTAGCAATATTAGCCTCAAAGCTCCAGTGAAGGGAAAATTGGAAACCAAACAAGTTCTGGTTGGAATATTGTGTACATACATGTTTGTGCCAAACCATTCCTTTCAAGATGAATTCAGTACCATAATGATAACCAGCTAGAACTGGGAATCTTTTGGGCTTAATCGTTTCTTTAATCTAAACCAAAAATACTAAAACATTAAACAAGACTTTTTCTTTATTGTCCAAAAAGCCTGGGGATCGTGTCATGGTACCACCTACTATCCCTGAGGAAGAAGCTAAGTGTATGTTTTCAGCTGGAGTGTACACTAAAGAGCTCCCGTCTGGGAAGAAGTATCTGCGCTACACGCCGCAACCATGAACACTCCAGCAGAGCACACGCTAACTAACAACCCCCCCCACCAGAGGACCAAAAGACCCGGAGAAGAGAGGAAAACTGAGATGATGCCCTGGATAAGCATAAGGACAAAAGGGTAAACTACAAAGCTTCAAAGGATTCATGGCTTAGCATGTGCTAGCCTTAAGTTCAGTTTACAGCAACCTCCTGTGTTTCTGAGCTCATCTAAACTGAACCAGCTGGTTTGCTAACCCATGAATTTTGACTGTCAAGCCATGCAAAGTTCTTGTCAATCATGAATGACCTACTAAAAAGGTTCCTGCTAAGGGAAACCATGTTGTTGTTGACTTTCAGTGGCTTAGGCAGGTTATTTGTGACCAAACCACCAAAACAGGAAATAAACACACGTACGCTGCTGTTGTGGCTCCTTTAAGTTGTGTTCAGTATTTCACCACCTCAGTCACTGTTCTATCTTCTTCTTTGATTCTACATCAGGGCTGAAAGAGGAATAGTTTGTGTTACATTTTCTAAGCTTTAAGAGGGGAAATTTAACATGGAGCTTGTGAACTGCCGGTAGATGAGTTGGACCAATCAGAAGCAACTAAACGCCCACATAATGTACACCAGATATCCAGAGGGGAACCCTCAGGGCCTTCTAATGATTTTTGAAAACTAAAAATGCATTTTCTGTAATTCTGTAATTTCATTTGCATTCAACAGAATCATGCTTGTATTTAAACTCTGCAAGTATTATTGTGGTAATCTTGTTTCATAGATAAATTTAGGATGGAAACAAAAGGGTTAAATTCTTGTAATGTAGAGTGGAAAGCTGGTCAATCAGGAATTCTTTTTCTCCGTAGTATGTGGGTAGATATAGCTAAGCATGCTCTCTGATTGGTTAGGACTTCAGGAGCTAAAGAGAAGGCCCGACGTGTTACATTAACTATCAGCATAAGTACAAAGTGAGAGAGGAACCATGTTTTGATTTACAGTGAATGGGACCGATTTTGTGAGATATCCCACTCTAGACCTTCTGGAAGTTCGAGATATGTTACTGACTGTGAATACGAGCGGTAGCCTAATCAGTGGGTTGTTAGAAATGGAAAACAGTGGCGGCAGCTCTATAATAGAGCTCTCTACTTAAAGAGTCACTGTGAAACTGCTACAAGGTAAACTACACCGATCAGGCATAACATTATGACCACCTCCTTGTTTCTACACTCATTGTCCATTTTATCAGCTCCACTTACTATATAGGTGCACTATGTAGTTCTACAGTTACAGACTGTAGTCCCCCTTTTACCCTGTTCTTCAGTGGTCAGGACTCCCATGGACCCTCACAGAGCAGGTACTATTTGGGTGGTTTTTGGGTTTTGCCTGCATTATCACAGCTCTATATTATTTTAGCTGAAGGGGGGATTCTTATGGACACTCGAATATCAAAATTAATTGAAATGCACATTCTGAGAAGAATTCAAAGCAAATTGAAATCATTCAGTTCAATGCATACATGACTTCCATAGTGACATGCAGAATATGTGCCAAAATGAAACCAAACCTATTACATTGTTTTCACATCGCTTGACCCCTTTACTGGAAAACAAAGCATGAGGATTTGCATTTTAAAAACGAAAATGCTGTATTGGTGTCAGAATTGAATACAACCTGCCTTCATGTGTAATACAGCCAAACTGTATTGCTTACCATCATGCAGTACTTTAAACAACATTAAGTCTCTCTGGATCTTTTACTTTTCATTTTGGAAATGTTTGTTTTCTGCATGTTACAGTTTAATTGCAGTCTCATCTATGCTTTATTTTTCACTGTTTTGGTTGCATTTAATTGAGGGAAATACATAGGAAGAACAATAAACAGGTCAAGTGACGTGAAAACGGTGTAGTAGAAGTTTTGCTTTTCATTTTGACATGTATTCTGTCACCTGTGGAAAATAAATGTTATGTGTGCTTTGTATTTCACTGTTTTCACTGTTGCGACTGTTTCAATGAGGAAATTCAGGTGAAAGTACTGCACGGTGCCTTTATTACATTTCAAGGTGGATTGTATTCAATTCTAACATGAATTCAGCATTTAGTTTTTAATTTTAGTTTTTTATGTTGGCATGTATTGTTATTCTGTATGTCACTATGGAAAAGTAACGTTATGTGTATGTTGCATTTCACGGTTTTCCATTGTGGTGAGTTCAATTTCACACAAATTCCTCTCCATATCTCGCCTTCTTGGCTGAAAAATTGGAACCTTAATTGACAGCAAATAACTGCTTGAAATCACAGTTACAATACTAAATAGCAATACAGGCTTGAAAAACCACTTCGATTTTTCCCTAAAATCGTTCAGCCCCGTACAACACACGCCTTAAAGATCATCCTAAAATTGCTCAATAGCTTAGAACTAAAATACATTATTAAATAAAGGAGAGAGTAAAATAAGGATCTGTGAGGATCCCACTTTGGAATGTTTAACCTCACCTTGGAGCACCATCTGTTCCAGACCCCCATGCAGAATGGAGGTGAATGTCCATGTTGTTCTGTCATTGCTCACTGATTGCATTACCATGTTTTGCTGCCTGTTTTAACATCAGTGGGCAGAGCTAAGAGGGCTCCTGTTTGAAGCTGGCTGCTTCCTCAGCTGTTGGGGATTTGGGATTCTAATCAGTTACACGGAAGAGATTTACGGACTGCTGGACAGCTTTGATCCTACCGGTGTTAGATACCTACCAGGCACGCATGCACGCACGCACACCTCTGTTTGTGTATCTGATAGAGCTGCATATTACATCCTTCGCTGATCGTTATCACAATATTGGCTGATATCACAAAAGGCTCTCCTGTGCAAATGAGCCTCTAAATAAATCACAAAATGTTCATTGTGTGCTCTGAGCATCATGAACAACATCCGACAGGAAGGATTCACTGATCCATCACCTGTAAATAATCTTACAGGTCATTTGTTTCAGTCAAAATAATGTAATCTAATTTTTAACCATGTTTCATCACCATGTGAAGGCATACTGTAATCAAAACATGTACAATTATAAATGCAATATGGTATTTTACACTAGGGGACCTTCAGGGCCTTCTAGGTCTTCAGAGGAGGCCCAGCTGTTCATGGAAAGTAAAAAATGATGATCTGTAATTTTTGGTTCATTTTTATTTATCAGAATCATCAAACGTGTTGTATTTAAACTCTCGAGTATTGTGACACTCTTTCTTTCATTTTTAAGTTTTAGTTAGAAACAAAGGGTTTAAAATCCTGAAATTTTCTCAGTCGTATCTACACACCTAAAATGATGGTTCCTCAAGGGCTCTTTAGTAAAGAAAATGGTTCTGTGCAGAACCATGAGCACTCGGAATAACCCTTTGCATGATTAATGCATTCTTTAGATTGATGGAGAATGTGCTGTAGATGGTTCTATGGTTCTATAACCTTTTTGAAAAGGGCTCTATATAGCACCAAAAAGGGTTCTTCTATTGTAAAAAGCCTGACATTGTACACACTCAAAAATGATGGTTCTTCAAGGGTTCCGTGATTAAAGCGTTCAGATTGGTTTTTGAAAAGGGTTCTTCTATTGGTACGATGTCAGGCTTGTTACAATAGAAGAAGCCTTTTTGGTGCTAAATATTTTCAAAAAGGTTCTATATAGCACCAAAAGGTTCTGTTTTTCATCAATCTGAAATGCGGTGCAAAGAACGCTTTAACCATGCAAAGGGTTCTTTGAGTATTCATTGTTCTATATAGAACCATTTTCTTTACTAAAGCACCCTTGAAGAATCATCATTTATAAGTGTGTAACAATATAAGAACCCTTATTGGTGCTATATGGAACCCTTTTCAAAAAGGTTCTATATAGAACCATCTACAGCACATTCTCCATCAACCTGAAGAACCCTTTCATGATGCAAAGACCCCTTTAATCATGCAAAGGGTTCTTTGAATGTTCATGGTTCTACAAAGAACCATTTTCTTTACTAAAGAACCTTTGAAGAACCATTATTTTCAATAGATGTGTGTAGACAGATACAGCCAGGTGAGCTCTGCCATTGGTTAGGACTTCAGGAGCTGAACTGAAGGCCTTTCTTGTTAGATTAACTACCAACATAAACCAAACAGGTTCCTATTCACAACAAGTGGCACCAATTTTGTGAGAGGCCTTCGTTTTAGGCCTTCTGGAAGTTCTTGATGTGTCACTGACTGTGTAAATGATGCTACTCTGACCAGATTTCAGCTATAGTGTTTAATTTAGAACGGGCAAAAATGCTAATATGGACTAGGGTTAGCTTAGTGCTAACCCACAATGAGATATCCTATAGGAGCGCTAGCAGAAATTAGCATTATCATTTTCTCATTTTTTTTTTTAATTTACAGCCCAAACATAAGGCTTAGCTCTTATAGTCGTGATTCGCCACTGGTCTCTTATGCAGATCATGCAGCTCCAGTCTGTTCACACTGATGAGAACTGAGGTAGCAGTAAATGCACATACATGTGGGTCATGTATTATTTTCATTTTCATTTCATTGTTCATTTCATTTCCATTTCAAAAAGGGAAACATCATCATAAAAACCAAGTGCTGTTCTGTTGAGCGTCATCAGGCAGGAAACCAGGTCCATCTAAAGCAACACCTCTCGGAGTTGGCGGCCACAGAGGAAACTGTAGAGGTGCTTTACAGAAACTCGCCAAGGCCAAACTGCACCCTGTCACTTCCTGAGAGCGCCACAGAGGAGACAGCTGTGCCAGCTGTCAATCACGCATAAGGGCTGCATACTCTCTCTGGTGGACATACAGCCGGAGAAACACTGCGTACTTCTTCCTGTAGAAGCTGAGGAGAATAACAGGGTTGGATCGGCCCCACTGATTCAGCAGTTAATCTGGATAGTGTTCTTTAGCATTTATCGTCATAACAAACCTCGCATCTCTGAAATGGTAACTTTACAAGAGAGAAAAAATCTTAATATTAATATAACCATTTTAGACCCACTTCTGTTGGTCCATTCATTATGAAATGTTCACAGTGTAACGGTCAGGGGTGCAACATGCGCTCTTTTACTGCCCAGTTGTGGCTCCATAGCAGAATTAGATTTTTAGGTATAAATAAAACAATCCTCCTTTGCAGTGAAATAAGCTCTGCAGATCGTTTAACACAGTTTAACAATAAATGGTCTCAAATGCTGGAGTTAATGTGTAACTGCTAATTCACGCTTTAACTTTAAAGATCGGCACACAGACTGCTGGTCACCATAGCAACGTAGACAATCCCAACCTAGCTAGTAGCTAACGAAAAGACAAAGAGAAAGATTTAAGACGAACATCGATAATTTGGAGACGAATTAACTTATTTGCATTTATAGTCACTCCAGCTGGTTTCCTGATATGTTTAATCTGCAATGAGAAACTGTCAAACACTAAAAAGTCAAGAAGCTAAAATCAGCTTCTCGTTCTAATTTTGCTGTTCCACCTTAAATGGTGTAGCAGTTACATTCTGGCACCTCAGGCACCATTTAAGGTGGAACGGGAAAATTCGAACAGGAAGCTGGCGAATAAGAAGCGACTTCAGCCTCGGAAAAAAAAAATGAATGAACGTTGAGAGACATTTTACAAGAAACTGTTCCACTTTTGAGGAAAAGTTTCCTGCTCGAGATGCGAGAAAAGTGGCTATAGCTGAGCTAAAGCTTAAAGCAGAGCAAAGTAATTCTGCGTTTTCATTTAGATTGTAGCCTATACTAGCACATCAGCACATACTGACACATATTTACAACCAAGATGGTAAAATGGGCATAAAATGTTGTGGCTCCAACATTTGTCAGATATATGACAGATGAAGATATCGTGCAATTATCAGTTGAGACGTCATTTTCCAGCTATTTGGTTGAAATGGTTGTAAAGTAGAGCTGAACTGAAAGAAAAACTGGAGCTGACCCCCCCCAACCCAACCCAGGGAGACATCCTGCCGACACTCTAAAGGAGGGGTCTCAAACCTCTGGGCTGAGACAGCTTCATGCAGCCTTTCTCACATTTCCAATTATGTCCTATGCAAAGGTTTAATCCCCTTCAATCAAAGTTTTTGTTTATTTTCTAAGTGAATATAAGTAAAACACATCATTTACAGGGAACACAGTTAATTATGGAATTTTCTGCCAATTTTAGTGCATAACAAATTTACTGAGAATGTAGAATTAACCGCTCGTTCTTCACTCGCAGTAACTCCACATGCGTTCAGCAGGAACGCCAAAGCTATTACAATCAATAGTCAAATAATTCTACTGTCAAATAAAGTTTACTTAATTTAAAAAATATATATGTTAAAATATGTATTAAGCTCCTACTGTTACTACTAAAAGTAACTCACTCTTAAAAAAGATGGCTCGTCAAGGGTTCTTTAGTAGAGAAAATGGTTCTATAAAGAGCCATGAACACTCAAAGAACCTTTTGCATGATGAAAGGATTCTTTGCATCGTGAAAGAGTTCTTCAGAATGTGTTGAGACGGTAGATGGTTCTATATAGAGCCTTTTTGAAAAGTACCAAAAAGGGTTCTTCTATTGTTACAATGGCAACCATCTACAGCACATTCTCAGAACCCTTTCATGATGCAAAGAACCCTTTAATCATGCAAAGGGTTCTTTGAATGTTCATGGTTCTTTATAGAACCAATGTGTTTACCACAGAACCCTTGAAGAACCATGTTTTGTAAGAGGGCAGAAGGGGAAAGATCATAAAGGAACTCTAAGTTGACTTGACAAAGCTCTTGCTGTGGAATCTTAGACGGTTGCTAAGGGGTTTGTAGGCTGTTGCTATCTTATCGTAAGTGGTTGCTAAGGTATTTGTAGGCCGTTGCTATGGTATCCCCTGTGATGCTAAGGTGCTGCTACGGTGCTGCTATGTTATCCAAAGTGGTTGCTAAGATGTTGATGGGCCATTGCTGTGGTATCCCAGGTGGTTGCTAAGGCGTTGCTAGATAACAAAGGACATTATTAGTACATCATCATTGTTATTATAAGAAGTACACTCGTAAAAGATGGTGCTTCAAGGGTTCTTTAGTAAAGAAAATGGTTCTATATAGAACCATGAACACTTTGCATGATTGAAGGGTTCCTTGCATCTATGAAAGTGTTCTTTGGAAAATGTGCATATACGAGAATGTGCTATAGACGATTCTATGTAGAACATTTTCAAAAGGGTTCTATATAGCTACAGTGTCAAGCTTGTGACATTAGAAGAACCCTTTTAAAATAGGTTCTATACAGAACCATCTACAGCACATTCTCCATCAATCTGAAGAACGCTTTTGTGATGCAAGGAACCCTCTAATCATGCAAAGGGTTCTTTGAGTGTTCATGGTTGTACATAGAACCATTTTCTTTACTAAAGGACCCTTGAAGCACCATCCTGTTTAAGAGTCTGCTAGTAGTAGCAGTTGTTGTGGTTTGTGGTGACAGAAGAATTGCTAATAAACTCTAAGATGCGCTTAAATAAAGTTCATACTTTTTTCAACCAGCCCCCCCTTGGAGAAGACCACCCGGTCAATGACCCCGAGTTAATTTGAGTTTGAGACCCCTAAATCAAAGCACATTGGGATCTGAAAATGTACCAAAGCTCAAGTCAAAGTCAGCTTCAGTTTGATAATGATAACGATTTCTCTGAAGTCAGTTTGGAACAGATGTAAAGATGCTATCGTTCTCAGCAGAGCTTCCTGCTGCCTAACCAGTCTGTCGAGACACTTACAGACCACATGCATCCTGCCTACAGTAATTTCAACGACCAAACACAATTCATCTGCGCTGCATATTCTACTAAATTCTGGACAGGGCACTTTCCAGACGCCCTGAATCAGGCCGCAGGAGCCGACACTGTCTGCAGTGTTCATAGACCAATAACAGCACTGCATCGTTTGGCAGCGTCATCGAGATGTTAAAGCAGAGGCTTCCAAACTTTTTCAACTCATGACCCACACAACTGACCACAGGAGCTTCCACAGCCCACATGAATATTTAACTGATCTGATCATTTTAAATACGAGCAAATATAACAATGTAGCCAGTCCAATTTCACTTGACTGTATAATCATGCAGCATAATAAACAACAAAAAATCTGAAAAGGTATCCATGATGGATGAATTACATACGATCAAAAAGAGAAACACTTTATGAACTTATGTTATGTGTAAACTTATCTAGTTTTTTTGCCAGATAAATCTCTGAGCTGGACCTAAATACTTCAACATTTTTTAAGTTTTAGCTTTGCAATAAATTATTTTACAACATTAATATTTGTCATATTTAAGATTCTTGGTTTGATTAAGTATCTATAAGACTGTTGACGGCCCCCTAGCAATACCACCACAACTCATTTTAAGTCTCTAACCACCTTCAGACAGCCTGGAACTGTTTTAGTTTAAGTTTTCCTCCTTTTTATTTAATTGTATTATTATTTTTTTTTCTTCCCAATAATTTTATTTCATTTCATTTTATCTCAATTTTATTACTGTTTTAACTCATTTTTATTACTTTTTATAACTCATCACAGTTTTAAATTTTAGTTTGCCTATTTATACTTTTATGCTGAAATCTTGATTGGTTTATTACCTTTGTTTTGATTTTATCTTAAATCCCAACTCTTAATTATTTTTCTGTTTATCTTGTTTGAATTTACTGTTAATTTGTTTATGTAGTTCTGTTCATTTTAGTTTAACCTAATTAAATTCCATTTTAATTTCTTTTTCAATACTTTTATGTTGTAAATGCTCAGCTGCATTGAAAATGAGGGTTCAATGTATTTCCAGGTGAAAATAAAGGTTGATTGATTTAATCAATTTATTTAAATGAAAATGAGAGATTCACTCGCTCAAATAGCCAATTTGATACGATCCAGAACACCAGAATGCCACCACATGAAGTGGTGGAGAAATCTGATTAAATTATCAACAGCTAAAAGTCTCACTAGCAATGCTAAGGTTTAACCTGCACTGATACGTGTGAGCAGATAAATACAGATAATGCACATTAGAACCTGTGCTGGATCGAGAGCTCGGACAGACTGTGTGGTTTTTGCAAACGGATTGTTAAAAAATGAAAAACATACATGTCTTTCTCAGATCCAGGTAACACCAGTCTTACCTCTCCAGCTCCAGGTTGGGTTGGATGACTTTTCCGACTTTTCCCATTTTCTCCATAGCTTCCTGAAAGCAAGAGATCAGTGCATTTAAACGAGATTGTGGTGAAAAGACGAGAAGACATCTGGGGCCGGATTCACAAAAGTGTCTCAAGAAAGAAATTCTTTCTAAATGTGTTACTTTTCTTATCTCCATACTTAAAGCTGCACTATTCAAGACATACGTCTTTACATCTTAACGTTACCTGCACAGGCTCAAAAAGAAGGTCCAGTTCGATGTTTGGGTCTCAAATGCAAAACCATTATTACACTGATGAAGATATGATGACAATAGTAGATGATTCACTCTCATCCTCAGATGACACGTCATTCACCAAGACTGGACTGAGTTCTCTTTGAATTCTCTTTAAACACACTCTCAAGTTCATCCCCTCGGGGAAGGGGTCCGAAGCACAACCCACATTACAAGTACTTCTGTACTTTGCGTGCAATTACAGATCCAAATCCCCAGAACTTACATAGTGCGGCTTTAAGAAAATGAATTATTCTTAAAAAAACTAAGAATTTTCTTCATTTCTTACATTTTCTGATAAGAAAAAATGTTACTTTTAAAAAATAATTGTTTGTAGTTTGTTTAATCCTTCCACCACCTCATGCTTATCTTAGACTAGGCTTGTCAAACTGGGGACCTTTTGGGCTAAAGCGCTGCGGAGATTAGCATTTACCCTCATCTCACACTCTGAATTCAGTTCGTGAAGGCCTTGCTAATTCGCTGCTGAGCTGAATCAGGTGCGTTTAATGAGGCAGTGTACTGAAGTCTGCAGTGTTTTGGCCTGTGAGGACTGGAGCCTGACACGTGTGTCTGTGACTATAAGCTTTAACAGGGTAAATCTCTAAAACTGTAACTTAATAAATGTATTTTTTTATTATAAATGAAAATAACTAATGAATTTCATAAAACTGTCACCAAATGTTTGGATTTTAATTGGCCGATTTCCATCGACCATCACGACTTCCAGTTCTTGTTAGATTTTCTTTAATGTTTGGTTTCATGTTGTTTTTCTTCCATTTTGCTGTTCTTGGGCAGATTAATCTGAATAACGGAAAATAATAATATAACGGAATAACGGACATAAAGGTTCATTCAAAATTCAAAATGTATTTCATGTCATTAATGTGAAGAAGCTGTGAAATGTAACATAATACTGAAAGTCTATGTGACAGACACCCTATATGACACATAAGAAGACAATAGTAAAGCGTGAATCCGGCCCCTCGAGTCACGAACGTCTCACTGCTCTTTATGCTTTTTTCCATCAGCAGGAAAGATCAGAAGCTTCAGCATAATTTGCACCTTTCTTGACCTGCATGGCAATTCAGGACACTGACTCAGTGTGGGGGCTTTTGAAGTGGGTTAAAGTAATGCAGTATCTTCAACAATACTGCACTTCTCTGCAAATTAACCCCA
Source organism: Colossoma macropomum (assembly GCF_904425465.1). Taxonomy (NCBI): domain Eukaryota; kingdom Metazoa; phylum Chordata; class Actinopteri; order Characiformes; family Serrasalmidae; genus Colossoma; species Colossoma macropomum. The sequence continues at coordinate 7,156,546 of NW_023494805.1, forward strand.
AAGTGTACTTGTGGCCACTGACTTCACCGCTTTGATGCTCTGCTAGAGGAAACCCTCAGTCATTGCATACCACTTGCTTCTGATTATATAGTCAGTGTAGACACTTTCTCACGCTGTGCATCACTCATCTTTGTTCATACTGAGCATTTTTTACACTAAACAGTACATGAACTCGAGCTGAACAACTTGGGGAAAAATGTCTAATTGCGATTTTTCTGATCGATATTGCGACTGCGATTTAAATTATGATTATTTTATGTAAATTGAAGCCCAGGCCTGTTATGTTGGCCAAAAAGACCAGAACATCCACTTTTTCTGGCTTGAGACTTGAACACTGAACATGCCAGACTGTTAGTTGTGGTTTGGGTGTCACAGCACATTGTTGTTTGTTTGCTTCTGATTGGTCGATTGGTCAGGCAGTTTACAAGCTCTGATATTAAGGTTAATGTTCCCCAATTAAGACAACACTGTTAATAAAAATGGCTATAATTAAAACTGCAGCTCTTTTAAATCGAAAATTGCAATTTAAAAACGATTAATCTTTCAGCCCTAACCTGCACATGTTTATAGTAATTATTTGGCAAAAAAAAATCAAAGTATAAATAGACTTACTTATGTGGTTCCTGACACTGTATGGTCCAGCCTTGGGATGATGACTAACATTACTGAGTGTTACTATTTTACTAGTAGAGATGCACCGATACCACTTTTCCTCTTCTGATACCGATACCTGATTCTTTAGCATCGGTCGATACTGAATCCCAATACTGATGCTATCTCTATCTAATCGAACTCGACTTAAAATTCCGGATATTTACACAATTATATTTTTAAATATTTTATTTTGGTAGAATCTGTGTTCTGCATCACAAATAAAACATACTCAGCTTGGCTAGATGGCATTTACTTGTTGGATTATATTTATTAGATGCTTAAGAAAAAGTTTTTGCGTTTATTTACTGTATATATTTAGTATTTACAAATATATAATTAGTAAAAAGAACCACGTTTAACAACTTAGGTAAATGTAAAATATCTTTGTTGTTCAAAACAGTTGAAAACAGAACTGAACAGTAAACAGATAAACCTGTGGTGTTCACACATCAGCACACAGCAGCTTCTCTGGCTCAAAAACGGAGCTTAATGTTGTCTCACATCCAGGCATTTGTCTCACCTGCGTCCACCATCAATATCGATACTGTGTTTAAGTGCCAGTATGGTGCAACTCTAATTACTAGTGACGATATTAAGCAAACTATCGTTCTCTTTCACATGGCACATTTTTTTATAACTCTGCCTTTATTTAACCATTCAGTCATTTCAAACTATGGTTAGTTCAAAAATGGATACAATTAAAAAGACTGCACTCGATTATAGGCTATACAGACAGAACATCACCAACTAACTCTGAACCCCACTTGGAAAGATTGTAACATGCCTTCAGCCAGACTGGGCTAAGAATGCTGGGCTACATGTACATGAAACTCTAAAGTACATCAGATCTTGCTCTCCAGTAGAAAGTAAAAATGGACAAGCTTGTCCAAAAGAAATGCACCGGTTTGTTGATTTTGCCAGTTAATTAATTTTTAATAACACCCAGTTTAGCATACTGGGCTGGACGATGTATCCAGAGCTCGCAAACTGGTAGAATTACCACCTTTGACAATGATCTGTTTCAGCACAGAGTGCATGTAATACTGAACATCCAGTGGTTCTTTGCATTTGCTTGGAAACCGAAATGCTGCCAAACTGGTAAATGAATTTTTCAACCCCTCTTTCTTTAGAACCAGGAGCAGCAGCTTCACGATTAAGTAGTTATTATTAAGACAGTGTTTATTGCAAAAGTTCTGCAGACTGTCTAAATTTACATTATCCTCCGAGCTTAGAATGACCTAGTACATGGGGTCAGCAACATGCGGCTCTTTTATAGCCCTGTTGCGGCTCCACAGCAAAATTAGGTTTGAAGGTAAAAATAAAATAATCCTCCGTTGCAGTAAAATAAAGCTCTGCTAATCGTTCAACACAGTTTTAATAATAAATGCTCTTAAACACTGGAGTTAATGAATAACTGCTAATTCACCCTTTAACCCTGAAGGTTGGCGCACAGACTACTGGTCACCACAGCAACACGGCCAATCTCGCCCAGCCAACAAAAAGACAAAGAGATATTTAAGATGAACGTTGATAATTTGGAGACTAATTATTCGCATTTATAATCACTCCAGCTGGTTTCCTGATACGTTTAATCTGCAACTAGAAACTGTCCAACACTAAAAAGCCGCAAAGCTGAAGTTTCTCACTCACCAGCTTTATGTTCGAATTTTCACCTTCTACCTTAAATGGTGCGACTGTTAGCTACATAGTTAGCTACGTTCTGGCACTTCAAGTGACATTTAAGGTGAAACGTGAAAATTCAAACAAGAAGCTGGCGAATGAGAAGTGACTTCAGCCTTGTAGAAAGTCGAACGTTGAGAGACAGTTTACAAGAAACTATCCTACTTCTGTGGAAAAGTTTCCTGCTAGAGATGTGAGAAAAGCCGCTATAGCTGAACTAAAGCTTAAAGCAGAGCGAAGTAAGTCTGCATTGTCATTATATTACATTTTTTTGCCGATACTAGTACGTCATCACATACTGAGGCATATTTACAGCCAAGATGGTGAAACGTTACTTCACATGAAATGTTGTGGCTCCCAAGGTGATTTGGTTTTTCATGAAACTTGACAAAATGGCTCTTCTTAAAATTTGGGTTGCCGACCCCTGATATAGTAGCTGTATAGCTAATAACAGATGTAGCAGCTATCAGCTACAGAAGCAAAATCTTCAGAATCCAAACATACCTTGGCTGATCGGGTAAGAGGAAAGTTATGTACCTTTTGGACTAATTATTCCTCTAAGTGGGTTTGTATGTGAGTTTTCCTACAGCAAATACAGAAAGGACTGTCGACGTAACAGCCTGGAATAAATCAGCCTTCCGCTTAAAGCTACCTGAATGGAGCTGTAGTCGCAGGAGGCGCAGGCGCCCAGCACAGCAGCCCCCACCAACACAGCCTCTCTCTCTGCAGGCAAAACCACCGGCAACCCTGCAGCAGCATTACAGAGGAGAAAAAGAGGAAGTGAGAGAGAAAAGTAAGTGCAGTGAGGGGAAAGTTAAGGAGGACGAAGTGTGAAAGAGGAGCGTGTCAGAGAAAGGTCACTGTGTAAAGTGGGCAATGTGTTAATGTGTCAGCACTGACATAAAACCCAGCCTCAGCTCTTCTGACAGGGAACGGTACTTTCATCAACAAGACGAGTGAACAATGTGCTCTGGTCTTTTGTTTCCAAGCTGAATTAGGTGGAATCTTTATGCTTCAATACTATATTACTTCAATACATTTCAGGTTTTAAAACAAGGTGAACATTTAAAAGTTAGTCTGAGCAAAAGAAGTTCAGATCCAAAACTTCTTTAACAGTGGACACTTTGACCACTGTTGAACTTTAATGCTCCTTAGGTTAAAGTGTTTCTCTTACAATGAAGTCAGTGAGTTTGTGTTTATTGACAGGATCATGAACTCTGAAGTGTGCAAAGAGGCCTGCAAAGAAACTGACGAAACCTTAACCATCTGAAAACAATCTGACACCTTCATTGGTGTGTGTGTGTGTGTGTGTGTGTGTGTGTGTGTATGCGCGTTTCGCTGTAAGTACGCTGGCGCAATGTGGCTGCCGCATTACATCAGTTTTCCGTTAGTTTTGTATAGTTTGTGTTTGTTTTGATGTTTGCCTGAGTAGTTTGCCATCATATCCACCGAGATAGCGGCCAAGAGTGACTTTCCAGCTGTGGCTCAGAGGCTTATTGGACTGGCTGTTCGGGTGACTCTACATCTCAGCTATAATGCAGCCTGGACCGGCCGCTTGAGTGATGCTGCATCGCAGCTACGGGGCTCTCTGGACTGGGAACCTGATCGATGTGACATCGCAGTCTGGGCTGGCTGCTTGGTTGACGCTGCACTGCAGCTGTGGGGCTGCCTGGACCGATAGTGCTTGGCTGCATGAGCAGCGCTACGCCGCAGCTACGAGGCCTCTCAGGCCGGCCACTTGAGTATCGCTGCACTGCAGCTATGAAGCTGCCTGGACTGGACTGGTGGTGTTCGGCTGCAGGAAAATGCTACCCCTTCGTGGTGAAGGACATCTTCGGCCTTTGAGACTTCCCAGGCCGGCCTTCTGTGTGATGTGCCGTAGTTGCAGTGTGAGACTTTCCCTGCCGCTAAAGACTCTTTCTGGGGTAGCTAAGTGACTCTATACTGTGGTCAGTCAAATTCCGTCTGCTAGCTGTGGGAACCGTGGAGTGTGTGTGTGTGTGTGTGTGTTCTGTGTTATGTATTGTTGATTATGTACTGATTGTAAAGCATCCTTGAGCATGGGAAAGGTGCTATATAAATAAAAGTGATGATGATGATGATGATGAATCTTAAAAGGTTAAGATTTAAACAAAAAATGAGAGTGGTTTGGTGTGAAAGGCTCTGTTCTAGAGTAACTTACTGTGTCAGAAATGTTCACAATGGTGGTGATAGGAACCAGACGTCTGAAGAGTTTAATGCCTCTAAAAGCTCCACCACAAAACGTTTTTACATGAAACCGTTATGAACATGCTGCCTGATGTCTGAGACATTGAGTGCATTTACTGCACTCAATAATCTGATAACTGCAGAAAATTATTGCATGCACTTGAGTAATCAGATAATGGGAAACCCCAGGTCTACATGAGTCAGACTTCTGCTTTGCAACTGGCCAATAAACTCACAGCAGAAGACATGACGTAAATGTAGTGTAAAACTCAAACTTCATGCTGCTGTTTTTTTTTGTTTTTTTAAACATCGCTCCACTTTACCTGAAAATATGAACATACATCATCTAGAAGATGAAGAATATTCAAATCCTTTATGTCGTGTTTGGTTTCAGTGCCGCTCCAACAGTGTTTTGCTGCGTCTCGCGACACCCACTGTCTGTTCTCGCGCATGCAGAGACTGAGAAATCCGAAAGAAATCAGAGTAAGAGTTTCAGAGAAGTCTGATTACTGAGTTGTCTTTGAATATGGTGTTTACATGACCATTTCAATAATCGGATAACTGCAGAAATCCGATTATGATCGGATTATTGAGTGCATGTATACACACTCATTGTTTTACGATAGTCTTCAGATAAGTTTTGACGTTAAAGCTACTATTTTTTAAAATCCATTCATGGTGAAGAGACAAAATAGTCTCAAAATAAAATACTTTTTTTCAGATTTATCGCTATTTTACTATCATCAATTACATATAAAAACTCAGAAGACACATATAGGTTCACTGGTGGTTTTGAATAGTGAATAAAAAAAGCTATTTTTGTGTTGTAGACATTGTGACTCCTGGTTCCTATCAGCACCACTGTAGAGAAATCTGAGTCTCTACAATCAACCATTTCACACCAAACCACTCTGAACGACTCTGTTTACATCTCAGCGACTGAAATATGCAGAAATTTAGAAAAATCGGTGGACTTCCCCTTTAACACATTTTTAAGAATGGCACAAACGTCCAAACACTTTTTTTAAGGGCCCAAAAAAACAGAGTGAAGTTGTAATGGCAGTCTTTACTTAGTGATGCTGTGCGGCTCTGGTCTTACCTGTGACGTTAGCGTGCATCTGCACAAACAGGGGGTTCTTACTCAGCCCCCCACACAGGAACAGGGTGGTGATGTCATGTCCTGCCTCTCGCATCGCATCCAGAACGTGTCTGGTCCCGAGCTAAGACAGCCATCCCAACAAACACAAAACAAAAAATAGCACACACTCAAAACAAATACACCTGTGTGAACATACTGATTTCTTTAGACCACATGTGTCAGGCTCCAGTCCTCGTGGGCCAAAACACTGCAGACTTCAGCACTGTGCCTCATTAAACACACCTCATTCAGCTCATCAGCAAACAGCAAGGCCTGCATGAACTGAATCCAGAGTGTTAGATGAGGGTAAACGCTAATCTCTGCAGCACTTTGGCCCAAACGGTCCACAGTTTGACGTGGCCTGATTAAGACGTTGAACATATTGCAAATACTGGACTCACAGCGACAGCTTGCAGTGTAGCCAGATAAAGAAGTGCCAAATCGTCCAGTGTTTGAGACAAGGACAGCCCGACAACCTGCATGGAGTAAGAAGTCACAACAGTCATTCCTCTGCCAAAGCACAATGTCCAAAATCTGTTTCTTCAGTTTTGTATAGGAGCTACGTGGCTAATGTAGCTAACAAGCAATGGAGGTTTATACAAATACAGTTAGCACTGTGTAAATCCTCACACACTCGCCTCAAACCATGTCGAGTTGTTAAGTAATCTCAAATAGACTTACACTACACGGACAAAAGTATGTGGACACCTGACTAGCTTGCTGGACATCCTATTTTAAAACCATGGGCATTAATATAGTCCTGTAAGACTATAAATGCCTCTACTCTTCTGGGAAGCTTTCCACATTATTATTATTATTTTTTTTTATTAACAACAAATAATAGTACAAGAGACAAAAAAAAACTGATAACAGACAGACAGTACATAAGGCAAACAAATAAAGCGAGACAAGCCAAACAAAAAGAAGTATAATAATAATAATAATAATAATAATAATAATGACAGACAGGCAGTATATGAAGTAAATAAAGTGGTAAATATATATATATAATATACACATATACACATACACCCATTCAACATCGTTGTACAAAAAAATACAGTAGTCTATTGCATCAATAATAACTACAGATTATTTCGGAGTGCATCAGTGGGAATTTGTGCCCATTCAGGCAGAAGAGCATTTGTGAGGTCAGACACTGACGTTGGACGAGAGGGCCTGGCTCACAATTGACGTTCCAGTTCATCCCAAAGGTGTTCAGTGGGGTTGACGTCACTGGAGACCCCAGACCATAATGCCTCCACCACCTTTACTGTTAGCACTGATAGCGTTCTCCTGGCATCCACCAAACCCAGATTCGACGATCAGACTGCTAGATACTGAAGTGTGATTCAAGAACACGTTTCCACTGCTCCAGAGTCCAGTGACGGTGTGCTTCACACCACTCCAGCCGACGCTTGGCACTGCGCATAGTGATCTTAGGTTTGTGTGCAGCTGCTCAGCCATGAAAACCAATTTCATGAAGTTCCCGACAAACAGTTCTTGAGCTGATGTTGCTTCCAGAGGCAGACTGGAACTCTGTAGTGAGTGATGCAACAGAGGATAGACGATTTTTACATGCTACACAGTTCAGCACTCGGTGGCCCCGCTCTGTGAGTTTGTGTGGTCTACCATGCTGTGGCTGAGCTGTTGTTGCTCCTAGACACTTCCAACTCATGATAACAGCACTGACAGTTGACTGGGGCAGATCTAGCAAGGCAGAGATGTGGTGGCTTCGGTTTGACCCATGCTACTGCCAGTGTTTGTCTATAGAGATTACGTGGCTATGTGCCTGGTTTTATACACCTAGTAGGATGTAGCTGATGTACAAAGATACCGAATAAGGACTTAACCCTCTTTCAGATGTCACCTTATAAAAGCTGGACAATGTTTTTAGTAAGTGGACACAGCAGGCTCTACATCATCATCTGCATTTATAGAGCCTGTTTCACTGATTTCTCCCCACTTCACTGCTGTTGTATTCAGTTTTCCCTCAGTGACATAGCAGGCTGGGAGTGTTGGACTGAGGGCTGTCAATCATGCACGCTCAATCTGACAAGCTATTTTTAAGCCATGTTTTATTGTATTTCTGTCTTGTTTATTTAATCCATTTTAATGGATGTTTAACATAACCCTCAGTTTAAGTATCATACAAACATTTTAATATATTACACTGCTTTTACTGGGACTTCAAAGGCAAACACACAGACACCAACATGCATATTCAACAACAACATTCTCGAGCATCATCATACTTCTGTATAATTTAATCCAGTGTGACACTCACCATGCCCTTCAGGCTCTGGTCGGCTAGAGGAGAACGGTTACCATGGAAATCAGGCCACACATGCAGGCCAGTGGTCAGCAGGTCCAGGTGCTTTTTGTCTTTGCTCAGTTCGTCCAGGTAGCGATTTAAGAAAGAGTGAACATGCTGCCCGCTGAAAAATTACCCATTAATTACCTTCGAACTCTTTTCACGCTTGGGAGTCATATTTGTCACAAAATTAGATTCTGTGGGCTGAATAAATTTAAAAAACATAACAAACCTTTTCTCTGCCTCTTCTTTTAATAGGGGGAAGGCAGCATGTCCCTTCACCACATGATCAATCTGGGGAAAAAAAAACATAAATAAAATACGTAACGTCTCTGTCGAAACAAACCTTTGCATTGAACTCTTTTTACTTTTTTTACATAATTTGAAACACGTTACTACCTTATAATGGAAAATAAAGCAAAAATATTTTACATTATCTTCCATTATAAGTTGATAAGGTTTCTTCCTTCTCTTGTAAAGTTACTATTCCATACCATTTTTCCCCAACTGTTTATGCAATGGTTCAATTATCCTTAGCTGGATGCATCATGCTTTCTGTTAGCTTTCAGTCCATCCACAGAGCACAGAGTATGTTTGAAATGAAAGTTTAGAATAGTGATACCATAAGCTTTACTTTTCATAGGTGTCTCTATAAATATGCAACTTATATACCTATATACACCTATTAGGCATAACATTGCGACCACCTCCTTGTTTCTACGCTCATTGTCCATTTTATCAGCTCCACTTACTATATAGGTGCACTTTGTAGTTCTACAGTTACAGACTGTAGTCCATCTGTTTCTCTGATACTTTGTTAGCCCCCTCTTACCCTGTTCTTCAGTGGTCAGGACCCCCATGGACCCTCACAGAGCAGGTACTATTTGGGTGGAGGATCATTCTCAGCACTGCAGTAACACTGACGTGGTGGTGGTGTGTTAGTGTGTGTTGCGCTGGTCTGAGTGGATCAGACACAGCAGTGCTGCTGGACTTTTTAAACACCTCAGTGTCACTGCTGGACTGAGAATAGTCCACCAACCAAAAATATCCAGCACTGCTGTGTCTGATCCACTCGTACCAGCACAACACAAACTGTAGAACTACAAAGTGCACCTATAGAGTGTGGAAACAAGGAGGTGGTCATAATGTTATGCCTGATCGGTATATTATATATATATATATATATATATATATATATATATATATATATATATATATATATATATATATATATATAAATGTTACTGCTGTATAACTGACATTACCAGTTGATGTTATTGCTTTATAGCCAGACATTTACAGAAGGGTGACAAATTAAAGGAAATGCCTCCACAAGTGGGCGAGTGCATGTACAGTGTAAACCAAGAGAACATTACAGGCCTGAATGCTTGACCTCTACAGTGAGAGGGTCTGGTGGTTCTGTGATTCTATTGGGGGAGCATTTTATTGTCATGGTTTGGGTCCACGTCCCCCCTCAGATCAATAAAGTTATTCTGACTCATGTGACGAAACATTTCTCTCTTGATGGGAGTGGTGTCTCAGGACGAGAGCGCCCCCTACAAAGCATGAGGGTCCCTGAACGATGAGAAGGACATGATGCAAATCATACACTATGGCCTTCACTGTCACCAGACCTCAGTCCTACTGAACACCTATGGGAATGGCATTCCTCCAGTACAGTTATACAGACTTGCAGAATCAAAATGGCCAATTGAAGCAGCTTTGGTGGCTGATAGTGACCCAACATGTGGACACTTTATTGGTTTTCTCTTCAATTTCTCCCCCATCTGTATATTTCAGTGTATATTGATGTAAATGTGCATTTAAAACTGGTAGCATTTTCCAAATAGACTTGATACCATCTTAACATTAGTGCCTGATGATAATCATCTATTTCAAAACTTTTGGGAATCTCACCCCCATCTAAACCCGAGTACACTGGACTAAGCTAAACTGACCAGTCCTCCAGTAGCGCTCTGTCCGCCTTCATTGAGCCAAAGGCCTGGAACCATGGCAGACAGATAAGGCCCCCACACACCTGGAACAAACAGAGGCTTCTGGCTCACCTGCAGCACAGAGACATACAGAGCACTGAGTAACCTCACACACAGTCATCCTCCCTAAACTATATTAACTATATATTAGTATAACTGACATTAGCATAATAAAAACCCTCGTTCACATAAACATAACGCAGGGAGTGAAAGGTCTGCGAAGGTGTAATAAAGGGCAGTAAAGAGAAGGAGCTCACGGCCATGTGACAAGAGGACGTCCCACAGATAAGAGCCACGCGAGATGTGACCGGCTGGTTTTCACAAGGTAGGTGGTGCCCACTCACATCTGCACCAATGACACCTAGAAAGGAAACGGCAAGACACAAAAACTATAGTGCATCACAAAATATTGTCTTAATAATGTCTTTTACGTAATGCTAGCCCACCTCTACTATCTTTCAGCACCAGCAATGGTAAATGTTAAACAGTCTTTTGACCCTCCGGGGTCCCCCATGGAGAACATGTCTTATGATTTATATTAGTTATTTCTCACTCATAGCTCATTTAAACAAGGGTGAAAGTTCTGTCGACAGTGCAGATTCTACACTTTCAATCCATACAAGATTTGTGCTTATAAGTCATAACTTGAATTTTAAGTTATTCTTATGCATACAGTCTTGTTTTTTTGTGAAAAGAAAATAACCTATATACTGCATTTTTTGATTTTTGCATATTTTGTATGGCGCAAAAGTCAGAAACAAGCGATGTACAGCTGTTGAGAAGCCCTTCATGAGAAAAGAAGAAAAACGTGCAGTGGATCACCAAACCTGGACATCTGGGATGTAAAGTGAGGTTTCATCGACTGATAAATCTAAATCTGTGTTTGGGATTACTTGGATTGTGAGAAAAGGAAATAGACAAAAAAGAAGAAACTAAAAAAAGGAGCTGCTGATATTCTCAGAACAACAGACTGACCAGCCCAGAGTCCAGACCTCAACATCACTGAAAGTGCTTGGGATTACTTGGATTGTCAGAAGCAGAAAAAACAACCAAATCCTACGACTGAATATTGGAGGTGTGGAAAAAAGCCCTGCAGATTTCTTGGAAAACTGACAGTAAGTCTCCTGAAAAGAATGGAAGCTGTAAAAGGGCAGAAAGTGGACACACTATATAATGAAAAATGTATTATTACTGTACATTTTTAAGTGGAGCTGATAAAATGGACAATGAGCGTAGAAACAAGGAGGTGGTCATAATGTTATGCCTGACCGGTGTAAAGTCTGTAATGTCTTGCAACATTGAAAACAGTTGAAAACAGAAACGGTGGCCCTCTAGTGGCTCATATGTAGCCCAACACTCTGCCGCTCCCTGTAAAGACAGCTACCGTCTAACTGGGGAACTCACCCAACCCTCCGGCGTGGGCATCAATAAGAGACGCTCCCACAGCTGTTCCTGGATTCAGACCCAAATCTGCAGCTGCTTCTCGTGTGAGGCCTCCTCCGACAGGGCTGCCTGGACAGCAAGTCTGCTCTCCTGCAGAAAAACATAAAGAAGCGAATGAAACAATGCTGAAGTGACTAACAAAAAGGCCCAATCCTATTTCACCCCTCGCCCCTACCATTCAGCCCTACCCCTCTATTTTGTGCGTTCTTGCCTTGGGGAAGGGTGTCCCGATTTTTGTTGAGATAGAGGGGCAGGACTAAGTCTTAAGGCTACACGGCCCTCCAAACGGAGGTTTTTCAGAGGCTCACTCCAAAAGGAGAGATATGAGAAAAAACAGCAATATAGCTGCACAAGAGACCAAAGAAACCACAAATGTGGGTATTTTCTCTGTTAAAAAATTAAGTTTAAAATTATAATAACCATTGTATTTTCTTAGTTTAATGTCATTTCAATGTTTTATGGCCATTTTCTTCATAACAAGCAGAAAAAATCACTAGTAGTATGCTGATGTCTCGGTAGCTAGCTTAGCTATATTTCCCTGTTCCACCTTAAATGGTCCAGCAGTTCTGACGCCTGAGGCGCCAGAATGTAACTGCTGCTCCATTTAAGGTGAACCAGGAAAATTCATTCAAGAAGCTGGCAAATATCTGACTTCAGCTTCATATCACTGAAGAATTAAAGTTGGGCATATATAATTCTATAATCCCCCCTCTTTGAAGGAATATGATGCCCTATGAAGGTTAAGACCTTTTTAAGCTAAGATGGGTCACCAAGAAAAGCCAGAACAAGACATATGAAATTAAACTCTTACCAATTTTGGAATGATTGTTCTCAAGCAAGTCCTCAAGACCAATGGTGGTCCAGAAATTGCTGTTCCACCCCTCTGGGGGGGAGTAGGTCCACTTACAAACCAGAGTGCACAAAGACCTAAGACATAGGAGAGCAGCATTACAATAGAAGTACACTAATAAAGGTCTGGTTGTCAATGTTTTATTTGCCAAAACTGGTAAAACAGAGTCTTAGACCAACGCTGCTCCCTTGTGGACAATACATTGCAGTGCAAGTCAAGATTTCAGATCTACTCTGTCCACTACAACAAACTGCTGGACTCAATAATGTATTCTAAAGCATAAATCCACAAAAACGTATGTGAGGTATTTGACAGGTATTTGGTTTGGGTCAGCTTGGTCATCATTAGGGTCACCTTTTTCACATGTACTTATTCTAAAGCAGCCTAACACCGGATGTGTTTACATGCAAAGATTTTTGCTGAATACATTCGGATTATAGATTAAGACTGAGGTGTTCATATCGCTCTACTCAACAATCTGATGGAAAATCTCCGTTTACATGCTCACTATAAGTAATCCGATCAAAATTACACGCATGCGTAGAGAACCACTTAGTGTAGAGGTTACCATGACAACGAGCATCACGTGAGTCCAGTCGGAGTGAGATGAGCAGCAGTGAGCAGTGATTGTGTTTTTAATTGCTTTAAAATGATGTCAGACTCAGGAAAACGTCCTTCACATGTCCTTATTAAAGAAGGCCGAGTGGAAGACGTCGTGTTCTGAGACACATAAGCTGGACGTCCGTCCCACCGCCGTCTTTTAAAGATCAGAGCATAAACTTTGTCTCCTCTGCAGACCAGTTTCTGCTCCGCCATGTTGAACCTTATAAACTCTCACTATGACGCCACGCACATGCATAACAGTCTTAAGCTTTCCGATAGGGAATGTAATCAGATACAGGCGTTTACATGGATATTATTCTTCTATTGAACGTATTATTTACAGGATTACTCACCTCGTTCAATCGGATAGGAACTGTATTCTGAATGGCCTCAATAGGACTAGTCTACTCCGACTGAGGTGTTTACATGGCCATATTCTATTCCGATTGAGCTATTAGTTAGTTTATTAATGGATTATTAGGCTGCACATAAACGTGGATATACTGTCTAATTTCCCTAACAAGTTCTCCTGCTTACTGAGGGATGGAACTGTTGTAAAGCAGGACAAATACTAGAGCTGCAGAGTTGTTTGTTAATCATGGTCACAAAATTGCAATGCTAATATTGCGGAAGGCTGCAGTAAACAAATCAGCCTTGAACGAAGTTTAATTTTTTCCTGCATGCTCTGACCAATGACAGACGTTCCAGATGGGTTTCTGTGGGTGAGCCTGCACATCAAAGGTTCAGCAGTGTGTTCTGATGTATTTCTAGGCATGTTACAATTACAATATATTTGCAATACGGTTCTTTTGTTCATATTGTGCAGTTAGCATTGGCAAAAATATGACATGATAATACATAAGTTACACATAATCCGGTCACAAGGCTGGTTCCTGCCCAAGAAGCAGTCAAGATGTGACTGTAGTGTAGACTTTCGGTTTAACAAAAATATTGCATTAACTGTTTTGAGATTACAGCCTATTTTTACATAATCCGTCCCTTTTCACATGCTCAAAAGTAACTGGACAGTTGACTGATAAGCAGTTTCATGGCCAGGTGTCCTGTTCTCTCGTTATTTCATGATAAATTAAGAAGGCCTAATTCATGAAAGGGCTGGAGTTGATTCTGAGTGTTGAATATGCATAATGGACCTCACTGTAGAGTAGCAAAGTGAGTATTCAGAAAATCAATTAAAAGTCTGTTTACAAGATTGAGGACCCCATCTCAGCAGTACATGTTTAAACCTGAATATCGCTGCTGTCTGATCAAAACTTCGTCTTTCCAAAATGATAACTTTACAGGAGAAGGAAAAAACTGTCTTTACTTTTAATGTAAGTCAATGGAACCCGACTTTTTACCAAGTCATTTTGGGCCGTTTCTTTTGGTCCATTCTTCATGAAATTTACAAACACTGTAAAGAGCAACAGGCAAAATCAAATTATGTCAAAAACTGAAAAATGGAGATACAAGGTTTTCTTCCGACAGCAGCAATACACACACGAAGAAATGCGTCAGTTGGATGCTGGACCCACCAGTGACTCCCTGGACCACCTCCTAACCACATATGGCAGTACAGTGAATGAGCAGGAAAAGGCGGAGAAAAAGTAAAAAGCACTTCAGATTCACTTCTTTAAGGGCTCATCTGTAGAATAACCCGCTGGAGAACTTCCTCATAATCTTCATATGAAAAATGATCAATATATACACAGAGATTCTGCAGGGTAACTTCACTGAAGTTACTTGCTAATTTGTGGTTTGTTGGCAAAAGCTACAGTTTGCATGTGTCTGTATGAGTAGGAGACTAGTGGTCTACCCATAGTGGTCTACCCATAGTTCTTTGTTCTGTTTTTGCAAAATGGGATGCAACAGCTCATTTTTATAGGTTGATCATTATTCGATATGCAGCTTCTAACTGTCTCATGGTAAACGAGCTCGTGCTAATGCTATATATTTGCATAATGATGCTCCTGCTTGGAGGATAATGTAGCTCCAAGTTTAGCGTAACTGTATGAATATTTATATATAATAAAAGATTTTACATTGTTTCTCAACATAATTTGAAGCAAATATATAATGATTTATATAATGGTATGTATTTGCAGAAACAGTTTCGGTGACCATTTACTTCCAGTGTCTGTTAGCATCGTTAGCCTAGCAGTAAATATGATTTTTTTCACCAAACTACTCCTTTCATGTATTCCGCGGAGTTGCCTGGTTAAGAGGAAAGCTCACCTGGCTAGAGAGCCTGTAGCTTTCCAAGACAGGAAGTCTGGGAGGTCTAAGAAGTGCGCAGCTTCCTTCCAGCAGCTTTCCCTGAGATTCTGATCGAGTAACATGCAAAGAAAATCAGAAAACTTTGCGGACACTGTTAAACGAAGCGAAGTGATCCAAAAGACGCAGCGTGTGGCTCCTGTTGAGTGAACTGACCTCTTTCAGCCACAGTAGTTTGGGCGGCTGCATTTCGGGAGACATCACTCCGCCGACGCTGGTCAGGACGCTGTGCCCGGTGGCTGTGATGCGAGAGGCCTGATCCAGCGCTCTGTGATCCATCCACATCACCACGTTCCTCTCTTTAACACCTGAGGGAACAGAGACAGATGATTACATCCTCATTCAGGACTCACATAAGCATCACAATCTCTAAATCAGGGCTGCCCTAATCCTGGTCCTGGAGATCTACCACCCTGTAGAGTTTAGCTCCTACCCTATTTTAGCACCCCTGATGCAGGTAATGAAGGCCTTCAGAGGCACCTGAATGTTAGAGCCAAGTGTGCTGGTTCTGAACTCTTTAGGATGGTAGATCTCCAGGTCCACGACTTGAGCCCCGCTTATGAACACTATGACGTTTTTAAGAAACCACAAGATGATTCAGGAACACGGTTTTCATGTTGTTTGAGATACGCACCCAAACTTTTGCATATGACTGCATGTATGGGTGTTTCTGCAACTACAGGCACTTTTTGACAGCCGACATTTTTAAAAAATGGACTAATAAAAATGTATTGTAAGTATAAATTTAAAATTACAGTTTAAAATCTGAACTGAATCTGTCTTTACTGCGACACTGAATCTGAGCTGTCATGGTAAAAAAATTTACTGAGTATAAACAGCAAATCGCATGTCCTGTTACATTAGCTTTGGCAGACAATTTGTAATTTATTTCAATTTTACATGAACATGAAACTGTTTTAATAGTCGAATTTAAAGTACAGTAACTCTAAGCTGCACATTAATGTACATGCAGAACATACTGAATATGAAAACATGATATTTACTTGTCTATTCTGTGAATTCCAGGACTCCTAGATTAGGTTTCTCACACTTTTCTCTATACGCTCTTTAGAAAACGTATGCTTTCAGTTTTCATATATATATGAATATGAAAAAATATATTTCTGGTCATTTGGTCAGTGTCGCAGTGAGGACATACAAATGAGACAGACATATTTATAAAAAATATTTTATTTATTTATTTATTTATATCATACAATCGTGATTGAAAATATGTCATTTTTTAATTCAGAACTTTTTTTATGCTTTTGAAGATTAGATACACGTGGAACACAAATAATACTGCAGCACATTATATTTTATGGTTGTTTTGGATATTTCATTATATATCTGTACTTCTTCTATTTATGCATCTGTATAATAGCTTAAACTTGTGCTCTTGTTTTGCTCTTTACTGAACTTTGTGCTGCTGTAATAGACAACTTTCCCTCTGGGATTAATAAAGTGATCAACTGATCGATCTGTCTATCTATCTGTCTGTGTATCTATCTATCTATCTGTCTCTCTGTCTGTCTGTCTGTGTTTTGCCCCAAAATGTGCTTCATATGCTTCATTTTAACATGTTAAAAATGTTTTATGACACTAATAAAAAAAATGTATGCTTCAAACTAAAAATTCCACTGAGGGACCTGTAGCTGAAGACACACCCACACACGCCCTGAGCTGCTCACCATCTTTATTAACGGCCACAGGCTGGAAGCTCTGATCCAAAACCACCAGTGAACAAGTAGCGTCGAAACCAATTCCTCGCACACGATCCTTCTCAACTCCCTCAGTCACTTTCTGAAACAACCACAGAGACCATTACAAGCAACCTTTCAGGAGAGGAACCTGAAAAACTATCAGCAGACATGAAAACTCATGAGCAGTGGAAAAGGAGTGGGAAAAAAACACTTCCTCTGTTTTCTGGTAATAAAAGAGTTTGATGTAATGGGTAAATATTGCTAAATGTTCAAAAAAGGTAGCATTTGTCCAGTCCACATATAGACACTAAACTGGACAAACAGCCTGTTTTGAATTAATTGTTTTTGAGATGTCATGAAAAACAAATCATTCACGTATTTCCATCTATTCAGCCACCGGGAGTTTAGCCCCGCCCAGTCATACTGAAGTTATAAGGAGGGTTTCAGCCAAAACTGCTTTCTGAATGAGGTATAATGCAGGGCAGCCAATCAGAACAGGTTGTCTCAGCTTCATTAAAATATCTTAAAAGTATAATTCCTGGAACAACAAATCGTCCCTTATGAATCTATAATGATATTATAGGAATTTCCACAGGATTTCGGTCAAATTCTACAGGAAACTTAGACAATTACTACGGTCTATTAAGGGAAATAACACAGGCATTATAGATTAGTGTAAGAAAGTACTACATAAATATTATAGCAAGTGAAAATATAAAGGCGTATGCAAAAGTTTTAGCACCCCCAGACATATGACATATGAGCGTCACTGTCAAATGACATATTTTGTTGATTTACAAAGTAAAAATAAGTTACACGTCCTCTACAGAGAACACACTTCTGCCCATTGATACTTTTTATGTTTATTTTTTCTTTTTTTCCTAATATGTTAAACTTGGCAAACAAATGAAAATTGTGGAGATCTGAAATTTGAAAATATATGCCACATTTACGCGTGTTCTCTGTAGAGGATGTTTTATTTACACAAAATATGTCATTTGACCAGGGGCGCTCATGTGTCATATATCTAGGGTTGCCCAAACTTTTGCATACGACTATGTATTATCATAAAAGTATTACACAGCGCTACAGAAATCTTTTTTGATAGTATTGCTGTAGATGTGTTTTGTAAGGACGGCTCCACTGAGTACACAGTTCTCTCCATGCTCAGCTATTTTACCTTCACTGTGCTGCAGCACTTCCTCCAGATGTCTGCCGAGGACTGTTCGTAATGGTCGGGCTCAGGCGTCCACACTGTAATGGACTCCTCCGCCGTGGCTTTAACGCAACCATCGCGGGTCACCAGGGCCGCCCGCACGCTGCAACTGCCCACGTCCACTCCCACGTAATAACAGTCTACAGATGGAGGGCCTGGCATTTAACTGCCTGGTTATCAGACAGACTGAGAAGTTAATCTAGCAGCGCCTCCTGGAAGATGAAGAACAGTAATGAAGAGTAGATGAAGAGTAGTTTGGTATAAAACAGCAAGGAGAAAACAGTTATGCCCAAAAATTTCCCCATAGTTAGAAGTTACCCTGGTAAAGCGGTACTGGGGAAAATATGTTCATAATTTCAAACAAAACAAATACTGTTTCACATGATTTTGTCACCATCATAACTCTACCTTCATTCATCACCCGTTCATTTCTACAGCTGGAGTGGGCTAGTCTGGGTTTTTATTTACAGCTTGTGCATTTAAAAATGGTAAACCAACGGTTAAAAATGGTCCACTGCATACTTTGTTTCCCTTTTCCTCAATGGTCAGGACCACCACAGGACCCCTACAGAGCAGGTACTATGTGGGTGGTGGATCAGTCTCAGCACTGCAGTAACACTGACGTGGTGGTGGTGTGTTAGTCTGTGTTGCGCTGGTCTGAGTGGATCAGACACAGCAGTGCTGCTGGAGTTTTTAAGCACCTCAGTGTCACTGCTGGACTGAGAATAGTCCACCAACCAAAAATATCCAGCCAACAGCATCCTGTGACCACTGATGAAGGACTAGAGGATGACCAACACAAACTGTGCAGCAAAAAGTGAGCTATCATCTCTGACTGAGCACTGCCATGTCTGATCCACTCGTACCAGCGCAACACACACTAACACACCACCAACATATCAGTGTTACTGCAGTGCTGAGAATGATCCACCACCCAAATAGTACCTGCTCTGTGGGGTCCTGACCATTGGAGAACAGGGTGAAACAACATGTGCAGAGAAGCAGATGGACTACAGTCTGTAACTGTAGAACTACACAGTGCTACTATATGGTCAGTGGAGCTGATCAAATGGATGAGTGTAGAAACAGGGTGGGGGTCTGTTTTCTCCTTTTTCCTGATTCTAAAAAATGGTGGTCTCTGATTTTTGACAATTGCACTCAGAAAAGTACAAACCAAACAAATCTGTAGCTAAGCACGCGTAGCTTGAGGGAATATAAGTGGTCACTGCCCTCTGTCTCCAAAAACAGCTGACTGGACCGACTCCGCAGCTTATTATTCAGCTCTTCATATGCAGTCAGAGTGAGAGTACCAGAGCCGGGAGATACCAAACTGCGCACTGTGGGGGTCTGTCCGGCAGCACTAGCGGACAACCCCAACCTACGGGCTCAAACTGACGATTTACTGTTTGCTATTAACTCATCTTCGTCACATTCGGACCCGATGCAGTGCAAAATATGTCATAAATCTGAGAAAACGGTCGTTTAAAGATCTCAGATAAAGCGCCACCCCTCTCAGCTCAGTGAGCCGGTCTCTCTCTCTCTCTGAGAGGATTTCTCAGCAGCGCTGAACGGCGACACAGCTGAACACAGTACGCTGTACAAGTGTTTACCGGAAAGCGAGCGCTAAACACCAACACGGAGATAATTCAGTGAAACATATTTACCACGAATGAAGGAGTCGAGTTAGAATCTGTACAAGTGTCCACACAGTGAGCTGGGAGTGTGTACTCTGAACTACGGCGAGCCGGAAGGACCAAACTAACGCGAAAAACACAACCACAGCACACCTTCCTCCCTCGACTTCAGCCTGGTCGGATTCGGCGTTAGTAAAGGTGGCTTTCTGGTCTTATAAACGACTTATAACTATTTTACACATAAACGCAGAAAATCAACCCCACCAGCTCAGTCTTTACTCATAATCAGTATAAAAACTGATATAAGCTTCTTTTGGCAGTTGGAAAATGAGTTATTGTGAAGTATTCAATACCACCACACCCATATTTGGCTTTTTTGTTATTAAATAGTATTAGTGATTGCGCATTGCAAAGCAACACCCTAACAACCACCGGGGCTACCATAGCAACCGCATAGCGACACCCTAGCAACCATTTGGGATACAATAGCAACCACGTAGCAACCAACTTGGCCACCACAGCAACTGCATAGCAACACCCATGCAACCACCTGGGCTACCACATCAATTGCATAGCGCCATCCTAGCAAACATCTGAGATACCTTAGTGACCACGTAGTAACACCCTAGTAACCATCTGGGATACAATAGCAACCACGAAGCAACATCCTAGCAACCACCTTGGCCACCATAGCAACCGCATAACAGACACCCTAGCAACCACATGGGCTACAATAGCAACTGCATTGCAACACCCTAGCAAACATGTGGGACACCCTAGCAACCAACTGGAATACCATAGCAACCACCTAACAACATCTTAGCAAGCTTAAGCAATCACCCAGGAAATGCACTTATATAGTTCAAACTTTGCACCTCCTTGTTTGTAGAATTAAGGAATTACTGTGTTTATATTCTTATTGTAGTTTTCCTCTTTTTATCTACCAGTAATCAAACTGCTGCAGCTCTTCATTGTATATTACAATTACTAAAAAAAAAATTAAATAAAAAAACGAAACCACCTTCATATTTATGGATGTGAAAGCACAAAAAAGTGATGATTGCTCTGTAGTGACATGTCTTTCAGGACCAGGCTTGACTTTAGGCTTAAAGGCCTCATATGATGGAAAAAAAAACTTAAATAAATGAATAAATGTTTTTGATGTAGTATGCAGACCCTGTTAAAGTGTTAATATACCGCTCACTCCTCAGTCCATTCGGTCCATAGAGGTCAATTACAAAAACAGCCCATTTTGAAAATAGTTTCTGTGATGTCACAAAACCCAGTGGACTTGCATTCACCAACCCAGGGGCCCAGGAAGTTTCAGCACCCCCGGATTTCAAGATTGTTTGACCGCAACTGCTAAAAAGGTATTTTAAAATAATAATCAGAGAGTAGTGAAGATTTGTGAGCTCGTTTCAGGGTGAAGTTTGCATTTTCATTTTGTTTTATGTACATATTTCCAAACCTGCTGTAGCCATTGACTCTGAAAGTTACTAGGCTAGTTCTGTCATTTACATACATGCGCCTTCATGTTTTCTCCACACAAGTCCAACCGTAAGTTTAGTTACCAGGCAAATATCTGCACCTACTGAAAGAGAACTTGCTGCTGAAATGAACTAAAGTCAAACTTCAGGGTTACATTAACAGAGGAAACAGGAGGCTGTACCACATACGGTTTTATAGTTACATGAATTTACTAAATGTCAACTTATAAAAACAATAACTGAGCCATGCTAATAACTAGTAAACAGAACAGTATTAACCGTTACAACGCTGGTAATCAGGTCATCACCAGAACCAAGTGAGGGAAAGATAAAACTTATTAAATTCTTA
Source organism: Colossoma macropomum (assembly GCF_904425465.1). Classification (NCBI taxonomy): domain Eukaryota; kingdom Metazoa; phylum Chordata; class Actinopteri; order Characiformes; family Serrasalmidae; genus Colossoma; species Colossoma macropomum. Next base: position 7,178,090 of record NW_023494805.1, read on the forward strand.
CCCCACGTTTATTAAAGGGGCACTGAGACCTAAAACTAGTTTAATGTTATGCATCATGTGACCCTCAGCCTCATCGGTTTGACAGAATTCACATCATACATCTAGTGGGAATCCCTGTGGTGTCAGCCAATCATGACTGCTAGCCACTGATCTACAGGCTATAATATACATGGTGTCCCAAAAAAACTGACATCATTTCGTTGTCTAATAACAGCCAGTTCTCCCTCAAATGATCTCAAATTTGAACAAAATGTGTAAAAACTGACCAAGTTTAATTTGTAATGTTTTTTTTTCAGGTTGAAGAATGGAGTTCACTAGAAATGAAAAGGCATTGTGTGTGTTAGAATATGATCAAACACGGTCAAACAAGAGTGTCCAGTGCGCGCTTTCGAGATAATTCAATAAAAATGCACCAACTGGAAAGCAGATTTGGACATGGCACAAAAAATTCAGAGAGGAAGGCTGTCTGTGCAGCGCAAAGGGGTCTGGACGACCACCAGTATCGGGAGATACTACATTTGTGAAATCGGTTATAAAATCTACATCCCTCTGAATTTCTGTTCGAATTTTGATAAATAAATCTCGTGTTGTTCAACATGAAGTCTGTTTAATTTCGTTTGCCAGGACATGTAGTTACTCAGATATTCACATCTCAAATTATGTAAATTTTTTTGGGACACCCTGTACAACCAAGCTAACTTTAGTGTAACTCTTACCTCCCAGGTGAGGACAGTGGGCCACTGTCGGCCCACCGATGGCAAAGCTGGCAGCCCACTGGCTTTGTGCTCAGTGTTTTCCAGGCAGCCCACCGGTGGTTAAGCGCTTTAATCACTCATCTTCCACTCACAGTCAAATTTACTTATTTTTCCTTCGTTTTTCTTTCGTTATCATTTGTAAATTAGTTTTGTATAATTTTAACAGCAATATCATAAATACAGTATTATAGCTGTAACCAGTCAAGCACAGTACAAAACAACATGACCCAGTCTTTTTTTTTCTCTCTCTCAAATGTTTGTCTTAGTTTATTTTCCAAAATAAAAGTCTAAATGCGCTGAAAATCTGTTTAAGGAGATCAACAACGAGTTCGACCTTGTGAGCTCAGTAATCTGGAAGGTCCGAGAGTAGACCAGCAGCGTCATACAGTCAGCAGGGTGCCGACCTTATGAAGCTGTCGGACTGATGTATACTTGCTATCTGGGCTCGGCCATCAAACAAAACCACACAGAAACCAGTGATTCTACACTCATTAAAAGTAAAGGTCCTTTCACCTGTGCTTACTTCTATGCGTCTATGTTGTCCTTCTGTTGTCAACTGTATTGTCTTACATTTGTGTGTCTTTTTATGTTTTATCTGTATTGTTCCTCCTGAGGTGAGAACAACTTCATTCTCCCCTGGGGTCTCCCCTGACCCCCAGACCACCATCCTCTTCGTCCCCTTCCTCTTTGCTTCCTCCCCCAACCCCTCAGTATCTCTGCTTAAAGCATGTCAGACCATGTGTTCATTAGACTGGTGACAGACATGATTCTCTGTATGCACATTAATACAACTCAGAATCTGAAGATCCGGTCTCTTGACTCTTCCTGCTGAATCCTTTATTAATCAGAAAGTCAGAAAAATCTGAAAATCAAAAAAATAAATAAGAATAAACAAACAAACAAACAAACAAACAAAAAAAACAACAAAAAACAGACAACTATTAATGCTGCTGTGGACAAACAGCTGGTCAGTTTTCTCTATTGTGCTGTGTTTAATGGCTTTAAAGTTAATGTATTTTGTACAGAAGGGTTTATTGTATAGTGTTTGCATAGTTTTGTCTGTTGCTGTTCTATGTTTAAATGTAGAACTGAGTCCTGGAGAAACTACATTTTGTTCTTCTCTCTCAACACATTTGTGATGAGCAGAGACGACAACGCTGACTTTGAAACTACTCAAACCTTCAGTTAGGTTTCTTTTAGACAGACCACATTTTTTCAGCATAGGACACCCAACACCTATTTCACCTAGGACAGGGAAACGGTCGTTAAATAAACGTTTATTTCACATTATTTCAGTTGTCAAAAACTTCAGTTTATTATCAAAAGCCTAAAAAAAAAAATAACAATTTTCAGCCATTATTGTTCTTCTGATTTTGTAAAAGCCTTTTCTAAACTGCCTTTTCAATCACATTGTAGAGAGTCCAGTCTAGTCTTCAAGAACACATTCATTTATACACGGTTACTTACAGTGAGTGCGTTTACATGCACTTAATAATCCGATAATTGCAGAAAATCAGATTTTGTCAGCAATCCGATCAACATGTTTACATACACTTCAGTAACCAGATAAGGGAGAAACTTGAGTCAAACAGTTATCAAATTTCTGCTTTGAAACCGGCCAATAAACCCACAGAAGACGCGACGTAAACGTAATAAACTCAAACCTCATGCCTCAGCTTTTTTTTTAAACATCACGCCACTTTAACTGAAAATACAAACATACATCATCAAGAAGATGAAGAATATTTAAATCCTTAATTTCATCGAGAATGTAGTTGGTTTCTGCCTCGCTCCAAAAGTGTTTTGCTGCGTCTCGCTGCTTGCTTATTTCAGGTACAGCAGTCTGTTCCGCACATGCGCAGATTGAGAAATGCGAAAGAAATCAGAGTAAGGGTTCACATGCACTGAGAAATCTGATTACTGAGCTAAAATCCAGCTTAACCAGATTTCTTAATCAGATTTCCAGACTTTAGTCCGATTTAAGAAATCTGAGTTTGCTGTTTACATGACCTTTTGAATAATAACTGCAGAAATCTGATTATGATCGGATTATTGACAGCATGTAAACACGCTCAATGATTAAGGGCTTCTGGTTAACTAAAGGAGTTCTGGCACGTTCAACACGCTGAACATGTCCGACCAAGTGGCCAGTTTTTACCATTTATCATCAATTTGTAAAGCAGTTAGAACCTTTAAGATTCAAAGCCAGGTATGCAGGAACCTTCACTGGATGTGATTATCGTTGTTTTTCCATTTATCATTGTTGGCATTTATTGTTTGAGAGGAAAAAGAACATTACTTGGTACAGAAATATTTACAAAAGTGCAAAATATCTACACAAACCGAGTTCCTGCTGATCAGATTATATGACTGGGGCCTCTTCTGTTGACTGAAGTCACCAGGAGGCAGCTCTGCGAGTCCACTAGCCATGTAAAACCATAACTGACCCCTGTGTCAGAACAGGAGCAAGAAAGATCACAGAGGAACAGAGATTTTAATACCTCATCAGTTCACTCAAACGGTTTATAGAAAGCAAATTTCATTGACAGCCAGCCCTTCTAAATAGCGAATATGGCTACTTTAAAGCTGCACTATGTAAGCTTTGGGGATTTGGAGACCTCTCTGGTGGAAATGTGTAATGTTGTGTGCAGAAGAACATGCTCAATGTCAAGCAGGGGCTAGAGGGGTATGAAGCCCCCCCCCCCAGCATTGGGCTGAGGAGCCATGGAAATGCATTCTCTGGAGTAATGGAGCTCCATCCAGTACCTTTGGGATGAGTTGGAGTGTCCAGAACTGATCATCCAACATCAGCACCTGACCTCACTAATGTTCTTGTGGCTAAATGCAATCAAATCCTCACAGCAATGTTACAATATCTTCTGTAAAGCCTTCCCATATGAGAATTGATTTCGGAGGAAATGGTAGATGAACAGGTGTCTATAAGCTTCTGGACATATACTGTATTAGTACAAGCTACTGTTTAATTAAATTAAAGTTAAGACAGAAGAGTCAATGCAATCTGAATTTCAATAAACCATTTAAGTGGCCCCTATTCACTAGTTTTAAGTGTCAAAATCCTTCCAACAAAACTGTTCTTTACCTAAATTAATGGTCCTTTTTTCTTAAACCCAGGCCAATTAAATCTCGTTTTAAGTAGAACTACTGTATATCCAGAAGAGTGTGGGAGAAGAATAAAAAAACAATACAAAAAACCAATAATCCTGGCATATCTGCCATAATCCCAGGGCTATACTGGGCCAGATTATGCTCCAATTCCATCGCCCTGTATCCAAAGGCAGGTAAACAGTCCTTGGTCACAAAGGCAAATAGTGCTGTGTCCACTCGCCACAAACAAACTGTGCTTGTATATCCACCATCAGCTCTACCAGTAATGTGACACACATGTAGATCTGATATGCAGCACCTGTCCACCAACAATGGTTCATGTTCGTGTTGCTTTTGGCTGTCAGAGTCATCCAAAGATGGACTATAAACCACCCCTGAATCTGTAAACGCAGCCTCTCTCAGCTGATGAGCAGGCCCTCCTTGGCGGCCAGCCGCTGTCTGTGGATGTGGTCCTGCTCCAGCTCCTCGTGACTGGGGTGCCAGAGCCTGGCGATGATTCGCTCGATGTTCAGAGCGTAAACGGTGTGAGAGGGCATCACCCTGCGGTGCACCTGTGAACAAAACAGCAACGAGAGCCAAGATTTGAAGCAGCAGTTTGTCAAAATCAAAAGTTACAATTTTTATGGTTACTTAACAGTCCCGTTTCATGGAAAAATTCCCATCACTTTTATTTTAAATAAGGTAGTTTAAAGTAATATGTAAACAGTCCCCAGACCCCCTGACTAAGACGCAAAACCACCCCAGACTAAACAGCTAAAACAGCCTGTTCTGAAATAATTGTTTCTATTATGTCATGAAATCCAACGTGTTTACACACATCTACATATTCAGCCTACAGCAGCTAAGCTCTGCCCACTCCTGCTCAAGGTCTGAGGAGTGTTTTAGCTCTGCGTGTTTTTTGAATAAGGGCACAATGCAGCTTATAGAGCTCATTTAGAGCTCTTAAAGGCACAGTAACAAAAACAACGTCTTTCATTTTAATCCAAGCAATAAAAGAAGGTCATATAAAAATAAATTGACCATTTTTTAAAGCATAAAAACAACACAAATATTATACAGAGACTTCAAGAAAAAATGTCCAACTTTGAAATTTTACTGAGCCTTTAGGGTTCATAAAGCTTTGCAGTTTTTGCGAAAAGCATTTAGAAATCACAATAAACACTAAACAACTGATGAAAATCATGCTTACCAAATGCAAATGACTACAGAAAGCAAACGTGTATGTGAATGGGATAAATTAGGAAGACTAAACTGAAAGAAGTACAATTGATGGGAAAGATGCTGACTTAAGTTAGCTAAAAGCTACACCATGAACAGGACTGCTGGGTTTACTGCCTTCATTTAAGATATATTTCACATATAACTTCTGCACTGTAATAACCTTCAGTTCAGTTCAGTTAGAAGAGGTAAATCTGAGCTACTGAAGTTCAGATCTCACCTGAAGAGCTTCCAGTAGGTCGTACATGCCAATAGGAGGCAGAGGGGCAGGAACAGTGTCACCAGAACAGGCCAACAGGAGAGCAGCCTGCTGTTCCGCATCGTCTGGAGACACATGGGTAGGTGGGCCGGCGGGCAAGGAGGCACTGGGAGGAGGGCTGGAGGCACAGGAATACAAAACTGTAAGGACACTGTGTAATTACCATTCTCTGAGGATGTGGAAGAGTCTCCTTGGCTGCAGTTTCCCCATATCTAGGCCTTTGGTGCTCCCACATGGTTACAGTCCAGGCGACAAGCCCCGCTCCAAAAAAAAATATATAATAATAAATAAATAAAAAAAATAAAAAAGTAAAAAAAATGAAAACTCAAAGTTCTACGTTCTGGACTGTTGCTGTGGTCAGTGTGCAGCTGTGTTTACTTTTTTGCTGCTCCACTGCTTTCAGAAACAGAACAGGCTGCCAGCTATTCAGAACTAGAATCAATATACATTCATAAGACAATTTGTTCTCATTTTCAAACCTTTTTCCGTGACTGCGATTACTTTTAGTTTTGTCGTTTGGTACACGACTACGAAAGTCTACTGCGCTGCAAAATCTGCTGACCATAGTTTTTTTGTTGAGCGACGCTTGTCGCCCAGACTATTAATTGGCCTTTAGTGTTCTCCTCCAAGCGTGTTGAGGGCTTCACCCTCCTTGTGCTGGTACTATCATGAGACTGGGGGAGCTTACGGGTGGAACTGGGTAAGACTAAACTGGGCCAATTAAATCCCTTTTAAGTAGGACGACTGTATATCCAGAAGAGTGTGGGAGTAGAATAAAAAAAACACAATACAAAAACAACAAACCTGGCACATCTGCCATAATCCCAGGGCTATACTGGGCCAGATTATTGCCCTGTACACAAAGGCAGGTATACAGTTCTTGGTCACAATGGCAAATAGCGCTGTGTCACTCACCACAAAAACTGAAAAAAGCCTCAAGTACAAGGGGTATGAAAACTAATGCATATTCAAGAGAGTGTTTTGCACATTAAACCAAGCTGTCAGTTTGTACCACTTACATAAACATTTCTGATACCGCCTGCCTGTGTGACGTAAAGTCATGTGTGAAGCTTCAGTTTCAAAACTTTAAATCAGATCATAGCAACTGTTTATTTTGCTCGAATGGTTTGAACAACGCTGGTTACTTGTTTATACAGATGGTAAAATAACTCACCACTCTGTGACAGTCTGGTAGGCTGCCAGGCTGTTTTTGAGGTAGGGCTGGGGTGTGACATCACTGCCAAAGGCGTACTGGAAGTGTCCGTCTCTCAACCGGTAGGCTTTTCTCCGTGACACCACAGCAGTTATGACGTCTTTTAAGTGGACCTGCACAGGAGGAAGATGGAGAACACTGAGGGTGGCTGAGTTGATACAGGAAAAAGAGATCAATATGTAAAAATATATCAAATAATAAAAATGACTCAAATCAGGCAAGTATAAAACAGTAAATAAACAGTAGAAAATATGAAACAATAATTAAAGCATAACTAAAATGTAAAAGTTAATAAAATAAGATAAAATGAGGTCAAAAAAGGAAACTAAAATTAATCAAAATTACAATAATATAATCTAATATAATAATAAAATAAGAACATGAATAATAAATAAACAGGAAAAAATATCAAATAACTAAAATAATGAAAATAAGACACCAGTAAAAATCAAGTAAAACAGTTGCAGGCAGAGTGGAGGTGGTTAGAAAGTAAAGATGTTTAAAATGACTGAGTGAAACCAGCATAAAAACACATACACTCCACACCTCATAGCCACCGTGCACCCACCACGCACACAGGGATGGGTTCCAAAGTTTGGTTCCTAAAAGGCACCATTTGAAAACTCCTCATGAAACGCTTTTGCGAGAGAATCAACAAGTTTCCCCGACTTTTGTCAAAAGCTTTCTGATTTTATTTTTTATTTCCAGGTCCAAAATCAGAGGCGCATCCCGTCACACACTCACCTCTAAAGCGCAGACCACAGTGCTCACTGCTTCCTCAGTAACATTGTCCAGGCCCATCTCGAAGGCGGTCACCATCATGCGCGCTTCTAGCTGGCCGCGCGTGGGCAGTAACAGCGTGTGAGCGCTGAGCCTCATCTCCTCCTCATCCTGAGTCTCACGCGGACTAAACGGCTGTGCTCCGCTCAATGGGTTCTGGGGCTGGAAGCGATGCTGCAGCGAGAGGAAAGACAGACTGAGAATATACGGACAGACTAGTATAACAATCATCAGCGTTCTTCGCTCCTAGTTCTACAAAACTGCAGGTTATTGTTTTCCCTGCACTTTGCTCCCGAGGACACCTCTGACGCGAACGCGCCATGACACGCACTGACAGGCTGCAGGAAACAGCACATGGATCTTGTTCTCAAACTAAAGTCAAAAAGACAAAATGACTTACATCAAATTTCTGACGAACAGAGGAAAATTTCTTTTTGCCTTTGTTTGGTTTCCCAGGCTTTGAGGCAGAGCTGCCCGTCCACTGCAGTGAGCCAGGGCCCTCTGGGGGAGAAAACCATCTGGAGGTTAGTTAGTATTTCACACTAAGCAGCTAAGAACTTGTGCTCGTTAACATTTTAGATGAGATAATCCTTTATCAGTCCAACACTGGGGATATTCACAGTGCTGCAGCAGCAAAGGGAGAGCAAAGCACTCAAGAAAAAGAAATATCATGAAGAGGATTAACGATCAAGATATTAACCTTATTAATCACTTAATAAGATTACAGTTTGATACTGATTACTGTATAGACAACACACACACATATATTATATATATATATATATATATATATACTAAATATCATAATACAAACTATCCTTCACAACATTGAGAATATAAACACTCTAAATAAAAGAGCAAAAGATCTTTAGACTATAATGATATTTTACAGGTTTATTTAACCATCATCATCCAAATCTGAAGGTCAAGTATTTACAGCACAGTAATGCCAAAGGACTTGAGATCCTGAGCAAACAATACATGTTTCTTCAGCTTCTGCAGGCTGCAAGAGCAAGTGGTGAGTTTAGTCTGCTGTAAATTCTGAATCTTACCTGGTGTGGATACAATAATCTGACAGCGTGTAAGAATGGCCAACAGGAAGTCATTGTGAACGTGAACTGTCAAGGTAAAAAACAAAATGTTAAATCATTTGGAAAAGAATTGATTTTCTTAGTAAGAATAAAATTAACATCTTTTACTGCCCACTTGTCAAACACAAGGCCTGAAGGCCAAGTCCGGCCCGTGGCCCAATCCTATTCGGCTGGCAGAACTACTTTAATTTTCTGTTCATATTAGCCTATTTCACCATGAGCTGCACTACAGCTCCCATCACCACCACTGTAGAGTTTTCCACATGACTGTATATTATATGGGTTGACTTGGCTCAGATAAATACGGATTTTATTCCAAAAGTAGTTTGTCCTTGTCCAAAATTGGTGATCTTATAAAACTGTGAAAATGAGGGACAAACAATTCAAAAACCTAAACGGCCTCAAATACAATAAAACATTTCTGAACATTCAACTTCTAAAAATTTCTTATGACGCTGAAGTTATTTCAACAGCTTTGGAGACTTTGACTGTTCAAAACGGTGCGTTTACTCCAACAATTTCAAAGATTAATCACTAATTTAGTCCAAAACTAGACAGCCTTCGTAAGCACAGCGTGGTGTAAACCAGATGCACAACAAGGAAGCCAAGTATGTTCAGCTCAAAGGAGGCCAGGAAACAAATCTAGACCACAGAACTCACCATTATCTTGTCCCAAAAGGCGCCGGGCTTCAATGTCGAAACTCTTCTTTGCTGATTTTCTGCTTGAACCACAGTTTCAGATTAGCCCAGTAACTGAAAACCAGAATCACAACTGTAACTTTTACAGTAGCAAGTTAACATGCTTCATTAGCTGCATCTCAAACTGGTATTCCCAAAGCTCCTGTACGAAGTGACTAAGCGTCTCTAAAGACACCTCACAGGACGTTACCTTATAAACTGGTTATATACGCCGCCAAATGCCTGAGACAAAGTACTGCTGGGCACAGAGGAGCATGAAGGTGCAGTATTTACCACTGTTTTACCATAAGAAACATTACGCCAACTGGAACAAACTGCCAGAAGATCTTAGACGAGCCCCAAATGTAATGATGTTTAAATCCAGTTCTTTTTCAGTCTGTGCCCATGACTGTGAAACCAGCATAAAAACACATACACTCCACACCTCCTAGCCACACAGAACCATGCGCCCACCACGCACACAGGGATGGGTTCCAAAGTTTGGTTCCTAAAAGGCACCATTTGAAAACTCCTCATGAAACGGTTTTGCGAGAGAATCAACAAGTTTCCCCGACTTTTGTCAAAAGTTTTCTGATTTTATTCTTTATTTCCAGGTCCAAAATCAGAGGCGCATCCCGTCGCACACTCACCTCTAAAGCGCAGACCACAGTGCTCACTGCTTCCTCAGTAACATTGTCCAGACCCATCTCGAAGGCGGTCACCATCATGCGCGCTTCTAGCTGGCCGCGCGTGAGCTCGAAGACTTGTGCTCTAATCTTACTGCGCTTTAATAAGCTAATCTTAATGACACTCAAGCCCTTTGTTTTAATTCCCTTTCATGCTTTTATTCTATTTTATGTACTCTGTACTTCATCTTAATTATGTCTTTAACGATTTTTATCTTTTGTTTTCCACTATTAAGCACTTTGCATATATATTTTCTTTTAAAGATTTAGTATCTCATAATTATGAGATTTAAAATCTCATAATTGTGACTTAAATCTCTTAAAAATGACTTAGTAACACAACTATATAAAAGAGTGACAATTATGATTTGCCTTCTCATAAATCATAATCATGACTTTCTTATAATTGCAACTTACAATCGCATGACTTAGTATCTCATAATTATGACTTAATATCTAAAAATTATGACAAAGTCTAATAATTATGACTTGTTAAGTCATACTTATGAGACGATGTCCTAATGACTTCCCTTCTCATTATTATGACTTAATATCTCATAATTTATTTATGAAAAGCAAACTGAATCCCCTTTGTGTATAAATAAACTGGACTTGCCTTGAAAAGTCACCATGTTTTTGGCACTAAAACGTGTTTTTCTCTAAAACAGACCATGTTGGTTCCCACTGATCCTCTTATTCCCACTCTAAACACTGTACAGTAAAAATGAGTTCAATATTAAACGGTGTTTGAAAGGTATAAACGTGCAGAGCCCGTAAGGTGACACGGTGATTGTTTTTTTAATAATGTGTGGCCACGAATTAACATACTGAACACACTGTTGTGAGAAACTTCACTCGTGGCCTCAATATGTAAATCAGTAGCCTCAATGTAGTGGCTTTTCCTCAGCAACTCTGGAGGGTCGCGTTTCACAGTGAATGCATGTTTTAGCTTTACAAAAGCATCAAAATCCCCAAAGAGCCTCATTTCAGAGTATTAACCCGGCTGAAACGCGGCTGCAGCCCATTTAAGGTGGAACGGAAAATCGGAAAGAAGGTGGTAAACAGGATTAGCTTAGCCTGAGAAAGCTAACTCCGCTCTCCTCGAACCTCCGCTCATTTACACGGCTAACACTCATTTCTGGACGGACACTAAAAAGGAGATACACTCAGTATTTCACACCCCGCGCGATTACAGCCGCTTACTGTTTGATGTTGTCGCCGATGGCGTCGGTCAGGTTCTTCTTGGCCAGTTCCAGTTCGCTGGAGTGGGCCGCCATCGCGCCGTCGGCCCCGACCATCCGCGCTCAGGGCGGGGGGCTCAGGGAGGACCTGCGAGGCCCGCCGCTCCTCAGACTAATACCACCACCAGACTTTAGCATTTATCGCTCACAAAAGCTGCTGGACACCCACCGACACTCCGACACACCGAGGGACCCTGACAGTGTGGACACTTTCGCCTTTCTTATTCATCGGCGATGGGCAACACTGCCCCCTGCTGTGCGGGAGTGGAACATGCGAGGCCCGTTTCTGGAGAAATTGTTCTCGAGAAAAATATACGGCCGTTCAGCAAGTCATAATAATGAGAAAGATTTACATGATTCCGACTTAATAGCTCATAATTATGACATATATCTCATAATTATGATTTAACATCTCAAAATTATTACGATGTTTCATAGTTATCACTTAGTATCTCATAATAATGTCACTATCTCATAAGTATGACTTAAAATGTCATAATTATGGCATCTCATATGTATGACCTAATGTATCATAAAAATGAGATTCAATCTCAAAATTATCTCAAAATTATGACTTAGTATATAATAGTTATGACTTATCATCTCGTAATTATGACTTACTTTCTGTACCTACGACTTCTTTGCTCATAATTAGACTTACATTCTCATAAATTATGACTTGTTTTCTCTTAACTATGACTTACTTTCTGAGAACATTTTCTCATCATTACGAAATAGTATGTAATTATTATGAGATATTAAGTCATAATTTTGGAACACTCTCATTATAGTGACTTATTATTGCTGTATATTGGCTGTATATTTTCCTCTAGTGGCAAAAAACAGGCGCTAGGTACTATGGGTTCATTACAGTCAATAAAGTGAAGAGAGAGTCTGAATCTCAAATGCCTCCCTATTCTCTACATAGTGCACTGTGTACGCCTTTAAACTATGGCTTTTACATCCAAATAGTGCATTAAATGTTAGACAGGGAGTCGTGCAGCTTATGTCTGATTATAAACAGCCTTTTTTAGCAGACATATAATGCACTATTTGGGTGAAGAAGCACTTGCTTCATGACCTACATAGTGCACTACATAGGGAGTGGGGAGCCATTTGAGATTTACACAGGTACGTTTGTCTGAAGAGCAGAACAAGACTTAAGAAACTGTCCTTAGATACTACAGTTCTGTATTATTTTGGAAGAAACTGAATACTTGAGCTCTTACACAAGTTCATTTCAACAAACCCACTGGTTCAATGAAAATGAAACTAAAGAGTCAAACTTCAGACACTGCACATGTCTTGGCTGATATAATATAATTCAGTTAAAGAGGAAAATAGTGCAGATGTGATTTTTGGGGGGAAATTGTCACTTTAAGCCCCTCAGGAATTCGTCTTTTGGTCATTAATGAAATTAACCACTACGTTCATGCACCTCCTGCCACAAGAAGATTGTACTTTTCTCAACTTTGCCAGTAGAGGGCAAACTGAGTTTGTGAAACTTTAAAACATGTTCGTACTGAGTTTTAATGCTGTATTCAGATCACAAATAAGTGGTTAATTAAAAAAAAAAAAAACTTATAAATATTAATTAAATGTAATTGTATGTGTGTGTGCATCTATGATGATGTTCACTTTGTTCTGTTTTAAAAACAATCTTAATCTTAATCTTTACGGAAAACACCCAAAATATTAAAGGGCCCATATAATCGAAAACCCGATTTTATTCACTGTTTGAAATAAAGGAGCTGTGGTATATAAACACTGTTAAAGTTTCATGTGTCAGTGTCTTTCTCCAGTCCATTCAGTCCATATATGGAAAATAAGCTGCTGAAAATAAGCAGCCTGTTTTCCGTTCATTGTTTTTGTGATATCACAAAACCAGCATATGTACATTTATCCACTTATTTCCACTCATTCAGCAGTTAGGCCTCACTCATCACTCGTCGCTCAGGTTTTAAGGAGTTCTTCAACCTGGACTATTTTTTGAATGAGGCACAAAGAGGGCAGCCAATCAGATCAAAGCTTGTGTACATATATATTAATATCTCAGGTTATAGATCTTATTGCATATTTTTGTATATTTCTAGTTGTATATATGCCTGCAGATGTTTTTTTTTTTGTATAAATTCTGGTTTTTATATTGTATCACCCTTATTATTATAACTGTCCTGTGTTGTTACTGATACTGGCTGCTAAATTTCCTTCAGGATCAATAAAGTATCTATCTATCTATCTATCTATCTATCTATCTATCTATCTATCTATCTATCTATCTATCTTAATAACAAAATGGCCTGTTTAATTCAAAGAGAGGTTCGTGATTAATTATGGCATTATCAAATATATCAGATATATAAATCTGCAATTACCTCAAGTTTTGATACATATATATATATATATATATATATATATATATATATATATATATGTATCAAAACTTGAGGTAATTGCAGATTTATATATCTGATATATTTGATAATGCCCATCATATATATCTGATATATTTGATAATGCCCATCATGTTCATAACTAGCGTTAGGACACTAAGGGCCTCAATAGTTCTGGAAGGGTTTCTGAGATTCAGTGTGGAAACAGTAATGGTAATGTAAAACTATCACCTGATTTAGTATAAGTTTCAACATGTATTTTCAGCTTTACATGCAGCAAATGATTTTTATGCCTGCTGTGGCACGATGTACATCTCAGCAGATTTTAAATTAATAGATATGTCGTCTTCATTGGGAGAAGTTGTGACTGTGGTGAGCAAACACATGCTTTATACTCGAGGGTGGTGTTGGTTGGTGAAATGAAGTTTCGTTTATATTTTTTGTGAATCCAGCCTTGCTGGTGCTTGTATCAGGAATGAAGACTGCATTGGTGCCAGCAATAGGATATATATAGACTGATGTATTAGTTCTTTGCAGTGTCTCAAACAGCACTGAGCCTACAGCGCATTAAGGAAAGGACACAGAAATCTGGCAGCAGCTTCTGTTCATCGGCCTGTCCGTTCCATCTTTACTGGGCGAAGAAAAGGCTTTAAGACTGCAAACGAAAGGCAGATGCTAGCCGGCATTGCAAAAATGATTAATATGACAACAAGGTCTTGATTTATTCTTGGCCAAGTACTTTTTGTTTAACAAATAACACCCTGCTGCTGGGATTTAACCATACAAACACAGAGGGGGCTTAAAGGATTATTGTAGAAGGATTTGATTCAGAGTTTAATAAGTTATGCAGACTTTTAGTTTTACCTCACAGAATGAATGGACTTAACCAAAGAATGAGGAATGAGGGAGGCACCAAGGCTAAAATCAGTCAAAGCTGCCATGACTTTAGCCTGGGTTTAATAAGTTATGCAGACTTTTAGTTTTACCTCACAGAATGAATGGACTTAACCAAAGAATGAGGAATGAGGGAGGCACCAAGGCTAAAATCAGTCAAAGCTGCCATGACTTTAGCCTGGGTTTGTATTCGATCCAAGCTTTCACTAGCACATCATGAGAGCAGTATGAGTGTAGAGACACACATTGGACTGCAGGTAGAAGCTTCCAATATATTAATATATAAATTGAGTATGAGTATTCATTTTTCAGGAGATCTTTCTGAGGAAGTTAGACATAAGATTATATGTTTGCATAAGGACGGAGACAATCAATGGAAAATAAGTCAAAAACAGAAGTTTCCAAAACTAGATTTCAGAAAATGATGAAAAATACAGAGAAAATGGGACTCTAACAACCACCTGCAAGAACTGGTAGACACCAAAGCTGTTCCCACCAGCTTTCATCAACTCCAACCCAGCCTCTTAAAATCCAACTACATTTGGAGGTGGTTTGAAATGCGATTCCAACAGGATTCAGTCTGGACGCTCTGGCTGCTCAAATCAGATTTCAAAGGCTTTGTTCACACAGCAGGTAAAAGTGGCCCAAATCTGATCTTTTTCTTCATATATGACACAGGCTACGTTCACACAGCAGTTCACATTACCATTTAAATGTGATCTGTATGTGACATCATTCTGAACAGATCAGCTCCTAAACTGACCCACATGAGCAAAAGAACAATGCTTCACGTTGCTTCACATGGCTTTACATGGCGCGCCTGTCTAGAGGTAAACGATCATGACTTCCAACAAACGCCAGTCGCTCCCGGAGATTTCAGTTTGATCTTCGCCAGCATCACAGGAGCCACCATGAAGCTTCATTGACCGACAGCTCGGCTCATCACCCAGAATGTGTTCGAGCTCACTGAAAAAAGTGCACGTTATTCAGACACGGTCATTTCTTTGGTTCGCGTTCAGTCATTTATTTCGAAATCTCTTTGAACACTGAGGGTTAGCCTAAGAGTCTCAGTAGTGCAAAATTATGATGAATGTTGAGTTGGATTGACATAAAAGTTATCTGGCTGTTCAGACTGAGTCTCATATTTATCAGATTGGATATGTATCGGATTTCAGTACCACATATGAAAGCGTCTCAAATCGGAATTATAAAATGTCAGATTCAGTGTGTTTTGCTGTTCACACTGACACACAGACACACATCTGTGTCACATATGAAGAAAAAGATCGGATTTGGGCCACTTTTACCTGCTGTGTAAACGTAGCCCCAGACGTGTTATCTATGTGGCAGTGTGAACAGCAAAACACACTGAATCTGACTTTTTCAGTTCTGATTTGAGACGCTTTCGTGTGTGGTATTGATATCCGATACGTATCCAAGAAGCAGCAATGCGACTGAGTCTGATCAGAATTCATACAACTTTTACGTCAATCCAATTCCACATTTGTCATAATTTCGCCGTGCTGAGACCTCGTAAACATTTAGGCTAATGTTTATGTACCAAAAGATTAGAAGAGACTATTCAAAAATGCCTTCTGTGTTCGAAGAGATTTCGAAAAGAAATGGCCGATTGTGGGTGTAGGATAACGAGGCTGCAGCGTCAAAGAACAGTTAAAAGTCTGAAAGCAAAGTTTCATGATGGCTCCTGTGATGCTGACGAAGATGAAGATGAACCAGCCGGGAGCGACTGGTGTTCGTTGGCAGTTGAGATTGTTTACCTCTGGATGAGCAGCGTAAAGCAACGTGTTGCATTGTTCTTTTGCTCATGCATCAGTTTAGGAGCTAATCTGTTCAGACTGATGTCGCATACAGGTCACATTTAAAAGATACTGCGAACAGCCAAACAAAACAATCGGATTTGGTGAGAAAATCAGATTTGGGCCACTTTTGCCGGCTGTGTGAACGTAGCCAAGGCGTTTTTTGCTTCACTCGCAATGTGACAAACAATGTCCATGTTAAATCCAGAGTGACAGAAGTGCTGGGATTCAAGAGGAGCGCCGAAGATTCATGCTTACGCCAGAGAACTTTGAACAGATTGAAGGGCGAGATGATGCATCTCCATCTTTCCTGTATGCCACGTTACTGACATTACCATGGCAACCCATGCAGATAGGCTGGTGATGTCTGGACAAACAAATCTGATCTGATCACTTGCAAAAAACAGTGTGACAAAGTCGTCTCAAAAGATCTGATTTGAGAAATAGTCCGATTTGCCTGCAGTCTGAAAGCAGCCAATGTCTCCCCCTTCTGGGAGACTCTATTTGGACCTGTATGGCTCAGTGCAGCACCTGCTCTTTCCTGGTCCCGCCTCTCCATCATTACACACATCTGCAGTTTATGGACTCATTTACACTCATATATAAAGCCCTTTGTTTGGCCTCGTGCTTTATGAGCTCTGTGTTTCATTGAGATCTGAGCTGGTTTCTTTGTGTTTGCCCCTCACCTTGTTTCCTAGTTTTGGCATCATGGATTTGCCTATTATGTACTGCCTGCTGTTTTCTGGACCCCTGATTCTGATGACTAAGAGTTTTGGATTGCCCCAAATAAAGCTAATCTGCACACAGCGTCCTGCCTATGAACCCGGCAAAGGGTAGAGAAAGTGAACACTAAAAAATATCGATACTATTATATTTTGTTGTTGAGGATTTCAGTTAAATATGTCTTTTTTCCTGATGCTGAAAAACTTGTATATAATGGCCATTGTACTGGAAAGTAAAAAATAATAGGGGGTGAGGGTCTGACTTTACACTGTACTGTAACTGTTTTACAATTTGAGCTTCATTTCAGAGCAGTGAGCTCATACACTCATGACTAATATTCACCTAATACATAATTGTAACTGTACTACAGCCATAGACTCTGACAGGCAGTTGGAGAAAAGCATTACAGCTCCAACTGTTTGTTTCTCAACCGTTACTGTCGTCCTGCAGTCCAAATCCTGCTTTAAAACTCTGCAGACCACAGGGACACACACACATACACACACACACACACACACACACACACACACACATACACACACACACACACACACACACACACTGTATTCTCTGATGAAACAAACCCACGCAGAGTTCAGGCATGACTCACTCTGAACCCTTAACAAAGAACAAACATCAGAGAAACCCTGAAGGCTGAACAACAAGCATTGTGTTCATTCGATGAGCTTATTAAGAATTATTAAAAAGATTTATTCGAATTATTAAACGGATTACTGACTATGGAAAAGTTTTGTTTATGCGGTTTGATCTTAGATTGTAAATATAAGACAGATGCTCCATACGGAATTTTTCAGAATGGAATGTTTTTCTTTGGTTAAAAATGGTTAATTTCATTACAAAGTTTTAGGCTAAATTCAGATTTCCCCTTCACATCAAATGTAGCTGATCAGACTAGACATATTTGGTGTCTGAAGTTTGCTTCTGAAGCTACGAGGCTAATGTAGCTAACAGGGAATGGAAGCTTCTGGTCAACATTTAGCATTGTGCTAACTGCTGTGTAAACCATCATCCTTGTCGATTTGCTCTGTAATCACTAATAGACTTGCGTACGTTGTTTCTGATGCTATTTGACACACCGCTATCTAAAAACATGGACTAAAGTACATCACATACACTAAGAAAAGTAGTAGCCACAAGTAGCCTGAATTTCGTCCATACATTTGTCCATGTTTGTAGGTAACAGTGTGTTATAGAGTCTCAGAAACCACATTATCATGTCTGTAAGAGATTACTGAACAACTTAACCACAGTTTGAGGCAACTGTGTGATGATTTAAGCATGCAGTTATAGCACAAAGCTAAGCTAATGGCTATAACCTCCCATTACTTGTTAGCTACATTAGCCTTGTAGCTCCAGTGAAAAACTAGACACAACATGTCTTGGCTGATCGACTACATTTGGGGTAAAAATTAGATTTTTGATCAAATCTTCTCTGTAAGTGAACTAAAAAGCTTTATGTCAGGGGTGCCCAGACCTTTTTGTCTTGGAGGACAACAGTGCAAAGTATTATTCTTTATTCTTTATTGTGTTTATTGTAGTTTTATTTGTACCTTAGTTAAATACTTGCTAACAGTCTGTGTGCCTGTCTCTCTAATATGTCATACATGTGCGCACTCACCAAGATAAATTCCTTGTATGTGTAACAAACTTGGCGAAATAAAGTGATTCTGATTCTGATTAGTGGTGGGCCATGGGCTAAAAAAGACATGGAAGAAAGAATGGAAATTGTTAGGCTAATCACCAATAAAATCAGCATGTGTTGTATTTTGGATGCTGGTGTGCTGGTCGAGCAGCGTGGCCACGTTGAGTGACGAGCTAAACCAGCACCAGATCAGCATAAACCATCTTAGACCAGCTCTGAATGCATGCTGGTCTGCATTGTTTTTCAGAGATACACCATGCTGCTTCACCCAAAAGCATTTGGTGCTGATCTACATGTTTACATTAGACTACATATTTAAGATTAATAGATATATTGTGGCGTTGGCATAGAACAAAACACGAGATATTTTGCTTTAAAGGCGAATGTTCTTTTATTGAACAGGCAACAAGGGAGAACCCAATCCTGGTCCTGGAGATCTACTACCCTGTAGATTAAGCCATCAAGATGAAAAGACATAGACTGTTATTATTGAATTTCATTTTTATGAAATGAATTAATTCATTTTTGCATTAATTCAGAGCGGGTATTGGTTGGATTCATTCAGAGTGGGCACTGGTTGGATGAATTTCAAGTAGGCGTTGGGAGGATTCATTCTGAACAAGTTTTGGTTGGATTTATTAAGAGTGGGGATTGGTTGCATTCACTTAAAATGGATATTGGTTGCATTCATTGAGAATAGGCACTAAATTAAAGAAACTTTCACTCCATACCACATTTGTGTTTGTAAGTAGAAGAGGGGTATTTTATTATGATTTGAATATGATGGATTTATTTTTGGACATACAGCTTTGTTTTGTAGAAAGAAAATCCTTCCTTCACATTCTTCCAGTAATTGTGCTGGAAGGAGATGAAGACTAATTAAGGCCTAGTCTTGAAGAGGACTCCAGTCTTACTCTCATTTAGACTCGGGCTTGACTCTGTCTCATTTTCATTTGGACTTGGTGTTGACTTATTAGGCATTCTATGCTCATCTAAGCTTGCTGATGCTGGTTTATTCTGGGCTAGTGCTGGTCTGGTGATGTTTTAGTTGCTTACCCACCATGGTCATGCTGGTTGACCATCATACCAGCATCCAATACACAACATATGTTGAAAATAGTAGTCTAAACTGCGATCAAACATGCTATAAGAACTTTCCATTTCATTGTCTTAAGAAGCTCTTGGGCTGCTTTCGTAGTATGTTTTGGGTCATTATCCATCTGTACTGTGAAGCACTATCAGTTTTGCCTATAGGTTTTGCAGCATTTGACTGAACCTCAGCAGAAAGTATAGCTCTGTACACTTCCGAATTCATCCTGCTGCTTCTGTTAGCAGTTACATCACCATTAAACACCAATGACCCAGTTCTATTGGCAGCCTTACATGCCCATGCCATGACACTACCTCCACCATGTTTCACAGACGGTGTGGTATGCTTTGGATCATGAGCCCTTCCTTTCTTTCTCCATACTCTTCTCTTCCCATCATTCTGGCTCAACTTAATTAATTTCATCTGTCCAAAGAAACTTGTTCCAGAACTGGGGAAGCTTTTTTAGACATTTTCTAGCAAAGTCTAATCTGATCTTTCTGTTATTGCCTGTGGTTTGCATCTTGAGGTGGCTGTAATGGCTGTACTTCCTAAATTGTTAATGCAACATTTTTTTTAAACCCTTTAAACTGAGGCTGAAAGTCTATAATTCAATCTTGACTGCTTCATTTAAAATCCATTGCGGTGTTGTGTACAGAGGCAAAATTTTGGGGGTGGGCTAAATCAAACATCCTCGTGGGGCCAACTTTGGCTGGGGTCCAAACTTTGGGCCGTCCTGCTTTAAGTGAATAAGCTAATACGTGATCCCCTCATAGCCCAGTGGTGTTTACTGGACAGATCTCAATGAAAAACAGAAGAAATCTGACTCTTTGAGTGGTTTTCCAAAAAATAGCTCAGTATGGGATCTCTGAAGTCAGGCAGTGGGTGAAGAGTATTAAATGGCAGATGTTAGGTGGAGTCGTATTCTTCTTTAAACAGCGGAGAGCCACTTTAAGATGGTGAGCACACATACTGGAAAACCCCAAAGCCTTCAGGCCGGCCTCGGCTGCTTCTGGCATCATGGAGGTGTTTGAATGCACTCACGAACAGCGCACACACACGCAGCCATAAAAAGCGGAGGAGCTCCTCATCAGCAGTATTAAACAGACTGGGCTCAGAGTGCCGCTGGATGTATGAAGCTGAGTGCAAACCCAACAGCAGAGCTAACCTCCTCTACAAGAGCTCACTGAGGTAAGAGCCGTCTTCCTCTAATGCTGTCTTAACAGTTAAAACTATGAATTTGCTATTAACCAAATGAATTGATAATAAACTATGTGTGAATTTAGAACATCGTTGTGTTACATATATGACACACACTTCTGCTGTAAACACACTGGTTGTGTTTAAAGTAAACAAGATGTGCTGCCGTGAATTGGAGACACAGTGGTGTTAACGATACACTATAAGTATCACATCTGTTGTGCACTCCAGAGAGCGTTATATGTTGGGAAGCATTGTTTTCTTTTCCTAGAGTTTCTTCTTGTTTAATTCAGTACACCAAAGTCATAAGATGTGTTTCTTGCTTAATTTACTGTACAATACAGTAAATCACAGTGCATGGTTATTATAAATGTTATACTCTTTGTCAGTGTTTTAAAGTGTATTATTTATTCATTTTCATATTCATATTCAGTTCATATAATTCAGTTCATTTCAACTCCAAATCAGTTAAGTTAAATTCCATGAATTTAATTTCAGTTCAATTTTATTTCGTTCAGTTAAGTTTGGATCAGTTCAGAAAGTCAGTGTGGTTCAGATTAGTTCAGTTCAGCTTGATTCAGCTCCATTCAGTTCACGTCATTTCAGTTCAATCTGATTAAATTCAGTTTATTTATTTCATTTCAACTTAGTTCAGTTCAGTTCTAGACTGAATTAAATTCAGTTCTGTTCAGGTCATTTCAGTTCAGCTCAGATTATTTATTTTCATTTAAACTCAATTTAGTTCAGTTCATTTTAGTTTGAATTAGATGTAATTCACTTCAGTTTTGTTCAGGTCATTTCAGTTCAATTTAATTAAATTCGGTCCATCTTGATTCAGTTCAGATCAGTTCATTTGATTCAGATCAGTTCCGTTCAGTTTAACTCCGTTTGATTCCATTCAATTCCGTTCATTTCATTTTATTCAGTTGAGTAACTGAATTTTTCAGTAACAATTTAGTTCATTTCATTTTAGTTCTATTCAATTCTGTTCTGTTCAGTTCAGCACAGTGCAGAGCAGCACTTCATTTGATTTAAATCACTTCAGTTCAGTTTGATTCTATTGGATTCTATTCAGTTCAGTTCAGTTTTGTTCAGTTCAGCTGAGACCAGTTCTATTTGACTCAAATCAGTTCAGTTCACTTCAGTTCAGTTTATTTGAGTTCAATTCAGTTCGGTTGATAAGATTCAGTTGAATTTATTTCAGGATGATTCAGTTCACTCCATTTCAGTGTTGTTGTTAGTTAACACTGTGACTTGTGAGATTAATGAGATTAATGTAAGGTGTAAGATTAATGATGTACCTTGAGTTTGGTGTCGGAGTACATTGACTGGAGTAGTGTCAATATTCTGTTAACTGTTGTGAAAAGCACATTCAACAGTCAAAGGCGCTACATTTACTGGCCTTGAAGCTGTGTAGTCTGCTGATGGAGCCAGACATGGATTTGGTTAGAAACGGAGCCGTGACTCAGGTTTCAGGCAGACGCTGAAAAGCCCCAGAGCTCTGTTCATGGCTTTAATTGAGAAAATCTTTGCACGTGACATATTTTGTTTTACCAAGTGACTTTTCAGTCAGTTCAAAATGAGAAACAGAAGAAACCATCACCCTGTAGAACCCACTCACCATGGATGTGTCATACTGAAATACTCTCTTAACAATGACAGCTTGCTTGGATATGTGGTTTAGGGGGATTAAAGAGTTTAGAACATTATGTAGAGTGTTACTAAACTTTAAAAAGATTATTTCCATTCAATGATTTTATAAAGAACTATCCATTGAAAGTGGTGACGGCTTCAGTCCACTGCTTTATGAAACCTGTATTTTGAAGAATGCATAACATGATTCGTCATGTTCGCCTTTATTCATCAAATAAAATCTGACCATGAAATGATTGCCTGCTAATTTCACTGACAGTTTTGTTACTCATGAGTCTCATCTTTGCGTATCTGTACCGTCAAGCCCACGTCTGGTAGGAGTGCATGCAAATTTGAGCCTCATAGTTTAACAACCTGAAACAAATGTTTGAATAACCAGAACGATTATCATCTGTAATACCGATAACGTGAAAAAAAATAGAATATAACAAAAATACTAATAATTTGTGCACACGGCAATCCACCACAAAAGTAGATGCACTTATTTTACCTGCACATTGATATAAACAGATGCTGCAATTATTCCATTTTTAATTTAAAGACATATTAAACTGCGCTTTTGTAAATTCTACTGACTCCGGCCACAAAAAAACAAAATAAACAATACAAAACACAGCTAGTGCAGAAGCGTCTATATACAGCTTTTAAATCTGTCATTTTAGGAAGATAATCACAGTATACAATCACTCTACAATCATTCTACCGCCTTAAAAAACTAAGACGTTTTGTTTATTTCACATTTTATTCTTTCCAGTGGTTTTAATTTTAACACTATCAAGTTTGGTCAGTAGGGGGAGCAGTACACTAACTGCTTAACCTCAAACTCCACCTTCAAACTCAGCCATTGGCTCACGAGCAGCTGAATGCTGTCATTTTACTGGCTTTTGGCTGAGATATCGGCATAAATTAGGGCGCGATTCATGTAAATGATATGTAAATGAGGTGTTGGTCGCTGGCGCTTGATTTCATGCACTGAAACTGATTCATTTGCACTCAAATCTCCGCTTCTTTCCAAGTTATGAGGAAGCAAGAAGGGCCTGGGTTCGATTCCCAGCCGGGCGATGAGCGTCCTTTCTGTGTGGAGTTTGCATGTTCTCTTTTATCCGTGTCTGTTCTTGTGTGTAATGTGCATGCCTGTGTCAGCTGACTGCATGACTCTGATCATGAATATGCTAATATAAAGCTGATGTATGGAGTCAAAAAAGGGTCAAAAAGGTTTTGAGTTTGTAAAACAATGTATTGAAATTTGCAGTTGTGTTTGAGCGACTACATACACGTAAAATCAAGATTCACAAGTAACTTGGAATCTGCAAATATGAAACCAAAAAACTAATAATAATAAATCAAATTCACAAATGCGTAAAAATATGTTGAATATACAGAAAGGATTTTTGAATGTGTAAAAAAGATTGCCATTGGTAAATGAAATGCTGTGAATGTGTGAATCAGTACTACTCAAATGATTTACACTGTGCCCGACCATAAAATCACAGTGGGAGTTTTTCAGTGCGACAGTACAAATCCGAGAACACGTCTCTGTTTCTGTTTGTGTGAACTTCTTTTTACAACTACGGATTTTTGACACTGTTTTGACAGCAAATTGATGGACCAATAGGAAAGCTTGAAGTGGTCCAATCAGAAAGCGAGTTTGACTTATCCAATCACAATCCTGACTGGTTGCTGTCAGTCAAAGCTTTGGTAAGCTGTTGGAACCCGCCTCTAATGGTGCCTCGACCAGCATATGTGGACATATTGGTATCTGATTCTAGCAGTATGTGTACATGTTAGGTAGGTTCTATATAGAACTGTATATAACACATTGTCCATCAATCTGAAGACCCTTTTCACCATGCAGAGAACCATTTTAGCATGAAATGGTTCTATATAGAACTCATGGTTCTAAATAGAACCATTCCCATTACTAAAGAACCCCTTTTTTAAAGAGTGTACTGTTTAGAAAGTGTGACAGCTTTGAAACACTTATGGAGTATCTGTGAAGGATCAGTGAGTGAAGGAGGGTCTTGGCTGGTATCAGGCAGTCTGTAAGTGTTCTTCCAGGGGGGATTAGGTCTGTGAGCTCTGGGTGATGGTTTTATACGCAAGCAATTTCCCCCACACACATACAGCGGAGCTCCTGAGAGGAAAGTCCTGCTCAGTCTGATTAATGCAGGAACGCTACTGGCAGACGACAGGGTGTTTATAAAAAGAGAGCTACGCTTGGTTTCCAATCACCTACCCTTCTCCTTCCACCTCTCTCTTCCCCCATCCCTCCTTTCAGGCTAAGAGAGTAATATGACTCCTATATTAAGCGCCTGGAGACGGAATAATCGCTGCTCCTTCATTTCCCAACTCCCAGCACATTACACTATCCTGCTTCCTGCTTCAGCAATGCTAAGGAGAAAACACTCGATCTTGTTTTTGAACACAGTGAATGATGGACTGCTTTCTGTTACAGTTCTACAGTACTTACAGTCTTATAAACTACTGCTGGTGTACGTACAGCCCGGTGTAAAAGTCAGAGACCATCTTTTGTCCTACTCTTCATAATTGCTTGTCTTTGTCTGCCTTCAAATCTCTGCTAAAAACCCTCCTTTTTTCTCTTTACTCTTCTAATTATTTTTTGAGACTATGTAAAGCATCCTTGGATTTGTGAAAGGCGCTATATAAGTTGAATTTATTATCTTTGTTGATGTAATTTCCAGTCAAAACGAGTCCTTGTAAAAAGCTAAGGTCTGAATATTTAATCATTTTTTAAAATAGTTTTTCAATAGTGGGACCCCAGTTTGGTAAAACGGCCCATAAAGCCATTTTATTCACTCTCCAAAATGTCCAGTAAACCTACACTTCTTCTAAGTTTTTATATGTAATGATATTATAGTTGATGAGGCAAAAATAGACATAAATCTAAAAAAAATGTGTTTTCTTTGGGGCCTTTCTTACCTTATAATGACCTGCTTGAACGCCAAAAAAGAATGGATAAAAAAAAGGGTTTTAGGCATGTCCGGCAGTAAAGTCTTCAGACATCTGAATAACCCACTTGTACAATGAAGAGGGACGTCAAGGAAAATAAGTGAAAAAACAGGAGTTTCCAAAACTGGAGTTCAAAAATTTCTTGAACGGTCTAGAAAAAATGGGGCTCCTAACAACCACCTGGAAGACCTGGCAGACACTAAAACTGCCCCCATCAGTTAAACAGCACTTAAAGCTTTCATCTCTGAGAGAGAGGAGAAAATCAAGCTGCTTCAGATCTGAAAACATCCACAGGTGTTTCTGTCCATCCTTCCACTGTGAGAAGACGACTCAGCGCTGTGGGTCTGAAAGGATGTGTAGCTGTTCAAGAAGCCTCACTTAGAAAAGGAGACAAACTCATTCAGAGTGAAATAGTTCGATGTGGAGAAACTTACAGACTCAGATGTCTTTACAGTGGTGGTGATAGGAACCAGGAGTGACAATGTTTACTATGGATTATTGCACTAAACCAGATCAAAGTCAGAGTTAAAAACCCATTTCAGACTTTTAACTTGCTTTGAGTGACTCTACACCTTAATTAAATTTGTTTTATTAAAACAAATTATTGAACATTTCATTTTGTCACTACCAAAACAATCATAACGCCACCAAAACTTTACCAAATGTTTCAGTAGTGACTGTTTCGGTTGTGACAATTTTTGCTCATTTTGCTCAGATCTAAAAAACGCTAGCCAGTACATAATTCACAAACAAAGCTTTGAACAGCTGGACACGCATAACATCATCATATCATTCATTAAAACCCCCAAAAATTGCAGAAAATGTGTTTCGATAGTGACAATTCATAATCTCACAAACTGATTTTCAGACTTTGGGACACATTTACTTCGAACCAATTGTATCTAACAGCTCACCATGTGGCCATGAGGGACAGGGATGCAGTCTCATTTCCTGCTCTAAAATGCAGGGGCGTGGCTAAAATAAGTCTCCACCCACAGACTGAAAGTCTATGTGTTTCGGTAGTGACTTGAAAACATATTGAAATTTAGGGATAAGCATTTGTTACAGACACATTTCAACAGACAGTACAATATATATGATGATTTTGTATATATATTTAGCTTATTACTCTCTCAATTAATCCCTTGAGTTTAAATAGATCACAACATAATCCTTGTAAATACCTAAGGTCCAAATACTTAATCGTTTTTTAAATAGTTTGACCCCAGTTTGAACTAATTTGGTAGAATGGCCCAATCAGCCATTTTATTCACTTTCCAAAATGTCTAGTGAACCTACATGTGTCTTGTAACTTTTTATTTGTAATGTGGATGATAGTAAAATGGGGTAAATCCAAAAAAATGTGTTTTATTTGGGGTGTATCTGGCCTTATAACGCCCTACATGTACCCCTCCACCATAAATAAGTTAAAAAAATGTTTTTTAGGCCAGAATCTTATCTCAAAGCTATCACACAACAATGTCTCAGACATTAGGTCACGTATTTGTAGCCATTTATTGTAACAATGTCTGTCTGGCAGTACAGTCTTCAGACGTCTGGTTCCTATCACCACCAGTGTAAACAGTTCTGACCCAGTATGAAAACACTCTAAAACACTTTGTTTACATCTCACCCTTTTAATTATGCAGTAATTTTGTAATTTTTTTTTAGTTTTCAGGTTATATTACTAAGAAGAAGGTTGTTTATACCACTACAGATTGCAGATGTGATGGTCTGTGAACTTCCTCACTGATGTCATGGAGAGCCGTGTTATGAAATGTGTCCATAAACCACCAAAGAAACATTTTAATGAATTCATTCAGATTTGCTGAGAAATGGGGCAGCTTAAATGTCCCAAACAGTAAATAAGAGCTGTTTGAAGGTCATGTTGGTCCATTTTGGATGCAAATGTTGCCAGTGAGGTGAGTAAGTTTGATCAAGTGAAGTGCACTGACTACACTGATATACAAGGGAGCTTATTTATTTTCTGAGACTTCTAATAGGTGCAGAATCAGCCTGTTTTTCTCTGTCGCTGTCTTTTTTTTGACAAATGATGAGGTGGGGAGTTTCACCACAGCCGTGATTTTGGGCTGGGAAATGGACCAAATTCTTTCCCATTATATCTTTTCAGACAGCTGAACGGCCTGGATATTTTCACGAAACCACTTAAATAGAGGCTACTCGTTTTTTCTGTCGGGTTGTTTATAAGCGCATGGCTTTCGCTTAATTCTGCTGATGATTTAACCGTGCCAGGTCAGTGTCTGATTCTGAAGTGGAGCGGGGGCCTCTGCGGAGCTAATTTTTTGCACAGTCGGCCCATTTCTACATCTGTCAAGTGCTTACAATTACAGCAATTTTCCCAACATGCTACACCGACACCCTCGGAGTCGGATTTGGCCGGTTGTGCTTGCCTCATTTGTTTTTTCAACTAAGAGCTGTCAACGATACTGGCTAGACTTCCTCCTGGACGAGCGAGTGGTAGAAAACGTCTATTGGCGAGGCTCTTTCACACATGATCCAGGTGCCTTTCATTGTGCCTTCAAGACCACTTACCTCAGTGCGCAATCCTGGCTCACAAAAATAGATTACAGAACCTAGCGGATGCATTATTCATGCATATACGTCTGCTGCTTCTTTCCATTTCAGACAACATACAGCTTCCAAATGCCTCCATTTACATCAGAAAAAGAAATCTAAGCTCTGCAGATCCTGTAGAACATTCATCAACAGACACAACAGTTTTTCATTGTTCACTTAATGTTTAGTCTGCAGGATTGTTTGCTGTGGTGGAACGTGTAAGCAGAGAGGTCAAGCAGTTTACTGGCAAATCAAATCATAATGCTTGGGCTTCTCATCCATGTTAAAGTGGTTAAGAGGTTTATGACAGAAGATCTCAACCACTGGGCTGCGGCGCTGCTGAAATCCTTTATTTCATTATTATTGATAATGTACAGTGCTCTGCAAAATACAGAAACCACATTTCATTTATTTTGCTTCAAGTCAAAACAGAGATTAAGTGTAATGTATTCATTTTTCTTGAGATATTTATGAGGAGACATAAAATATTTCGCTTGCATAAGGAAAAGAAATATTAAAATACACTTTTAACAGCTGTGCAAGACCTGGCAGACCACCGAAACTGTCACCATCACATAAACAGTACATAAAGTGCTTAAACAGTACTTAAATCTTTCAAAGAGAAAATTAAGCTGCACCACTCTTGCTTCTTTGTCTTAGATGACCTCAATAAAAAATGCAGTGTATGTAATCAACCTGCCCTTTTTTATGGAAAAACACCATTTCAAAGCTGCACTATGTGAGATTTGGGGATTTGGAGACCTCTCTGGTGGAAATGTGTAATTGCACACATTGTGTGGAAGAAAATTTTGTAACATGGGTTGTGTTTTGGACCTCTTTCCCGAGTGGATGAATCTGATGATTGTGAGTGCGTTGAAAGAGAATTCAAGGAAAACTTAGTCAGAACTTGGTGAATTATCTTCTACTGTCATCGTATCTTCATCAGTATAATGTTGATTTTGTGTTTGAGACCGAAACATTGAGCTGGACCTTCTTATTGAGGCTGTGCATGTGAGGTTAATATGTAAAGGCATATAATATGGTCCAAAACCTCTCATGACATCTGACCCTACACCTCAAATAACTATTTCAGACTTTACTGAGTGACTCGCAGACCATGTTTTCTCATATTTTACCATATTTTAGCCTGACTGAGTGGTGCCACTTCATACAATTTTAACAGAAACACTTAAACAGAGCAGCTTTAACACCAGCAAAATTTTCTGAGCAAAATCCAAATTTTGTTTTTTTCAGAATGTCATTATCTTGAAACCCATTTTTGAATTTTTTTTTCCCACTCGCTAGTTAGGACTTCCCCAATCACACAATACCACCAGCGCTAGGAGGGCGAAGGTTAGCACAGGCTTCCTCTGAGACCTGTGAAGTGCCACTGCATCTTTTCGAACTGCTGCTAACGCAGTGCCGTTGGACAGCTGAACTGCTTGTAGGAAGGCACCAACTGTTGGTTCTGTTATGTCAGCTAACAGACTCCTGTGCTGACCAGCATCATGCTGAGTGATGGGGGTAGAGGGAGGCCATCTTTCCCCACCCAGAGAGCGAGGCCAATTGTGCTCTCTTGAACTCCTGGCCATGGATGGTATAGCATCACCAGGGATCGAACCCACAATCTCCTAATGACAAGGCCAACACTAAGACTGTATTATCTTGTAAAGCCCATAAAACCTGTTATATCTACACTTCTTTTACCCTGCTATCCTAGCATGCATGATATGTCCCTGCAATTCTGTTTCTCTTGCTTTTGTTTATGTATTTTATACTGCTGTTCCCTGTTATCATTTTCAGTATTGTACTTTTTGCATCTGTACTGTAATTTAAAAAACTTTCTGGCTAATCGACCACATTTTGGGTATGGCAAAATTATATAAATTTGATTTCTGGCTAAGCATCTCATCTCCAAAGTCAGATGTATAAACTTTCTGTAAGCTTGACACCTTGCGTGAGAGAATGGTGAATAGCATTTGAAAGCTGTACCACAGAAGAGGTGGACTAAACC
Organism: Colossoma macropomum; assembly: GCF_904425465.1. Classification (NCBI taxonomy): domain Eukaryota; kingdom Metazoa; phylum Chordata; class Actinopteri; order Characiformes; family Serrasalmidae; genus Colossoma; species Colossoma macropomum. The sequence continues at coordinate 7,208,128 of NW_023494805.1, forward strand.
ACACTCGCTCTAGCCTGAGATGTGATACCCTGAGGTAGGGGTTCTCTGTCTGGGAGGGGGTAACTCCAGGATGTGATTGCAGATTCTTGGTATGCTGCAACTGACCACAGTTTTGTCTCCATACAGATGTTTCTTGGTACAAAAATCTCTTGAATCCTGTGGAAAAAGCTGCATGAAAAGGTGAGGAGGGACAATCTGTCATGATTCACGTACCTTATTTTTTTTAAGGTGACAGTGCCAGCTTACTTTGCCAGCAGCAGCCAGACAAATTGCCATGGGTCCCAGCGGCTGGAGCCTGTGTGCACTCTTCTGCGCCTGGGTACTGGGTGAAAGCATGGGCCTGTCCCGGAGACGAAGGGCCTCGGAGGATGATGGGCTTCCTAAAAAGTGCTCGTACACTTTCCTGGTCCCCGAACAGAAGATCACAGGACCCATCTGTGCAAGCCGCGGACCTGCACTTCCAGACAAGGACCGTGTGACACGGTTGGACATAGCGGATGTGCGTGAGCTGCTGTCCAAGCAGAGGCGTGAGATGGACACCCTGCGCATGGTGGTGGACGTGGACGGCAACATGGTAAGCGAAATGAAGCTGCTGCGGAAGGAGTCACGCAACATGAACTCACGAGTCACGCAACTCTACATGCAGTTGTTGCACGAGATCATCCGCAAGCGAGACAACTCGCTGGAGCTCGCGCAGCTGGAGGGCCGCATCCTCAACGCCACAGCTGAGGCACTGCGCCTCTCTGCTCGCTACAGGGAGCTCGAGGTGCGGTTTTCTGCCCTCGCCTCCGTGGTCAATAACCAGTCCGTCCTGATTGGTGCTCTGGAGGAGAGGTGTTTGCAGGTGTATGGGAGTCGCAGGCAGGAGCCACTTGCCCCGCCGCTGGTCCAGGTTGTTCCTGAGAACATCCCAGTGCATGTCCCCCGTTTTTCCAATGAGATCCAGAGGGACCATAGCCGGTCTTTCCCCAGGGACAGGGGTTCCAGAGCGGGCACCGAACCCACTGGGAGTACGCTGGAAGCTAAACGGCCTCCAGATGGCAACTTCAGCTCAGAAGGTAGATCAGAAACAACAATCACCAGAATAATGAGTTAAACATGTGTGGCTTAATAATCACTTCACCAGTTTAATGTAGCAGAAGGCATTTCCTCATACTTAACTGGGTGTTCTTGTGCTTATACTCTTTTCAGTGTGTTGGCTGGAATGACTTGGGGCAACTCAGCAACTGCTGATGTTTGATTGGCTTGCTGATGATATTGCAATAATAATGATATCATCAGCAAGCCAATAATCATTTATAAAAGAAGTTAGACTATTCTCTATGAGAAAACAATGTGGTTTGGCAAACAGTGACTATAAATCTGTGACTTTTTTCAGGCCACAAATTCTGAAACAAATTAAACATATATCTCTGTGAAATGGCTAATTTCTGCTAGCACTCCTATGAGATTCTTGGAGCCTATCCATGTTCCCCATGTCTTATGTTCCATGGGTTCTACATTCCCAGGGTCCTATTGTCCCAGTGCCTTATGTTTCTAGAGTTCTGTGTTCCCAGAATCCTTTATTCTCAGACTTCTATGTTCCCAGGGCCTTATGTTCCTAGAGTTCTATGTTCTCAGAGTCCCTTATTCTCAGACTTCTATGTTCCCAGGGCCTTATGTTTCTAGAGTTCTATGTTCCCAGGGCCTTATGTTTCTAGAGTTCTATGTTCCCAGGGCCTTATGTTCCTAGAGTTCTATGTTCCCAGGGCCTTATGTTTCTAGAGTTCTATGTTCCCAGGGCCTTATGTTTCTAGAGTTCTATGTTCCCAGGGCCTTATGTTCCTAGAGTTCTATGTTCTCAGAGTTCGGTGTTCCCAGGGCCTTATATTTCTAGAGTTATATGTTCCCAGAGTCCAGTATTACCAGGGCTCTATGTTCCCAGGTCCTATGTCCAGTTCTTTCTTGTTGAGGAAGTATGATTGAGGGAACATGGGAACATCAAGCTGTTTATCGTTGCAATTTCACTGACTGGGGGAACGTGGGGCCCAGGGGAACATAACCAAGTTGGACTGTTGCCTTTATTCACAATCAGGTATCCAGAACTTCCAGAAAGCCTGATGTTTTTTTCTCACATAATTTGTTCCACCCATTGGAGATCAAAATGTGATTGGTTGATTTCACTGTCACTTCCTAATTATGCTGATAGTTAATCTAACATGTACGGCTTTTAATCCAGTTCCTGAAGTCCTAACCAATGGGACAGCTCACTAGGCTGTATTCCATTTCACCCCTCAACCTTACCACTGAGCCCTTACCCCTCTGTTTTGCGTGTTCACTTCTAGGAGTAGGGTGTCCTGATTTTTGTTGAGATAGAGGAGTGGGGCGAAGTGTTGGGGCTACATGGCCCTCCAAACAGAGGTTTTTCAGAGACTCTAAATGGAGTGTTGGGAGAAAAAAGCAAAAACCAGACATCCAGCTGATGTATGGATTTTTTTCCGTTTCACCTTAAATGGTGCAGCACTTACATTCTGGCGCCTGAGACGTCACAACTGCTTGGTGGAACGGGAAAATTCAAACAAGAAGCTGGAGAATAGCTGACTTCAGCATCATATCACTGAAGAATTAGCGGTGAGCGATAATAAATAATTGTCCCCCTCTTTGAAGGCATATGATGCCCTAAATGTAACTAAAGCCCAGCAGTGAGGAGCTGAACTTTACCCTCCTCTGCTGTCACTGCAGCCTGGCAGGGTTGCCTACAGAGCAGCGCTAGTAGCTGTTAATGAAGTAATGCTCTTTTTATTTAAGGGTCCCATTTCACAGGGTAGGATTTCAAGCTCTACCCCTTGTAAGGTGACACTCAAAAACAAGCGGTAGGGGTAAAAATAAGAAATGGGATTGGGCCTATCTAGATACCACAAAAAATATCCTCATTGGACATTTTTCCACTGGGTGGTTAAAGATTTTAGCTTTTGTTTCCACCTGAAATTTAACAATGACATTGAATTTAAATTCAAACATGATTCAACTGAAGAAAACAAAATTATAGACATGTAGTTCCCGGAAATCATTCGGCCTCCTCTGAAGGACTGGAAGGCCCTGAGGGTTCCCCACTGTAAAAATCAACCAGACCCTGTTTCAGAGAAAATTCACAAATCAGCAGAAATATCTACACCTTCTGCAGTTCTACTCATAAAACTGGAGTCCAAATGCATTTCAACATCTCGGCCATAAAGAAAATAGAGCTTGCACTTTTTTAAAGACATATTTCAAGATCTTGGCTTTCTCGGTCCAACTGACCACAAAGAACCTGATATCTGTGCTGGTTCACCTTGCCAAGAAGGCAGCGCAGCTTTTAAAACAAGCAGACCACAAGTACAACGCGTCCATGTTTGTTTTTACAGCCCGGCCGTCTGCTGCTCCCCCTCTGCGCCGGATGAAAGATTTAACTTTAACACACTTAATGGCTGAGATGTAAAGGCTGACGGGAAACACAATAATTACATTTTCCTTATAAATGAACCGCTCTTTTCAAAACCTTTCAACTTTTAAACGCGTATTAAACTGTGCACGTTCTCATTATTCTGCTCTCCTTGGTTTTCGAGGTCCTTTCCGTGACTGCCTCCATGCGATACAGGCTGGCCACGACACCAGCGGGATGTACCTCCTGAAACCGGACGGGACCGAGAGGCCATTCCAGGCCTGGTGTGAGCACGACCTGGACAACGGAGGCTGGACCATCATCCAGAGGAGGAAGGATGGATCTGTCAACTTCTTCAGGAACTGGGAGAGTTATAAGGTGAAATGGAGCTCTAAGGCTCATCCTCCATTAACTGAGCAATGCATTTGACTTATTACTGTAACACTGTTGTTGGAAGAAAACCTCGTATCTCCAAAATGGAAACTTTACAGGAAAAGGAAACTAACTACTTTACTTTTAATGTAAGTCAATGGAACCAGACTTTTTTCCAAGTCCTTTTGGGCCGTTTCTTTTGGTCCATTCTTCATGAAATTTACAATGCAAAGGACAACAGGCACTTTCAAATTATGTCAAGAACTGAAAAACAACAAAAATGGAGATACGAGGTTTTCTTCTGACAACAGCGATAAGCTTTCACTGTAACTGCAACGAAAAACACTGAAATTCCACCTGTCCAAACAGCTTTATGGGAATTCCAACTAATTTTCAAAGTTTATGCATAGTCCAATCATTGAGACGTAAACATAGCCATTCAGAGTGGTTCAATGAGGGAAGAGGGAGAATCCCACCCACCTCTCTTTGATTCCCAGCTGTGGCATCACTGGTGATCAAACCTGGAATCTCTCACCAATAGGCACTCTGCTTAGATTGGTGCGCCACAGTTATAAAGTGGGAATTAAAAACAAAGCTGTCAGAACTTGAAGATTCCCACATGAGAGGGATGGTTTCCTCCTGACAGAGGATTTTCCTCTTCCTTTTTTGTTTTCTATGGTAATTTGTTTGTGGTGTTTATGCTGAATTGCATTCAGTTCTCCAGACCACATACTGGACTGATCTGAGATTTGAACAGACTGTTTTTATGACTCCATCTTTTGACACAGAGCTCTGAGAGCTTGACAGATTGCCATGGCACGTCTGGTAATAATAGATACTCATTCACTAGACTGGAATTCCACTGTGTTTTTTTATCTCCCAGAGTAATTCCATCATTGAGACATAAACAAAGTCATTCAGGGTAGTTTGGTGTTAAATGGTTCATTGTAAATAAATAAGCCCTTGATGACTGTAGACTCAGTTTGAGAAAATCGACTCAAACACCAATGACTCAGACTTCAGCCTTATGACTTGGAAAGACCGGAGACCCAACGTGAGAGTCTGGGACTCTACACAGTCGGATACTTTTCCTGCGAATGGATTTGTTTCCTGCCGTAAATCTGATACACAGCAGCGTCGTCAGATGTCTGTTATCGAACTTATGCTCAGTTTATTACATTTTGGAAGAGAAGAGTTAGATTTCAAGCCTCCATAAGCTGGAAACAAGCAAAGCATCAGCAACATCAATGCGCCCTCATTCAGCGCTTTAACTCTACAGGAGAAACTGACCACGTGAACTGACCACTTTCCTCATGATAGCAAAACAAAAGAAAGACAGCGTCTCTGTTTGACTGCATTTAACAGCTTCTGCAGGTAAAACATTCACCACGAGGCTGAAGTTGACTTTTTATTCACCAGCTTCATACTGGAATTTGTTGTTCCACCTTTAATGGTGCAACAGTGAGGTGCCAGAATGTGACTGGTGCACCATTTAAGGTGGAACGGAAAATAAGAAGCTGCTGGAGAAGAAATGTCAACTTCAGCATCGTACATTCACCATCACTTTGCTGTCTTTTCTGTAAACTGTGTTCAGCTCGGTCGTTTTGGTTTCTGTCGTCCTCTAAATTCAACTCAGATTAGCGTCTGTTTTTAGTTGGCTGACCTAGTTTTAGTGCTGAGGTAGTATTTAAGAATGGCCTGGGTTCGATTCCCGGCCGGGCGACCAGGATCCTTTCTGTGTGGAGTTTGCCTGTTCTCCCCGTGTCTGCGTGGGTTTCCTTCGGGTACTCCGGTTTCCTCCCACAGTCCAAAAACATGCAGTCAGATTGATTGGACACGCTAAATTGCCCCTAGGTGTGAGTGTGTGTGTGACTGTGTATGTCTGTCTGTCTGCCCTGCGATGGACTGGTGACCTGTCCAGGGTGTATCCTGCCTTCCGCCCAATGACAGCTGGGATAGGCTCCAGCACCCCACCGCGACCCAGAAGGATAAGCGACACATTACTAACATGCTGTCATTAAAAGGCTATAGTACTGTTACCATCATTCAGTGTTGCGGCCTTAAATTAGCTGAAGAATGCAGACTAACTTGTTTAGGACTTGAAGATTAGGACATTGACTTGGGACTCGACTTGAGACTCGCCTGTACTGACCCAGGACTTGAATTGAGACTCGACTATCTTGATTCGGGACTTGAGTGACAAGACTGGACACTTACTTGTTACTTGCAACTTAGTGACTTGTTCCACACCTCTGCTTACAAAGCCCTGCATGTGCCTCTCCATAGGTTTTAAATTATGGGAATGGGTTTGAAAAATATGCTTTTGTTTCTCAAAACTGTCCTAAACATTGTCTCACGCACCAGGCAGTGTATTCACAACCATTTCATGTAATAACTTTCTGTGAAGGGATCTTTTAAGGGCATTAAACTCTTCAGATGTCTGGCTTGGGAAGGTTCTCTTCAATGTAATATTACACATCAAACCACTCTGAATGACTCTGATTTACATCTTAATGATAAAATGATGCCGACATTTAGAGAAATTGGTGGAATTCCTCTCTGAGTAACAATATACATCTGATTTGATGGTCCATTTGCTGAGAGATTTGAGGTTGTCTTGACCGTCAGTTGTTGGAGTGGCCTAGTTTTCCATTCGAGGACTCACTGAATTTTTGCCAGTCTAATCATCACTGAAACCAGAAGTTTTAAAGTTTTCCCAGCACTGTCAATGAACTCAGTCATAAAAATATGCTTATGTAATGGCCTGTTGTTTTTACTCCCATAAATTTCAACATCCTTGTATCATAAAGCTGTGCAGCTGAGATTCACTGCTCTAACTGTGGGCAACAAAGGAGGAAGGCACTGTGGGTTCATTTTTACCAGGCGCATCAGACTATGAGGTAAAGATGGACGTTATCTAAGCTTACATGCCTGACTGAGTGTTCCGTTCAGCTCTGCCAGAAAACTGGCGCCCCATTTTTCTCCCAAACCCTGACTCTCAGCACTCCGCTAGCTCTTCTAGCTCCCCCAGTAGCGAAAGAGGCCTCTAGAAACCTCAAGTCATTTGTCATTATTCAGATCGCTAATGGAAAACCTCATTCTGAATCAATAGATTTCAGTTACTTCTACATTTTCCGGGAAGGAAGTTGGCCACAAATTGGGCTCGCTTGCGCAAAACGGACATGAACAGTATCATCGCGATTCCAAACTTGTGGTTGGAGGATAGGTTGAGTAGACTGAGACATCAGCAGTTTTCAAATCAGGAATTTGCTTTAAAGACGGAACATTTTGAAGCAGCTCTTTAGCAGTTAATCAAAGAGCTCCTGCTGTTTCATTATATGTGCGATTTCTATGTAACTCAAGCTTTCACCAATCCCATTGTTCGCATGCCAATAGAACTGTTCGAATTCAGCAGGCATCAAAAGGAGGCTAATAAATAGTCAGTAAGCCCTACGAACAGTAACGAGCCTCCGTTTCCGAGCCTGTGTAACACAGCACTACTCAAAACAAATTCTCCCTCCTTTTCATCCTGTTCCAGAAAGGCTTTGGCAACATAGACAGCGAGCACTGGTTGGGGCTGGACAATATTTACAATCTGGCCAAGCAGGGCGACTACAAGCTGCTGGTGGAGCTGCAGGACTGGATGGAGAAGAAGGTCTACGCGGCCTACAGCAGCTTCCACCTGGAGCCTGAGAGTGAATCGTACCGGCTGCGTCTGGGCATCTACCAAGGCAACGCTGGGGATTCGTTAACCAGCCATAATGGCAAACAGTTCACCACCCTGGACCGTGACAAGGACGCCTTTTCAGGTGATCATCGACCCACACGTGGGTCATTCTACCAAACTGGTTTAAAGTCAGAGTTGAAAACACTTTTCAGACTTTTAACTGACTTCCTTTGCTTTGAGTGACTCTATACCCTAATTATGTTTATTTTACTAAAACAAATGAGTGAACGTTTCATTTTGTCACTAACAAAACAATCATACAACCAAATGTTTCAGTAGTGACAGTTTCGGTAGTGATAATGTTCGATCATTTGAGCAGAACTCAGAGAAGCTAGATAGTAGATGACCATCAAATGCAGCTTTGAACAGCTGTACACACAACAAATTATCATATTTTAATAAAAACACAAAAAAAAGTTTAATCAATTGCAGTAAAGATGTGTTTCGGTAATGACAATTTTAGATAATTTGAGCAGAACTCAAAAACGCTAGGCAGTACATGACTCACAAACACAGCTTTGAACAGTTGTACACACATCATCTTTAATTAAAACACAAAAAAGTTTACTTAATTGAAGAAAATATGTGTTTTGTGACAGTTCTTAATGTTACATGCTGATTTTCAAATTTTGTGACACACTTACCTTAAAACAATGGGATCTAACTGCTCACCATGTGGCCATAAGGGACAGGGATGCAGTCTCACTTCCTGCTGTAAAATGCAGAGGTGTGGCTAAAATAAGGCCCCACCTACAGACTAAAACTCTTTCTGTTTTTGTGACATGAAAACATGAGACAACATTTTTTTTTAATAAACTGTAAATTAAACTAAGATAAATCTAAATCTAAATTATAGCAAAAAGATCTTAAATATTGGAAAAAATACAAAAAAATGAAAGGTTTTTTTTTTTCTTTCTTAAATTTAGGGGTTAGGGTTTGGCACAGACAACCTCCCAGGAGAAAGTGATTTTTTTATCATTTCTATTCATCAACTCTCCATAAAATATTCACGCAGTGTAAATGGCAGCTGATGTCTTCAATGGTAAAACATAAAAAAAAAGTAAAAAAGTGAAAAATGACACGATTTTGAAATGACAATGTTTTTGGTCTGGTGATGAAGTTACTTTTAACCCTACTGAACTGAGCATGCTGAGTTTGGTGTTGGCCCCTTAAACGCGTTTTAATCTGTTAAGGTGGATGAGGCTTCCTTTATCATTGGTTCTAATGTGATTTTTTCTGACTGAGCACACAAACTCAATCAGAGCACGGCTCAGATCAGTAATCTCTGATTACTGATTTGTTTAATCAGACCAAAACTGTGACTGATGTGTGACTTGCCTATTGAATATGAATATGAATTTGCCTATTCATGTGTTCTTGTTCAAAAAGGTAGTTTGTGACACAAAATAAAAACCTCAGAATTTTCAAAGTTCTTTACATGTAGATAAGTACAGCAACAGCACTGAGATATCGAGTTATTAACAGAGAAAAGCAGATTAAACAGGAGAAATGGCCACGATTGTGTCAGCCTAAACAAAAGTACCATAAAGGTTTCTTTGAATAATACCATAGAAGAACTAGTTCTGGTTCACTAATAAACCATATTTGAAAAGGAGATATGATCTTTTAAGGTTTAAAGAACCTTCATATTATATAAAAGTTTTTTTTTTTGTTTTTTTTTTTCTTTTTTACCAGTTTAAAGGTTCTTTCTAGAAACTACATTATTTGCAGATTGTTTAAACTTTAAAAGATTCTTCGGAGTACTTTTACAGAAATGGCTCTTTAAAGAATCATCCACTGAAAGGTGCTTTAGGGAACCAGAGGTGGTTCTCAAGAACAAATTTTTGGCACCTTTATTTTTAAGAATCAGCAAGGAAGTGGGAAGACCTAGAAACATGGTGTGGAAATGCTTTAGTAACACTAATAGCATTGAGTGTAACGCTTGGTGGTTCACCACAGAACTGAAAAAGCTAAGGGAAGCCAGTGGGGGCTAACAAAGCCCTCCATACTCCTGCTGATGGTAATGAACATCATCTAAGCTGCCAGTATGACACTTACTAGCATGTACAACCAGATTGACACATTCACCTTTTAAAAGCAACCCTTCTTCTATCTGTTGTGGTTGGTATAGTGTAGTGTATCTGCCTTCTATCCTGTCGATTGGGGTTCGACCCCCTGCCTGGTTAAACACCCTACACTACACCAGTAAGAGTCCTTGGGCAAGACTCCTAACACTACTTTCACCTACCTCTGTAAAAAATGATCATCGTTCTAGATAAGTGTATCTGCCAAATGCTGTAAATCTAAACAGCAGCTTAAACACAGAGCTACAGGGTCTCACGGGTATGCAAATTAGCTCTAAACACACTAAAACTGCAGCAGCACTATAGTGCTATATGTTGTAGGCTTGTCCCTGACAAAACTATAATGTAAGTCTATAGAAACAACAGTTCAGACCTCATGAATCATTGTTTTAAACACTTTATATTGTGTAAAGATTTCATGATGAATGACCCAATAGAAACTGTCCAAAATGTAAAAATATGTTAAATAATTTTAACAGCCGTTAACATTGGGCCTCATTCACCAGCATCTTCCTAATTTTTTTTCTTTTATGTGTTCTTGAGAAAGTTCCTAAGAAAAACGTGATCTTAAATCGCAGAATTGTTCTCACCTCTGTGCTCTTGAGTGTGTGTATCTTCTGTTCTTACCCAAAAGCAAATCCCAAATAAGAAAACATTGGTGAATGTCAGAATCTTCGTAAAACTGCGTAAGTGGGCTTTAAGAAGAAAAATCTTCTTAAGAACGTTTGGTGAATGAGGCCCAATATTTTTCTATCCCTTCTCCTTTGAAGTCAAGGTTTTCATACGACTTCTAAATCTCTCTCCCTCTCTCTCTCTCCGTCAACCCGTCTCCTCTCAACACTCTGGCAGGTAACTGCGCTCACTTCCACAAAGGCGGCTGGTGGTACAACGCGTGTGGGCAGACCAATCTGAACGGAGTGTGGTATTCCGGAGGAGTCTATCGCAGCAAGTTCCAGGATGGAATTTTCTGGGCCGACTACGGTGGAGGCTTCTACTCCATGAAGACTGTGCGCATGATGATCAGGCCCATTGACTGAATCAAGAACACAGCCAAAGACTCAACATAGCTACACTTCTCCACGCATACACATTGGACAGGGGGGGAAAGTCCAGTTCCCAGTTCTGTTTTTAAATGTATGTAATAGCTCAGATGGCAGACCTCATGAGCAGGACATGTTTAGAAGATGGAGCTCAGCTTGTAAAGGGTCCTCCTCATCCCTGTGTATCCCCTATGCACATGTCCTCTCTACACATTGCACCAAGGGTGGAGTTTTTGGTTTCCCAAGAAAGACAAGCCTTTATGAAGTTTGATACTTTTTTCTGTTTGGCAGTTTTGAAGATTTGAAACCTTATTTCTTTGCTCCTTGATCTTCACCATGATATCGTTCAACCTGTGAGGATGCGTCTTCTCAGAACTTGTTACTAGCATAACCATGGAATGGGTGCATCCAAATATCCATACATCAGTGGTGTAGTCTACTTCAGATCACTTCGACAACCAATGCACGCTATAATTCTATTAGTTCTATTTGTATCATCAGGATTATGAGTAGAACTACCTGATTTAATTATTTCTTTACCCAACTTTGAAAGCAGGGGTGGCAGGAACTGGTGGAAAGGTCATGTTCCCCTCATTCCCAGTGGAAAGTCCACCTATGCACAGCACTAAGATACCAAAAGCAATACCAGAGATGTTAATGCAAGTCTTGTCATCTGAGTTGACTCTAAACTCTCTGGGGTGTGCGGCTGAATCGAGTCTCGAGTCTTTAGCAGAGAATTTTAGCTTAGTTTTGCTGCATTACAGGGTTGTTCCGCCATATTGGCAGGGTTCGTTCTTTACATGCTGCAAATACTCACAAACACTGAGAGAGCTTAAAGACATCACTGTTTATTGTGGTTTTTCAGGCTTGTCATGCTTAAAAAGTGAAGCAAAGTGAATCAGCAAGATATAGCAACTATATAATGATGAAATTAGCATTATTGATGGAGTGTATCTATACAAAATCCCAAGCAATGCAGTGGAGTAATGATCTGGATATGCTAATGTTTCCACCTCTTTTATTCACACTTTTTCCCAACTGGTCAGAAAAGTCATTCAAATCCCCTGTACAGTTTACAAATGGTCATTCCGCTCAGCCGACAGATTTAACTCACTCGGCAACCAGCATATTTCATTCAGTTACTGGCGTATTTCACTCAGCCACTAGCATACTCCACTGCAGGTAGCCTTTTAGCACTGCTTTCCTAGCTAGTTAGCAAACTAATGACAATGTTACTGTACTGTACTATATTAAATCCCACAAACATCCACTTTGGATCACACAAGGCTTATGTTTACACTGAAGAAGCAGTCAGTCTAAACTCTTGAAAAGAGACATAAATGCTAATCTTTTGACTCCTATGCTAGCATTATTAGCCCAGTCACAGCATAACTCACTTCATCTCGACCCTTTAGCAGGAAAACAGTGTGTTTTCAAGGTAAAATCTTACATTTGTTGATTGGTAGTGGCAGTTTTAATGCATACCTCACCACAAAGCTGAGATTTGCTTCATATTCACCAGCTTCCCTGCTGAAAAACCAGCACAGACCAGCATGAATTCCATGCTAGTCTAAGCTGGTTTATGCTGGTTTAGCTGGTCACCCAACATGGTTATGCTGATTGACCAGCATACCAGCATCCAAAAAACAATATATGCTGTTTTTTTCTAGGGGGGGGGGCTTCATTTGAATCCTTTCTTCCATTCTTCCGACTTTGAGGTGTTTGTGAACAGTTAGCTGATTCCAAACGTGATAAATCCACTAAATGGTGTTAAAAGTTTTATTCCATTAAAGATACATGATTAGATCTATGAGCTTGAGGCTGATGTTTATTGCTACTTTCAGTCAAGGTGCCAAATATAGGGGGTTATGGGGGGTCCAGGACACCTGATTAACCTCTTGGATCAATCAAAATTCATGTCTGTAAATCTGAAGGAGATGTGTAAGATCTAAATTAATGTGTAGAAGAGCATATTAGGCTATAAAGTAGAAAAGAGCATTTCCTGGTGCGTGAGTTAGCAGTCAGCCAGTGGCGGAGTAGCCAGCCAAAAGAGTTGCTTGTCTGAAAACAGAAACAGAAAAATATATAAATGACAGCTTCACTGGAAATTTAGCTGTATTAAAATACAGTATATGTGAGTGTAAAGACTAAAAGAGAAGCAAACAGATGTAAAGGGCTGACACCTTTTGACACGAGGCAGAATGCAAATACAATGCAATGCTAATTAGCGCATGACGTCATCTCCCCAGATAGCAAGCATATATCGGTCCGCTGGCTGGATAAGATCGGCACCCAGTTGACTGTTTGCCACTGCTGGTCCACCTTCGGACCACCTAGATTACTGTCCTGCATACAACTCTATAGTTTTTAATCTGCTCAAACATTTTAAATGCACAGAGACTTTTATTTTGGAAAATAAACTAAGACAAATATTGCAAAAAAAAATAATGACTAGGCCTGATATAGAATAATTTTATAGAAAATGTTGTTACTGACACTGAGCTGGATTAAAATTATTTACTGAACTAATTTACTAAGTATTACTAAACAAAAGGAAGGAAGAAAAATCTAATACTCTGCTTAAACACCAGTGGGCTGCCCGGAAAACACTGAGCAAAAAGCCAGTGGACTGCCAGCTTTGCCATGAGAGGGCCAACAGTGGACCACTATCCTCTTGCTATCAGGGTAGTGATATTTAGTGACTTTTCGAGCAGGTTTTAGCTACTTTCCATTATAAATAGTTGGCAAGACAAACAGTTGGTTGGTCTTATAGAGCATATATGCTAACGAGCTAGCATAACAGCTAATCCAGCTGTAGTTTCATCAAGTTTTAAAGGAATGAGATCTGTAACTTAGTAAAATGTCAGCTAGATTATCAGTAACGATCAACGTTTTTACACACACTTGAGTAATCAGATAATAGGAAAACTGCAAGTCAGTCAGTAATCAGATTTCTGCTTTACAACCAGCCAATAGACTCACAGATGGAGACGCGACGTAAACGTAACGTAACTTCATGCCGCAGCTTTTTTTTTACACATTGCGCCACTTTACCTGAAAATATAAACATACATGATCTAGAAGATGAAGAATGTTTAAATCCTTCATGCCGTCAAGTTGCTTCTTTCCTTTAAACACTGCATTTAGCTTCAGTTCTGTCCATCAAAATGAGTTCTTTCTGATAATAAAAAGACTCCAACCAAAACTGACGTGTATGAGGTTGGAAACAAAAGGCTTTCTGCATTTACCGCATTAAGGTTGGTGCTAGTAACTGTTTTGTTTGTGGATTTTTTGTTTGTGGAAGTTGCACAAGTCGTAAGTCTCAAGGCCGAGTCGAGTCGCGAGCCACCATGAGACTTAAGCTCCCATTTCTGAGCAGAACTACATATTACATACAATTTTCTACTTACGTCTACTTGCACTACTGGGGGCCTTGAAAATGTCATGGATTTGCTCCCTGCTTGTTTGTCAGATCTTGAGACAAGACGAAAAGAAAGCATCTGGTTGTATCATTCAATGAACGAAAAGACACATGTGTATTCACACAAAAATTGACATAGAGAGCCAAAGGGACGTCATAAAAGTGAATTAACAGCTCCCGAATGGCGGTGAGAGTTGAACATTTGAGGCAGGTACAAAGATAAATAATATGTTTATACAGCTTCAGATTTGGACTCCGGTTCAGAGACGAAAATCTCTGCTCACTGTCAACATTTTACCAGCAGTAGGTGGAGAGTGACGAGTGTTTCAATCATGTCTAAAATGTGCATTTCAGAGAAACACACAGGAATCATTTCTCAGCTTATTCATGTTACGCAACAGGAGATGATTCACAGGTCCTATCTGGAGTGTTCCATAAAAAACCTCTCAAATATACAGAACAGAAAGCTGGACAACGCCGTCCACTGTTCAGTTCAATTTGCTCTGAATTTCTATTTTAATGTCGGGTATAAAATTATTGACTTACTATTTTAAAACGGTGCCTCTCACCTTCTAAAGCTCAGCCTGCTTTATGACCACTGGCTTCTCCTCTACGCCTCTAGGGTTTATTCCGACCAGACAGGCCTGCTCTGATGAAGTTTGACCACTCTGGGCAAAACCAACACCTTTTTATGCAATTAGCGCAAATCAAGTCCAGGGCAGTAGATTACAGCATGTTTCCACCAGCTAAATAGAGATGGATCTCTCTGTCTGAGCCACAGAACAAAACACTGGCAGAGAGACACGGAGGAATTATAGACTGATTCAGTGAAGGGAAAAAGAGAGAAACTGCAGACGAGGCAAAGAGTCTATGACAGGCAGCAGGATACGGGGGGGAGAGAGAGAGAGAGAGAGAGAGAGAGAGAGAAAGAGGAGTGATCGAGAAAATAAGCAAATGAGAATGAGAGAATAAGAGAGCGAGAGAGGAGAAAGTGAGCAAGAATGAGAAAGAGAGAGCGAATGACAATGATAGACAGAGTGACAATGAGTGCGTTTACATGCACTTAATAGTCCGATAACTGCAGAAAATCAGATTTTGTCAGTAATTAGATCAACGTGTTTACACGCGCTTGAGTAATCAGATAATAGGAAAACTCCAAGTCTACATGAGTCAGACAGTAATCAGATTTCTGCTTTGAAACTGGCCAATAGACTCACAGAAGGAGACGCGACGTAAACATAACATAAAACCCAAACTTCATGCTGCAGCTTTTTTTTAAAACATCGCACCACTTTACCTGAAAATATGAACACACATCATCTAGAAGATGAAGAATATTTAAATCCTTCATGCCGTCAAGCATGTATTTGGTTTCAGCATCACTCCGAAAGTGTTTTGCTGCATCTCACAGCGACGCTGCTGGCTTATTTTCCTCTACTGCAATCTGTTTTCACGCATGCTCAGACTGAGAAACCCGAAAGAAATCAGAGTAAGAGTTTAAATGCACTGAGAAATCTGATTACTGAGCTAAAATCCAGCTCTCTTTATCAGATTTCTTAATTGGATTTCTAGATTGGATTTCTAGAGCGGAGTATGGCGTTTACATGACCATGTGAATAATCGGAAAACTGTAGAAATCGGATTGGATTATTGAGTGCATGTAAACACACTCAATAATAGAGAGAGAGAACGAGACAGAGAGTGTGAGAGAGAGAGTGAGTAATGATAGAGAGAGAATGAGACAGAGAGTGTGAGAGAGAGTGAGTGATGATAGAGAGAGAATGAGACAGAGTGTGAGAGAGAGTGAGTGATGATAGAGAAAGAATGAGACAGAGAGTGTGAGAGCGAGAGTGAGTAATGATAGAGAGAGAATGAGACAGAGAGTGTGAGAGAGAGTGAGTGATGATAGAGAGAGAATGAGACAGAGAGTGTGAGAGAGAGTGAGTGATGATAGAGAGAGAATGAGACAGAGAGTGTGAGAGAGAGTGAGTGATGATAGAGAAAGAATGAGACAGAAAGTGTGAGGGAGAGTGAGTGATGATAGAGAGAGAATGAGACAGAGTGTGAGAGAGAGTGAGTGATGATAGAGAAAGAATGAGACAGAGAGTGTGAGAGCGAGTGAGTGATGATAGAGAGAGAATGAGACAGAGAGTGTGAGAGCGAGTGCCAATGGTAGAGGGAGAGTAAAACAGAGTGAAGGAATGAGAGTGAATGGGAGAGAGAGAGAGAGAGAGAGTGTGAGAGAGAGGGAGAAGTGGGGAGGGTAAATTGTTTGAGGTTGGTGGGGGGTTTTGGGGGGGCTGTTGAAAGGGATCTGGAATGGACCCGGTCCAGATTTCCTCTTTTTTTCCCCTCCTTCAGCCGCATTTCTAAACACAAATACATTTACATTCTTTCCGTGCTGCGCTGTGAGAGCTGTGTTTGGTTTGAGGAGTCACGACTCCTTGTGGTCAGCAATCTCAAGCGACCGATTCAGGGACCACAAGGACGTCAGGGAGCCCTGCTTCAGCTCCGAGGAGAAGAAGGAGGAGACTCTGAATGCAGCGCTGTGAATCCCTGGCGTCAGAGCTCTGCCCATGTCTAACCTCGGCTGTGCTGTCAGGAGGATCACGTTGCTTGAAGCTCTGATAAAGAAAATAAAGCTCTCCTGGACGCTGAGCTGTGTGGTGGATCGCTAAGTCAATACGTTCAGGTTATTCATTCGTGCCCTGCAGACCTTTCAGACATTCATCTTACTGCTCAGACCCAAAGAAGACATGAGTATCTGTCCAAAGAAGGAAGTATCACAACCTGAAAGCACTAAAAGTCTGTATCTACGTTTGCTGAGAGAACTTTTTCTCTTCTCAAAATTACTTTTTAAACTATTTTTTTGGTATTTCTAAAATCTTCCAGGCATTTCTGAAACAACACTTTCTCAAAAAGTTAATAATTAGTGCACAAACAAATGTTTAAGATGTAAGCAAAGCCATTCAGAGTGGTTTGATGTGAAATGCTCCATTCTACACACTAAAAAGATGCTTCGTCAACGGTTCTTTAGTAGAAAATGGTTCTATATAGAACTGGGAACACTCAAAGAAACTTTTGCATGATTAAAGGCTTTTTTGCACTGTGAAAAGGTTCTTCAGATCGATAGAGAACATGCTGTAGATGGTTCTATATAGAACCTTTTTGAAAAAGGGTTCTATGTAGCACCTAAATTATTCTTCTATTGTTTCAACATTCTTTAAAAGATGGTTCTTAATGGGTCTTTAGTAAAGAAAATGGTTTTATATAGAGCCATGAACACTCAAAGAACCCTTTGCATTCTTTGCACTGTGAAAGCGTTTTTCAGATTGATGGAGAACGTGCTGTAGATGGTTCTATAAAGAAACCTTTTTGAAAAGGGGTTCTGTATAGCACTAAAAAGGGGTTCTTCTATTGTTTCAACATTCTTTAAAAGATGGTTCTTCAAGGGTTCCTTAGTAAAGAAAATGGATCTCTGTAGAACCATAAACACTCAAAGAACCCTTTCTGTGATTAAAGGCTTCTTTGCGCTGTGGAATGGTTCCATGATTAACCCTGTACTGCACGTGTTATGAGAGCAATAAAACAAAATAATAATAAATAAATATTAATTTCACTTTTCTTGCAAAAAATGGACCTGATTGTGTGTGCAGGGGTCCTTTTGGGGTATGTTGCCCGGGAAAACATGATATAAAGGTGGTAAAACCTGGCTTGTGGCTGGCCAAATCCATTCCACTGTTGCACAATGTTGCTTCTAGGCAACAAACATATTTCTGCAAATTCTCATAACAAAAAAGTGATACTGAATGTAGAATAAGTGCCCACTAAGAGAGAGTATGACCAAGCACTGGCTTTTTATTGACTCAAACTTTAATCTTCCCTTTATTGTTAACCTTATTATTGTCTTTAAATATGTATAATGTTATTGTAAAGTGAGGAAAATGGGTTTGTTGCCCTGAGGCAACATCGTGCAATAGAGGGTTAATAATTGATGCATAATTACGTGTTTAAGATGTAAACAAAGAGTGGTTTCATGTGAAATGCTCCATGATACACACTAAAAAAGATGGTTCTTTAAGGGTTCTTTACCAAACAAAATGGTTCTACAGAAGCCCTGAACACTCAAACAACCCTTTCTGTGATGAAAGCATTCTTCAGATTGATGGAGAATGTGCTGTAGATGGTCTAAATAGAACCTTTTTGAAAAAGGGTTCTACACAGTACAAATAGGGTTCTTCTGTTGTTGAGATGTCAAGCCTGTAACAACAGAAGAACCCTTTTCAAAAAGGTACT
Source organism: Colossoma macropomum (assembly GCF_904425465.1). NCBI lineage: Eukaryota > Metazoa > Chordata > Actinopteri > Characiformes > Serrasalmidae > Colossoma > Colossoma macropomum. The sequence goes on from NW_023494805.1 coordinate 7,226,468, forward strand.
ATATAGAACCATCTACAGCACATTCTGAAGAACCCTTTGATGATGCAAAGAGGGTTCTTTGAGTGTTTACGGTTCTATATACCATTTTCTTTACTAAAGAACCCCTGAAGAGCCATCTTTTTAAGTGTGTAGAGGAACATACTGAGTCAGAATTGTTCACAGTGGTGGTGATAGGAACCAGACGTCCACCTCTAAAAGCTCCCTCACAACAAACTATTACAGGAAATGGTTATGACTGTGCTGCCTGATGTCTGAGACATTGTTTAGGATAGTTTTGAGAGACACCTTTTAGCCTACAACATATTTTTTAAAAGCCATTTATGGTGGAGAGGTACATGCAGAGCATTGAGGCAAAACCTTTACAACTATTTTACCATCATGTACAGAATTATAAACACTCAGACGACATGTGTAGGTTCACTGGTGGATTGGATAGTAAATAGAATGGCTATAGAGAGACAGTACGCTTCTCTACAGTGAACCATTTCACATCAGAACACTCTGAATGACTTTGTTTATGTCTCATCGATTGAATAATGCAAGGGAAAAAATCAGTGGACTTCCCATGTAATGGATTAGCATCTATTATTACCAGATGTGCCGTGGCCGTTTGTCAAGCTCGCAGAACTTTGTGTTAAAAAATGGACTCATAAAATCTGTTCAAATCTCAGATCAGTTCAGTATGTGTTGGGAAGAACTGAATGCAAACCCATTTGTCATAAAGGTCACAAACTACTACAGAAAAAAAAATTAAAAAATAAACTCTAACATGTAGGAGGAAACCGTCTCTATCATGAGTGAATCTCATAAATTCTGACAGTTTGGGTTTGGAAAAACACTAGAGCTGTTCAGCTCTGTCAGTCTGAAGCTGAATGGAATTAAACACTGACTGCATTTACATGCACTCAGTAATTTCTGCAGTTATCTGATTATTCAAATGGTCATGTAAACGGCATACTCTGATTTCTTAGATTGGAGTAAGGTCTAGAAATCTGATTAAGAAATCCAATAAAGAGAGCTGGATTTTAGCTCAGTAATCAGATTTCTCAGTGCATGTGGACTCTTGCTCTGATTTCTTTCGGATTTCTCAGTCGGCACATGTATGAGAACAGATGCTGGTACCGGAAATAAGCGAGCAGCGTCGCCGCAAGATGCAGCAAAACACTTTTGGAGTGATGCTGAAACTGACTACATGCTTGATAAAATGAAGGATTTAAATATTCTTCATCTTCTAGAAGATGTATGTTCATATTTTCAGGTAAAGTGGCAATGTTTTAAAAACGTTTACATCACGACTTCTGTGAGCTTATTGGCTGGCTTCAAAGCAGAAATCTGGTTACTATCTGACTCACGTAGATCTGGAGTTTTTCCCCACTATCTGATTACCCAAGTGTAAACACGTTGATTGAATTACTGACAAAATCTGATTTTCTGCAGTTATTGGATTATTAAGTGCATGTAAACGCACTCAGTGAGAAACATCAGTGTTGGCTCCTGCATAGCTTATCTGTCTAAGCACTGGCCCTGTTATCGAGAGCTTGAAGTTCAATCCCTGTTGATACCACATCCATGGCCAGGAGTCCTGCAGAGCGTAGCTGTCCTTGCTCTCTCTGGGTGGGTAGAGTGGTCCTCCCTCTCCCACATCACTCAGCAGAATGCAAGTCAACACAGACATCTGTTAGCTGATGTAACACAATTGGCAGTTAGTTAAAAGATACGGTGGAGCTTCATGTGTCTTGGAGGAAACCTTCACCCTCCTAGTTTGGTAGAGGAGACTGAGCTAGTAGGTAGAACCACCCCCCCCCAATTGGCAGCCTATTGAGCAAAAAGAATCAACGTTGAGCTCATACTTGCCCAAGTTCTCAGACTTCTTTCCCCTCCCTCAATCAGTCTTCCCTTATACTACCACCATGTTGAAGGCATGGTCTGAACTCACAAACTATAAAATAGAGGCACCCCCTCCTCAGTTTCTACCTGTTACTCCCACCTGCACCCTTCCACTTTGGGCTATGGCCCCTTGTAATCCACAGCACGTACAGCATGCTCATGCAACCCCAATAACATGTTGGCACACCAGAGTTTTTCTTTTCTTGCCTGCCAGTCCACTTCCACAAGCAAGCAATAACTGTCCAAACCCACCCCTCCCAGCAAGCCATAATACCCACCCACACGAGCCCGCAGCATGATAGTCATTTACCCACTCTGACTGCAGTGCCTCAAAATTGATCCCACCTGCAAAATAGTTTGCAGGTCACGCAGCTAAATGCGCCTTGTGCCAACTTTCATTACAAAGCACTGTTTCTCCTTAAAACACATTCAAATACACTACAAGAAATGAACATTCAAAAACAGTTTGTATGCTTAAATGGTTCTTTGCATTGTGAAGTGGCTGTTCAGATTGATGGAGAATGTGTTGGTAGGTTCTATATAGAACCATATACAGTACATTCTACAGAGAACCATATGCACCATATATGAAGCATAGAACCATATATAAGACACTGGCTGTACATGCAAAGATTTTTGCCAATCCAATTGAACACATTCGGATTATAGATGAAGACTGAGGTGTTTATATTCTCACTCTACTCAACAATCTGATGAAAATCTCTGTTTACATGCTCACTACAAGTAATCTGATCCAAATTTACACGCATGCATAGAGAACCATTTAGTGTAGACGTTACCATGACAACAAGCATCACGTGAGTCCAGTCGGAGTGAGATGAGCAGCAGTGAGCAGTGCTTGTGTTTTTAATTACTTTAAAATGATGTCAGACTCAGGGAAACGTCCTTCACGTGTCCTTATTAAAGAAGGCAGAGAGGAAGACGTCGTGTTCTGAGACACATAAACTGGACGTTCGCCCCACCACCGTCTTTTAAAGCTCAGAGCATAAACTTCGTCTCCTCTGCAGACCAGTTTCTGCTCCACCATGTTGAACGTTATAAACTGTCACTATGACGTGACGCACATGATCAGAACGCACTTAAACGTTCTGATAGGGAAAGTAATCAGATACAGGCGTTTACATGGATATTATTCTTCTATTTAACGGATTATTTACAGGATTACCCTCCTCGTTCAATTGGATAGACATTGTATTCCGAATGGCCTCAATCTGACTAGACTATTCTGATTGAGGTGTATACATGGACGTATTCTATTCCGATTGAGCTATTAGTCAGATTATTAACAGATTATTAGGCTGCATGTAAATGTGGCTATTGATGGAGTATGTCTTGTACATGGTTCCAAATAGAACCAAATACAACACATTCTCCATCCATCTGAAAAACCATCTAACCATGCAAAGAACCATTTAAGCATGCAAATGGTTCTATATAGAACTCATGGTTTTAAACAGAACCCTTGCCTTTGCTAAAGAACTCTTTTTTAAGAGTGTATCTCTTCATATAATCAACCCTCAGGTCTAGGAAAGCAGAAAGTTACCCAAGATCAGTTTCCTGAGAGAATCTGGATAAATAGAGATCAGTTTCATCTTCTCACGCTGTCAATCAACCCTCAAAGCTGTTTTCAGTACAAAAGCAGCTGGAAGGCCTGTGTCACACAGCTATTAAAGCTCTACAGCTTTATAGAACCATTTATAACCACATAAACACATTTAAAAGAGTTCACTGCATGTTCCCCTGGATTTCCAGATTCACTCTGACCTGAAAAAACAAAGCTTCAAAAAGACGCTTACATTTCACATTTAATGGAAAACAGTTAATGGAAACACTGCATAACAGGAGATACAAATAGAGCTGAATGTGTCTCAGATGTTTTGTATGACACAACATAGAAGAAGCTTCTAGAGCGATTGCAAATGGGTCAACATGTTCTTTTAATAGGCCGAGAAATCTTTTTTCCGCAGAGCGAGACTGTTCTGTTTGTTTATCCTGTCTTTGAAGCATTAAAGACATTTGACATGTTTTGGCTGCGGAGTCACTTTTGAAGCAAAACTGACCAACAAGGAACGTTACTATTGCACTCTTAGCTTATGTTGTCCAGCTAACTGAGAAATCCTGCTTTGTCAACAAGTTTAACAAGAGCTATTAAAACAGGCAGGCAAGGAGAAAACAGGATGAGTCCACTTTCACATTTCTGCCTGATTTCTGGAATCAGCACTATCGGCACTACCGCTAAAGCTTAACTCTTTCAGACCTACACTGAGACATTTCTGCCCTCGCATGAACCATAAAGTAGAATTTCACCCCAGATTTAGCAAAACCTCAGCTAATAAAATGCCATTCAATAAATATTATACAAGCTATATTCGTGAATTGGCCCATAGAACCACAGTAGCACAAAAAACAGACTATTTTTTGGGGTATTAATAAAAAAGTAAACCATGACAATCATGACAGAAGAAAATTTGAATACATAGAGCTGCACAAAATCCTTTGACCTAAAATACAAGTTATTTGAAGTTTTTACTTCTTTTTATTTTCATGCTATGCCCCTTTTTCAGGGCAGTGTCCCTCCCAATTTTATGAAATACTTCTTGTATATCACTGCTTTCAGAACAAAATCATCTTCATTCATCATCTTTAACCGCTCAATCCAGCTAGGGTTGCATTACTCCCACTGCCTATTTAGCACTGCACCAGTCCGCCATGGTGGACCTTGCGGGGGGTGGGCCCACATGGCCCCCCACGTTGCTTTTTCAGGCTGAGCCCAGCTGGTCTGTCTGGCCACCAGGTGCTCGCCGAGGAACATTACCCCCAGACCTGGCTCCAGGGATGGGTCCCGGTAACCCTCTCCCAGGCAGGGTAAACTGTCTTTTGTGTCCCTTATTCATGGAGATTTTGTATCGAGTTAGTCTGGATCTTCACTCCAGACCTGTTCGCTTTGAGAGAACCTACAGGAGCATATTACTTCAGACGGTCTAGCTTTGAAGATCCCTGGACCACACAAGCCCTTCCATCACAAAAAGGCCCCGATCCAGGAAGGGTGAACAAAATCTCATATCTGAGATTCTATGGAAACATCCATTTGTGTGTCCCTAGCGTTTACACTTTAAAAACATATCAAGGTTACAATTTATTTATGTTTTAAAATGAACAATTACACCTTCTTGAGCCTCAATTTAGCAATATTGATTTTTAAGTCAATTATCTAGAATTCCAAGCACCACAGAAGAGCTCGTCCCCACAGTCATGTGTGAAGGCTGAGGCCATATTTTGAGGTAAAAAACGTTTTTCTGCAATTTTAACTGCAATAATCTATAAATGACTATGAAATATCTGATTTAACTGACATAAAGAAAAACAAATGCCAAGTAAATATTATAAAATATATATAATGAAAGTTGTTGTCCCCAGAAGTCGTGTCACTGGTGTGACTGCGTAACAAAAAATATTAATGGAAAATACATTTTACAAAATAACTGCTACAGAGCATCAAACCACATGTTGTCAGTCATGGAATCTCCACTAAACTATGTAATTTAAACCGTTTGTATTCTATTTTTTCACAGTTACCTAAGAATAAAGTCGGTCACACCAGTGACGTCAACTAAAAGCTTCATATGAAATCATGAGATGAATGAGAAAATCTCTGATAACTGAAAGGCACAGTGGACTTACCATGTGCTTTTCTTCATAGATCCTCAGAAAATAGGTAAAAGGAAGCCAAGTGATGTCATCAATGTGACTTTTATTTCAAAATAAGAGATTTTTTGTTACGCCGTAACACCAGTGACACGACTCCTGGGGAACTTTGAGTATATATTTTATAACATTTATCTGGCATTTGTTTTCTTTATGTCATTTAACTTATATATTATTGTGGTTATATTTGCAGAAAAATGTGTTTTTTTTCTTCAAACTATGGCCTCACCCTTTACACATGACTGTGAGGACGAGCTCTTCTGTGGTGCTTGAAATTCTAGATAATTGATTTAAAAACCAATATTGCTAAATTGATGCTTGAAGAAGGTGTAATTGTTCAAATAACCTATTGTTTTATTTAATAATATAAATAAATCTTGACCTTAACATGTTTTTTAAGTGTAATATATCTGTAAACACTAGGGACACACAAATGGACGTTTCTGTAGAATGACCCCTGTAAATAAGTTGTTGTGGACGTTCCTAGTGCAGCTAAATGAGCTGTTCTGTGCTGGGTGTGGGGCAGTTGGTGTGGTCTCTGTTTCTGCCAGGAATGTGACATGTATGGCTATAAGTGACCTTCCTGCTATCTTGGCTGCTTCAGTAGTGCTGAATACGGCTGCTGTGTGCCATAGTATGTTTTCTCTTTCTCCCGTAATGTTGGCATTCTGGAGATATGAGAATTTGTTGCGACAGCGGCGATATGAAAGTTCACAAAAAACATGGTAGATTGAAACTGATCTGTATACAAAACGCTTGCACAAACATAGCGCCAAGTGCAAGCAGGGGGTACACATAATTTCTGTACATTTTTTAGGTGTATGTAGGAAGTAAATGAACCCACAATGGCAAACCTGGGCTTGCACTTTAGTACAACTTCTCTAATTTCAAGCACACACTACTGAGGAGCAGTGAAGCATCAAAGATAGCATGGTTTTTCATCTTGCCAGCAGGACAGATGGTTCTAAAAGATTAAGGCATTCTTGGAAATATCTATCTAGGGGGGACATACACGGGTATTTAACATGCATCATAAAAAATGCCGGCCCCTAGTAGCCATTCTGCCAGCGAAAAGGAAATCGACTCCGATATTTTTAATAAATATGGTCTAATAAAATAATTTCTCTCTTTTATCACACTAACTAGAACCCTGTTGATTCTCTGTGAGCAAAATGTTGTGAGTCTGTGTTGAGCTGCTTGAGAGCAATGAGGGGTGAAGTGGTGGGAAGAGTGAGACCCTCTGCTGTGAAAACAATTCATACCTCTCCACAAAGATGACCATGCTGAGATAAAATGGACAACTGCAGCTTTCTGTATATCGAACAATCCTGCACAGCTGACACAAAACATAGCATTTAAACACAACAAAAACACTTTTATCAACATTAACTTGCCTGCTCACCTGCAAATATGAAAATCCAGGATGCCTCTGGTTTTGTAAATCCTCCACATTTCTAATGAAATACATTCCATCAGTGATGTTGGAAGAAAAAAAATGCATAGTCCAAGTTAGGAACCTCTAAAACAGGTGGGAATTGAATCCTATATGAAAAAGATTTAAATATTGATTGTGATTATAATGTTTCTGTAAAGTCACCTTGGGTGCGAGATATGCACTATAGAATTAAACATATTATCTTACAACAGGAACTGAAAGGAACTCTTACACAACCATCTAAATAAGAATTCTTGCTTCGTCTACTAGTTTAACAAGACCCATAAAAAAAAGCAGGCAAGGAAAAAGGAGCGGTCCAAAAAATGTCCAAAAGCAGGTCACCGCTCACATTTCTGTCTGATGTCATTTCTGGAATGTCATATTAAAGCATTCAGGGGACCTGGGCTCATTCTACGCTGGGGCCGCTACCAACCAGGGGAAACATTAGAGTAAGTAAAATGAACTGAAGGCTAAAGCTGACTAAAAGTAGCTTTGTGCATGAAAAAAACTGCTTTCAAAACTACAGATATTCTTGCAGGACAGTTCACCATCAGCATTCAGAGTATTTTCCACTTGTTTTTAGTATTTCTCCATTCACAGTTGTAGTAGCGTAACAAGTCGCCCCCGGGCCTGTATGCAGTTTTTAATCAGAGTTTTAATCCATGAAACAAATCATCATGCAAGTCCAGCAGGCCCTGATGTAATAGCACAAAACCCTTGCAGAGCCAAGATTATTAACAAAATGATAGAAAACATAAAAGACGTATACACTGATGTCTTTGTATTATATATCAGTACTAGTGGGGAACTCTCAAACCCTTTTTTCAAACTGACCTCAACAACTATGCTTTAGATCAGTGTTTCTAAGGCCTGGTCCTGGAGGCCCACCTGCACTTTTTAGTGTTTTTCCTGCTCCCAACACACCTGATCCAACTAATCAGCTCATTAACAGCCCATTATGGAGTTAAAGTGGCTGTGTTATAATAGGAAAAGCTCTAAAATGTGCTGGACAGTGGGCCTCCAGGACCAGGGATGAGAAACACTGCTTTAGACTAAAGGAGTGAACTATTGTGGAGGCCCATTAGCATTCATACCAGTAACATTTCATAAGGAAAAATTAAATTTAGTTCACCGATACAGATCTAATGTCTGATTCAAAGATGCATTCACAAGCCAAATCGACTTTATCATCCTCTGAGATTTGAGGTTTTCGAGAGGTTGCCCATTTCATCCCAATATTAAATCAGAAACATTAGATCTACTGCAGAACTCGAGTCTGTTAGCAAACCTATAATAAAGCAAAGTGAAATACAGTGAAAACCACTGAAAACGCATAAAACGATGGTGCAAACTTCACCAAAACTATGATTGAGTTACTCATGTTTGATCAAATATTCAAGGTCAGCTAATACAAAGCTGACATTCGTTTTATTTGTCTTTGGCTTTTGGAAATCAATAGAAAACAAAACACTCTGTCTGTATATATATAGGATATCAGGTGTCTTAAAGCCTCCTTTAATGGCCAGATTTGAAAAACGCAGTCAAACTAAAGGCTTGACCCAAAAAATGGGTTGCTAAGCAGTGATTTGAAGAAGCTCCACCATGCAGAAGAGTCACAGGAAAGCGTCAATGAACATTACGATAGTTAAAGTAGTGGACGGTTAGCTTGTCAGTTGGTCAGTTTATCTTAAATACTATACATCATGGGTGCTCGATCTTATCCGTGAAGGGCCAATGTGGCTGCAGGCTTTCATTCCATCCAGGTTGGAGCACATCTGATTCTGTTTAATTAGTTGGTCTTAGTCTTCAAACAATTGAAAATCAAATCAAGCTTTTCCTGCTTAAAAACACATCAGCACGTGTGTGATTTACGTTTTGCTTTGTTTACTCTTTTCCCGGTTACAATGCGAGTCAACAAACGAGTGCGCAGGAAGGCTCTTGGTTTGGCTCACGTGTCCTCCGTCTTTCGTTTTGTTGTTTACCCTCTCACTCTCTAGTCAGCACTTGGAGCTTGCGTTAAATGCAGTCCAGATCCGTCTCTGATCACCGCCGAATGCAGTTTGAGTGATTAGATCGTAATCCGCTCACAATGCGTCCTGCTTTTTCATGAAGTCAAGTGAAATCTGAATATGATCCAATCACCGGAAATGCACACTCACTGTGTTTACATGCCGTCAATAATCCGATCATAATTAGATTTCTGCAGTTATCTGATTATTCAAATGGTCATGTACACACCATACTCCGATCTAGAAATCCTATTAGGAAATCTGATAAAGAGAGCTGGATTTTAGCTCAGTAATCAGATTTCTCAGTGCATGTAAACTCTTACTCTGATTTCTTTCAGATTTCTCAGTCTGCACACGTGTGAGATCAGACGGTGGTACCGGAAGAAGCGAGATGGCAGCAAAACACTTTTGGAGCGATGCTAAAATCAAATACATTCTCGACAACATTCTTCATCTTCTAGATGATGAATGTTCATATTTTTCGGTAAAGTTTCACGATGTTTTAAAAAAAAGCGCATCATGAAGTTTGAGTTTTACATTACATTTATGTCACATGTTCTTCTGTGAGTCTATTGGCTGGTTGCAAAGCAGAAATCTGATTCCCGTCTGACTCATGTAGACCCGAAGTTTCCCCATTGCCTGATTACTCAAGTGCATGTAATCGCGTTGATCGGATTACTGACAAAATCTGATTTTCTGCAGTTGTCGGATTATTAAATGCATGTAAACGCAAGGTGTAAACAGGCTGTTAGGCTGGGCGTACAGCACATGACTTTTAAAATCTTGACAAATTTCTAAACCGGACAGCATCACAAACTTAACGTCAGTTTGTCACAGATTTCTAGTCTTTTTGTCGTGAAGGCGCTCAGACTAGACGACAAGGCAAAGAGAGAGAGTAACACACATAATGAGTTTTGACTACGGATAAGAACTCAAACTCCCAGGTCTCCTCAGACCACATGACACAAATAATGCTGAAGTTACTGGACTGGACCTGTTTGTGCTTTTGTGTGTAGTGAAAGTGTAAACTGGGGGTTAATAGAGAAACGCTGATACAGTGAGAGCTGGAGAAATATTTCACTACAAACTGGCTGCTGACTTGAAATTATAAAGAGAGTGACTTGGCCTCTGGATCCAGACATTATAACATCATATAAGATGTGTTGCATGTGTCTCTTCGCCTGTTTCTCCGCTCTTCTAGCTCTCTGATTGGCTGTTGTTTGAATCCTACATTGAGTAAGTCTCTGGCCTTCTTACACTACAGGACTTTTCACTATGATGAATTCAGGATCAGTGCTCTGCACTAAAGGTCTGACTCACATTTCCAACAGATGTTCCTCTGTTTGTTTTGGATGGGACTGCAGTTGGTCTCGAAGGTGTGGGTCAGTGTCCTGGGAGAGGAAGATTAGAGAGCTGATCAGCTCTGCTTTCACTCTGTTGATTCTAGATTTCTGGCTGCTCAATAACCGTTTAACTGTGCATGTGTGGGAGAGATGTGCGTTATTTTAAGGCAGGTGGCTAACAGGTGTCCACAGTTAGCCTTACTGAACACACAAATATGAATATTTGTAGCTTCCAGTTCACAACACACACTGGTCAAATCTGTTTTATATTTTCTTATGTTTACAGTTTTTTGCTAAAACATAATGAATTCAGGATTCACTGACATGAATCAACATTGTCATTGCTTTCACTCATTTTTCAGAAGCTCTTTCAAAACAGATCTCGCAAAGCACCAGCATTCATTAGGAAATTATGCAAAACAGTTCATTTTAATATTTTAACACTTTGTTGTTTTATCTTTGTCAGAAAAGACAAAGAAACTTTGATATAATTGATGCCAAAACTGACAAACAAGAATAACATAAAACAGCCGCAAAAAATTCATTGAGCGTGTTTACATGCACTCAATAATCTGATCATAATCTGATTTCTGCAGTTATCTGATTATTTAAATGGTCATGTGAACAGCATACTCCAATTTCCTAGATCAGAGTAAAGTCTAGAAAACTGATTAAGAAATCCGATAAAGAGAGCTGGATTTTAGCTCAGTAATCAGATTTCTCAGTGCATATGAACTCTTACTCTGATTTCTTTCATTTCTCTCAGTCTGAGCCTGCGCGAAACAGACCGCAGTACCAGAAATAGCAGTGATGCTGCAGTAAGCAGTGTTGCTGCAAGACACATTTGGAGCGACACTGAAGCCAACTACATGCTTGACGACATGACGGATTTGAATATTCTTCATCTTCTAGATGATGTATGTTCGTATTTTCAGGTAAAGTGGTGCAGCATGAGGTTTGAGTTTTACATTATGTTTACATCACGTCTTCTTCTGTGAGTTCATTGGCCAGTTTTAAAGCAGAAATCTGATTACTGTCTGACTCATGTAGACCTGGAGTTTCCCCATTATCTGATTACTCAAGTGCATGTAAACACGTTGATCCGATTAGAAAATCTGATTTTCTGCAGTTATCGGATTACATTGGATTGCATGTAAACGCACTCATTGACTTTAATTAAACCATTAAGACATAAACAAATAGGGTATTAGTTTTAAAGGTGCAGTGTGAAAGATTTTCAGGCTTCTGTTAGCAGAAATGGAATATAGTATAAAAAACGTCAGTGTATAATCACCTGTAACTATGAATTGTAGTGTTTTCATCAGCTTAGAATGAGCCCTTCAGGTCTACAGAGGGAGAAGCTTCTCTTCCAACAGAGGTTGCCATGTTGCGAAACCATGTTTCTACAGTAGCCCAGAAAGGATACACCAAACACTGGCTCTAAAGAGTGCCTCTCGTGTTTTTATGCTGAAGCAGCAGCTTGAATTTGGTGGAGCTGTAGCACCGGTTGGAAGACGTAGAAGGAAGAAGAATCAGGCGATGCCAAAAAACATGACGGCCATAGGTTCTACTACACACTTGGAAAGGGAGGGGTGAGGAAGGGGGATTCAGTAGGTTGCAACCTCACTGCTAAGTGTTACACACTGCACCTTTAATCACATTTTCATGATACCAGTGCTGATGTCTTAATAAAACCACGTAAGCAGAACTATATTTTTTCCTACACTGTTTACACATATGGAAAAAATAGGGCCCAAACCTTCAAAATCCCAGTTGAACCCCTGGTCATAAGTGTATATTGGATATTTTCCAGTGGCTTTGAATGTGGCTCAGATCAGACTTCAGAACTGCATCTGTTTATTTCATAATTCAAAATACAAACGTGTCTTCGGAATTATTTACACACTTTGACAGCTGAGCATGCATGTGTCTGTGTGTGAGTTCAAGAATGTCTTTGCCAGCGTCTGCTCGGAGGCCATGGCCTGTTTAAGCTAATTTATTATTCGACCTTGTTGGATGAGTCTTCGCTACAGCTGGACACTGAGACTGGTCCAGTGAGAAAAAAGCCTGAAATCGTGAAATGCAAGTCAGTGTTGCTCCATTTACTCTCCATATTCCACTGCAGGACTTCTGAGGTTTTGTGGTACCGTATGTTTACTGAACTTCCATTTAGAGCAATTTATGAACATGCAAACACTCCATAAAGGGCTGATTGGGTCAGTGTGTTCATTCCTACTAAAAGATAACTAACCAGTTTTTCAGGCAATAAAAATCATTCGTCACGAATCAAGTGTATTACTGATTGGTTGGAAGAAAAGCTTCAGTCTGCTGGCCTACAGTGGGACACTGATGCATCCATTTGCTGTTATTTGTCCAGTTTAATATTAATATTTTTGTTATATCTGTTATTAACCATCTCTGATTTATTTTAAATCCAGTGGGGAACTCTCAAGACCTTCTAGGCCTTCAGAGAAAAACTAATGACTTCTTGGAACTAAAAAAATAAATTTTTAATTTTTGTTCAACAAAATCAAGCTTGTGTTTAAACTCTATGTATAAGTATTATAGCACTACTCTCATTTCATTGTTAAGTTTTGGGTGGAAACAAAAGGGTTAAATTCTTTACATTCAGAGTTGAAAATTGGCCAAACAGGAAGTGTTTTTCTCTGTTGTATCTGGGTAGATAAAGCCCTCCTATTGGTTAGGACTTCAGGAGCTGAAGAGAAGGCCTGATGCATTAGATGAACTATCAGCATAATTAAAAAGTGACAGAGGAATCAGCCAATCATGTTTTGATTTTCAATGAGTGGGACCAATTTTGTGAGAAAGAAAACAAAACTCTAGGCCTTCTGCAAGTTCTAGATACATCAATGACTGTGAACATGAGCCAAAGCCTAATCAGTGCGTTGTTAAAAATGGAAAACAGAGGCGGCAGCTCTACACCAGATTCACTGTGAAATTGCTACAAGGTAAAATGTGCTATTATGTCTGTCACAAGCTTCACGTAAAACTGAAGAATGTCTTTTAGAAGCTTTAAATGTGTTTCTCTAATCTAGAATGACCAAAAAGATTTCACGTGAATCACTGTTAGCGTCACAGAAAGTAGCATTAGGTGGGTTTTTCCTTATGTTTTGACCAAGTTTTGACATTTAAGGCCCGAATTGAAGGTCTTGCTCTAATAATTATGGTTTGCCGCTGATTAAATCTAGTCAGTATATCTTATATTTCTCATTTAAAGATGATTCTCTAAGTAAAAAACAAGTAAAAATGTCTAGAAATAAGTTGAAAGATCTTTTAATATTCCCAAAATGAGACATTAGATATTTCGACTAATTTTAAGATTTAATTTGCCATGATATCCTTTTTTTGCAGTGCAGTTTATTAGATCAAGCCATTTCCTAGAGGCTCTGCTCACCTATTCTTTATTAAAAACTATTTTTAGTGAAGGGCTGAGCGTCCTGAATCCAGGAAAGTGAGCGAGAGCATCCAGACATACAAACGCGAGAAACCTCAAATTAGCATAACCACTCTTGACTGCATTAGCAAGTCCCTGAAAAGGCCACCATCGCACACTGACCGACCCTGTGCAGTCACGGTCTTCCCAGAAACCCCTCTCTCGCCCCACTCCGCCACGGAAAAAACACCTTTCACCACCTAGCATAGTTTTGGTGACCATTCACCGAAGTGACCTGGCTTAAACATTGCCTGGTACTAATATCTATGAAATCAGACCACTTGGGCAAACAGGCCTTGGCAGTGTCCAGGAGCTTTGACTAATGTCTCTCAGTAGGAGCTAGAGGAGTGAAGGTGTCATCTTTGGCCCACAAGGGTGACCTCACTCGCCTCACGTCCAACCGGTGTGAAGGGGGCCATTTTGTGGCTTCTGAAAGAGAGCGAATGGGCTCTTTTGACACGGCCTCGGCCGAGTGGAAAAAGAGCACAGATGCGAGGTGCTACACTACAACCTGCACACACAGAGCTGAGCTTGTGGGAAACTATTGCTGGGAACTCAACCAGACCTGTTTCCCAAAAGACCCTCTAAACAGGAATGCTAGCAATCTTTTTGACACACCTCCCTTCTTCATGCTCCTTTAGAGCTCTGGATTAACAGCAGATGGTCATTGTGATGTAATCGTGAAGGACACTGTCCGAACAAATGTAATCTCAGCTAGACTATCAGTAATGTTAGCTCAGTTACCAACAGCATGGAGAAATAATAGCTAACTAGCTACAGGCATTAGCTAGAGGGACTAAATGGGCACCTAACTAACATTAGCAAGTGAGCTAAGTCACCTACCAAATATCGGCTGGTGAAAAGGCTTTTCTCCTGCCTACTTTCATGAACAATCAGAAATAACACATGACAATGTACCAGGGTCATCCCAGGACCCTTCAATTCTCATTGAAATGTTTAGGAAATAGTCCTACGTTTCCAAGACCCTGTATTCTCAGGGCTCCGTGTTCCCTCAACATGTCAGCAAGAACATCCATTATACTAGTACACTTGCAAACTTACATAATAACTAATAATATCTAAAATTGTGTTTATGGATATTCTGGTTCCAAATAGATCCCTTTATTAAAATATATCCTGGCTGCACAGTTTAGTGAATAAGAATGAGAATCTGGTCAGTGAAAGGGAGGATTTAAATGTTTTAACTGGTAATTTTATTTTAAAACCTTCACAAAATTTATAACACTGCAAAAGATTGCTAGTTGGTACAATGCTTGCCCATGGATCCGGGCCCTGACCCTGGGAATATAGAGCCCTGGGAATGTAGAAATCTGGAAACATAGGACCCTGGGAATATAAGGGCTTGGGGCCATAATATCCTGGAAACATAATGCCTTGGGAATTCAGAACCCTGGTAAAATAAGGCCCTGGGAATATGGGGCCTTGGAAACAAAGGTGGCTGGGAATATAAGGCCTTGAGAACATAAAGTCCTCAGAATAAATTGCCATGAGAAAATGGGACCCTGGGAACATATGGCATTGGCAACATTGGACCCTGGGAACATAGGGTCGTGGGAACATAGGACTGAGAACATAAAGCATGAAAATGGGACCCTGGGAATATGTTGTCCTTGGAATGTAGGGCTCTTGGAACATAGGACCCTGGGAACACAAGGGCTGAGAACATAGAATCATGGGAACATAAGATCCTGGGAACATAGGAGTCTGAGAACATAGAACCCTGGGAACTTAAGATCCTGGTAAAATAGGACACTTGGAACATACAGGCCTAGGAACATAGGACTCTGAGAGCATGGGACCTTGAGAACATTAGGCTTTGGGAATATAGAGCCCTGGAAACATATGGGCATAGGAACATAGGACCCTAAAAAAGGACCCTGGGGACATAGGGCCCTTGGAACATAGGGGGCTAGGAACAAAGGACCCTGAGTACATAGAACCCTGGGAACATAGGACCCTGATAACATAGAACCCTGAGAACATAAGATCTTGTGAATATATGGCACTGGGAACATATGGGCCTAGGAACATAGGACCCTGGGAACATAGGGCCCTGGAAACATAGGTCCTTGGGAACATAGGACCCTGAGAACTTAGAATCCTAGGAACATAAGATCTTAGTAACCTGGGGCCCTGGGAACATGGGGGCCTGGGAACATAAGACACTGGAAACATATAGGCCTAGGAACACAGGACTCTGAGAACATGGGACCGTGGGAACATTAGGCTTTGGGAACATAGAGCCCTGGGAACATAAGGTCCTGGCCCTAATATAGGGGGCTGGAAACATAGAACCCTGAAAGTATGGGGCCTTGGGAAGAAAAGGCTTTAGGAATATTGAGCTTTTTAAACAGTCGTGTTGCAGTCAGTGCAGATCATCACATGATCGAGATCGGTTTCCAGAGTAACACTGACAGGTAACTGTGGAAACTGATTTGGCCCCTGGCCAGGTTAAAACTCTGATAAAGATACAAAGACAGAATAAAGAAAGAGCCACATTAGGATTATAATCACACCACATCACATCTGAGCATGAAGGAAGTGAAAGCAGAAACATGAGCGAAGAGTCCGTTTAGTTCATTCAGGTGAAGGTGAGACAGGTGAGGGGGTTTGACTCCCATGGTACATAATAACACCCTTAATCCTGACAAAATGACCGTAACACTCTCCCTTAAACTATAAGATGCACTGCCTGTCCCGGCTGTGTTGTAGATCTGATATCAGTGTGTTTGGATCTTGAACAGGAGCATTATTAAGAGCGGGCAGATATTTTTAGTCTTCCTTCCTTTTCAGTCCTCCTTCATACGACTCCACGAAGTCGGCATATCTTGATCAAATATGCACCGTCTTCAGAAGATCTCCCTGATCTGCCTTTGAGGCCTCATTGCTTTATTTTTCTAAGTCTCAGAAAGCCATCTAAAGCTCAAATATGGCGGGACGCTGAATATCCAAAACAGGAAATGGAACACGTTCCTTTTAAAGGCCGTGAAGATTTATTTTCTTTGATTACAGGGCAGACGAGTCTGAGAGTGGGAACCGGTCCAGTCATAACTAATACAAGAGCTCCAGACTGACTGGCAGCTTCTTAATAAGCAATAAAGAATTTCCAGAGACTCAGTGAATGAAAAATGTGCATACGTTTAGAAGATTTAAGGTGTTTACTTGATGGTGTGTTTGACTCCTGAACAATAAATCTATCAGTGTTACAGTTTATCCAAATCAGACAATAATGCAGGGCTTAATATTCATTTTGTTTGTCTGCAGATGCAACAGCAGGCCAGAATAACCATCAGAATACTGAATTCATCATCAGAATACTGAACATTTTGACTTCATGTTGATGAGAAAACTGAATATGGTTGGATGAAGTTCCAGGTTGATTTAAAAACCAATAAAGGGGAATTCCACCAATTTTTCAGAATTTCTGCATAATTTAATGGTTAATCATTTAGAGTGGTCTGATGTGAAATGGTTTAATGTATGGAAACTTATAGACTCAGATTTCTTTACAGTTGTGCTGATACAACACAAATATAGCCATTTTATTTACTATACAAAACAACCAGTGACCAGTGTATATATATATATATATATATATATATATATATATATATATATCCCTTAATATATAATTTATAATAACAATACATACAATGTATGATAATATGGGATAATTTTGCCTTACAATGTCTTGCATGCATCTCTCCACTATAAATAAATAATAAAAAAATGTTTAGGTCAAAACTTTAACTAAAATATACATGTTATATAATATAATACATGTTCTATAATATAAGGCTTTTATGCATCTACTTTATTTTTCCACATACTTCCTAATAAAGTGAAAATTAGCAGGATGACCACAAAACTAACCTCTAAAAACAAGGAAATTGTAAACTATACAATAAAATCAATCAAACATGAAATAAATGAAAATGTTTTTTCTCTGAGACATTTAAATAATTTACTATTTAAAAGCAAACAGATAACAATAGTAACTGTACAGGGATGTGTGCATGTGTGATCCTTGTATGTCTAATATTTGATACATACAGTATATGTACACAACATATATGTACATATATTTTAAAATAGATATCTTTATGATTTATGTCCATATGTAGCCATATACTACATTTCTGTATGGGTCAGCTTTCTTTGAAGTGGTTTTTAGAGGCATTAAACTCTTCAGACGTCTGGTTCCTATCACCACCACTGTGAACAACTCTAAAGAAGTGTTCAGTTCTGATTTCTCTAGAATGGAGTGTTTTCACACCAAACCACTCTAAATGACTTTGTTTGCATCTTAAGCACTTCATTATATAGAAATGTTGAAACATCGGTGGAGTTCCCCTTTACAGAGATCACTAGATTAATTCAGTGTTTTTGTTTTAAACTGCTTCCTGTAAATGTATGTGAATTCTTTATTGAAGGGTAAAGGTATATATCATTTAAAAATATAAATGCAACAACAAACAGAAAGCCCAGTAAAGATTTAACTTAGATATAAGATCAACACTAAATATCTTCCTCCCTTCCAGTTCCATAAAAACCAGTGCCTTAGTGCCACCTTGTGGTAAGAGAGCGCGATGACAGAAACACTTCAAACCTGTTGCAGATCTCCAGGTTGTATTCAATGTCATTCATCACGTGTGAATAAAGAGTAAATGACAAAATAATGGCATATATGTAATATACAACTTGAAAAGCCTTGTACTGTGAGGGCCCACCTTGCAGACAACCAAATTTTTCATCATTTTGGTGATGTAGTTAAACATTACTAAAGTTTTTAATGTTTAATTCCCAGTCCATACAGTCCAAATATGGAAACTAAGCAGCAAAAATGGCAATTTTTTGTGATATTACAAAACCAATGTCATTGCACACACCATATGGCCAAAAGTATGTGGACACCCCTCCCAATTATTGAGTGTTTCAGCCACACCCACTGCTAACAGGTGTATAAAATCAAGCACATAGCCATGCAATCTCTATAGACATACAGTGGCAGTAGAATGGGTCGTACTGATTAGGTCAGTGACTTTAGACATGGCACTGTCATAGGACGCCACCTTTGCCATAAGCCAGTTCTTGAAATTTATGCCTTGCTAGATCTAACTGTAAAGCATGCCTTCACTGGACTCTGTAGTAAAGTTTGGTGGAGGAGGGATAATGGGCTTCCAGCCTGACTGCGGTGCTGTGCACAAAGCGAGGGCCAAAAAGACATAGTGTGGAGGAACTCCAGTGGCCTGTACAGAGACCTGACCTACAAATCTTGTGGAAAGCCTTCCCAGAAGAGTGGAGGTAATGCAGGACAACCAATCAGAACAGAGGTCTTTTGCATACGTCAGTCTTAAAGGCACAGCAACAAATAATTCTGAGGAATAAATAAAGACAAGTTGGAAAATGTGTGGCAGGTAGGGAGGAGGTGGGGGCAGGGGTGGTTCTGATGGGTTAAATGCCTGAGAAACTTAGGATATGGGCTCTTTAATGCATCTGTAATAATCTAAAAAGAAGTTAAGGCCTGGTTATGACTCTGTATTGTACAGAAGGCTAGTGTTTAAGTGTTTAGTCTGGCTCGAGGGTTTGAGGTTCTGGGCTTCAGTCTCCACAGTTCTGAAAGTGGTGAAAAGCAATTTTCTCAGACAGGACTACAGATCATTCCCTAATCCTGACACAGCGCCTTCGCACTCAGCACTTCATAAAGAAGAGCAGTACGTCACCCCTGAGCTGCTACGACAAAAAACAAGACATGACAGATGAGATGGTACCTGTCAGTTCTGTCAGTGAGCTCCAGAGCTGAGCTCTCCACTGCGCTCGCTGTGAGTCTTTGCAAGTCCTCTTCAGATTCAGTGCAGAAATATTGAGCGGTTTGTTCAGAGGCAACGCAAAGGAGAGGTGTCAGAAAAACAGACGAGGAAACCACAGGCTCTGCTCAGAGCAGGAAAACAGGGTGAGGGATTATATTTATAAATCATGGAAATTTATACAGCACTGTGCAAAACTCACCCCTAAAGGGGAACTCCACTGATTTTTCAAAATTTAATTCAAACCTCTAGTTAATTAATAAATTCAGAACCATTAGCCTACTGTGTTTTGCACACAGAGGAATTAGACCTCCGCATTTAACCCATCCGTGCAGTGAAACACTCACATACATGCACACTAGTGAACACACACACTAGGGGGCAGTGAGCACACTTGCCCGGAGCTGTGGGCAGCCCTATCCACAGCACCTGGGGAGCAATTGGGGGTTAGGTGCCTTGCTCAAGGGCACTTCAGTCACAAACTGTCAGCTGAGGGGATTGAACCGGCGACCTGACTGCCCCCTCATTATAATTTATAATTTCTATATAATTCAGCAGTTGGGATGTAAACAAAGTCATTCAGAGTGGTTTGCTTCATTATAGAGAGACTTACTGACTCGGATGTCTTTACAGTGGTGGTGATCAGAACCAGGGCTCAGAATATCTACAACACAAATATAGACATTTTATTTACTGTCCAAAACCACCAGTGAACCAACACGAGTCTTCTGAGTTTTATATGTAACGTTGATGATGGCAAAATAGTGATAAATCTGATTAAAGAAGTTTTCTTTTGGGACTATTCATGTACCCCTTCACCAAGATTGGATTAAAATAAATTGATTAAAACACATTTTAGACCAAAACTGTTATAAAACACAATGTGCTGTAGATGGTTCTATATAGAACCTAAAATTGTTCTTCTATTGTTATGATGTTAAGGTTTTAACAATAGAAAAACCCTTTTGGGTGCTATATAGAACCATCTACAACACATTCTCCATCAATATGAAGAGGCTTTTCATGATGCAGAGAACCCTTTAATCATGCAGAGCGTTCTTTGAGTGTTCATGGTTCTTAAAGGACCATCGTTTTTAAGATTGTAGAATGAAGTATTTCACATCAAACCACTCTGTATGACTTTGGTTGCATCTTAACCTTTTAATAGAATGTAAATGTAGAAATTTGAAAAAGTTGGTGAAATTCCCCTAAACTTTAATCTTAATCAATAATCCAGACTACTGGGCTCAAAGGACAGCAGGTGGAGCTGTTACACAGGTGTCACTTCCAGTGTCTGAATGCAGGGGCATGTTTGGACATCACTGCTTCATGGAGCTGGTGGTAAAAGCCCTACAGCAGAGATGTCAGTGATTCCGTTGGGAAGCTTTTGCTGGGAGGACTCAGCTGTGACTGGTTGGTTTTACAATTTCAATTTCTTTCATCCCAAAACTAAATAACCTTAATATGTCCATTAACATCTGCTATTATCATATATGCAAAAAGGAGAGCTCCATTTCAAACATGTTCTACAGTCACTGGTGTATGAATGTGGTTTAACACCAGTGACGGTGACTCCACTGACATTCGGGTTAACACTGAGGATTCTGTAAATTGGCTGACTCATTAGTGGTCAGGTGATCTTGTGCAACTATTCTAAATCAGTAATAAAAATGATATTTGGCTTTATTTTGATTAAAGCACATGACACTGGTGACAAATAGAAGTTATGAGCTGCCTGTTAAACAAAATTATTAATAAAATAATGAAATATAGTGCGAAGTGTGACTCGCCTTCTCATGCCTTGAGACGCTTCCTCTCTGATGAGCCTCGACCCAAAGAAGCAGATTAATAGAGCTGAAAATACTGTGTTAAAATGTAATATAAGAGTCCTGATAACACCAGTGACCAAAATCTCTGTGACAAATGAGTTTTTTAAATAAAATACATATTTTTAAAATGTAGTATAACATTAATAATGTATATAGTAAACATGGATCTGTTCATGAAATCTGTTTTATACAAATTCCTGAGTTAAACCTCTTGAAAATGTTTTTAATATTAAAAATGGTTCTTAAATGTTGATAGTAAGTTTTGTGATGAGCTGTTTTACAGATGCGGAGCGACTATGAAACAGGATAGAAAATGAAAAGTCAGAGAAATCATAAGAGAAATGTGTTATTTAATCTTAGGTGAACTGTGTTAATGTACATACCAACTTTTGGAGCTGTGTCTGATATTTTAAACATCTTTTTAAGCCCTGCAGCCTGTGTGTCATGGCTTTCATGACTCTATATTAAATAAAGGTTCTGTATACTAAAAACAAGCCATTTATTATAAATCTGATCGCTGCATTTCCTGCTGCATACATCAAAACACTAATGTAGCTCTTACGTGTGTGTAAAGATCTGAATCTTCAAACCTGTATGTTTCATTTTAGAGATATCAGATTCTCCCACCAGCCACATGCACACACACATGACATTTACTGCTGTTATTATGAACTTATCATTAACTTCTACCAACACTGAGGCCTGTTCTGCAACTCAGAGCCCCCTAAATTGACCACATCCTGTATTATGAACGTGTGAATGTGATGTGTGGTCGCAGACGTGTCTTCTCTATTTTTTTTTTTTTTGCTCTTATTAGAACTTTTAAGTGCTGAGTTTCTCTTTTTTAGAGTCATCAGTGTCTTTTTAGAGTCTTACCTCCTCTTACATCCTCTTGCTCAGGTGGACGTCGTATTTTATCTCAGTGTCAGTGCTAAACTCGCACTGTTGTGGTGTGAAGATGTGTGAGACGTGTAGTGCTCAGTAAATTGCTCAGTAGTCATTTTAAAATGTTGGTGAAATTCCCTGGTGAAACTTTACAAAATAAAAAAAAAACATAGTTTTAGCTTCAGAGGTTGTACTTCCGAAATCACCAAGGGTGCCGAAACTTTTGCATACAACTGCA
The DNA here is from genome assembly GCF_904425465.1 of Colossoma macropomum. NCBI lineage: Eukaryota > Metazoa > Chordata > Actinopteri > Characiformes > Serrasalmidae > Colossoma > Colossoma macropomum. The sequence continues at coordinate 7,249,102 of NW_023494805.1, forward strand.
TGCCCTGCACAGCCTGTATTCTAGCTGCACATTTCAACATCACAACCTGGCATGTAGCATCACGTTTCTTACACAATTCAGTCCATCACTACGATCCATTCAACATCGGTTTAACAAATCAGTGTTTCCCAACTCAGTTGGTGGTCAAGAGCTTCTTGAGCTGAATCAGATGTATTAAAGTCGGAAATCGTGGATTACAGTACCGCTAAAAGGGCCATATTCAACATTCTCAACAAACCCGTGGGCCAGAGAACGCCCTCCTCCACTTTCCTGATGCCTCTGCTGCCTATCCAGCTCTTCAGTGTTTTGTTTCATGATGGTACTTAATGTGGTATTCCGTTATTATGGCCACACTGTCTCTGCAAACTGCTGTTGAAACACAGCTACTGTGTCTGGTGATGTGACTGGTGTGGTAGGATTGAGGGGTAACCTTGCTGTCGGGGGGAGGGAGGTTGGAGTGCACATCGCATTGCAGTGCATGTTGGGGATTGTAGTGCAGCACACTGTGAAATGAGCTGATATTAGGAGAAAATGAAAATAATTTTGTGGGCCAGACAGGATCGTGCTACGGGCCTGACTTGGCCCACGGGCCTTTTGTTTGACACATGGGGCTTAAAATCTATTGTGTTTCTTGAACTAGGATGTGGTTCCACATAGGCCTCTATACTGCCTCCTGATTTTACCTCACAGCAAAAGTTCACTGGAAAATTTCACTTACACAATGTAATCATGTAGTGGTGGTTAGTGTAGTATAGTGGGTAACACTTCTGCCTCCTATGCTGTAGACTGTGGTTCAATCCCCCACCTGGTTAAACACCCTACACTATACCAATAAGAGCCCTTGGGCAAGACTCCTAACACTACTTTCACCTACCTGTGTAAAACGATCAAATTGTAAGTCGCTTTGAATAAGAGTGTCTGCCAAACGGCATAAATGTAGTCAATAAGCTAAAACATGTTTAGTGTCTGAAGTTTGCGTCTTTAGTTTTACCCTCTTAATGACTGAAACCGCTTGTTGCCTTGAAATGTTTTTTCCCAATTTTTTGAGGAACGCTGTGTGATGAAGCACTTATGTAACATCGCCTATAAAAGCTGTGTGTATTGTGCAATAAACTGCTTTGCTCACGAGAGATTGACTCCTTTTTCTTTCTAAGCGAGACGTTCCCAGAGCTCTGTGGAGAAGAGTTGCGGGGAGGAGTGCACAAGTGAAATGAGAGAATGAGACAAGCCTGATTTCTTTCACTTATACTCCTCTAATTAGCATTTGGCAAACATGGACTAAACTGTGTAGCACAGCTAGAAACAGTACTAGCATTTGTCCATGCTGAAGCTTGAATTTTGCCTGTACTTATGTCTATGTACAGCCTAATGTATGCTTAGAAGTACTGTAGATCATTTGTTCCTGTTTGTAATTGTTCTGTTGTTTCATTTATGATGTTTTTATCTTTGCAATGTTCTGTTTATATTCCTGTGTAAAGCACCGACGTGGTGTAACTAACATGAAGTGCTATATAAAGATTTATTAAGTTGGCTTCACAAGGCTTCTTCATTGTATTACATTGCTTTTTTTGGACCTGTTTAATGAGTCGCAGTTTTCAAGCTAGAACCATGAAACAGAACCATGCATTTGCATGCAGGATCGTAGAACCTACGGGAATAATATGTGATTTTGGGACTGATCACGTGTACAATGCTTGTTCAAACATTTTCGTCTCATGGAGAATACAAATTAAATCTAACTTAGCAGCCACCTGAGATACCTTAGCAACAGCCTAGCAACATCTGAGCAACCACATGGGTTTCCATAGCAACAGCCTAGCAACATCTTAGAAGCCACCTGGGAAACCATAGCAACAGCCTAGCAACCACCTGGGATACCATAGCAACAGCCTAGCAACATCTTAGCAGCGACTTGGGATTCTATAGCAACAGCCTAGTAACATCTTATCAGCCACCTGGGATGACATAGCAACAGCCTAGCAACAACCTGGGATACCGTAGCAACAGCCTAGCAACATTTTAGCAACCGCCTGGGATTCCATAGCAACAGCCTATCAACATCTTAGAAGCCACCTGGGTGGCTGGTAACAGCCTAGCAACATCTTAGCAACCACCTGAGATTTCATAGCAATGGCTTTGTCAAGCCAACGTAAAGTTCATTTACAAACTTTCCCCTTTAAGTTATTATTATTATTATTATTATTATTATTATTATTATTATTGTTATTATTATTATTATTATTGTTGTTGTTGTTGTTGTTGTTGTTAACAACAACAACAACAACAATAATAATAATAATAATAATAATAATAATAATATCATTGTTATTATTATTACCAAGTCTACTAGCGGTTACTTTACAACTTGATGTAAATGGTGGTGTAAACCTGTTGATTTAGACACACAGTTTACACAGTGCTTATGGGTGAGTGTATGCAGATTTGAGCATTGTTAGCTACATTAGCCTCTTAGCTAGCACAAAAGCAAACTTCAGCCACCAAACACGTCTCGACTGAACTACTATATTTGGGAAAAACTTCAAAATGTCATATTTAGCCAAACCACAGCTTTAAATCGGTTGTCACAGTGTGGAGTTTATAGTCGCTGATCCAGAAAAGCAACAAGTCAGACCAAAATAAAGCATATCTTCAGGCTACATTCAGGAGGCACAGCAGGTACAGACACACCCAGCACCAACCCAGCCTGCAGTGTTCTGCCCTCAAGGATGTATATATGCTGTAAAATGTGTTCTACAGCGCGACAGACAGCCTTTCATTCCTCTCAGCTAGAATAAAGGTCCACTTTGTGGTCGGTGTTCATTCAGGCTGAGCTGAATTTTGTGAATGTGTTTTTTTGCTCGTTTGTTATTGTGCTGGATTCTGAGGTGGAGGACGTGCCTCCACAGGTCGAGCTGTGGTCTCGGTGGGGGACTTGCCCCGGCAGCTGCTCTTGAGTCATCCACTGGGACTGGGTGCAGCGTCAGTTTCCCCAGACTGAAATGAACCTCTGCAGGACTGCAGATCTCCAGGATCAGGGTTGAGCTTGAGAGCATTACGAGTCTAAACTCACAGGAGTTCACACGAGCTACTCATGAAGACTTACAGAAAGACACTCTTTCAGTTCACATCAATAATCATGATGATGTAATACGGCCTATTCATGTAAATGTATATTCACAGTGTACATATTGAACCCATTTCTTTCTGTTATGAAAATGACAGCGTGTTGCTGTAAAAGCAGAGCGACTTTTCTCTGAGCTCTTCTCTCTGCTATTGTGTTGGATCATGTCTCTACAGGCCCATCTGCCCTCAGCTCCATTCCACAGAGGGGGCTGGGTGATGGAGTAAAGTAAGGAAAGCACCCTTAAGCCAAAGAGGGGCATCACTGATACTTCAACAAAGAATACAGGCATGCGGAGCTGTAATTATAATAAAAAGACCTCTGAAGACGACACAAAGCAGACTTTGGAAACATAACGGTAAACATGTTGTTGTGCTGATGAGTCACAGCCAGAAGAATGAATGAAAGAACGAATGAATGAATGAATGAATCACAGTCTCAGGGATGCAGTGATATCACCAAAAACTGTGTGTTTGCATGGAGTTCATAAAAAAAACAAGTTTTATTGACAGTTTGTTCACATAAAAGTCTTTCCAGTATTCAGCATTGAATAGAAAACATCAGGCAACGATGAAAGTAACTGTAAAACAAAATAACACAAACATATTGAAGACAAAATTATAGAAATATTAAAGAGATCTATTTTCCTATAAAGTTTCATTCCAATTATTCCAATTACAATACACCTGATGAGTTTAGTAAACCTGAATATTATAGGTGGGTGTGTGTGTGTATATATGTATATATATATATATATATATATATATATATATATATATATATATATATATGGTTTAATTTGAAGAGTAAATAACCTGGTTGCCCTAACTTTTTCATTCATTTAATCTCAAACCGTAAGTTAACAGAACACATTTTAATAAAATCAGGCAGATTTTACAGTTTGAATGTTGTCTTTTAGCATTAATTATAGTAACTAATTAATTATTTCTATTTAATTATTTATAAGCAATATCTTCCCCATTTCCATTTTATAGAAAATGCTATACTTATGCAACAAATCACTCAAGAGGAACTGTGTTATCACGAATAACATCATGTCTGTGGTTCGGTCACAAGCTCGAGCTGTTATGTTAATCGTGATAACACACGACCTTGAGCGTTCTGTTGCTTTTATACAACAGCAAAAGTAAAGTAGCAAACAAAGAAGCTCCAAACTTTGTCTTGTGCTTTAATATCAGCAGTTCTATCCACCAAAAAAACTAGTATCCCTCTGAATTATGGATGAAGACATAAAGCTTTTCAGTATCTGCCAGATGAACCTGGACACGGTTTGTTCCAGTTCGTCTGTAAAGTGTTTCACAGCCTGTCTTCTTCACTGAGGTGTATTGTGTGAATCGCTCCGTCACAGCTGCTGACCGAAAAGTTTGCTTACAAGCAACAACAGGTTCAGAATTGGATGCAAGCCTGCTGACTCACCCATCTTCAGAAATTGGCCATGTATCAAAACTAGTCAAGCTGATCTAATTTAGCTGATGTTACCATCTCCTGTTTTCATATGTGCTAAAGTAGAAACTTAGGCCCAGTCCCATTTCACCCCTCGGCCCTACCACTTAGCCCTTATCCCTCCGTTTTGCGCGTTCATGCCTAGGGGTAGGGTGTCGCCATTCTTGTTGAGATAGAGGGGTAGGGTGAAGTGTTTGGGCTACACGGCCCTCCAAATGGAGGTTTTTCAAAGGCTCCAAACAGAGTGATATGAGAAAAAAAGAAAAACCGTCTAGATGGCTGAACAAGAGACCAAAGAAACCCACAAACATGAATCATTTCTTCATTATAAAATACGATAACCATTGTATTGTGTTAGTTTAATGTCATTTCAATATAATATGGTCGTTTTCTTTATAACATACATTAAAAAATCGCTAGTAGTATATGGTGTCTCAATAGCTAGCTAGCTAATTTTTCCTGTTCCACCTTAAATGGTGCAGAAATTACATTCTGGCACCTCAGGTGTCAAAAATGCTGCACCATTTAAGGTGGAACAGGAAAAGAGCCTGGTGAATATCTGACTTCAGCTTCATATCACTGAAGAATTAGGGGTGGGCGATAATAGATAATTATCATATCACCCTCTTTGAAATCATATGATGCCCTAAATGTAACTAAAGCCCAGCAGTGAGGAGCTGAACTTTACCCTCCTCTGCTGTCACTGCAGACTGGCAGGGTCGCCTACAGAGCAGCGCTAGTAGCTGTTAATGAAGTAATGCTCTTTTTATTTAAGGGGTCCCATTTCACAGGGGAAGATTTCAACCACTACCCTTGTAACTCAGTACCAATGGGCAAGGTGACACTCGCAAAACAAGGGGTAGGGGTAAAATAGAGAAGAAAGAAATAGAAAGAAATGGGATTGGGCCTTGTAGCCAGTGGTCAGCAGAATGATCGAAATTCTGTAAAATTGTGTAAAAAAATTAAAAACAAGAATGTTGTCACAACATCATATCTACAAAATAGTAACTTTATAGAAGTTCATTCATTGTCAAATTTTAAGACAATGTAAAGAACACTGGACATTTTCAAAGTTTATAAATAAGTATAATATAATGTATAATATAAAAGTATAATATGATATAATATAATATAATGCATAAGTATAGCATTTTCTATAAAATGGAAATGGGGAAGATATTGCTTATAAATAATTAAATAGAAATAATTAATTAGTTACTATAATTAATGCTAAAAGACAACATTCAAACTGTAAAATCTGCCTGATTTTATTAAAATGTGTTCTGTTAACTTACGGTTTGAGATTAAATGAATGAAAAAGTTAGGGCAACCAGGTTATTTACTTTAATTTAAAAAAATTAAAACAAGAATGTTGTCACAACATCATATAGTAACTTTATAGAAGTTCATTCATTGTCAAATTTTAAGACAATGTAAAGGACACTGGACATTTTCAAAGTTTATAAATATATATATATATATATATATATATATATATATATATATATATATCTGCGTTAGCTTTTTTCATCTTTTAATTTTCATCTTTTTATGTGTACAAGTAACATTTATTCATATTGATATGGGAATATTAGCCTTTGTAACACTCAGTATTGGACTGAAGAGAAAATCAATGGTATCACCCGTCCCTAACAACCAGGTGCATTAGCAATAGACTGAAATGAACCTCTGCAGGACTGCAGATCTCCAGGATCAGAGTTGAGCTTGAGAGCATTTCAGCACAGCCTTACGAGTCTAAACTCACAGGAATTCACAGAAGCTACTCATGAAGACTTACAGTCAGGGTGAGGATAGTTTAGCTTTTAAATGTCTAAAAACAAACAGAACCTCTCGCTATAATCAATACTAATTATCCATATTTGGTGTGTAGCATCCAAAAGTTGCCAGTCTGTCCCCGGTTCTCTAAAAGCAAAGCGGCCTAAAGATCACTGTAGAACGTCAGAGGAAATATTGTGGAACAGTTCAAGACAATTTAACGCTGAAAACTTGTTTAACAGATATTTTAGTCTTTAAAAAAAGCAGTAGAAAAAAGAATAACGTAAACAGAAATAGTCACACAGTGCATTTTTAATTCATAGTAAATGATATTTCAATCAAACCAACAGAAATTCTTCCAACAGAAATTATTCTTTGGGAAAAAGGTAGAAAAAGGGAATCTGTTAAACGAGTTTTAAATGTAGGGTCTTAACCCCTGAAACTATATACACTTAAAAAGATGGTGCTTTAAGGGTTCTTTAGTAAAGAAAATGGTTCTGTATAGAACCATGAACACCCAAAGAACCCTGATTAAAGGGTTCTTTGCATCACAAGAGTTCTTCAGATTGATGGAAAATGTGCATGAATGTGCTGTAGATGGTTCTATATAAAACCTTTTTTGAAAAGCGTTCTATATAGCACCCAAGGGTTCTTCTATTTTATAAGCTTGACATCGTAACAATAGAAGAACACTTTTGGGTGCTATAAAGAACGATTTTCAAAAAGGTTCTATAAGGGTTCAAAAACCTTTTCTATCAGTCTCAAAAACCCTTTCATGATTTGCATGATTAAAGGGTTCTGTGAGTGTTCATGGTTCTATATAGAACCATTTTATTTACTAAGGAACCCTTGAAGCACCATCTTTGTTAAGAGTGTAGGCTTATTTTGCAGTAATCAACATAAAAGCTTAGTATCCTGTATGAATTACTGAGTAATTACTATGTAACTAATATTGACATTTTAATATATTTATGTAGAGAATTAATCCAAAGTCAGGAAACATCCACAACAGTAGATGTCTGGGGGTGGTGGGCTGGGGGGGCGATCAGGGCCCCCAAGCCACCAGTGAGCACTATGAGTTCACTCCTGAAAAAGATGGTTCTTCAATGGTTCTTTGGCAAAGTAAATGGCTCTATATAGAACTACGAACACTCAAAGAACTCTTTGTATCATGAAAGGGTTCTTCAGAATGTGCTGTAAATGTTTCCATATAGAACCTTTCTGAAAATGGTTCTATATGGCACCAAAAAGAGTTCTTCTTGTAACAATAGAAGATCCCTTTCAGATGCTATATAGAAACCCTTTATTGTTGATGGTTCTTTATTGAACCATCTACAGGACATTTTGAAGAACGCTTCCATGATACAAAGAGTTCTTTGAGTGTTCGTAGTTCTATATAGAGCCATTTACTTTGCTAAAGAACCATTGAAGCACCATCTTTTAAGAGTGTATGTATGTTTTTTTTTCCTTTTTGAGATCAAAATGTATGGAATATTAATTTGCTTTTCGTTCTTGAATACAGAATGATATGACTGGGGTGGTGATGTTGCTTAAGGCCAACAGATGTCCAGAAATGACCCTGAGAGTAAACTGCGTCCTAGACACACCCACTGGACCAACACAATTAAGCAACATTAACAGCCTCTGACAGACATTTAGGTGGTTCCTGACTATTGACTCGTGATGAGATGTAGTGAGACTGACCAGTTGAAGTGTGGACAGACATACTGACCCTCAGAGTTTGAGGGGTTAAAATAGACAACAGTGGTGAGAAACCAGGTCCCGCTAAGCTCATTTTCCCTGCAGTGCTGTTCCTGATGATACCCGTTTCTTCACTGGACTGGTCAGTGAGTGTTAGACGTAGTTGGCAGAGGGGTTGGGCTGGCTGGTACGGGCAGGTGGGTAACGTGGCGCTGCTCCACCTCCAGAACTTTTACTTCCACAGTTACAGCACAGCAGACTGCCCCCGATAACGGCCAGCGCGGACGCTCCCCAGCCGATATACAGGGCCTTGCCGAACTCATACCTGCAACGAGCAACAACAACGTTCAGCTCTCAGTCCTTTAACAAGGCTTTTAATCATATAGCACCCAGTCACCCATCCAGAGTACACCTGAACCAGCTCGGAACTACACTCTTCAAAGGGTCCTACGCGGTTCTTGGCTTGGAATTGCGGTTCTAGGAAAAACTTATTTATTCATCTACTTACAATTTTTAGACTTATTCTTAAACGAAAGTTATTTTAAGCATTAATAAGATTTTTCACACTTAAATATCTAATTAACAAAACAATTCTTAACAAAAATAAGGTTCTTCAGGGAACCAAAAGTGGTTCTTCTTTTTTGGGACCTTTATTTTTAAGAATGTAGGTTAAATCCCATCAGCTAATAAGCTTTATATTCACATGGGAGAATGAAATGATGAAAATATACACCGACTGGCCACTTCAGTAAGTACACCTACCTTATATCTACACTTACTGTCCATTTTATCAGCTCCACTTACTATATAGGAGCACTTTGTAGTTCTACACAACACCACGTCGGTGTTACTGCAGTGCTGAGAATGATCCACCACCCAAATAGTACCTGCTCTGTCAGGGTCCATGGGGGTCCTGACCACTGAAGAACAGGGTAAAAGGGGGCTAACAAAGTATGCAGAGAAACAGATGGACTACAGTCTGCAACTGTAGAACTACAAAGTGCTCCTATATAGTAAGTGGAGCCGATAATGGACAGTGAGTGTAAATACGAGGAGGTGTACTTACTGAAGTGGCCAGTTGGTGTATAACATAATAGAGACAGTCATATATTGAACTAGGAACAATGTGCCTTCAATTAAAGCACTGAAATGATAGCAGAACTTCAAAATCTCAACAAGCCGCTCACCTTCCATTAGTCGGGGTAAAAGGATTGAAGAACTGTCGTCTGATGTTGTCGCCGTACCAGATAGTGGCAACAAAGGCTAAGACACCTGCAGAAAGACCGAAATTCAGCTAATGCATCCATTCTTCACAACAAGCATTACAAAACTCATCACCAGGACTGTATCACTGTAATAATCATGCCAATCATGAACAGTAAGACTTGTCCTGTCCCCATTGGCTTCTATTGGCTTCCTGAACTATATCCAGTTTTATTCCAAAACATCTTATACAACTACAAGAATAAAAACATGCCCTGTGGTTTTTGTATGAATTGGCTTTTAATAGCTTGATTAAAAGAAGCCACATTAAGCCACTTTAGCTTCAGTTCTCCAGGAGGAAAGTGGAAGAGGGAAGAGGGAGGGAAGTGGAAGGGGGAGGGTAGTGGAAGAGGGAGGGAAGTGTAAAGCGATGACGTACAGAAACGCAGACCCACATTCAAACAACAGCAGAGCAGCCTCAGACAAGTTTACACACATTCTTCTTTAACAGCTCTTACCATAAAATGTGCACATTTTATCTCTGCACTGCAAAAAATATGTCTTAACAAGAGAAATCTTCTTAAATCTTGTTTAAATATCTAATATGTTAGATATGTATGGGTTGTATGAAAAATATAAGATTAGTAAACTTATTTCTGGATGTTTTTTACTTGTTTAAAGTGGTTTCACTGAGCAAAATTACCTCAGTTTTTACTTGTTTCAAGCAATTTTTAAAAAAAAATTACTTAAAAAAAACTGCCTGATATCAGAGACATTGTTTTGCGGTAGTTTTGAGAAGATTTCAGCCTTAAACGGTGGAGGGATACATAATATGCATGGCATTGTGAGGCAAAATAGTCCCCGAAGGAAACTTAATATTTCAGATTCATCACTATTCGACCATCATCAACATTCCATATAAAGCTTAGAAGACATGTCTAGGTTCACTAGGGGTTTTGGATGGAAAATAAAATGGCTATATCTGTGTTGTAGTCATGGTTACCCCTGGTTCCCATCACCACCACTGTAAAGAAATCTGAACCATTTCACACCAAACCACTCTGGATGACCCCATTAACATCTCAACCACTGAACTTTGCAGAAATTCAAATTCCCATTTTTTATTTTACTTTAAAACAAGACTCAAAACACATAGAAAATGTCTGGAAATAGGTTAATTAATCTTATAATAAGCTTACAGCAATCTCAACGTGAGAAATATTAGATATATCGACTAGATTTAAGATCATTTCACTTTCCAAGACACCATTTTTTGCAGTGTACGGCAGGTTTATAAGACAGGTTTCTGAAAGCAGTCCTGATCTATGCCTCATGGAAACTTATGGGAGGCCATTATTACAGTCTTATTACAGAAGCACACATTTCCTCCAGTATCCTTTTATAACATGGTGTAAACTGAAAAGAGTATGTTTTTATGAGAAAGTGAACAATAAAAGAATGATTAAAGGATAAAAACAATTTAATCTTGTTACTGGTACAGTTTGTAAAAAGAGATTCTGCTGTGCTGTTCTGATTATCTTATGATCTTAGAGCAGTTGTGGAAGAGAGTGTCTCTGCCCACCTGCGATGATGAAGATCACCCCTCCGCCCAGAGCCACTTTGTTTTTGAGCTCCGGGCTGTCAGCCAGGCACGTAGTGCACTGCATGCCCACAGCAGCCACCAGGATGGCGATGGCACACAGAAGGATCCCTGACAACATGAAGCCTCGGGCAGCCTGTATCTCCACTGCAGGAGAGAAAGAGGAGAAACAAGGCTTTAATTTGAGTTATTTCAACCCTGTGTCGTTTAATAATAAATACATATACAACAATAACCAACCAGAAACGTTTACACAAAAAATATCTATTTTATCTATCTATCTATCTGTGTGTCTGTCTGTCTATCTATCTATCTATCTATCTATCTATCTATCTATTTGTGCGTCTGTCTGTCTATCAATCAATCAATCTATCTATCTATCTGTGTGTCTATCTATCTATCTGTGTGTCTATCTATCTATCTATCTATCTATATATCTATCTATCTATCTATCTATCCGTCTATCTATTTGTGTGTCTGTCTATCTATTTGTGTGTCTATCTATCTATTTGTCTGTCTGTCTGTCTATCTATCTGTGTGTCTGTCTGTCTGTCTATCTATCTATCTATCTATCTATGTATCTATCTATCTGTCTGTCTATCTATTTGTCTGTCTGTCTGTCTATCTATCTATCTATCTATCTATCTATCTATCTATCTATCTATCTATCTATCTATCTATCTATCTATCTATCTATCCACCCACCCACTATATGTGGTCATTTGGTCAGATTGTGCCCCTCTATGATGGTCAGTGCACTCCAGTATATGTGACTATGTGCCAAAAGGTTTCAGTTTACAACTCTAGAATGAAGCTCCCTGAGTTTCCAGGTTAAGGCTTCAGTCTAGAGTGGGTGTAACTCTCAGGCCACTTTACAGTTTCACAACCACAGACCGTTTCAAATAAACCTCCTCCCCCCATAACATCTACACTACTATAGTGAACATGATCTCTAGTGAACTCAGAGTTAGTCACAGGGAGCTGGTCTGGCAGTCAGTCACTGGGGTTTTAAAGTGCATTAGAAAAAGTTGTATCTAATTTTGTTGAACTAATGATACGACTTGCCTTTAAATTAACAAACTGACCACAAAGCCACTTCTAGCAAGCCTAACTTTGAGTTTGAGGCATCTTTGTTTCGTGTTTTTGTCCTAAACAAAAAATATTTAATTCATACTGTTTCCTACTGATAGATTTGCTGCTGTTTTTGGGCTCAGTGAGACTTTCTACTCTGCTAAACATCAGCTCAGGAATTCGAGGCATTGGCCGAACTTGTCTCAGCCCGCATGATGAGAAAGAAGAGAGGGAGTCGAGTTCCTTTAAGGTGGTTTGTAGAAAAACATGCGGGAAGAGCTTGCAGTATCCATATAAAGAGATATTATTACATAGGTTATGATTTGTGCATTTTAATATGCTTTTCATAACAGTTATAACTTCTCAAACTGCCGAAATGAAATGTTTAACCATGTAGGCCAATTGCAAATATCTAACGTAACAATGAACTGGCAAACATGTAATAATAATTCTAAGCAGCAGAAGATACATGAAGAGAAAGTAGCTAATTAAAAACTACTTTTTGGATACAATACTTTGTTTATTGAGACATTCATCCAAATTTGAACTCGATTTGATAATGTCTTTAAATTATAAATTCCAAAAGCAAACAAACAAACTGAACTTACTTGGCAGTTGTAGCAATGAGTCGTAGACTTTACACTGTAATTGACCAGTACTCTGGTACACACATGACTGCCACAGTCCTTCGTACACAGCCTGTGCTGTGATGATGTTGTCCCCGGCATAAGACGACATCTTCCATTCCGTCATGGTCGTGGAGGTTATTAAACCTACAAATCCTAAAAAAGCCAAAATATATCCGAGAAGCTGAAGCCCAGAATTGGCCATCTGGTCTAAAGTTCGAAGTCTCCCAGAAAAGAGAAGAAATCAAAGAGGAAAGTCCTGTTAGGTGTTTGGCAGACCTGCGGGAGAGGGACTGCTGTCTGAATGACTGCCAACTGTTCAGCACTCTACTTGAGCATCCTCTCACCTTTTGGGGTGGGCCCACGTCCTACACCCATACAACTTGTGTTCTGTCGCCACCTTGCGGTCATTTCTAGAATGGAACATATCATGGAACAGTAGTTATTCGAGGTTAAAAATTGAAATGAGGTCAAGCTCTGGTCCTGGAATGGGCTGCACCAGTTTAGAACCAGTCCATAAATAATATTTCCTTGCGACGACTGAATGTGCAGTTTAACTGACACAACAGTATAGGAGTTAAAACCCCACCTCTCCCCGGGGGAGAGGGGGCATCGTGAGTTTGATCCTACAGCTATCCGTGTCCCAAGAGACCATGATTGGCCCCTCTCTGTCTCTGGGTGGCTGGGGAGGTCCTCCCTCTCCCCATCACCCATGCAAGACAGTGCAGATGTCTGTAATGTGATGGCAGGAGGCCTAGCTAGTGGGTGCAACTTGAGGTGACAATAGTGGGGGAAATTTGGTAAAAATGAAAAATAAAACCCAACAAAAACAAACAAATAATTAGAAAAAGAAGGGACATGTACCTTATAGGGCTGCTAAGTGCACAGTTACATATCATAGACCTTATGTTGAGACAGATCTACTACGTAAAAATCAAAAATATCCAAGCAAGACCAGGCCTGTGGTCACCAGCTAGCGACAGATCATTGTCAGGCCCCTCCAAAACTTAACAACAACACATAAGAAACATAGTGTCACTGTTGGAACAAAAACCTTTTATCTCCATTTTTATACTTTTTTTTTATTTAATATGAATACACCAGCTGCCTTTTAAATTGTGGACAAATTTCATAAATAGACCAATAAGAATTGCTTGAAATTACTTACCTTATTATTATTATCTTATCTTAAGCAATCTCATTACTGTATATTCAACTAAACTGGCACGCAGTGGGTAGCACTGTCAGCTCACAGCAGGGAGGGCCTGGGTTTGAATCTCCGGCCGGGCAACCAGGATCCCTTCTGTGTGGAGTTTGCATGTTCTCCAGGTTTCTGCGTGGATTTCCTCCCACAGCCCAAAGACATGCAGTCAGCCAAATTTAAGATGCTAAGTTGACCCTAGGTGTGAATGTATATAAATGTGTGTCTGCCCTGTGATGGACTGCCGGCCTGTCCAGGGTGCTTCCTGCCTTATGCCCAATGACCGCTGGGTTAGACTCCAGCAACCCAGGAGGATAAGTGGCTTAGATAGTGTGTGTATAAAGTAACCGTTTAAAGGTATGACCTTTTCTTCCGACAGCGACTATATGCACCGAAGAACAAACACTAATGTCACACATCATCTAAAACGTCGAATTTGAAAAGCAAATCCCATGAATCTATAATAACACAGAACCTGAGAACAAATTCTGGATTTATTTCATTCATTTTCTATGACTATTTGTTCATCTCATGTTTTTTTCTGCAGTGGATTACCCCAAGTATTTCAGTCATCTCAAGACTTGGGTCTGAGGCCCCCAGCAGTCAGAGGCCCCTGAGCACTGGCCCTCACCGGCTCAGCCAGAATCCATCCCTGCCCCCAGCACACATTAATTAGGTGTTGCTAATGAAGTGACATGTCAGTGTAGACTATAATAGCGAGACTTGCTCTATTGATTAGTAACATGAGAGGAACTACAAACACAGTTCCTTCACAACAACACAAATAAACCCTTCTAATAATCAAACGCTACATTCTGCATGTGTTTGACTTTGAAAGAGTTGAACTGGGTAAACTATTTTGCAACGTCTTACCGTCAAGCGGTGTGATGTCAGGGAGTGAATGACCAATAGCAAATATGTTACTTTTGCAAAGCAAGCAAAAACACAGCTTTGTTGTTCGAGCTGCTGAGAAACCTCAAAGCTTCACATTCCCTGATTTCTACATACAGTGAATTCATAACATGCAGGTAAGTAATGTACATATTTCTCTGAATGATTCTTCAGAAAACTGAGCATTTAATCTTTAATCTGGATGATTAATCTGGAGCTTTTAGGATGATACATTTTAAATATTTAGGATCTTATAGTTGATGTATTGAGGAGTTCCATAATGAAACTACATAATATATATATATATATTTATAGTTTGATGAGATGGTTAATGTTTGACAGTTATTGCTTGGACTGTTTTTTTTCTGTGGAATTCTACTACAGTAATCTGATCTGGCTTTGTCTAATACTAATAGACATATAGCTTAACGGTGCTTAGTGGGTACAACTTTCATAATTTAACCAATTTAATAAAAGATACTTGAGTAAATCGATGTATCATCCTAGGACCTGCACCTTTTTGTTTAGTGCATTATTGAATTTCTCTTTGCTTCTTGTAACTTCTAGCACTGGCTAACTATGCAATTTTTACTCCATTTCATCCATTATCGGTGCTGGGGTGCCACCCTAACAATATATAACTATTTCTCAGGTTGTGCACTGCAGCAGTGCAGAACAATACTGGCTCTGGATGCTGAAAACCCCCTTGACCAATTGAGTGGCTGTTGTTAGGCAAAATTACCTCCTGATTTAAAATATTTGACCAATTTTTTTTTCCTACTGAAAGTTTCAACTAATGCAAGACAGCTTCCAAATAAAGTTGAAGGGCTAATTTTAAATCTGTTTGAGATAACTGGTGTTGCAAAATGAGTCAAGTGGGGATAATTCATGTTAAATTAGAATAAAGGCCTGTTTGGTGAGGATCCCCAAAGACCCTTGATAATGTTATACTACAATATTTTCACGTTTATAGTCTAAAAAATGTTTCTGCACGTATTGAATATTCTGGTTGTTATGATCTTTCAGCTCTGTGTATATTGGCAATCGGTGTATATTGGTGTATATTAGTGTCAGATGCTCTGCTAATTGTGACAGGGTTCTGCAGGGTCTTGTGTTGTTTATCTCTAGACTGATGTGCTTGATGCTGATGTATGTGCTGTCCAGCTGTTTTGTCATGTGTTTGTGTCGTATGCACCTCATGAACCTGGCTTACAACTCACACTCATAGTTTAACAGGCTGAAAGTTCTCAGGAAGTTAGAACTATTAGTATTCAAGGAGCCTCTGTGTGCATCTGTGAATGGAGAAACTTCATTTCATACAATATATCTCTGCTGTTGACATAATTTGAAAATACCTACTCTCCTTTATATTGTGTGTAAATTACAAGATGAATGGGCCAAAAGAAATGGCCCAGAATTACTTTGAAAAACGTCTGGTTCCATTGACTTACATTAAAAGCAAAGTAGGTTTTTTCCTTCTCCTGTAAAGTTACCATTTTGGAGATACAAGGTTTTGGTCCGACAGCAGCGATATGCACAGTGTTAATATCATTTTACGCAACATAACATAAACTAAAATCCAAAACCATCATAAAGTGACTTGTAAAATATGGTATTTTCAGCTACTATCTGTTTGCTGTGCTATGACAATGCATACATTTTATAAGAACATAGTCCCACTGTCCTCATACGAGTACTACATGTTTAATGTTGGCTCATAAACATCACTTAAACGCATCAAATTCAACAAAACAGACTAATGTCAACCTCAAGACATGATGATGTTGTGAACACTGCCTTTATTCGTATGCTAATCTGTCTCTTGTCTTCCCAGGGGACAGTGATCAGTGGATATGCTGTTGCTTTTCTTCTCCTGGTCCAGCTTGGCTACCACAGTGCCTCGCGCAGTCCCAGTACCTGCTGCCCTGCTCCATGCCAGTGTTTCTCTGTGACAACCATGATTTGCTCGGATGATCGAATGATGGCCATACCTGTGGACATCCCCTCACGGGTGAAAACTCTAATTATTGTGGCATCTGGCATGGGAGCAGTCACCTTCAGAGAATTTCCCCAACTGACCAAGCTTGTGCTCCTCAACAACCCGATTCACATGATTTCAACCCTTGCCTTTGATGGACTGGTCAGTCTGAAGGAACTGGAGATCAGTGGGAGCCCTCTCACCAGCATAGAAGTTGGGACATTCCAGAAGCTGGCCAACCTCACCAAACTTCTCCTCAACAACAACAAGTTAAGATACTTAGCGCCAGGCATTTTTGACTTCCAGCAGAAGCTGGAGAAGCTGCACATGAAAGGAAACTCCCTTAGGTTTGTATCTGGCACTGTATTCCGCAACCTCTACAACCTCCGTGAGCTTGACCTGTCCCTCAACTGTCTTGATTCAATAGACGCGGACCACTTCAGTCTGCTGAGTAAGCTGAAGACATTGGATTTGGACTTGAACAAGATTTCTTCTCTGTCTCCTTATTCCTTTAGTGGTAACCCCCAGCTAAAAACACTCTCCCTGCAGGGCAACCAGATCGCCTGGCTCCCTCAAGAAATGTTTGCCCACTTAAACAACTTGGAGGAACTGAATCTCAAAGACAACAGGATTGCAGAGCTGAGTGCTGGAATGTTGCCCTCCTCGCTGAAGAAGCTCACGCTCAAAGGAAACGGCCTGGCCCAGCTCTCCTCAAGCACATTTGGAGGCCTTCAGCATCTGACTGACCTGGACTTGTCCCAGAACCAGCTATCCATTCTTCCTGCAGAGCTATTCCAAAATCTTACCTCCTTACAGCATCTCGACATGTCCGAGAACCAGCTTATAATGCTACCTGCTACCATCTTCAGAGGACTATTCCTGATCAGAGTAATTCTCTTGCAGGTAAACAATCTAGACTCACTAGAGGCCGATCTATTCAAGGATCAGGAAATGATATCCAAGCTTTATCTCTCTGGGAACAGTCTGCAAAGCGTGCCGGATGGCTTTTTTGACCCCTTAGACTTCCAGGGTTTGGTGCAGCTCCATGGAAACCCCTGGCACTGCGACTGTGACCTGCAGTACCTCCATGAATGGCTGAATTACAGCAGCAACTCTATGGAGGATCTGAGTCAAATTCATTGCGCTAGTCCTGAGCCTCTCAAAGGAATGAGCCTGACCTCGCTGGACAAGGAACAGCTTGTTTGTGTAAACAGCTCCAAATTTATGTCGCAACATATGATTGACTCCACCAGACCATCCGATACCATAAAAATGACCTCTACCACGAAACAGTGCACTCTCCAAGCAATCAACGGCACCATTGCCATTAAATGCCAGCTTATGGAATGTCCAGCCTTCAAGTTTGAGACACATTTTGAACACCTGAATGGGAATTATAGTTACATCAGCAGAAAAACATTTCCAGAATTCGCTCAATGCTCAAATGTGACTGTAACACTGACTGTTTAATGTTACTAATAAATAGTATATACAGAATTTCAGGTTAGCAAAGATATAAAATTGAAGCACAAGCCTGACACATAGTGCAACTTTGAGACCCGACCCAAGCAGGCTCGAGTGGTACAGCTAAATAAGAAACTCAAACCCCAACCCAACCTGAACCACCACTAACAGAGATTGATTATCACAGATATAGTTTTACTATGCTTTGCTGTGTTACTGTGAGCTTGAGTTCAATAGAGATCGATAGAAAATGAACTAAAAAAAACACACAGTTCTTTGCAAAGGGAGTTCTTTGAAATTTTGCTGTTGTTGACACTGACTTGAGTGATGCGAGGAAGAACCTGACAATGACATTTGTTTCCGGCTGGTGGCTGCTGTGAAATCCTTGCATCCATGGTAAACACGTTGCTCAAGAGACAATGGGCCTCATTACCCAATATCTTCCTTCGTTTGTTCTTAAATGTGTTCTTGAGAAAGGTCCTAATAAAAGGTCTACGTCAGATTCATGACGTGTTCTTAAACCAGAGAATTGTTCTCACCTTTGTGCTCTTGAGAGTGTAGATTCTGTTCATACCTAAAAACAAATCCCAAATAAGAAAACACTGGAGAATGTCAGTCTTCATAAAAACCGTATGTAAAAGTGGATTTTAAGAAGAAATTTCTTCTTAAGAATGGTTGCTGAATAAGGCCCAATGTCCCAGTTCTCCTGCTATCATAGCTCAAAATAGTGTCACAAGCTCTACATGATACAGTGCTGGGGTAGTTACTCCAGAAATGTAATCCATTACAAGTTACTCATTACTTCCCTCAAACTGTAATAGGAGTTACTTTACTTATTACTTCCTGAAAAAGGTAATCTCATTACTCTTTACTGTATCATGTTACTCTGTAAAACCAGTACAATAACAGCAGAAAAACAGCAGTAGTCCTTTCAGTACCTATAAGCTTATAAATTGTTTAAAAGGTCTGTCACTATCTTTGCTTATGAACAAGAAATGGTCAGTTATCCTGATTAAAATTATGAACTGATGATGTTTGAAAGCCTAAAACAGTTCAAAAGCAGCTGCCTGGAGATGAAATCTTTATGAATAAAATGTAAAGCTAATAGAGCTGTTTCTGAATAAAGGTACAGGTAAATCTACAGTCAGGTCCATAATTATTTGGTACAGTGTACCAGAGCATATTGGAGTTGAAACTGGAAAATGGAAATGAGATCAAAGTGCAGACTTTCAGCTCTAATTCCAGGGTATTTGGATCCAAATCAGACAACTGTGTTTTAATTACAAGCACTTTCATACATACCACCCACCCCCCATTTTTAGGGGCTCAAAAGTAATTGTATGAACTAATATTACAAGACAAATTATCATTTTCAATGCTTGGTTGTAAATCATTTGCAGTCAATGACTGCCTGAAGTCTGGAACTCATAGACATCAACAGTCACTGTGCCCTCCAGCATGTTGACGGTGCTTCACAGTGCAGATGGACATTGGGCCTCATTCACCAAGCATTCTTAAGAGGAAATTTCTTCTTAAAAACCCACTCACGCAGTTTTCATGAAGATTCTGACATTCACCAGTGTCTTCTTATTTGGGATTTGTTCTTAGGTACACTCTCAGAAAAAGGTACTAAACTGTCACTGGGGCAGTTTCCCTCTTGTCACTGGGGGGGGACCCTCAAGGGTACATCTCAGTACCTTTAGTCAAGGAACATAATTGTACCATAATGTCATTTTATGTCATTTTCCATTGAGAAAAACATATTTAAGGTTCACAGTTGGACCTTAAAACCACTGTTGTACCTTTGAGGGAACATTTACATTGTTTGTACCGTGATGAATGAAATATGTACCTGCACAGAACCTTTATTTCTAACAGGGTAAGAACAGGATCTACACACACTCTAGAGCACAAAGGTGCGAACAGCTCTGAGGTTTAAGAACACGTCATGAATCTGACGTAGACTTTTTATTAGGATCTTTCTCAAGAACACATTTAAGAAAAAACTTCGGAAGATATTGGAGAATGAGGCCCAGTCACCCAAAGTGTACTGCGAAAGCAATCCAAGACTTTTTTAAGGCAAAGAAGTGGAATGGTCTGCAATGGCCAAGCCAATCACCTGATCTTAATACAACTGAGCATCCATCTCAATGACCGAAGGCAAAACTGAAGGTCAAGCGTGAACTGAAGACAGCTACAGTAAAGGCCTGGCAGAGCATCGCCAGGGAAAAAACCCAGTGTCGGGTGATGTCTATGAGTTCTAGGCTTCAGGAAGTCATTTGACGTCAAAGGATTCGCAACCAAGTACTAAAAATGACTATTTAGCTTATTATTATGTTAGTTATATTAATTTTGAGCCCATACAAATGAAAAGGAGGGTGGGGGGAACTAAGACATGGATGTAAAAACTCTTAAATTAAAGCTTATATTCATTGATTCCAGCTCCAATATGCAGACAGCTAAAATAACAATAACTTTGTCCACATTGAGGGTTTATTAATATTGCTCTCTTAGAGACATCTGAACTCTGAGTCTCAGATTTCAGTGCAGGAGACCACTGAAATAAGAAAACAGTTTCACATACACAAGCAGATTATCCTCGTTAGTCTCTGGTCTACAGACCGTCTGACCGTCAGGAGAAATCTCTAACCACGCGGCTGATAAGGGAGGTAGATGCCCTGCAAAGTTCAAAGTACAACCAGCACTTCAAACAACAGTGTAACGCACCAACACACAACCACGTGTTGTTTCTGTTGAATCTTAACTCTTTACTGCTCGGTGTTGCTGTATTGCAACAAGTACTTTCTTCTCACTTTTGGCTTAAATACACTTCAAAAGTAGACTTTTTTTTGTTTTCGTTTGGAAATAGTATATTTTTGTGATCATATAATGCTGCAGTCTTTTTCTTTCTCAAAAGTCTCAAAGTGTGTATATAATTCGGTATTTATACAGCACTGTGCAAAAGTCAGGGACCTTCATTTATTTAATTTCTAGCTATAATGGTCATTAAGTAAGTGAATGTAAGTGAAAAAACAGGAGTAAAGATCTAGAGAAAATGGGATTCCTAACAACCAAAGACAACTAAAACAGCCCCCATCAGATAAACAGCACTTAAAGCTTTCATCTTTGAGAGAGAGGAGAAAATCAAGCTGCTTCAGATCTGAAAACATCCACAGGTGTTTCTGTCCATCCTTCCACTGTGAGAAGACGACTCAGCACTATGGGTCTGAAAGGATGTGTAGCTGTCAAGAAGAACCTCACTGCACTGTAAAAATGATTCAATGTTTTTAACTAATTCAATGTTACTTACTTTGTTAGGCTTAAACGACTGAATTATATTTTACAGTGTTAGAAAAGTAAACATTTGCAAATCAAACAAAGAAGCTGATGGTGCTCTCAGAACAATGGACTGACCACCCCAGAGTCCAGACCTCAACATCACTGAATGAGTTTGATTACTTGGATCATGAGAAGCAGAAAATACAACCAACTTCTTACACTGAACTTTGGAAAAAAAAACATACCTGCCGATTTATTTCAAAGTGAGTCTCCTGAAAAGAATGGAAGCTTTTATAAAGGCAAAGGGTGAACACACTAAATAATGAAAAAAAAAATATATATATATTTAGTTGTTCAGGGTAATTTAACCTGTTAAATATATGACTTTGTTGTTGTTGTTGTTTTTTTTCTGATGCTGAAAAATAAATAACTTAATGGCCATTTTGACTGAAAATAAATAACTGAATTGAAGAATTTCCATATTTTTAAAAAGTATTATAATTATTATTTTCATGACTTTCTGTATTCTAAAAACATTTATGCATGGATGACCACTATGCACATTCTTTTTACCTGCTGGGGTGACGAATGTGGCTGTGTCTTGTGGTGGTATACTGGTTTACTCTCATTGCATGTATTACAGAATGCAGTTCCATTATTGTGTGTTGTTGCCTTTGTTGGCAACAAAATAAAAAGTACCCCTCATTAATGTTTTTCAAAATGTTTTTAGATGTACATTAATTATACCCTTAAAAAAAGAAATATTATGAAAGCATATTTTTTCTAGTGTATTTCATATTTTATGCAATAAAGGGGCCTTTGGACCTTCATTTCTTTGCATAAACGAATGGTGTAGGTAAAAATGTATTGAAATAAAACACGGAAATGTACTTAAACATAACGTCATGTATATTTGGCGGTGTATTGGTTTACTGTCATTTACAGTATACAGTATAACAGATTGCAGGTCCATTATTGCCTCATGGCAACAAAATAATAAGTACCCCTTATAAATATTTTTCCAAATGTTGTTAGATTTATATTAATTATGCCACAAGAAAATTATGAAAATGTGCTTTTTTCTAGCATATTTCATAACTTACACAGTAAAGAGGCCTTTGGACCCTCGTCCTTTTGCATAAATGAATGGTGTAGGTAAAAATGTGCTGATATAAGTAACAAAAATATTTAAAATTTATAAAAGCAGTGTTGTTTTTATAAAAACAACAAAACTGGGTAGCTTAATGCCCCTCAGATGGCCACTGAAGTCCTTTACAGCTGTGTCCACAAGTCTTTGTGGATGTTTGTAGTCTAGCTTGTACATCTGACCACAGTGCAGAGCTGAAGTTCACCCACAGAGGGTGCTGTTTGCTTGAGGTAAGCAATCTAGCCAAACAAAGTCTCTTGCTTTGAACAACTAACAAACCAAAAACCCTCTGATTAAAGAACAGAATTGTTTTGAAGCCTTACAGAACTTTCTGAAGTGCAGACCTCCATCCATCCATCCAGACATCCCTTCATGCTAAGAAGACCATCTCTCTTAGACCCACGTATATGCGAAAGGCAACTGTGTTTGACATTTAATATTATTCTACACAGAAAAAAGATAACGTACGCCTCTGTACATTAAAATGAGATCTTCTGGTTTGCCGTATTGATGTCCTCATGGTGGACTGATACAGTAGAAACTCTGACTGATATAGACGTTCCATTCAAAGGGCCCAGAGGATTGAAAACTGAGGTTGCCTTGTTTTTTTGAACCATGTTGTGTAAATACAGTGTGGAAACACTGGCGAAGGTTCAAAATGGACAGTTCACTCTCTCGACCACACAGTTCACATACAGAAACTAAGATGGCTCCTTTTAAATTGTTTTTATGATGTCACGAACAACAAGGCGTTTACAGTCACATGCAACAGTTTGAACAGCCCAGTCAAATGAAATGTTTTGTTGATTCTCTAAGTGAACATAAGTTAACACCTCTACACACATCCTCAGAAATAAAGGTACTAAACTGTCACTGGGGCAGTACCCCTCTTGTCACTGGGGTGGGACCCTCAACGGTACATCTCAGTACCTTTAGTCAGGGAACATAACTGTACCATAATCCATTGAAGTTATATTTTCTAAGCTGTACTGACTCCACACATCCCGTCTCGTCTTCAGGCTTTTATTTTACTGTTCTGTTTTAAAACATTCGATTATAAAAAAAGGTACAAATACAAACTTTTCACCTGGAAAAACCTATTTAAGGTACACAGTTGGACCTTAAAACCACTGTTGTACCTTTGAGGGAACATTTACATTGTTTGTACCTTTATAAATTAAAAATGTACCAGCACAAAACCTTTATTTGTAACTGTAGAACACACTTACAAAAGGCAATTGTCTGCAAATTGTAGTGCTATTCTATTGTTTCTATTGTTTTCTCTGAGTTTAACAGTTTAAAAATAAATCTAAAATATTAAATGTGCCATATTTTTTTGCACATTTTATGTTTTTTTCCCCCAATATGTTACATTCAGCAAATAAACAGTAATTGTGTATTAATATGTGCAGAAGTGTGTTCTCTGTAGAGGATGTGTCACTTATTTACACTAAGAAAATCAACAAAAACATGGAATTTGTCCCAAACTTTTCCATACAACTCTACATGTAACCTATTCTGCCCCACCCACTCACACTGAAGTTATAAGGAGTGCTTCATCCCGGACTGTTACTTGAATGAGTCACAACACAGAGGAGTCAATCAGAACAGAGCTAACTAACGGTACACAAACTAAGTAAGTGTTGATATGCTGAGAAATAAACACTAATATTGGAATAAATCCAAAAATATTAACACTATAAGTAGTGATTTATATGAAGTTATAAGGAGTGTTTCGTCCCAGACTGTTATTTGAATGAGTCACAACACAGGGCAGCCTATCAGAACAGAGCTAACTAACATATATGAAAAGTACACAAACTGCCTTTTCTAATAGGTCATATAAAAAAAAAATAATGAATTATGACGGCTTTGTTGCATAAAACTATACAAACGTCACAAGTGGGCAAAAATGAAACACACTGAAAAAATTAGGACATGGGCCGTTTCACTTTGGTCCAATCAGATTGAAGAAAAATGGCCTTTTATTCTTCTATATCAAGCTTGTTTTACTATTACCACTAAACGGAGCAGGTCGAACGTCAGTTTATGAGTAGTGTAGCTCTTAAAAACATCCCGATTGGGGTTTTAAGGCTTTAATCCTGCGCGTACTGAAAACACCACTAGTGTCAGTGACAGGAGAACAGAGTCGGCAGCCTTCAGTCTCAGTAAATGATTAAGCCAGACACTCCTTCAGCTATCAGACGCTGGCCACACAATGCCCTGTTACGTAACTCCGCATTCCTCCACGAGCTGAATACGAGGTACTTCAAGGCAGCCGTCCGGAGGTCCGGTGGCCATCAGCGTCTTTAAAAGACCATGACTCATCCCAGCATGGACGAGTGCCATGAAAAGAAAGTTCAGTCATTGTAGTTAAAAAAAAGTCAATTGCTCTCTGATGAAGCCTGCAATTAACCCATTTAGTCATTTGGTATCTGCGGCGTGTGATAAGTAATAATTCAGTCGCAACGTGCGTATTTTGCGGCGCAGGCTTTGGAGTGCGGTGACTCTGCCTCGTCGCATGTTTGCTCTAAAATTAAACACTTTCATGTGGGGTTTTACCAAGTCATGCACTCACTAACAGCACAATGCAGTAATTAAAGGGGAAATCCACTGATTTTCCTAAAATTCTGCATAATTCAAATGTTGCGATGTAAACAGAGTCATTCAGAGTGGTTTATGTGAAAAGCTGCATTCAAGAGAAACTTACAGTCAGAATTGTTCACAGTGGTGGTGACAGGAACCAGACGTCCACCTCTAAAAGCTCCCTAACAGAATGTTATTACATGAAACTGTTATGTATTTTAGGCAGAGTAGCCTAAAGTGTATGTGCACAATTTTAGGCACCTGAGAAAATTAGATTTAAAATGATGTTTATCTTGCCAGTACATGTTTATTTGCTCAGAAAAAAAACACAAATATTGGAATAAATCCAATAATATTAATACAATAAGTAGTGCTTTTATGTATATCAATGTGTCATGAATATCTAGTTTATCTAATTAATTATTTATTAAGTTAATCAAGTGTGCTAATGATCTTGTAATGAGAAAATCTTGTAACTTTATACTGTATTATGTTTATTTGCATTTATTGTGATGATATATCTTTTTTTTTAGCAGCAAAAACACACTTATCGGCAAGATAAATGGCTTGACATGATATAAATACAAGTTTTTAATTTTTTTTTAAAAAATCCATTCTTGGTTTAGGGATACATGCAGGGTGTTGTGAGGCAAAATAGCCCCCCCCAAAAATTATTTTTTCAAGTTTATCATTATTTTACCATCATCAGATCATCAGATCACATATCAAACTCAGAAGACACATTTAGGCTCACTGGTGGTTTAGGATGGTAAATAAAATGGCATATTTGTGCACATGCAGGACAGAATAGTCTCCAATTAATATTTTATTTTCAGATTTACCTCCAATTTACTGTAATTACAAGTACATATAAAAACCACTGTAAAGAAATTGAGTCTCTATCTCAACCATTTCACACCAAACCACTCCAAATGATCTTATTGAGTGAATTATGTGGAAATATTTGACAAATTGGTGGAATTTGTACCCCGAAGAAAAGCTTTTTGGCTGGTTTCGGTAATGACACAGCTCTTGTCAGAGGTGTAGCGATGGCATCGGTCTTGCCTTTTGTCCTGCTTTTGTTTTCATTCATTAAAAAAATGAAAACCCATCCGACAGTGCCGTCATTTCTGGAGTGCAGGCATGCGCCTTCCAGCAAGTATATTAAACCCCCTTCCCCCAAATCCCCAGCCTCGACCCCAAGTGCCGCCGCAGACAGGAGGGGGGCCGGGAGTGAGGGAGGGAGGTAGGTAGGGAGGGAAAAGGGGGAGAGAGAGAGACAGATGGAGAGAGGGAGAGGGAGAGAGAGGGAAAGGGAGGGATCAGAGGGGGAGGACTCATGCTAGGGCTTGTGGCGTCTCTCTCTCTGTCTCTCTCTGAGTTTTGAGAGAGCAGAGTTGACTCAAACCTCTGGATGAGGGACTGCAGCCCAGCAAGCCCAGCAAGGCTCAGGAGCAACACAAACCTGGACTGAAGTGAAGAGCCTGAAGCTCAGACAGGCAGACAGGCAGACAGACAGACAGAAGCTCAGCGTCTGCAGTGCAGTGGAACCCAGACTGGACTCTAATGGCCACAACTTTGCTCACTTCAGCATGACTGGATGTCTGGAAGTGGCCCTGGATCATCTCTCACTCTCCTCACAGTAGGCTGCAAAGGCAGAGGGACAAGAGGGACCACTTTGGAGCCAAAGAAATCAAAGGTAATTCCTCATTTTATCAAGTTAAGCGACTTACGTTGAAGTTCAAGGTTAAATCTAAACAGTTTAAACTCTTATTCTGTCTTTCTTGTCATCAACAAATGGATCTGCGAGTCGTATCTGTTTCTAATGAGTAAGAAAAGCAAGTAAGGTTAGTTTGAAAGCAGTAGGGAAAGGGGGTGGGACGAGTCTCATAGGGAGAGAGCTAGAGAGAGAGAGCAGAGCGTAGAGCCCATTCAGACTGGGAGTGAATGAACGCTGGTGTGTAGCGCTTAGCATTAGCATTAGCACTTAGCGTCGTTTTCTCTCTCTCTCTCTTTCTCTCTCTCTCTCTCTCTTTCTCTGAGGTAACTTACGCTGCTGCTGCTAATATGAAGCATATGCCAACCAAAGTATGTCACACCAGGCTGAAAAAGCTTCCTATTACCAAACTTCTTGTTCTAACTTTCCCGTTCCACCTTAAATGGTGCAGCAGTTACATTCTGTCGCCTCGGGCGACAGAATGTAACTGCTGCACCATTTAAGGTGGAGCGGAAAAATTCGAACAAGACGCCGGCGAAGAGGAAGCTTCGTTTCTGTCACAGCCAGACGACGAAATTATACGTTTTTTGTCCATGTTGTTGTTGTTGTTGTTGGTTAGCCGTCGTGCTAAAAGCACAGAGAAAAGAGGAAGAGCTGTTTCTTCTTTTGAGGAGATTATTTTGTTCTCTGGACTATTTTTAATGAGTGATGAGTTCAGACTAAGGTGTGTTTAACGCTAAAGACTCCTTAAAGGGCCCATATCCTACACTTCCCCCATATACTTGCTCATATTACTAATATTAATATTTATATAAGTATATGTGCTAAATCTATTTAACTGTGCCATTTTTGATCATTCAAATACATCCCAATATGCACATATGTGTCAGTATATTGAAATGTATGCACACCTGTATCTGAAATAATGGTAGAGCTGGGTGAAAGGGGAAAGCGCAACATCACGATACTTCAGGGAGTGTTTTATGATACACAGTATGTCATGATATTTATGTTTTCTGACATCTGATAAGAAAAGACAAAGTAGGGTCACATTGTGCTGCACTAAATCCGATTAGACAGGACTAATTATACTCACTTTTCAATCAAACGTGCAGTTGGGAAAAGGTTTTTTAGTGCTGATGATATATGCAAAATGCTCAGAAAAGCACATTGTGACATATTGTGATGTACTTTATCATGATAAGGATGAATATATTGTCATATTGCCCAGCTCAGACATATATGAAAATATATTTCCTTTGCAGATAGGTTTCTTGTATATTCTTTTTCCCTCTGAGGTCTTATTACATAGTAATACTACTACTACTACTACTACTACTACTAATAATAATAATAATAACACGTTTATCATACCCTGTGACATATGGCATCACTTATGACATTTGTATGGTTTTTGTAAGTACCAACACAGTCATGATTTATTATTCCTACACGACAACTGTCCGTCCTCTTCTCCCTGCTGAAAAAACAACATAGACCAGCATTCATTCTACTGGTGTGAGCTGGTCTAGTGCTGGTGTAAGCTGGTCTAGTGCCAGTATAAACTGGTCTGTGCTGGTTTATGCTGGTCTGTGTTGGTTTATGCTGGTCTGGTGCTGGTATAAGCTAGTCTATGTTGGTTTATGCTGGTCTGGTGCTGGTTTAAGATGGTCTGTGCTGGTTTGTGCTGGTCTGGTGCTGGCTTAAGTTGGTCTGGTGCTGGTTTTAGCTGGTCTGTGCTGGTTTATGCTAGTCTAGTGCTGGTATTAGCTGGTTTATGCTGGTCTAGTGCCAGTATAAGCTGGTCTGTGCTGGTTTATGCCAGTTTGCTGCTGGTATAAAGTGGTCTGTGTTGGTTTATGCTAGTCTGGTGCTGGTATAAGCTGGTCTGGTGCTGGTTTAAGATGGTCTGTGCTGGTTTGTGCTGGTCTGGTGCTGGTTTAAGTTGGTCTGGTGCTGGTTTAAGCTGGTCTGTGCTGGTTTATGCTGGTCTAGCGCTGGTATTAGCTGGTTTATGCTGGTCTAGTGCCAGTATAAGCTGGTCTGTGTTAGTTTATGCCAGTTTGCTGCTGGTATAAGGTGGTCTGTGCTGGTTTATGCTGGTCTGGTGCTGGTATAAACTGGTCTGTCCTGGTCTGGTATAAGCTGGTCTGTGCTGGTCTAGTGCTGGTATAAGCTGGCCTGAGCTGGTTAATGCTGGTTTAAGATGGTCTGGTGCTGGTATAAGCTTGTCTATGCTGGTTTATGCTGGTCTAGTGCTGGTATAAACTGGTCTATGCTGGTCTAGTGCTGGTCTGGTGCTGGTTTATGCTGGTCTGGTGCTGGTATAAGCTGGTCTGTGCTGGTTTATGCTGGTCTAGTGCTGGTCTGGTGCTGGTATAAGTTGATCTGGTGCTGGTATAAACTGGCCTGAGCTGGTTAATGATGGTTTAATCTGATCTAGTGCTGGTATAAGATGGTCTGGTGCTGATATAAGCTTGTCTAGTGCTGGTTTTTGCTGGTCTGGTGCTGATATAAGCTTGTCTAGTGCTGATTTATGCTGGTCTGGTGCTGATATAAGTTTGTCTAGTGCCGTATAAGATGCTCTATGCTGGTTGACCAGCATACCAGCATCCAAAACACAACATATGCTGGTTTTGCTGGTGACCAGTCATGCTGGTCTATGCTGGTTTTCTAGCAGGGTTAATCCTTAAGAATTAAACAGTCTGATGCATGTAAATGACCTCTGTTCTGATTGGCTCTCCAGTATTGTGCCTAGGTCAAAGCTGCAACACTCCTTTTTTGTTTTTAGATATGAAGGGCTTGGCTGAAGTGAAGGTTTAGGTTGTGGAAATGACCGTGAGGAAAAGGAGTGATGTTTTGCATTAATTACTGTTAAACATGTTTAAAACAAACAAACAAACAAACAAAGCCTATTGCTTATTAGGTTGGAGTATCTCCAGGTACTCCAGTTATCCATTTGGCTTCTGCTGTGTGTCCGCTTCCTCAGGCGCTCTGGATAAGTGCATCTGCTAAATGACTAAAGGTAACTGTTGGGTGTTTTCCCATCTCTGTTGCTGCTGAGTCCCTTAAGGCACAGGTGGGGAGATTGGAGGGAACAAAACCATGACCGAGAGTCATACAGAGACTGACTGCCTTTGCAGAGCTTTTGTAGTATGTCCTAAGCGTGGAGACCAGCCACACCGCTGACATGTGTGATCCATTACAGGCACCAACAGGGAATTTTCGGAACAACTAAGCGGCCGGTCCCAAGCCTGGAGTTTCTTAAACACTGAAGGAAACGTGTCAGAGGCATGTTTCCCTCTGAAAATCCATAGACATTTTCTGAATGAAAGAAAATAGAGATTTATATGGAGAGAATGGAGAAAAACAGAATATACAGGTAGAGCAAGAGTAAAATAACAAAGGCTGATATTATGAAGGAAAGAGAGACTGAGAAAGCACCAGAAGCAAAAAAAAAAAAGAAGAAAAAGAGAGCGGTTTAGGAAACGTATCCCATGTTGGAACGCATTTTTCTGGCCTGGTGTATAGGAGGCCGTAATTTGGAGTCGCTTTAGGAGCTCTTACAGGATCCCACAGGATCCGCTGGCCAGCCAGTGTGGTGTATGTTGCTTCCGGATGTGTTTTTTTCCCCTTTTCCAGAACGTCCCATGTAGGTGGGAGACAAATACACGTTAAAGTTCCAGCAGAGCTAAACAAACATGGCTAAAATAGCTCGTCACCCCTCCCTGCTCAGCTTCTCCCAGATTCCAGGGTTTTGTTTAGTGTGGGGGGTTCAGTGTTGCGTTGGCCTTCAATAGCAATTCTAGAAAAAAAGGGGTTTGTAAGCAACAGGAAGGAGAAACTGGAAGCTTTTCCCTTTTTTGTCGTCTCAAGTGATCTCAAGCCCACTTGACCTGTTGACCTGGTGGACTTGAGGATCGGATACAAAGGAGCACTGTGGTATCTGGTCCACAAGCTAGATAGGAAACGGAACAACAGAAAAGAGAAACTTGTTTAAACCTGCTTTATTGCCAGACTTACACTTTAAAATGCTCATAAGAGGAGAAATCTGGAGTCAGCTCTTTGAACTACACTCTTAAAAAAGATGGTTCTTCAAGGGTTCTTTAGTAAAGACAGTGGTTCTATATTGAACCATGAACATTCAAAGAATCCTTGACATGATTAAATGGATCTTTGCATTGTGAAAGTGTTCGTCAGACTGATGGAGAGTGTGCTGTAGATAATTCTATGTAGAACCTTTTTGAAAAGGGTTCTGTATAGCACCAAAAAGGGTTCCACTTTTGTTACAAGCCAAAGAACCCTTTGCTGGTACTAGATAGGATCTAAGAGTAAGGGACTAAGACTGCAGCTCTCAAAAAGGATTCCACTATTGGTACAAGCCAAAGAACCTTTTTTGGTACTAGACAGAACCCTTTGTGCTACGAGTGTAGCTCGCCAAAAGGATTCCACTATTTGTACAAGCCAAAGAACCCTTGTTTGGTACTAGATAGAATGCTTTGTGCTAAGAGTGTAGCTCCACTACTGGTACAAGCCAAAGAACCCTTTTTTGGTACTATATGGAAACCTTTTTGCTAAAGGTATAGCTCTCAAAAAGGAATCCACTATTGGTACAAGCCAAAGAACCCTTTTTTAGGATTAGACAGAACCCTTTGTACTAAGAGTGTAGCTCTAAAAAAGGATTCCACTTTTGGTACAAGTCAAAGAACCCTTTTTGGTACTAGATAGAACCCTTTGTGCTAAGAGTGTATCTCCACTACTGGTGCAAGCCAAAGAACCCTTTTTTGGTACTATATGGAACCCTTTTTGCTAAGAGTGTAGCTCTCAAAAAGGATTCCAGTATTGGTACAGCGTTGTGTATCTGGTCCACAAGTTAGAAAGGAAACATTATTAATTAGGAAAGTAACAATGCATGAAATGAATGTTGGTTTGGTTTTGGTTTGCTTGCAAACAAATTCTTGTTCAGTTCTCTGCTGGTGGGAACACGTTTTTATGATGGTCTGGAATTAACCATCTTTGGAGGATGATTTTACAACAACTTACAGGAAAAGTATGAGAAGATTGGCATGTAGTATTTTGTCTGATCTGTCAAATGTGCCATATGGTGAAAAGAACATTTTGCCTTGAAATAGATGGTTTAGGGTACAGAAGTCATGACTCACAATCAACGTTCCAGGTCACCCCAAAGGTGTTCAGTAGGGTTGAGGTCAGGGCTCTGTGCAAGCCATTGGAGTTCCTCCACACCAAACTCATCAAACCATGTCTTTATATAGCTCACATTGTTCACAGGGTCACAGCCATGCTGGAACAGGAAAGGCTCTTCCCCAAACTGCTGCCACAAAGTTGGAAGCTATAATTGTCTAAAATGTCTTTGCTATAGCATTAACACTAACCTTCACTGGAACTAAGAGGCCCAAACACTGAAAAACAGCCCCAGCCCATTTATCCCTCCTCCACCAAACTTTACTGTTGGCACTGTGTGTTCCAGTAGCATCGTTCTCCTGGCATCCACCAAACCCAGATTCATCCATCAGACTGCCAGATAGTGAAGCATGAGTCACTCCAGAATACATGTTTTCACTGCTCCAGAGTCCAGTGGCGATGAGCTTTACACCACTCCAGCCGACACTTGGCATTGTGCATAGCGATCTTAGGCTTGTGTGTAGCTGCTCGGCCATTGAAACCCATTTCATGAAGCTCCTGATGCGCAGTTCTTGAGCTGATGTTGCTTCTAGAGGCAGTTTGGGACAGGTGATGTTTTGGGAATTTTTTTGGTATTTTGGGTTAATTACAATTTTAATTGCAATTATAAAGTATTTACATAAGACAGTCACACATGCCATATGCTGTTATTTTCAGGAGACCCTGGGCTGCTCAGATTTGCCATTGTTTGACATGTAAATGCTAACAGGAATTTGATATCTTTATGAATTTAGGTCATTTTTGATTAAAAAAGTTATGCTAAATTTGATATTTTTTTGCATCAAGAGATCTTGAAAAGAAGTTGCACCTCAGATACCTTTTCAGAAATTGTTAGTCTGGAGTGTCTGTGAGCTGAAAGTGCAATCATTTTGATGATGATTCATTCTTTTGGTTATTGCGAATAAAAATAAACAATTAGCGTAAGACGGACTCTGATACACAGCAAGACAGGCTTTATTTTTAATTATAAATTGAGTTGCATATTTAATATCAGATATTTTTAATATTCAAAATCAATGTAAACTGAACAACAGCTAAATGTTATGAATTTTATAATAATATCTGTCATATTTATTGTTGTTTATCTGTTAAAAAGTGTTTTAGGGCCTGTTTGTGTGATTTTGGGGGAAAGAGGGAAAGTGTACTCAGTGTATTCAATGGGACAAGGCCAATTTTATCACCTTTTTCCCATTTTTCCACCCCTTCACCACTCTCTCAGCTCAGACGCATGCAAACACAGCATGGCTTTAGAATTGTGACTGCATTTGAGTGTTTTTTTATGCTTATTTAGCTGTAAATTTCTACTACTTCTACTTTTCTTCTACTAATACTCAGAGTCTGAGTCTATCTGAGGACTGTTTGAGACACGAGGAGACGTTTTATACCGAACACGTTGCTGTGAGGATTTAAATGGAGATTTAAACTGGCCATTTAATTGGAGTAAATGCAGGATCTGAATGGTGGTTTTCTGAACTGGATTACTGAACAGATTTTCACTAAAACTTCAGAAAGTCACTCTGGACACACAGGGTGTTCTGACGGTCCTGAAGGTCAACGTGATGTGTAAAACTGCGTTGCTGTTTTTAAGGTCACTGAGCTCTTCAGTATGACCCATTCTACTGCATTTGTCTGTGGAGATTGCAGGGCTATGTTCTTGATTTTATACACCTGTTAGCAATGAGTGTGGCTGAAACACCTGAACTCAAAAATTAGGAGTGGTGTCCACATATTTTTGGCTGTATAGTGTATGCAGTAGCATGTGTATCTACTGTGCAATGCTGGGGTAATTGGAGAGCACTGGGAAATTTGGAGATGGTTTAAAGTGTATCGTTGTTTTTTTTTTTTGTTTTGTTTTTTTTTGTCTCGTGAATGGAGACACTGAAATGCAAAACAGAGAATTTCAGAGAAGTCTGACGATGAAAAGTGTGTTTTATTACTTTTTCCAGAAGGTAATGAGTAAAAGAATCCCATTACAGTTTGAGAGACATAAGTAGAAATTTGTAATCTGTTATTAATTTGAGTAACAACACCAATAATCTTGAATAATAACCCCTGATAATAATATTCAGTAAAGTATGCAGGTTTTGGCCTAAGTATTGTAAATATTGAAAATATTCACACTTGTATATTCAGTGTATTAAAAAAAAAATGAATTATGGCAAAATAATCAGATCAAACTGGATGGAATTTGAAAGTTCATGACACACTAAATCATTTCCTAAATAATTCTAATGAGTCTCAGATTTGCTCCCCTATTATTAACTGGTTTAAGTATTTGACAGACACATTTGCTTTCTAAGCAGTGTAGATCCCACCTGAGATAATCATATCTACAGTTAGGTAACCAGCAGTTCAGAGAAAGTAAGAGAGAATCACTAAAGCACTAAATATTAGCTCAAGCATCTTGAGGTTCTTGGCCAATTCTGCTCATTCAACACGCAAATATTCCTTTGCCTTGATTGCCTTGAAGATATCAGTTGTTTTGATTAAGCAATCTTTTCTGGTCTCTTGCTCTGGAAACATTCTCCCTCCATTTCTCTGTTTCTGGACGGCGGTCATCGCAGGAGGCTGTCCTCCACCTCCACAGGCCAGGTCACATTCCAGGCTAACGGCTTCTCCCCTCGCCAGGCCTGCACTTCCTGCTGCGTTTTACAGTGTTCCTGCTGTCGCCCGGGGTTGAAGGATCATTAATCAGGCCGGGCTGTTTGGCCGAATGTTGACACTGAGTGATCCCCCCCCCACGGCTGGAGATCCTCCAACCTTCTAGCTGCTGCCTTTGGGGCTTTGCTGGAATTTCTTTGGTACTACCTTCCCTCTCTCTGATGAACAGCTTGGAAAGGGTAATTATTAATTACAGTGGCTTCACAGCGTGCGCTCCCTCTTCCTGTTGACTCCTGGCCGCCGTTCCTGTGGATTTCGGCGTCAGGGGTTGATTATGTTTCGAGCATAAGAGTGCTTGGAATGTTATTTATTAATCTAGCGATGTTTATTTTTCTTCTTTGCAATGGAAAGCAGCTCCCATATCCTTTAAAGATCCACAGATATCTGCTCTAAAGTGAGTGCTAGGACCCCCAGAAGGGGCTCGGCTAGGCCTACTTCCTATCAGTAGCCAAACAAAACAGTACGAGCTCCAAAAACGGCAATGGTGTGAGTAAATCACCAGCCCAGCAAGAACATAATAATGAAGATCGTTTGAAAAATAATAATGATTTCCCTGATCAGACAGGTTATTCCTTCTGAATAAACTCTTGCCAAGACTTACAGCTTACCTCTGAACGATGTCACTTTTAGTGATATATCACCTGTGAGGTGTTGGCAGCTGTGCTTGAGTGGTTGAGTGAGTTGTCGGGAGAGGAGTCCACCACATCACACACAGATTAAAGGGCCAGTCTGTGAAAGTCAACACACCGCCCCCCTTATCTCAAACGTACTCAATCAATTAAGACATGTTTGGTTTCTGATGTGGGGCTATCAAGTGATTAAAATAATGAATTGTCCACACTGGCAATAGTTTGTGTAGTTAATCGCAATTAATTGCACTGGTCTCCAATCTGACCCTAAGGAGAATTTTATTTTTCAAAATGTATGAATAATAATACTGTAACATTATATACTTGCAGAACCTGAACATGAAAATCACATGATATACATACAGTGAACACAGTTTCAGATTTTCATCATCGACGCCCAGTGAGAGCAATAGTGGCTGCATGTTTCAACCAAGAAGTGTATGTCTCACATACATGTCTCATATACACAAAGGATTCCACTATTGGTACAAGCCAAAGAACCCCTTTTTGATACTACACAGAACCCTTTTGTGCTAAGATTGTAGCTCTCAAAAAGGATTCTACTATTGGTACAAGCCAAAGAACCCTTTTTTGGTACTAAATAGAACGCTTTTTGTCAAGATCGTAGCCCACAAGATATCAACTACTTTTTTGAAAGCGAAATCATTGTTAATTCTTACTGTATTTATGTTTTTTGCTTTAATTCTACTATTATATGGTGAGTACCATCATACTCAGTGCCAAGATAAATGGTTTATATCATATATAAATCATATATAAACCATGCTTAGAGGTTTATGTAGTACATTATGTATAATTCGCTGTTGTCAGAACAAAACTTTGTATCTCCAAAATGGTAACTTTACAGGAGAAGGAAAAAACCTACTTTCCTTATAATGTAGGTCAATGGAACCAGACTTTTTTCCAAGTCATTTTGGGTCATTTCTTTTAGTTCATTCATCATGAAATTTATATACAATGTAAAAGGTAACAGGTATTTTAAAATTATGGCAAAAACACAAAAACGTCAAAAATAGAGATACAAGGTTTTCTTCCAACAACAGTGAATTGTAGTTTATATATGTACATGTTCTTTTCATGTTTTGTATATATGTATATATATATATATATATATATATATATATATATATATATATATATATATATATATATGAATGTATGTATGTATGATTGTCCCACGCTCCTGACTTCCCGAGTCAAACGCTCCACAATGGCTGCTGTGAAAAAGACAAAGCCCCCTAAACATTTGGTTGCAAACAAGCACTGCATGAACTCAGCCTTAGCTGCCATGGAAACCATATACAAACAGGAAACCGTACTCAGACAATACACTCTGATCGACCACCTATGCTGCATTATCATCCATTCATGCCTGAGCACTGTACAAAGGGCTCAGCCGACCCACCCTCACTCATGTCGAGCAGCTGTGCGTGGGTGATAACGGATCATATATCTGCATGACGCTGCCGCTTCCTGGGTTCCAGAAAAATCTGGAGCGCTTACTGTAATTGTCCATTTCGTCACTGTCGTATCAAAACCTCTACTGTTTTTATCTCTTAAGTACTATTTGGAAATGTTCCTTTTAAATTATGTGAAAACTCTGAGTGGGCTAGTAGAAGGGGTCCCAAATGAAGTGGATAAACATCAGTCTATATTAATGTATATTTAAATTATGGACATTTTTTTTCTTATCTGTAAACTTAAAGTTTCTGAGAAACAAGATTCTTTAAACACACTGCAAAAATTGTATCTTGTCAAGTAAAATGATCTTAAGTATAGTTCATAAATCTAATATTTCTCCTGTTGAGATTGTTGTAAGTTTTAATTTACCTAATTTCTAGACATTTTTAGATGATTTTGCTTGTTTTAAGAAATTTACTTGAAACCAGCAAAATTATCTGCCAGTATAGTGAGATACTTGTACTTAATAAAATACTTAAAACAAGTCTGTAAAAATAAGCCAGATAATTTTATAATAAGTGCACAACCATCTCAAAATGGGAAATATTAGACATATCGACGAGATTTAATATCACTTCACTTGACAAGATGCTATTTTTTTCAGTGCACAATAACAATTTTCTGCAGTGATTCCTTTCACATCTGGACATCGTTTTCACACTGTCACAGCCGACTGTGGCTGCTGATTTATTTTACCACTCTGACTGGAAATCAAAGTCTAACGCTTTTATGGAGAACCTCACAGCCTGTTCTGATCCACTGTGACCAATAAGTCATGAAGAAGTGATGGAAAGTTCTGTCTGTTTGGGGTAAAACTTCATAGCTGACTTGTTGAGGAACAGCATCATCGTTTCTGTCCTCCTGATCATCTTCAAGCTCAATTTAAATAGGCTTCTGTTTTTAACAGCATTAAAAGGCCCAGCTGAGTCAGAAATAGGTAATAGGCAGGTATAGGTATAAAATATTATGACATGATAATAAAATCAGCTGTCGAAAATTAAGTTTAAATTCTTGGCAGCGCTTCCAGACAGTTTTTTTTCCACTCATACAAGACAAGAGTCCTCAAAAACCTGTTTTTTTTTGCTATTGTTCTGGCTGCTGTGCATGCTCATATCACCACAATGATGGAGGACTTTTCCCGCTTGCGGCTTTGCCAGCAAGCTGATTGGCCCTTTTTACTGAAGAGCAGGACTCTCCCTGCATTGGGAGCTTACCCACTGACCTGTCTCCTCCTCCTTTATAATGTCTTTGCTTTTATTTACAGCACTACTTCAAATACTTAATGCCACATTAAATACTGTCGTTGGCAAAAGTTTGGGTGCCGCCTTAGATGTTTGTTGTTTTTTTTTATGTTAAAATCACCTCCTCTATTGTAATAACCTGAAATATAACAATTCTATGTAGCGTATATATATATATATATATATATATTCGCTGTTGTCGAAAAGAAAACCTCCTATCTCCAAAATGGTAACTTTACAAGAAAAGGACTTTACTTTTAATGTAAATCAATGGAACCAGACTTTTTTCCAAGTCACGTTGGGCCGTTTCTTTTGCTCCATTCTTCATGACATTTATGCACAATGTAGAGGGCAACAGGCATTTTCAAATTATGTCAAAAACTGAAAAATGACAAAAATGGAGGTATGAGGTTTTCTTCCAACAGCAGTGGAAGATAATTTGAAAAGGGGCGCCTAAACTTTTGAGTATGACCATAAGTGTTGTTCTCAAGCTGAATCAAAACTAGTCATGCTCAAAAGGTGTAATTAAAGTGTTCTGAATAACATGGATCGCCAGTTGTCAGTTCTGCAGAACAGTCTTCTGATACTGTGCTTTCATTCTTAGCTGAGCTCAGCTCTACTCGCTGGTCAGCTACGCGCTACATGGAAGCCACCGACTCTTCTTTCTCCACATCTTTCCTTTCTGGATTTTCAAAAGTCACTTCAAAAGCAGCGTAAACGAACGGCCCGCCTGGGTTTATAATAACTCCTCCATGCTGCTTGAGGAGCTTCCCTACCCCCTACACCTTAAAAGACTGCAGCGCTTTTGAAGGACTCGCCCTGGATTAGCAGATGTTTAGCAGATTAGTAGGCTGTCTGATTTCTCCCAGGGCTTTCCCTCTCTGCCCTGAGGGAGGCAGATTCCTGTCTGCGGCGGCAGGTAAAGGGTGTGGTCACCCAGCACTATCGCTGACCTGGAATCAGTGGCCTCTTTTTCAGTACATGTGCATCTTTGATTGTCTTGAAATGAGACGAGCTGAAACGGGAACAACCCAGTTTTAAAATGTTTAACTAAAATGTTTTACTGTCCTGTTGTGGCTCCACAGCAGAATTAGATTTGTAGGTAAAAATAAAATAATCCTCCTTTGCAGTAAATAAATGCTCTGCACAGTCAACACAGTTTTAACAATAATCTAACATGATCTTAAATGCTGGTGTTAATGTATAACGGCTAATTCACCCTTTAACCCTGAAGGTCAGCACGCAGACTGCTGGTCACCATAGCAATGCAGACAACAGTCTTGCCTAGCTAGTACCTAATGGAAAGGCAAAGAGAGAGAGATTTAAGACAAACATCAATAAGTTGGAGACAAATGGACTTACTTGCTTTTTTAATCACTCCAGCTGGTCACCAGCTTCTTGTTCGAATTTTCCCATTCCTCCTTAAATGGTGTAGCGGTTACATTCTGTCATCTCAGGCAGCAATGTAGAACGGGAAAATTCGAACAAGAAGCTGGAGAACGAGAAGTGACTTCAGCCTTGTGACTTTTTAGTGTTAAAGAGACATT
This sequence comes from Colossoma macropomum, assembly GCF_904425465.1. Lineage (NCBI taxonomy): Eukaryota > Metazoa > Chordata > Actinopteri > Characiformes > Serrasalmidae > Colossoma > Colossoma macropomum. The sequence goes on from NW_023494805.1 coordinate 7,288,689, forward strand.
TTATAAGAAACTGTTCTACTTTTGAAAAAGTTTCCTGCCGGAGATGTGAGAAAAGCAGCTATAGCTGAGCTAAAGCTTAAAGCAGAGCAAAGTAAGTCTGTGTTTTTGTTTATATTTAATTTTTTAGCCTATACTAGCACATCAGCACATACTGAGACATACTTACAGCCAAGATGATGAAATGGACATTACATGTTGTGGCTCCCAAGGTGGTTTGATTTTTGTTAAAAGGACAAATTGGCTCGTCTTAACATTTGGGTTGGAACCCCTGCACTAATGCATCTGATCCAGCCAATCAAGAACTTATGAAGATGTTGACCGCTGCTTTAGGCTTTTCTAAGGAAATCCTAATCCAGCCATGGGGGTGAGGGAACATCAAACAGATATTTAGATTGGACCAATATTTCCAACTGATATTTGTTGGCGTATTTGTTGTACTCTGGAAGAACAGAACGTTTAGGCTATGCTGCATTACTTTCCTTAATTATCTGCATTTTATGAATTTTACTAGGTAAATAAATGATATATTTCCCTGTAATGCTAATCAAAGTAGATCTAGTCCCAATTTCTACATTTTCTGATTGTTTATATATCAGCATCGGCAGATATGTAGTTAAAAATATCTGATAACAGCATCGGCCCACAGTTCCCATATCGGTGGAACCCTACCTCCAATGGATGGTTCCTTGAGGTAAATGAGATACGTAAGTATGAAGAACCATTTAAAGTTTAAAGAACCTCTACATAATGTAAAAGTTCTATACCATTTGTAGGTTCTCCAAGTGAACAATCACTTAGGACTTGTGTTTAGAGTGAGTTAGGAAAACACTGAGGCACTCCAGCACCGTAGGTGAGTCTCAGACCTGGCCAGCATTTTGCATCATCTTAGGCAAAGCCTGGATCTGGGTGGAGTTAAGTTTGAAGGAGCCTGTAAGAACAAGTCCTGCTGTCCGTGGCAGCAGGCCCACTTCTGCTGGCCTCAGCCTCGCGCCTCCGGGGCTGGAGCAGGCTCAGGAGAGTGGGGGGGGTGTGATACACCTCAGTCCCAGGCACGCGTGCCCCACAGCAGGCCTGTAGCAGCACGTTCCTCCTGCCTTAATGGTGCCTGTGATGGTAATAGTATGCTAAAGCGTACTGATGCAGTAACTGCCGCGTAAATGCATTCACACATTCACTCACTGTGCCCAAAATAGTCCCCTAATCACTGTTCTCCACACTGGAAAATCAGGAACGTGTTTTATTCTCTTTTACTGTTAAAATGGTGGATTATTACAGGCCATTAACAGGGCTGTACATAAACCTTTTGAGCATTTAGCACTGGTGCTATAAAAGTGTTACATCACAAATAAAATTTAGAGCCGAGATAAAATTATCCTAAGACCAAATCATTTCAAGAACTGTAACAAATCACCATTTTACCTGTGGTAAAAAAAACAGAAGCAGCATGTAGAAGGCTTTTTTTAATGTTCATTTTGTGAAATACCAGATAATTAATTTTCACCAACATAAATCAGCTCTACCACAAGAGGGCGCTATTAACACTCAAAAAGCTTTTTTTTGCATTTTTGAATGTGAAGAAAATACACTTCGGTACTAATATAAGTATGGTTGGAGTCAAACTTTTCTAACCAGGAAATTAAATGGTTTATTATGTAAAAGTAAAGCTCAGTGTTATTTAACATGTGTTATAAAAGGCAGATAGCACAGTATATCAGTTGTGTATCATCGTATCCAGAGATGCATTTCAGCAGCTCTCAAATCACTGCTGGCTTTAAATCTGACATTATAGCCCCAAAGTATACTTTTAGGCATTTTGTAAATTGTAAGACCTTTTGTTTACGAACATCTGGATTCATTCTCTAGTGTTCATATTACCTGAGGGACTACAACTAACATAAATACTAGAATTTAACCTGTATTTAACCTGTCAGGAAAACGTTTGATATTGCACACATCAGTTAGTTAGAATAGCTCAGAAACAACTGACTATGAATAATTCACTATAACTTCCATGAGCACTTGGACTAGCCAAAATATTTCAATGGAGGGTCCATGCACCCACAAAGGTCTATCACTCGTGTGCCTGTGGCCTTTTTTGTATTCACACTGGATTCATTTCTCCTGGCATGTGTGGCAGTATTATCACGTAGTACAGCCCTGATTAATAAGCTGTTACAGTACAATTCTCCACTGTCTCTGCTGACAGTTTCCCAGAGCAGAACATACTGCCTGAAGGAAATTCTCAACTTTTTCTGTGAATCTTCAGTGTTTTAGTTCAGATTAGTTGTAAAATGATAAAATACAGTACTTCATGGTTTCCTGCAGGTATCTGAAGCTACATCTCCTCTGCTATAAGGATAGAAAACACCTCATCTTTTGTTTTGACGTAAAGAATGTAGATTTGGAACTCGCTCATGTTTAGCAGTCTGAAGTTTCTCCAGCAGGGGCACTACTAGCAGGCCAGTCGCTTCGTTTAAAGAGCAGAAAGAGCCAGGAACCCACACCAGCAGGAGCTCACGAATGCATGTGCACAAGGAAGTGAAATAGTTTAATCCCTAAAGATGTTGACTTACTCAGTATCATGTTGAGTTTTATTAAGTACTATATTACTGTCTAGCATGAAAAGTAGGTCTAAGCTGCAGCAGAACTTGTGAGGGGGTTTGGTGGGTGATATAAGTGATAATCCTGATAAGTTTCTTGGGGTAAACAATCCACAGCAGCTGATGTGGAAAAGAAATGGCCCTGAATCCCTGTTCCCTACATTGGAAGATCAGGAGCGCTACGCGGAGCACAGTTATGAAGTTTGAAGGCAGCGACGGGTTTGCTCATCACACTGCAGCAGTTGTCGCCTGGTAATCTGCACAAGAGATCAAGTATTTGATAACATCCAAAGGTCATTGTGTCTTTGAACTCTTGGCCTGGAGTTGCTACAGATGACCTCTCCATATGGTTGTGTAATGTACATTGCTAAACTAAGTGTACATGAAATTATCCATCAAAACCACTTAGGCTGCTATTAAGCCCAAGCCTTCCCTAACATCCACATCATCCCGAATGGACCAGTCCAACATGTGCAAACACATCAACCCTGTGTTATCATGTAAAGCTCAAGGCTAAAACACTGCACATTCCCAAGCGTTCTAATTCAAAGTGCAGCATAAGATTTACGGTCATAAATCTTGGAAAATACAAAGAGTTCAATGCGATAAAGCATTGCCAGAGAACTCTGGGAAGAGTGCGCCTTCTTGGGTGGATGCAGGACCATCTTAGCTACCCCAATCCCAATAATTAACTTAAAAATGGATAACTAATTAACGAAATCTAGCAGATGCCAGTTAGCATTCTCTTGTTTTCAGCTAGCTTTCTACTATAGTGTTTGGCTTCTAAGTGCATTTTGCAATGACCATGAATCTTAAAAAAATACTGAGAGTTTAATCTGATACAGCATTTTCTTCTTAGCAACTAAGGCTACGTTTACACAGCAGGTAAAAGTGGCCCAAATTTGGCTGTTCACAGTATCTTTTAAATGTGACCTGTATGCGACATCAGTCTGAACAGATCAGCTCCTAAACTGACCCACATGCGCAAAAGAAAGTTGCTTCACGTGGCTCGTCCAGAGGTAAATAATCATGACGGCCAGCGAACGCCAGTCGCTCCCGCAGCTTTCAGTTTCGTCTTGGCCAGCATCACAGGAGCAATCATGAAGTTCCAGTGGTTGACAGCTGGACTCATCACCCAGAATGTGTTCGAGTTCACCGTAAAAAGGGCACATTATTCTGCCACTTCTTTGGTTCGTGTCCTCAGATTCTTTAAACTGTTCTCTGATGCTGCTGATTCGGTCGAAACCTCTTCAAACATGGAGCGGCTGCGATTAGTCTCTTCTAATTTTTTGGTACAGAAACATCAGCCTAAATGTTTATCTCTGAGTCTCAGCAGCGCAAAATTATGACGAATGTCGAGTTGGACTGACGTAAAAGTCGCATGAATTCCGATCGGGCTGTTCAGACTAAGTCGCATTGCCACGGATCGGATACGTATCGGATTTCAGTACCACATATGAAAGCGTCTCAAATCGGAATGTCAGATTCAGTGCGTTTTTTGCTGTTCACACTGACACACAGACACACATCTGTGTCACATTTGAGGATTTGGGCCACTTTTACCTGCTGTGTAAACGTAGCCTAAACTACCCCAATCCCAATTAACTGAAAACATGGATAACGACAAAAGCTAGCAGATACCAGTTAGCACTCTCTCATTCTCAGAGTGCTAACTGTACCCTTGTAGCTGTCACTGGCTGTAGTGCCCATTTAGTACACATGCACTGTCTATATACAACTACTTTCTCTATGATACACCTGTTGAAACAACTGATCAGTGTTCATTTCTGATCAGATAATCAGCTAAATTGTCACTACAGGATAATCAGGCTGGTTTTGAGGCTGCTTTGCTCCCTCACTACAATCACAAAAGGTGTCCAGATTTCAGGAAAGTCCTTTCAGATTATCCTGCCATGTGGGATGTGTATAACAAACTTTGTTTTGGTCTAAAGTCATGTTTATTCATGAGAAAATCAGTGAGGTTCTGAGAGACCAGACAGTCGAGCAGGACTTTGACTCGTAATCTGAAAGTGTGTGGTGTTTTTGTTCTGGGCAAATGATCTGTGATAATTTGTAGGGTCTCTGACATTTTTGCCATTGATTAGGATGTAAAAAAATCTTCAGTCCTGAGTCATTCTGTCGTTGCTGTCTAACTAGTCTAAGTTGGAATTTTCTGTGACAAAAATGAATGTATTTTCAAAAATCACTCCTATATTGTCCTGTGGTACACAATGTTCCAAACCCAAGAGCCAAAATATTAACATTCTTACATCGGTGCTGATAGCCAGCTACCTGCACTCCTGCGTATTGAAATGATGCTTGAAAAATGAAAGTCTAATATTAAACTTCAACACAATTATATAATAACACCAGCTACTCCAAATGTGCTCTAGTGCTGCCAAAGCAACTTAACTACCACACTTGACACACTTGCTGGTTTGTTTGGGGTATTTCTGTGTACTTGCCGGTGTTATGATGTCAATTGAGTGTGCAGCATTCTTAGCTTGCATGTAGCAGAATTCGCTAGGATCTCGAAATCCAGAGGATCCAGTGACATTCAGAGGAAAACTGTACACTGGATAAAACATACCAAGTTTGAACCATGTTGCTTGTCACAGGGTGCCATAGCAGCAATTTTTGAAAACCCAGTTCATTTTTTGAGATAGAGAAAAGCAGCTTAGACCCTAAGTTTCTAATATGGGCACAGCGCCCACTACAGAATGATACACGACTTTGGTGGTCTATTGTCAGTGGTCTCAGTGTTCATTTGAAGATCAGATCTTGGTTGTGTGATGCTTTGCAGATTTCTCGTCATGGAGTGAAGCGAGTGGTGTTCTAACAGTTAAAGTGAAGGACTAACGGGCTGGTGGTTGTTGTCAGGTTTTCAGATAAGGGAGGAAGTCTGTGGAGATCTGCTAGGTTTGTGGAAGAGTTGCAGAGACAGACGAGGCTCAGAGTCAATGTAAGGACAGTGTCCGCTGTAACGCATGCTGGAACTTGTCAGTGATGTTCACAGGGAAGATGCTGAGAGAGATTAGGAGGAGACACAGTATTTGTGGGCAATATACGTTACTGCAATTTCATATTGTCCAAACAAAACAGTGCTGGCTTATTTATTTATTTGTTAATTTATTTATTTATGCACCATTTTGCACCATTTACATGCACTCTTAAAAAAGATGGTTCTTTAAGGGTCTTTAGTAAAGGTAATTGTTCTATGTAGGACCATGAGTTCTGTATAGACCCATTTCATGGCTAAATTGTTCTTTGCATGGTTCTTCAGACTGATGGAGAATGTATTGCATATGGTTCTACATAGCACCAAAAAGGGGTTTATCGCTCCTCTGCTATCACTGCAGACTGGCAGGGTCGCCTACAGAGCAGCACTAGTAGCCTGTTAATGACGTAATGTTCTTTTTTATTTGAGGGTCCCAGTTTGTAGGGAAGATTTCAACAACTACCCCTTGTAACTCAGTTCCAAAGGGCAAGGTGACACTTGAAAACAAGGGATAGGGGTAAAAAAAAGAAATGGGATTGGGCCAAAGTCTGTGTATACAGACTCTACTCAGTTTGATTGAGTCGAAATGTGTGGCAAAGTTGAATTTAGTTTTTTTGAATGTACTTGGATTTCCCAAAACTAAACAAACAGCTTCTAAGCCCGACTATTTAATAAATCAATATCACAGCTGGGTGGCTCTTCTGAGGGATGAACAGTCACAGCAGTAGTGGCGCACTTGCGAGTGATAAACAGCGTCAGTGTTTTTTATTACAGCTCCTGTAACCTCGTACCTAAACAAGCGAGGTGACACAGGCTGATCATTTTAAATGCACTTTTACACATTTTATGTTACATATCAAGTTGATTGTAGAAAGTATTTTGTTTTTTCTTAATACATCTCTACAGACTGTCACATGAATGTATTAATAAGTGAACAAGTTGCACTAAAATAGGTGCGAGGTCCAGTCTAGTAGGTGCCGGATCTGGATCTGACTTGTTTTGGTACTGTATGTAGCACTGACCATTTGGGTAAATTCAGCTTTCCATTATTTGCTCATAAGCAAGGTGCCTAAACAGATATATCTGGATAAAAACTTGGTACTATGAATTGTCCTATGAAACTCAAGCATCCTACAGCTTCCACAATCCTCTTCTTTGGATGAATGGTATAGCTTATTTAGACTGTTTAATCTCCATATTCATAGCCAACAGTTGGAAGTCTATTTAAGCTGGAAAGCATATCATTTGGTGCTGTTCTAAATACACAAAAGATAAACCACCTATCATTTTATCATTTTTCACAGTCATATTTAGTAACAGAGGCCTGTTTCTGGAGCCACAGTATGATAGCAGATCACTTAAATTAGAAGAGAGTTTATATGAAATCCATAATTTTGTGATTCGTATGAGCTATTGTGGACAGTCCCCTCAAGCAACAAGGCCCTGGAGAAGGGGCGGAGGGATCACTGTGCAGTGGACACGTACCTCACCCAGACTTTCCTCAGAAGTGTTAGCATCAATAACTGATTAGTAAACCTGCAGTTTGAGAGGTTGAAAAATATTCGATCGTATAATCCTTCGCGTAATCGGTCAGATTGTCTGGGTCATGGGAAAATACGGCTGGAACTTCCTGACTATTAATTATTTTGTTAAATTAGCCGTTCAGCATTACCCTCTCTTAATGGATCCCATTCCAGCTCTGCTCATAACAGTTCGCTGGCCTTCGCATTGCTCCATTAATGTCTCATTAGGTGGGACGTTATGAGCCCAGTTCTCTTGAGAATTTGTCTGCACTGCCCTAGCCGAATGACCCCCTCCCCTCCGTTCCCCTAGCGATGACCTCCTTCACACAGTCGCTCTTTCATTCTGCTTACGGGGGCTGTTTTACCCACCCACCCCCAACTTACCTTTTGGATTTATGACTCACTTCACATCGTCTGTGTCTGTGTTGGGAGTTTGGAGTCACTTAGACTTCATTAAGCGACACATTCAAGCAGCAAATTGTTACAACAACAAACAAGTCCTCAAAAGACCCCCGGAGACGTGGATGGATTTGCCCACCACAGCAGCTTTTTTTCCCATCAATGTATTGCTGACATTGGAAACCTTTAACCTTAAAGTGAGTAAGGTTACGTAAGTGAAAACAATAAACACAAACCTCAGTGCGATTTACTGAGAACATCCATCAAACTCTGCATTACAGTGTTGTATGTTATAGATATGAGATATAACAGTCACTACAGCATTGCAATATAACACTGTCATTGTGGAAAAGTGGAAAAAATAACACTTAATTCGGAAAATCTTGATTTTGTTTGTATGTAAATGGGTCAAGAAAGCAGGGGTGGTCATTTTAAACAACAGAAAACAAGAGGGAGTGTTGTCTGGAACAGTTTATGGCTGTGATTTGGTGAAGGTGAAGGCAATTAGTCATCATAGTTGTATTACAGTTATTCACTGTAACAACACCACCTATTGCTTTTATAACACAGTTCTGCAAAATGAAGTAGAAAATAAGGCAAAGACTTTTCAAACACTACATCAAATAGGCTTTCATAGTTCCTTCTGCCAAAAAAAGTAGTGCCCAGGTAGAGCCATGAAATTGTCACAATATCAGGTTCAGCTCAGCTTTTTTAGTATTTGCCACATGAACCCGAATGTGGTTTTGTTCCAGTCAGTCTTTAAAGTGTTTCACGGCTCATTGGGTTTGCTGAATTGTATCCTGTTCATTGCTGTTCATTTCAGTTTGTTCAGTTGCTCCATGTGGGTTTGGCCACTTTTGGATGTTGGTTTTATGATAAATCAAGGAAAGAAAGTTGAATATCCAGTAAAAAGTCCAGTATAAAACCCACTTTACCCACTTTGCACTGTCTGTAACACGAATGAATGGTACTTTTTGTTCCAAAAAAGTAAGTGGTAAAGTGGGTTTTATATGCTGTGATGGCGCAACTAAAACTGGAATTAGCCAGAAATTAACAGAATACAATTCAGCAAACATGATGAGCTGTGAAATGTGTAGATGGACTGGAACAAAACCACATTCAGGTCCATCTGGCAAATATTGAAAAAGTTGAGCTGAACCTGATATTGTTACAGTTTTATGGATCTGTTACACAAAAGGGCACTAATGTTTTTTTTGCAGAAGGAAATAATATTAGAGCACATTTGATATAATGTTTGTAACTTCTTTGCTTTACTTTTTTTTCATATGGTAATTGCTGATATGAAAGGACATTTGATGCAATGTCAGGAACTTTGTTTCTTTAAATAAAAATCATTTTATAGTTCTTGGTAGGTTTTTCGTAATTTCGGCATTGCTGGTTCTTTATTGTCTCTTCTAACTTATGAATCTGAATATTATGATGCAGGTTGTGTAACCTGAAAATGCCGCGAAGTATCATGATGTTCTTTTTTTGCCGTATCGCCCATCCCTACAAGAAAGGTTCCCATACTCCTGTACAAATCTCATATTTGTAGAGCCGTCTGTGCTTAGCTTGAACAGTTTTAGTGTTGAGCAAGGAGTAAAGAAGTAAAGAGAGTGAAGGAAACCATAAAGATCTACAGATAACCTTCCATGTTGTCATTGTCAGAGTGAAGACAGTATGATGTAGTTTGATACCAATCACTTCTACCTCAAACTCCTTAGGGGTTGGAGTTTATCTAAAGAACATCTTACTGAACAGCTGAATGCTCTCATTCGCATACCACATCTGCTCCCATTTACAGATAACGTTAACAAGGAAAAAATGATTTTCCATGTTATTCATAAGATAAACACTGTAAAGGGTGGATCAGCAGGACCGTTTCAGAGGAACTGCACAGGAAAACAATTGTCTGTCGACTTTGTGTCTAAGTTCTGCATATAGACGTTCAGCTTTTAGCCTCAGGGTCTCCAGAAGAGTGACCGAAGTCTGTCTCACTGAGAGATCAGAACATCAGGAACTTTCATAGATGTGGACAAAAATCTAGTTCATCCAGTTTTGTACATCATTCACATTTCCATTCACACTAATTCCATCAATGTTACGGAAGGAAAAAAAGCATAACCTCTTAAAACGAGTTCTTCAAGGGTTCTTTAGTAAAGAAAATGGTTCTATATAGGACTATGAACACTCAATGACCCTCGGCATGATTAAAGGGTCCTTTGCATTGTAAAATAGTTCTTCAGATTGATGGAGAATGTGCTGTAGATGGTTCTATATAGAACCTTTTTTGAAAAGGGTTCTATACAACACCAAAAGGGTTCTTCTATTATTACACTCTTAAAAAAGATGGATAGTCAAGGGTTCTTGATTAAAGAAAATGGTTCTCTGCATCGTAAATTGGTTCTTCAGATTGATGGAGAATATGCTGTAGATGGTTCTTTATAGAACCTTTTTGAAAAGGGTTTTATACGACACCAAAAACGGTTCTTCTATTATTACATTGTTGAAAAAGTTGGTTCTTCAAGGGTTCTTTAGTAAAGAAAATGGTTCTATATAAGACTATGAATACTCAAAGAACCCTGGGCATGATTAAAGGGTTCTTTGCATTGTAAAATGGTTCTTCAGATTGATGGGAGAATATGCTGTAGATGGTTCGATATAGAAGCCTTTTTTGCTAAAAGTATAAGATGTCAAGCTTGTAACAAGAGCAGAACCCTTTTGGGTGCTGTATAGAATCCTTTTCAAAAAGGTTCTATACAGAACCTTCTATATTCTATATAGAACCTATCTAGAACCTTCTTTATTGAACCTTTATTTAAGGGTTTTTTGAGTGTTCATGGTTCTATACATACTAAAGAACCCTTGAAGAACCATCTTTTTAAGTGTGTAGTTCAGAAAGTGCTGCAGTGAAAATCCTTAAAGAAAATCGTTGGTATTGATATTTTTATCAGTTTTCTCAGGATTGGCAGTATTGATAGTTCAGCATTGATCTGCCCCAACATGAAGGCTGTATCTGTTCTTAGAGACTTTAAAGAGTGAATATCATTGAAATTTGACTTTTGCTTGCTTTTTAAAGTGTTTGGTTTTGTTAACTTATGAATCCAAATACTATGATGCAGGTTGTGTAATCTGAAAATGTCTTGAAGTATCGTGATGTTCTTTTTTTGCCGTATCGCCCACCCCTATAAGAAAGGTCCCCATACTCCCGTACAAATCCCATATTTGTACCCATTCCATACTTGAACAGTTTTAGTGTTGAGTAAGGAGTAAAGAAGTAAAGAGAGTGACGGAAACCATAGAGAAGATCTACAGAAAACCTTGCGTCTCGTCATTGTCAGAGTGATAACAGCGTCATTTAGGTTTATATAAATGATTTCTCACTCAAAATTCTCAGGAGGTGAGGTTCATCCAAAGAGCTACTTACTGAACAGCTGAATGTTCACATATTATATCTGCTCCCATTCACAGAGACAGGGATACTTAAAAGCCAAACTGAGGGGAAAAAAGAATTCAGACTGTAGAAATTAATAACAATGTGCCTCGTTCACCGACCGTTTTTACGAAGAAATTTCTTCTTAAAACACACACAAACACACACACACACACACACACACACATATATATATATATATATATATATATATATATATATATGTGTGTGTGTGTGTGTGTCATTTTTGTGTGCCATTTTTGTCATTTTTCAGTTTTTATAATTATTGGAAAATGTCTGTTGCCCTTTACCTTATGTGTACATTTCATGATGAATTGGCCAAAAGAAATGGCCCAAAATGACTTGGAAAGATGTCTGGTTCCCATGACTTACATTAAAGTAAAATAAATTTTTTCCTTCTCCTGTAAAGTTTTTGGATTTTGGAGATACAAGGTTTTGCTCCGACAACAGTGATATATATATATATATATATATATATATAATATATAATATATATATATATATATTCACAAGTGTAATTTTAGGGATAAGGGTTTGGACAGACACTTCCCAATGGAAAGTACTCTGTAAATTATTGTTTTGTATATATTTAGCATTAGTAGTAGATAGTAGATAGTATTATCTCAGTGAATGCCTTGAGTTTAAATAGATCAAAATCTAATTCTAACTATAATAGATATTGTAAATATCTAAGATCTGAATACTTAATCATTTTTTTAATACTTAAAAGTATTTTTGTTTTACTGTGGATACACTGTCTGAACTAATTTGGTGGAATGGTCCATCGATTGCTAGCTCTGATAGCACTGGGAGGCACGCTTTTGTAAAACTGCGCTGCGTATGTTGACAGTTCACTAAGTATTGAGTCGGACTGAACTCATGAGCGACTTCCCAAGGGCCTCATGAGTTGAATCAGATGTGACGGAGCAGGGAAAACAAACAGCTCAGGCCAGCGGGTCCCCAGGATTGAGATCAGGAACCACAGCTCTGTGGGTCCGAAAGCTCCTTCTCAGAGCATTATCTCCTCCCGCTGTTGATATTACTGTGTTGTGATAAGCAGGAAAATCTGAGATGCTCTCCAGATAAGCCACGTGAGGGGAGGCCTCGCTCTAGAAACACAGGAAGTGCTCAGCGCTGAGATTACCGCAGAACTCCACATGTCCTAAGACTGGCCTTGTTATGGGAGCCATATGCCAACAGGCACAATGGCTTGTTTTGAATGACAGATTTCCACACGGGGGGTCCGAGCGAGTTTGCAGCCTTTCTGACTGGAGATGGTCAAATGATGTGCTCGGTCTGGACGGCTTAATCATTAAATTCGTTAGAGTTTAGTTTAGACCCTGAACCTTGCTCTCTCCAGCATGACTCACATTAAAATGAACATGAAAAACACATTGACAATGAAAGACACAATGGTTCACTCAACTTTAATCTCCAGAAAAATCCAGAGGGAAGTCAGTGCTAATGGATCGTCATCATCGTATTTTAAAAGCTTTCTGCAGTAGTGAATGATACTTTGGTGACATAATCTTTGCTAAACTCATGTTTTGAATGATACCTGTCCGTGCCTTGTGAACTTAAAGCAATAGTTTGGCAGTTTTGCACTGGAGTTTAAAGTGGAGCTTCGAGGTTAATGTAGCTAACAAGTAGTGGAAGCTCATGTACACCAGTTAGCATCACACAAACTGCATGTCTAAGGCCTCATCCACACTTATCTGGTTATTTTTTGAAAGGTAGTTTATTTTCTCCGGTTAAAAAAAAACTTGATCCATCCAACAACTCGAAAATGCTCACATGAGTAAGTCAGCCCAAAACGGCTCATAAAAGTCGACTTCAAAAACCTCAAGAAGAACACTGTAAGCAGGCGCACTTCGCAAAATGTAGAGCTGCGAGGCCAAATCAGAGATTTTCTAACTGAAGGCCATCGGATCTCCTTAATTCAAAATTTCACACAGATTCAAAGACTGATTTCTGACAGAAAATAAAAGCTCAAAAAGCGATTGGAATTTTTTTAATACTTTTAAAAGAACAAAAAACAGCTACACTGCAAAAAATGGCATCTCGGCAAGTGAAGTTATATTACATCTAGTCGACATATCTAATATTACTCATTTTGAGATGGTTGCACTCTTATTGTGAGGTTATTTAACCAATTTCTAGACTTTTTAAATTGTTTTAAGTAATTTTAGTAAGTAAAATGATCTCATTATACTGGCAGATCATTTGGCTTGTTTTTAGAAATATGCTTGACACGAGCAAAATTACCCACCAATATGTGATGTCACAGCATATGGGCTTTTGGTTGCTTTTGATTGGTCATGATAGAAATTGCACTCTTTTAAATCCTGATTTCGATGTTTAACTGTTTAATCTTTCAGCCCTAGCATTACATGAAGAAAACTGCCCACCAGGAACAGCAAGGAAAAGCGTATAAAGTAAAAATTACAGCACCAGAGTTTTTATGTATTTTATGAAAATGTGTTATAAATATATTTTGAATATGTTACTTTTTCATGCATAGTAATGGATGAACATGAATACATTTAGACAGTGTATTCAGCATTCAGCCATGACTACTTTTTAAAAGTATTTTTCCTAAATCTGCGTATACCATCTATAAAAGTGGATGCCGTAAGGCATAGATCTATATAGCATGTACATAGATAACAGTATATCACAAACAACCTAAGCAAGTCTTTTTGAGAATACTTAACAACTCGACACAATGTGAGGCAAGTGTGGGATGATTTATGCGAGCAGTTACCATGATGCTCTTGTTCTTTGAGTACTACTTCCCTGCTGGTCTAAGTTGGTTTATACTGATCTGATGCTGGTTTAGCTGACCAGCATACCAGCGTCCAAAACACAACATATGCTGGTTTAGTTGGTGACCAGCCATGCTGGTCTATGCAGGTTTTCACAGCAGGTTTGTTAGCTCCAGTGCAACAAACATCTCCTCAGATCAACTTCATTAGGAATAAGAGCTGTACTTTTGATTTTTGTCCAGTCTCGGCCTAACTGCCCATTATTTCTTTGTGTTCAGATGGAGGAGGGATACGAACTGGACCTGACCTATGTGACGGAGCGCATCATCGCTGTGTCCTTCCCCCAGAGCTGCTCGGAGGAGACCTACCTGCACAATCTGAAGGACGTCACGCGCATGCTCAAGTCCAAACACGCTGATAACTATTTGGTAAGAGGCGGCTATGTGTTTACACACGCTCGCAGAAGAGGAACGTCTGCTGGAAAGAAACTGCTCAGAAATATAGTCCCTAAAGGAATGAGTTTCGGCTTGTCTGGTTTGGACGTTACGCAATGACTTCTATACAAAGAGGTCTTTTCACAGTCTGGCTTCAGAAATAACAATAATTAACTACTGTGTCACTCATTCAGGCTGGATTTGGTATTATTTTGTTTATTTTGTTGCATTTAAAGGTTCATGCATAAAGGAAATGTATAGAAATATCACAGACATGAGACGTTGAACACTCCAGAGCTCATAAAATACAGGATTGACAGTTGGGTAATATCTGGTGATGATGTTGTCAGCCATGCAGTGTTGCTAGGACAGGCGTTTCAGTGTTTTTGCTTTGTAGTTTGATGTTTGGAGGCTGTTATATTGAGCCAGTGTTGTGAGTCATTGCGTGTTTTACATGTCTGAGTTAAAGAGGGTGGTGCCTGTCAATAGTGTTGTGATGAATGTCCTTTTTATCTGCTGTTAGTATTGAATAGTACTGTATTAGGAGGATCATTGCTGTTTATTCGGTTGTCTTTGATGCTGATAGCTAGATAGATCTTCTGATGAGCGCGTCTCTCTTTGTCTTGATCTCATTGTTAGTCGTCTCAGCCATTCAGACTGATACTGAATGACAAAGCACTTTGCAGATGACCTAAAAGTCGACAGGCAAAGTATCTACTGTTGTTGACGTTTACTTATGAAAATTGATTGAAAATTCTAATAATATACTTGACTACATTTCCTGATTTTTCAATGTTTAAGATGTAAATATGTAACATTTAACCAAGATATTTGGCATTTAATCTAATGCCTTTTAATCTAATGCCTTTAGAGTGGTAAAGTGCAATATCATGTGCCACCACTAGGTGTGGAGAGGAATTTAGCAGATTTTTCAGTGTTTCTGCATCATAATTCAATTGTTGAGATGTAAACAAAGTCATTCAGAGGTGTTTGGTGTGAAATGGCTTGTTCTACAGAAACTTAGGCCCAATCCCGTTTCACCCCTCGCCCCTACCACTTAGCCCTTAGCCCTCTGTTTTGTGCGTTCACGTCTAGGGGAAGGGTGTCCCAATTTTTGTACGTTTCAATGTATTATGGACGTTTTCTTCATAACAAACATAAAAAATCACTAATAGCATGCTAATGTCTCGGTAGCTAGCTAACTTTCTCATTCCACCTTAAATAGTCCAGCAGTTCTGACACCTGAAGCGCCAGAATGTAACTGCTGCACCATTTAAGGTGGAATGGAAAAATTCGAACAAGAAGCTGGTGAATATCTGACTTCAGCTTCATATCACTGAAGAATTAGTGGTGGGTGATAATAAATAATTGTCTTAAACCCCTCTTTGAAGGCATGTGATGCCCTAAATGTAACTAAAGCCCAGCAGTGAGGAGCTGAACTCTACCCTCCTCTGCTGTCACTGCAGACTGGCAGGGTCGCCTACAGAGCAGCGCTAGTAGCTGTTAATGAAATAATGTTCTTTTTTATTCGAGGGTCTTTATATTTCGTAGGGCAAGATTTCAACCACGACCCTTGTAACTCAGTTCCAAGGGGTTAGGGTGACACTCGAAAACAAGCGGTAGGTGTAAAAAGAAGAAATGGGACTGGGCCTTAGCAAGAATTGTTCACAGTGGTGGTGATAGGAACCAGACGTCCAAAGCATTTTATGCCTGTTAAAGCTCCCTCACATTAAAGTATTACCTGAAATGGTTATGAAAACACTGCCTGTGTCTGCCAACATCTCAGACATCATTTTGCCACAGTTTTGAAACGGTTTTGGCCTAAAAAATGCATTTTTAAAATCAGTGCATGGCAGAAAGATACATGCAGGTTATTAAATGGAAAAATAGTACCCAAAGAAAACTTAATAGGATTTAACTCAGAAGTCAAGTGTAGGTTCAGTGGTCAAATAAAATGGCTATATTTACATTGTAGTTTTCCTACAATGAACCATCTCACATGAAACCACTCTGAATGACTTTGTTTACATCTCAACAATTGAATTATAATGAAGAAACATTGAAAGATCTGCTAAATTCCCCTTTACCTAGTGGTGGCACATGGTATTGCACTTTACCATTTTAATGGCATTCAATTAAAACAAGCTTATTCAAGCTACCAGGTCTTAGTTAAGTTTTAAAAAGCCTATATTAAGCATGGAAAAGTTTAGATGCCCCAGAAAAATCACGGTTTTTGGATTTTCTAAGTGAAAATAAGTTACACATCCTCAACAGAGAACACACTTCTACACATTTTAATACACACTTACTGTTTATTTGCCAAATTTAAAAATAAAACATAAAATCTGGCTTGTTCAAAAGTTTTATTTAGCACATTTTATATTTTATGTTTTATTTTTTATGTTAAACTCAGCAAATAAATAGAGGTTGTGCACTAAAATTTGCAGAAAATTGCCATATTTAAGGCTGTTCTCTGTAGAGGATGTGCTATCTTGGATAATTGACAAAAGATTTCATTTGACCTGGGGTGTTTAAACCTTTCCATATGGCTGTCCCACATCTTCTAACTTAAAATGAAACATGTTTATTCAGGATGAGCCTCCTACTCCAGTAACGTACAGTATTACATCTGTCTGTGTTTTATGAATTATGTTTGCGAGGTGATAAAAACATAGCCTGCAGCACCTCTGTTCCAGAGGATGAAGACTCGTTCATGCTCTGTTTTCTTTCCAGGTGATCAACCTGTCAGAAAAGAGACATGATCTGACCAAGATGAACCCTAAGGTAATGTAAAAGGAGCTGTTTGGAAATGCCTCACTTACAGCACTGCAGCGGGTGGGTGGAGTGTGTTGACTGCGTGATTGTAATGGCAGCCTAGTCTGTGGAACAAACTCACAGCAAAGACGTCATAGGTGATTTAATGTGAACCACCTCCACTGCTGCTGATTTAAAGCTCCAGTTAGGAAGTTCAGGCCATGTGTTATAAGACATGGAATCGGTTTAACCTCTCAGGGTGTGTTTGCATGGCCAAAAACACTTTAGATGCTTAAGTGAACCTATTTGTGTAGGTTAACAGTGGCTTGTTTTTCTGGGATGTCACTTGACAAAACTGAACAATATATAGATTAACCTATGTTGATATTGCTTTCCAACTTTTAATGTAAGTCAATGGAACCAGACGTTTTTCCAAGTAAATTTGGGTCATTTACACACAATATACAGGACCATTTTCAAATTGTGTCAAAAACTGAAAAACAGCAAAAATGGAGATATAAGGTTTTCTTCCTACAGCAGAGATATAATAATTTCTACAAGGCTGAAAATGGCTTCTTATTCGACAGCTTTTGTTTGAATTTTCCGTTCCACCTTAAATTAACCTGAATGTAACTGCTGCACCATTTAAGCTGGAACTGGAAATAAGAAGCCAACTTTAGAGGTCATTTGTCTCATATGTGCGCTCCACATACTCGTTCCTCCAATCATCAGACATTGGTGTAGTTTGGGAAATATAGCAGTCGCTCACGCTTTAGTACCAGCTGGTCCACGGCTTGTTTTGTGTACAAGGCCCCGAGACCATGGCGTCGTCTGACGCCGTTGACAAGGTTAGGATTCTCAGGCAGTACAAAAGGAAATGCAGCAATTGTTTTGGTGTTAATGTTAGCCTAAGGCTGCTGCTAAAAGGGGTGTTGGGCCCCCATGAGGTGCAACCATCTAAGTGTTGACCCTGTCATCAGAAAATTCCTGGTGATGCTGCAGCCGTCCATAGCTGGGAGTCCAAGATAGCACAATTGACTTTGCTCTTTCTGGGCTTTCTCCTAAATTCAGGGGAAAATTGGGAAAAATACAAAAAAACAAGGGTGCTTCTTTACGTTTACCGCCTTAAAATAAAGTGGACTACTTCAGATGGAACAGACTAGATGGCAAGTGTTCGAGGGCCTGATTGTTACAATTCAAGTAGCCAAGCTGAATACTTCATTAAAATTAAGTAAGAATAAAATGAGTCATTTTCTCAGACACAAAAAAATTGTCAGGTGAAGTATCATTGAGGGTCTCTTAGCATTTTCTCCACATGATAGGTGGGTTTGGTGGGAGGAGGAGGAGGTCAAACAAGATACTAGGCAACAAAAGTCATTCGATTTTGAGTGAAGATTAAGACAAGATTTTTGTTTTTTAATGCGATAATTTAGTGAAATTTAATTCAGCAAATGAGCAGTAAACAGTATTGTGCCATAAAATGTGTTCTCAGTAGATCTGTTAACATATTTACACTTAGAAGATCAACAAAAACACGTCATTTGTGCCCAAACTTTTCGCATATGACTCTATAGCTGTAACTATGATTATAATTAGCAGTTCTCTTTTTGCTGGATTTGTTGTAACCTGTTATCTGCTATGCATGCATGAATCTGATCATTGTCTGATTCGACTGATTTGTTTGCTAACCTTTTGACCTTCCCCCAGACTCTGGACACAGGCTGGCCAGACCTGCACGCTCCTCCACTGGACAAAATCTGCACCATCTGCAAGGCCATGGAGAACTGGCTCAACACTGACCCGCTGCATGTGGTGGTCATTCACTGCAGGGTGAGGCTCACATTTCACGTTTAAAGGACGACTTCACCTAAAAACAGTAATGTTGGTGAAAATAAAGAGCATTTTTCCTGCTTATGTTTGGATATAGTGTAGTGGGTAACATCTCTGCCCTCCATGTTGTAGACTGGGGTTCATTTCCCCACCTGTGCAACCACCCAACCCTATACCAATAAGAGTCCTTGGGCAAGACTCCTAACACTACTTTTGCCTACTTCTATAACACAATCGAACTGATAGTAAATGGGTGCAGTCATGGGCTGGAGGATAGGGAACGAACCTTGTGACCGGAAGGTTGCCGGTTCAATCCCCTCAGCTGACAGTATGTGACTGAAGTGCCTTAAGCAAGGCACCTAACCCCCAACTGCTCCCCGGGCGCCATGGATAGGGCTGTCCCACCGCTCCGGGCAAGTGTGCTCACTGCCCCCTAGTGTGTGTGTGTGTTCACTAGTGTGTATGTGGTGTTTCACTGCACGGGTGGGTTAAATGCGGAGGTCTAATTCCGATGTGTTCAGACACAGTTGGCTAAAAGGTTCATTCCATTCCATTAAGCCACTCTGGATAACAGCGTTTGCCAAATGCCATAAATGTAGAAATCACTTTCTATTGATATCATTTCTTTCAGGGAGGAAAAGGCAGGATTGGAGTGATCATCTCTTCATTTGTCCATTTCACGGACATCTCCGCCAGGTACTGTCCAGCAGCATGCCTTCATCCACATATCTCACCCAGATTGTCAGTTTTTCATCAAAATTATGTATCCTGTAACTAGAGTGATGTTTTTTTCACAAAATTGATCCCATTGTAAATCGAAATGTGATTGGGTGATTCCGCTGTCAGTTCCTAATTATGTTGGTGGGTGATCTAACATCAGGCCTTCAGTTCAGCTCCTGAAGTCCTGACCAATGAGAGAGCTTGCTTGGCTGTATATCCTCAGATAACACAGACCAAAACCATTGTGACTGGATAATTTTCCATTGGTTATCTCAGGATTTTAACCCTCTTGTTTCCAACTAAAATGTTACAATGAAATAAGAATATTAGTACAATACTTACAGCTTTACACACAGCATGCATGATGATTTGCTAAATAAAAATGGACTAAACATTACTGGGGCAGATCACACAAACAGTTCTTATGCCTGGTCGTATGCTAAACCAGTCGTAACTTGCCGGGCGTGACTTTAGGACTGTTGCACCAACAAGTCGTAACTTAACATACAGTTGATCTCTTGGCCATTTTTAGGCTATTTTAAACTACTTTAAACAAGGTCACTTCTCAAGGCACTATTGCACATCACACCATATAACTTATGTGTATCAACAGTGCATGATAAGCAAAAAGCAGACATAGCGCTTTGTTCAGAATTAGTTTGGAAAGTGCTGTCAGACATCTGCGAATAATCCCATAGATTTTAATCCTCTAGTTAAAACCAGTGTGCACTTGTTAAGTAAAATCATCTTAAATCTAGTCAGTATATCCAATATTTCTCCTGTTGAGATTGTTATAAGCTTATTTTATGATTATGTAACTTATTTCCAGACATTTTTTACTTGTTTTAAGTAATTTTATCAAGTAAAATGATCTCACTATATTGGCAGATAATTTTGCTTGTTTTAAGAAATGTGCTTGAAGCAAGTTAAAATATCTACCAGGACAGTGAGATAATTTAATGTGATAAAATCACTTAAAACCGGTGAAAGATGTCTAGAAATAAGCTAAATAATCTTCTAATAAGTGCACATCCATCTCAAAATAAAATATATTAGACATATCGACTAGAATTAAGATAACTTCACTTGACAAGATACTATTTTTTGTAGTGTGGATTGTTGTTTTGTTTATTTAGGATCAAAAAGACCTTTTCCGAATTTCTCACATGCGTTTGGTTGCAGTCTTGCCTTGCCTTCAACAACTTACTACAAGTAGAAGCAAAGCTAGCAATGCAGAAAGTGTTTAAAGTTACCAAGCAATCATCTTTTTTACCTATGTTTTCACATGAATGTGTTAAGGCCTTTATTTGTGCCTAGGTGTAACTTTGGCTGATGCAACAGGCCTAAAGTCTGAAGGCTGGTCTTAGTTATGACTGACTTAGCAGTTAAGACTTACGTCTTAGTTATGATCTTTTGGTGCAACCAGCCCCAGTTGTGCATTTTCTTAGTTCCAAGAAATTACCAGGCCTTCTCTGAAGGCCCTGAGGGTTCCCCTCTTGATAGTCTGTATGTGAAAATGCACACATTTCTTTAATCCATTATTAAGCCCCTTTAATTGATCTCTGTTGTACTGATTATTAGCTTACGAGACTTAGCAAAGCAACCAGAGTGTGGACTAGCATAATCTCTAATGAGCTTTAAGAGACTCACTCTGCTCTAAAACTCTAAAACCCTAAGCAGGAGATTTACTAATAATTCTACTGTGTTACAAACTGTGTTGTCATTAAAAGGTGTCTGTCATGATTTATTAATAGGCACAGCCGTCTGTTAGCATCTGTTAAAGGAGATTAAAGGGGAGGTTGTTGCACTTTTGCTTCACTGCATATCGCTGCTGTCGGAAGAATCTGCATCTTTTGTTGTTTTTCAGTTTTGACATAATTTGAAAATGCCTGTTGCTCTTTATATTGTGTGTAAATTTCATGATTAACGGACTAAAAGAAATGACCCAGAATGACTTGGAAGAAAGTCTGGTTCCATTGACTTACAATAAAAGTAAAGTAGGTTTTTTCCTCCTCCTGTAAAGTTACCATTTTGGAGATAGGAGGTTTTCTTCTGACAACAGTGATAAGCAATGCAATTTATAGCAGTTTTCCTCTCTTAAAGTGCAAAATACATTTGTTACTCTTTTAGTAAATCTGCCTGAAGAACTGTAGCACTCAGAGTGATCAGTATTCTTTACAGACGGCTGTAACAGTGCTGTGGTGGATCCGACGACGGGCAGTGGGCAGTTGTGGCCACTCGTTTGGTTGGGATGGTGATTATCAGATGCGTTTATGCTGATCTGCTCTGTACACAAACTCCCACTCGCCCTTCATCCACAGCGCGCTGAGAGAGCACACAGCGTGTGTTATGGTCAGAGACAGAGGGCCTCCGCTGTTGAAAGGCTCTCAGTATGTGATGGTTTAGTGGTGTTGGGACACTGCTGTGTCCCCTTCCCCACTGTTTATTTAACCAGGCCATTGTGCTCCTCCACGCTGGAATCTCTGACCTCACTGGATACTTTCTCTCTCTCTCTCTCTCCCGCTCTCTCTCTCTCTCTCCCGCTCTCTCTCTTTCTCTCTCTCTGTCAATGCATGTGTGTGTTCCTATGCGTGTGATTCACTTCCTTCTTTTCTTCTTCCAACAATGACTGTCAGAGTTCAGAGTTGATATTTGATATCGAATTTGATTCTTTAAATATCTGAGCTATTAAAGCTCACAATTCATTTTCAACCAGTTAGTCTGTTTTACATAAATACAGTCCTGTGCACAAGTTAGGCCTTTTGTTTAATTTCCAGTAAAATGGCCATTAAGTACATTTTTCAGCATCAGAAAACATATTTAACCACAAATTACCCCCAAAAACTAAACATAATGTCCAATTTTGTCCACTCTTTACTTTTAGTACAGCTTCCATTCTTTTCATAAGACTCACTTTCAGTTTCTCAAAGAAACCTGCAGACACACCTCCAAAGTTCAGTCTTAGAAGTTGCTTGCACTTTCTGCTTCTCACTATCTAAGACATTCAGTGGTGTTGAGGTCTGGACTCTGGAGTGGTCAGTCCGTTGTTCAGCTGCTTTGTTTGATGTGTCCGTCTCCTTTTCTCAGTGAGGTTCTTCTTGAACAGCTACACATCCTTTCAGACCCATAGCGCTGAGTCGTCTTCTCACAGTGGAAGGATGGACAGAAACACCTGTGGATGTTTTCAGATCTGAAGCAGCTTGATTTTCTCCTCTCTCTCAGAGATGGAAAGCTTTAAGTGCTGTTTATCTGATGGGGACAGTTTTGGTGGTCTACCAGGTCCTGCACGGTTGTTAGAAGTAACATTTTTTAATAATTTTTTGAACTTGAATTTTGGAAACTAATGTTTCTTAATGTATCTTCCTTTGACTTTTTCTTTCTTATGCAGGGGGATTATTTATATCTATAATCTCTTTGTTTGTAAGATAAGAAGATAAGAACACTTTATTGTCCATTAAATTTGCATAGAATGGACATTTGTCTTTGGCAGTGTGGCACAGAAACACAGAGACAAATACTTAAAACACTTAAAATGCTCACAGCAACAATGCACATGAGCTCATGGCTGCTTTGACTGTAAATTAATGAAATGGTGCTCTGTTACTTTTGCACAGCGCTGTACATGAATGATCTTCTTATTCTTTTCTCTTTATTTTGTCTCTGTTGCAGTGCAGACCAGGCGCTGGATCGCTTTGCTATGAGAAAGTTCTATGATGATAAAGTCTCTGCTCTGATGACTCCCTCTCAGAAAAGGTAAAAAGCCTCAGGCCACATCCAGCTTTAACCCTAAGATGGGTAGAATCATTAACCTGTTAAGGCCACCGCAAAGCATTTAACATTCACAACAAGGATGTTAACAAGGGTAACAGTCTCCTCCCCTCCTTGATCTTAGTGCTGCATTCATCAAAATACGTTATGGTATACTTCTCTCCTTTGGCATCTCAGCAACAGTGTTAGATTGGTTCCACTCCTACATCACAGACCAACAGCAGTTCATTATTTTTGGTAAACATAGATCTATTGCACCTATTATTCAAGGGGTTCCTCAAGGTTCTGTTCTTGGTCCACTTTCTTTTCATCACATTACCTTGTGACAGTGAAAGGTGCTACATAAAGAAAAAATGTACTATTATTATTATTATTATTATTATTATCAAGAATCAATCAGTGCTCCATTGCTCCAAAAGATTTGCTAATTGTACAGCTTCAGCATTTGTTTAAGGCCCTGAAACTCCCCACTTTTTTGTAGATTAATGACAAATAATTAATAAATTCATTCATAAAATCCATTTTTTCTTCCCTTTCATCTTCACATCCTTGTTTTTCATCTGAGACAATCGTACTTGGTGTGAATTGGCATTAAGTCTGTGACGTTTAAGGTGAGACAGTAAGACTCTAGGAGAGGCTCGAGGTTTAGTTTGGGTGAGAGAGAATGAAAGAGACATTTAGAGAAAGAGAGAGAGAGAGAGAGAGAGAGAGAGAGAGAGAGAGTAACCCAGTGGCTTCTCTAATCTCTGACTCACTCGCTCCATTATGAAGCATCATTCTCCACAAACAGCCGAGCTGCAGCTGTCACGTCCATCTCTTTTCCCTGTTTACAGCTCAGTTACACATCAGCTTCAAATACAGTAAACGATCCCACAGAATGATGACGAGTTTAGTTTGGTTTGGCTTTGAAGTGACAGTTTAGTCTTCTTGCTTTGTCATAGAAGCAGTTTGATCCTGACTGAACCCATGATGTTTCGATTTGCTTTGAATCGCTCATCACTCATGTACAACAATGCGAACGATCTAGATAATTCATTCAGTCATTAATCATCATGCTTTGATGTGAATTTATAAACTTTGCATATTGTAAATTTGTGGTGTACTGTACATTTAAGATGTCTGTACATCTGACAGCCTGATGTATCTCGTATACAGATTGCATCCAGATAATGTCCATTAAAGGCCATTTTTTCACCTGGACACATAAATGCGTCTCTCTTAGGCCGACAAATTCCAAAAAAATGTCGCCCAATATATTTAAATTGTGTCTCCACTTTTTTTAAGAGAATTACAGAGTAAAAAGTAGCAGACATTTTTATGATTCAGCTTTGTTTGTGTCTGTGATTAATTCTTTACTAATGATGTAGTGTCACTGGAGAGGAATACAGATCACACATATTACCACTGTCCAAAAAAAGCACCTCCAAAATGGTAACTACGTTTAGAACATTTAATGTAAGTTCATGTAAAGGTATTTTACTCCATTGTAAAAGACAGTTCCTGTGTTTAAATGATGTAGAAAAATAAACCATCAGAGAGAAATGTGCCAAATAAAAATGTTTTGTTGAATTTCTGAGTGAAAATACGTTAACACATCTTCTACAAAGAACACACCTAAATATGGATTTTTGGTGTAAATTTTAGTGAGTTTAACGTATTGAATATATATATATAGCAGGAAATACAAAACGTGCTAAAACTTTCACACAGCCCACATTTTATGTTTTTTTTTTCTCCAATATGTTAAATTCAGCAAATAAACAGTAATTGTGTATTAAATGTGCATAAGTATGTGTATGTAGAGGATGTGTTCACTTACAGTGGATATAAAAAGTCTACACTCCCCTGTTATAGTGGCAGGATTTTGTCATGTAAAAAAAATCAGACCAAGATGAATCATTTCAGATTTATTTCCACCTTCAGTGTGACCCATAATCTGTACAATTCTATTGAAAAACAAACTGAAATGATTTAGAGGGGACAAATAAAAATAACAAAGCAAAAAAAGGTGGTTGCATAAGTGTGAACACCCTCTTATAATTGGGGATGAACATGTAAAAACATGAAATCTGACCAGGGGTGCCAAAACTTTTGCATACAACCATATAATAGTATTATTACTATCATTATTGTTTATTTATTTGTACAGCAATGATACACAACTTAAAGTAGCTACTTGTAAACAGGCTGTAGGTTGTAGATTGTAAGATCTCTAGCAAATATTCCAGTAGATTTTACACTGTGATGATCTTTATGTTGAATATTCAATAGACGCAAAGTCTGTATAGATTTCCATACATTATCAAAACTCACTACATTTATGGGAATCACTGAATATTGTAAAATTCTGTCATTCAACACTGAAGCAAGTAGTAGTAGTCAGTCTTAGCATCAGTGAGGCAATAAGCATGCTTGATCCAAAATCCAGGCTGCTGATTGGCTGTCTAAATTACATTCCATATGTCTGTTATGAACCTCAGAGCCTCTTGCTCAGTCTGCAGTCCATCATACTCACTAAATTTATCCACCTAATACTTAGTCATCATTCAGGAATCAGTATCTAAGTTAAGGTGTTTGTATTGGTACCGCTGCTCAGCCCAATACATGACTGCGTTTGACCCCCTTAAGTGATTTCGGCTGAGAGGTCAGGCTCTGCGCTGTTTTCCCTTTTCAGATACGTGAGGATTCTGAACAGTCTCCTGAGCGGCTCCATAAAGATGAACGCCTCACCGCTCTTCCTGCACTGCATCATCCTCCACGGCATCCCCAACTTCGACAACTCCGGAGGTTCGTCTTCTTCTGCTTTTCACTGTTCGCTTTCGTTGATGTAGCTTTCAGTGATGCTGATACGTCAAAAGTTTGGGGACACCTTTCTTTCTTCTGAAAGGTTCTCAGTGATGTTTACTTTTCCCTGTTAGTTTTCAGTTAAGTTTGTTAACGTATAGCAGCTACGTGCTCATCCTTTCGGGTATATCATGCATTTATCACCTGTCTGTAAAGCACTTTGAGCTGCCACCGGCATAAAAAGTGCTATATAAATTAAAATTTTTATTATTATTATTATTATTACACTTAACAAATAGTAGGCTTTGTCTAAAAAAACACTGTTCCAAACTACTTTTAGAAGTTATGTTGAAGCTCTTTTGGCCTAAAAGGTGGTTTAAACCCCTGAAAGATGGATCCAAGGAGTGAACTTCAGCATCAATAGTGCAGTCAGAAATATAAGCACAAATATTTCCATGTGTGATATTCTTTTCCTTAAAATAGACCTGGTTAGTATGTAATACAGTGCATGTCCAGAAGTTTGTACACACCTGCTTGTCCAGCATTTCTTCTGAAATCAGGGGTATTAACAAAGCGTTTGTCCCCCTTTGCTGCAGTAACAGCCTCTATTCCTCTGAGAAGGCTTTACACTAAATATTGGGACATTGCTGTGAGGATTTGACTGCATTCAGCCACAAAAGCATTAGTGAGGTCAGGTACTGGTGTTGGATGATTAGTTATGGTTAGGTCACTCCAACTCATCCCAAAGGTGTTGAGCCAATGCTGAGCTAATAATAATATCTGAAAAGAAAAGATGCTATAAGATTATTAGTAGAGATATTAAACTCATAATGGAAAGTCTTTGATCATCAAAATTGCCATAAACTAAGACAAAAAGTATGTATAATTGTCTTAATTCATGTTTTGCAGTGTGTCGTCCCTACATAAAGGTGTATCAGGGGATGCAGGCAGTCTATTCCTCAGGAGTCTAGTGAGTTGCTCTCCACTTTCCTTTTCCTTCACCTTTCCTGGATAATTAACCACTGACTTCACTGCTGCTGTGTTCAGTCTCTGCACTGTAAAGTTTCTGTTTTATACGGCTGAAGAAACATTTGCTGCTATTGATGTTAATGTTTATATTTGAGCGATAATATTTTTGGCAGAATGGCTTAGAAACCTTAAACGGGCCTTTGGCTTTGCTGCGTCTTCTCTCGTTTCTGATGAACGTTTCTCTTTGTGTGTGTAAACAGTCATATCGGACCTGGCCACAGACACAAGGTCTGCATCGTCCTGGAGCCGGCGCAGCTACTGAAGGGAGACATAATGGTACAAGGCTGTTTTTGTTACTGGGTCTTTAAGACTGATGTATGTAAATTTGCTGTGTTCTGATTGGCTGCCCTTTGTTTTGTCTTATTAAAAAAGCAGTCTGGGCTAAAAAACGCCTTATAACTTTAGTGCGAATGGCTGAATAGGGGGATATATGTAAATGAGTTGTTATTTGTGACAGTGAATTCAAAACAGGTTGTTTTACAGCTTAGCTTCCATATATGGACTGTCTGGAGTTGGAGGCAAACAGTTTTGAAAGTTCAGTAATGTTTATATACCACATAAAACTCATTTAAAAGGAAAATGTGCGTGTAAAGGATATGGGCCTTTTATGTTAAAGGAATGCCTCAGCTTTTTTCAGCCTTTTTTAATTGACTGTATTCTACAGATGTGGAAGAGAGTAATTTGACTGAAAAAAGCTGCTGTGTTCCTTTAAGATGTTTACTGTAGATGTATTAATTCATGTACTGAGAATATTGCAGTAACCACTAAAACAGTGCAGAGTTCTGTGTTACCGTTGTACAAGTTTCATATATTTTATGATGTGCTTATTTCCAGTGAAGCCACTTCAAATCACTTTGCTGGGTTAAATGTAAAAATGGGTAAAATGTATTGTGTGCATATTTAGAGGATTTAAGAATCACCTAAAAATATTGATGTGACAAAGAAATACTGAAAGTTGATATGAGAACAACATCTAATTTATATAGTGCTAACAGGTTTCCAGTAGTGTTCATTCATTATTGTCAATGCTACAGTTTGAAATTAAGAATTTCTCCTTTTCTAAGAAGTTTGGATGCTGTTTGCGACAACAGCTTTACCATTACACTCAATCATAGTACCAAGCCTGCGATTCAAAATTGATAATTGGCATTTTGGGACAGAGAAGTAATAGAAGGACTAAGAAGAAAGGACTGATTTAATTAAAAAACTGCTTGCTAAATGATATTAAATGCTGTACATACAATATTTTATTTCCCTTTTACTTAATTATTATGGGACATTAATAAACCATCAGAGTCCGATTTGCTGTCTGCAAAAAATGCCAAGAATTTCTGTACAGTTTAAGCATCCTGATGGTTCAGATTTGTAAAATTAAAAAAATATGTGTTATACTTCATGATTTCCCACAGGCATCTGTTGCTGAATTCCAGAATAGGGCATTTTTTTCAGTATGTAAATCACGTAAACATGACCTGGGGCTCACTCATTTACAGCATGTGTTGCAGTCTGACGTTTCTCCAGAAGGGGTGCTGTTTGTACACAAGTGTGAACCCACACCAACAGAAGCTTGCAATGCATGTGTTTGCAGTAAAAACTTTAAAAACAAGACATGAAATAGTTTTTCAAAAATATTGTGTTGCTCAGTATTGTGCAGGATCACCCCAGTCAAATTACATTTTGTTTATTTTCTACGTGAAAATACGTTACACTATTCGCTTCCTCTACAGTGAACAAACTTAAATATGGAATGCGGTGTAATCGATAATCAATTTTTTAGTAGAAGCTATTTTTAAATATTGCCTAGGGCTATACTAAAAACCAGAAAACCCAAATGGCCATGGACCACAGTGAAAAACATATATAAGTAATATTTACTGCTGACATCATTTTCACAATAATTTAATTCACTGTCATTTGTGACTTTAGGTGAAGTGTTTCCATAAAAGCAGCCCATCTCAGCGAGAGATCGTCTTCAGACTGCAGTTCCACACGGGCGCTGTGCAGGACTACAGCCTCATGTTTGAGAAAGAGGACATGGAACACGCCAACAGAGGTATTTGTAAACAAACAAACAATTTAACAGTTCAAAACAGATGATATCTCCAGTCCCTCAACCCTCCTTATTATCGGCTCTCTGCTCTTCATCACTTAAGAAGCCACTAAAAATGCAAAGACAGCAGAATGGCAACTTTTGATTTGCAGGCCTTCATTGTTTCTCTAACCCTGGAGATGGTGGAGACTTGCAGTAAGGATGTCTTACCTGAAATTGCAGCTTACTGTGTAGTACAGGCAGCGAGGCATGTGGTTAAAAAAGAAATTAGGCACAGAGTTCTTGCTAGTTTTGCTGAGTGAGGAGTTTTAGAATGACCTCCTCCTGTTGAGGCTACGGCAGCAGCTTCAGATAGTGATGCCAGGAGTGTCAGGAGTGAGGATGTCACCCTTCCTGTTGAGAAAACTGCAGAGCAGGCCAGGCCTGAGACAACAAAGTTTAAGGCCCAATCCCATTTCTTATTTTTACCCCTACCACTTGTTCTCGAGTGTCATCTTGCCCCTTGGAACTGAGTTACAAGTTGTAGTGGTTGAAATCTTCCCCTGTGAAATGGGACCCTCAAATAAAGAAGAACATTACTTCATTAACAGCTACCAGCGCTGCTCTGTAGGTGACCCTGCCAGTCTGCAGTGACAGCAGAGGAGGGTAAAGTTCAGCAGGGCTTTAGTTACATTTAAGGAAATCAAAAAGGGGGGATATTCTTTATAATTATTATTATTATTATTATTATTATTATTATTATTATCATCACCCAACCCTAATTCATCTGTGATATGAAGCTGAAGTCAGCTATTTGCCAGCTTTTTGTTCAAATTTTCCCATTCCACCTTAAACGATGTAGCAGTTCTGATGCCTCAGGTGCCAGAATGTAACTGCTGCACCATTTAAGGTGGAATGAGAAAGTTAGCTAGCCAGCTACGAAGACATTAGCATACTGCTTGTGATTTCTTATGCTTCTTGTAAAGAAAAGGACCGTAATACATTGAAACGACATTAAACTAAGATAATACAATGATTATCGTAATTTTTTACAGAGAAAATTCTCACATTTGTGGGTTTCTTTGGTCGCTCGCGCAGCCATCTTGCCGTTTTCTTTTTTTCTCATAACACTCTGTTTGGAGTCTCTGAAAAACCTCAGTTTGGAGGGCCATGTAGCCCCAACACTTCGTCCTACCCCTCTATCTCAACAAACATTGGGACACCCTACCCCTGGATGTGAATGTGCAAAATGAAGGGGTAGGGCTAAGTGGTAGGGCAAGGGGTGAAATAGGATTGGGTCTGAACATCCCTAGGCCAATTTAATGCAATAGCTACTCGCTCAAAAGCACTGAAGAGGAATCTACCTCAGCTTCCCTAAAAGGTGGCACTAATACAACATGCTAGTTATTAAAAAGAGAGCGGTGACAGCAGGAGCAGAAGGAGGCACAGGGATAGGCCTTAGCAAAGGTATGGGTGAAGAGGACGTCAACAATATGCCTCAGTTTTGTTGATTAGAAAAATACAACTGATGCATATTGGATTCCTGTTCTCCTTTGAAAGGGACAAATTTGCTGAAACTGTAAAATATTTCAATGTTTTAATTTCACACAATGTTTAAATCACTTTATCTCAAAGAAGTTAAGAACTACACAGTTTGTTTCTGTCATTTGAGTTATTCCTCAGTGGTTAAAAGGGAAGAGAAATGCAGAGCTATGCTGGCCATCTAGTACACAAACAAATCACTGCTTGTTTATTTCACATACTGTCCCAACTTCTTTGGAGCTGAGGTTTGTACTTCTGGTGTAAATGAATAGTGTGATGTGTTATGACTGCTGGATCTCACTGAAGCCTCAAACCATCACTGAGCCACTGTTTGGCTGTGCTGAAATTTTGCTGTTTTCCTTTTAGATCCAAGATTCCCTGATTATGGAAAAGTGGAGCTGGTCTTCTCCGAGGGCCCAGAAAGGATACAAGGTATCTATCTCTGTCTGTCTGTCTGTCTGTCTGTCTGTGCATCTATCTATCCATTCGTCCTCCTCGCTCTCTGTTATTTTGTTATGACCTTTTTGTGTCATAAGCACATTGTTTCTAAAACATATATACATACATATTTGGATACATTTTGTAAATATCATTTTTTTGTACATGACCCAATGTCTATTTCCTTTTGTCATCCTTCATTCTTTTCTTATCTTTTTTTCTTGCTTTCTTTCTTTTTCTCTTTCGCCCTGCCACACACACACACACACACACACACATTCTCTCTCTCTCTCCTGGTGTGTGTGTGTGTGTGTGTGTGTGTGTGTGTGTGTGTGTGTGTGCTGTTTCTGGTCCTGCTGAGCTCTTTTGCTGTCCTGTCAGCACACACTTCACACAAGATTTCCCCAACGAGAGACACCCAGCAGGAGACAGACAGGAAGACAGACAGACAGACAGACAGACAGACAGACAGAGTCCACATCCTCTGTTCTGTTCAGCCCAGCAGGAGAGAGAGAGAGACAGAGAGAGTGAGAGAGAGAGAGAGAGAGAGAGAGAGAGAGAGAGAGAGAGATAAAGTCTTTTGTAATTAATTTCTGAAGCAAGTTTAATTAATGAGTGACCTCTCATTATTACATTCAACTACAACTGAGCTCTATCTGTCCACTGTTCACTGTTTCACAATCCAGTTCATTTCAATTCCATTTACAACCATAACCCAGTTCTATTAAATTTAGTTAATTCAGTTCAGTTCAGCTGGTGGTGCAAAGAGACAAGAGGACAACTGAGAAAAAGAGAGAGTGAGCAGCAGCAGACATGGGGTCATGTTCAATTTACTTCACTTCAGTTTAGTGCAGTTCACTTCATTTCAATTCACTTCAGTTCTGTTTTGTTCAATTCAGTTCAGTTGAGTTCACACTCCATTCAGTTCAATTCAGTTCAGCTCAATTCAATTTAATTCAGTTCAGTTCAAATTCAGTTCACCCCAGCCTAAGGTACCCTTCATCTTGTGTTAAATGATACAGTGCACTCTTATAGAAAGTGTTAGCACTCAGTACTGTTAACTCATCACCTCCACCTGAACTCAGTTAACACACAGTTCTACAGATCTAAACACAAAGAAGCAAGATTGTTCACACAGCAATCAGAAGATAGTAAATGTACTGTAAACAGATGGTTGAAAATACTGTAAATGGAAATAAATACAGTAAAGAGTCTAAAGCAAAGAACTGTAGAAATCATTACAGAGGTTAACCATATGAAATAAGGTATAAAAAACATAACTTATTCGCTCTCTTTCTCTCTCAGGGGCTGAACTCTGGCAGAATGGGGCGGACGTGTCTGTAGACTACAGCGCCACAGAGTCCCTCACCAGATGGGACTCCTATCAGGACATCTGCAACGGGGAAGGTAACATGTTCAAACCCACATTTAAAAATGAGAGCAATACATTTTCAAATACATTCCATGAAAAATGAGGTAAGGCTTACAAAAAGCTGCTTCTTAGCTGCCTCCTGAGGCATTGCAGACTCTTTGTGTTGAGAAAACCTGGAAAAGAACTCCAGCCAGACTGCAGTAAGACTACTGTAAGGCACAGACCCAGAAACATCAAAATCTGGGGCTGTTTTTCTTACAGTGATGTCGGTGAGGTTGTGTTAGAGGTCTGTTTTTTCAGTCCTGCTCCCACCCGCTCCCGCAGAAAATTGGAATCATTTGTCCCGCTCCCACCCGCAACTGAAACATTTTGTCCCGCGCCTGCCAGTGCAGCTCCGTCAAGGCGAACTTACATCCAATATCTGATATAGTCTATTTACAAATACATTATGCTCTGCTGAAATAACACGGCAGTCACGACGTTAATGTCTGTTTGCTCTAAATGCTTTGAGCTGGTTTCCTCTGGGATGAAGAATTTGTGTGTTCTTCATGTGATCGGCTGCTTTGCAACTCTTTAGAATGACTTCATTCTTTTTAACTGTTTTACTGTTTCCTTTTATATTGTTTGTATCTGTGATTTAGAGCTCATCTTACTTTATTTAGGCTATTCATTAATTTGCAGGATTTCTCTTCTTGCATGCTTTGGCCTGCTCCCACCTACAGTGGGCTGGTTTCCCACCCGCTCCCGTGCACAACACTGAAAATTAGTAGATATTGTGGTGGGTAACTGGGAGCGCAGACCTCTAGCGTGTGTTACTTGATGGGATCATGAACTCAGATGTGTACAAAGACCTTCTGAATGCAAACCTGCAGAAGTCTGCAAAAAAAACTTGCTCGATAACGATAATGGGCCTTATTCACCAATATCTTCCCAAGTTTTTTCTTGAATTTGTTCTGTAGAATTGCTCTGGGGAACAACTGTTCCCACCTTTGTGCTCTTGAGCGTATAGATTCTGTTCTAAACTAAGAACAAATCCCAAATAAGAAAACACTACTTTAGTGAATGTCAGAATCCTCGTAAAAACTGGATAAGTGGGTTCTAAGAAGAAATTTCTTCTTAAGAACGGTTGGTGAATGAGGCCCAATGATCAGCTGCCTTTTGAAAGACAACTTTACCAAGACAAAAAAGACTTGGAAAGTCTTGGAATGGCCTTGGATTGACATTTTAGTTCCTAACACACTGAACTTAATAGATTTTAATAATTTTGGTGCCACTGTATATAAAGCTGAAGTAGCCTGCTATATATGGAAAGAGACTTTACTAAAGCTTGGCGCTGTTTTGCATGGCACAAGATTGTTTTGGCCCGGCATGAAGGCATTTCTCAGTGATTGTTGGTGAAAATGGGTAGAAATGCTCCATTTGTGTTGATATGAGTTGCTGTTTCTTTAGCAAGCTTCAGACATTTTGGGGGGTACATTAGGGAATATTTGCAGGAAAATGTAACTCTGGGCTATTATAATAAATCTTACATCTTACGCCAAGGGAGATCCAGTTGATGACATTAACATGGTGGGAAAGCGTCCCTTGCGTGTTGGGTGAAAAATAGCATGCTCCAGGAACCTACATTTCCCATAGTGCTGTTAAAGTGGAGATGACAGCCAGTGTCTACCAGGAGATACAGCATGGATATGTAATTATGAACTGCTTTCTCACATGTTTTAGTTTAATGTACATACACATTCATAGCTCATGGCTGTCTGCTTATGAAGTACGTCAGAACAGATGCTTTTGCATAGAATTAATGTCCTTCTTCCTTTATGTGTGTTTTACAGTGAGATATGGACATTTGAATAAATAATACAGTACCTACATTAACATTTATATGATACATATTTGTGCATTGTGGTGCTGAGCACATGACTAT
This sequence comes from Colossoma macropomum, assembly GCF_904425465.1. NCBI lineage: Eukaryota > Metazoa > Chordata > Actinopteri > Characiformes > Serrasalmidae > Colossoma > Colossoma macropomum. The sequence goes on from NW_023494805.1 coordinate 7,323,052, forward strand.
GGGCCACACTGAAGAGGGCTGCAAATTTTAGGCTAAGTCATTGTTAGGTTAGTATTAGCTGCAGCAGGGCTGTCCAATCTGATCTGCAAAGGGCCGCTATGGCTGCAGGTTTCAAAGCAGGAGCTCACAGGATCAGTCATTTGAAGACTGACCAATTGAATAAACAGGTGGAGTCAGGTTTTCTTCTGCTCGGTTGGTTTGAAAACCTGCACCAAATCCATTGTGCGTGGTATTTGAGGTGAAGCTAGCGAATGGGGCTGTGAAAGCCAACCAGTTACTTTGACATTTAGGGACAAAAAACTCTTTGACAAAGGCAAAACATAGACTAATTGTAAGGGTTGTGACATCATCAAAAACTTTTTCGGCTGTGGTTTGGTCTACATTGTTAAAGTTTAGCAACTGTTTTTAGAAGGTGAATGCACCGTGATCGTTATCTGGCTAACTTGTGGCCAACAATGCTCATTTTCATGGAGGCAACTATATTTTTCCCGACTTTGTAGCTCGAACATGTGGAGTTATGGTTATTGTTTGCTATCTGGTTTCAACTGGAGGATGATGGGTTCCCCTTTTGAGTCTTGGTTCTCTTCAGGGTTTCTTCCTCTTGCTCTTGGGGAGTTTTTCCTTGCCACTGTCGCCATTGGCGACGCTCATGGGGGCTCAGACCCGGATTTTTCTGTAAACCTGCTTTGTGACAACAAACCTGCTTTGTGACTATAGTCTAAAATGTTTAGGGTAGACTAAAACAGTAGCTGGAGTAAATTTGATGTTTGCTGGTGTAAAATGTTAGATCAGCATTAGCCAGAGCTGAAGTGTTAGATCAGTGTGTTCGGCCAGTGTTAGCTGAGGTGAAGTGTTAGATCAGGCTTAGCTGGGGTAAAATGTTGTATGCTAGCTAAAGTAAATGTTAATGTTAGCTAGACTAACATATGAAATGCCAGCTGGAATACAGTTTAATATACATCTGCATTGTTTTGTCATTATTATCCTCTTTAAAACAAGATAGGAGAGATGCTTTTTCAATTGTCCGTTGGAGTGCAGTGCTATATCAGTGTTGGCTAGCCTAAAATGTTAGTTACAGTAAGATTTAGCTGGTGTACAGTGCTAGATGTGAGCTGAGTTTGATCAGTGTTAGCTGGAGTAAAGTGTTAGATCAGGCTTAGCTGGAGTAAAGTGTTAGATCAGGCTTAGCTGGAGTAAAGTGTTAGATCAGGATTAGCTGGAGTAAAGTGTTAGATCAGGATTAGCTGGAGTAAAGTGTTAGATCAGGATTAGCTGGAGTAAAGTGTTAGATCAGGTTTAGCTGGAGTAAAGTGTTAGATCAGGTTTAGCTGGAGTAAAGTGTTAGATCAGGATTAGCTGGAGTAAAGTGTTAGATCAGGTTTAGCTGGAGTAAAGTGTTAGATCAGGATTAGCTGGAGTAAAGTGTTAGATCAGGTTTAGCTGGAGTAAAGTGTTAGATCAGGTTTAGCTGGAGTAAAGTGTTAGATCAGGCTTAGCTGGAGTAAAGTGTTAGATCAGGATTAGAAGGAGTAAAGTGTTAGATCAGGATTAGAAGGAGTAAAGTGTTAGATCAGGCTTAGAAGGAGTAAAGTGTTAGATCAGGCTTAGCTGGAGTAAAGTGTTAGATCAGGATTAGAAGGAGTAAAGTGTTAGATCAGGCTTAGAAGGAGTAAAGTGTTAGATCAGGCTTAGCTGGAGTAAAGTGTTAGATCAGGATTAGAAGGAGTAAAGTGTTAGATCAGGTTTAGCTGGAGTAAAGTGTTAGATCAGGATTAGAAGGAGTAAAGTGTTAGATCAGGCTTAGCTGGAGTAAAGTGTTAGATCAGGTTTAGCTGGAGTAAAGTGTTAGATCAGGCTTAGCTGGAGTAAAGTGTTAGATCAGGCTTAGCTGGAGTAAAGTGTTAGATCAGGCTTAGCTGGAGTAAAGTGTTAGATCAGGTTTAGCTGGAGTAAAGTGTTAGATCAGGGTTAGCTGGAATAAACTAGTGGATGCCAGTTTTGGAAGAGGAATAAAGTTAAGTGCTCTGGTTCACCACAGGGAGGGATGAGCTTCCCTGGAGACGGTGTGTTGTTTTTGTTGTGGTTTTAAAAAATGAGACTTTTCTTAAATGATTATAAAAAACAAACACGTAACTCATAGTGTTTCTCACTCTCTTGTCGTCCATTCTCTCTCCAGTGCAGGCTTGTATGCAGAACACTCTCACCAGACATGAACCCACCCACACACTCACCCCACCGCAGGGGTCAGGAGCCCAACACTCCAGAGTATTTTTCCCTTCAGAGACTGCTATGGCAAACCTCACTAGCTAACCATGGAATTCACAACCCGCTGAAAATAGACAAATATATACGAGCGGCTTCCAAAACACGGGCCATGGGCGTCCCTCAGGCCGACACTCAAACTCCCTTGTGGCGTTTTTTTGAATATGGACTATGCTGAAAGTGAAACTCATTTCAGTTTGGCTGTAAAGCAGGGCGGCACCCTTAATAAAACAGGGGGTTTCATAAAAAAGCAAAAAAAACAAACATGGGCTGGGGCCTTCTGGTGCGGTTCTTTGATGGAGAAGCATGCCTGTGGCATTTTTGAGCTGTTGTTTTCACACGTAAACACTATGTTTGAGAGTGCCAGCTCAAAGCTCTGAAGGAATTCAGCAAGTCTCTACTATCAGCCTTCTGTGTCTCTGTTTCTAGCCTGTTTCTATCCTTCTTGTCAGCTGTTTTGCCAAAGAGGCATGTAGCGCATGCCGCTTATTCCAAACGTACTTACCAAGACATGTTTGTGTCTGAAGTTTGCTCTTTCCATTTTTTGCACTGGAGGCATATGAAGCTAACAAGTAATGAAAGCTGTGCAAAATGGATAAAGCTAAGTCACATAGCTGAAAACATCGGTACCAGTCATCTTGTTGTCTCATTTTATCCGTACTTTATATAGATAAAAGTGTTTTCCACCATTATGTATATTTGATACTATGTAAACCCACAGTTTGAGGCAAGTTTGATGAGGTATGCAGTTTGCATGATGCTAATTCATGATGTACATGATTCCGCAACTTGTTAGCTACCTTTGCTTTTAAGTTTTTTCGAAGAATATTTTGAGAATACTCCCTCACTAAAATTTTTAAAAATTGCAGTCATTTAAAGAAATACCATCAATGCTTGTTTAATGATTATTTTAAAAGCAATGCATGGCATATAGCATACACGCTTATTAGATGGACTCTAAATGGCTTTTTTAGCCATTCCTGTTCCTGCTAAAGCCTGAGTAGACTGATAAATCAATGTGATGATCAGTTATTAATCTCAGTGTTACTGAGCTCTGCTAAAGCCTGAGTAGACTGATAAATCAATGTGATGATCAGTTATTAATCTCAGTGTTACTGAGCTCTGCTAAAGCCTGAGTAGACTGATAAATCAATGTGATGATCAGTTATTAATCTCAGTGTTACTGAGCTCTGCTAAAGCCTGAGTAGACTGATAAATCAATGTGATGATCAGTTATTAATCTGTGTTACTGAGCTCTGCTAAAGCCTGAGTAGACTGATAAATCAATGTGATGATCAGTTATTAATCTGTGTTACTGAACTCTGCTAAAGCCTGAGTAGACTGATAAATCAATGTGATGATCAGTTATTAATCTCAGTGAACTGAACAGAACAGTCTCCTCAGTAGTGAACATGTTCTTGAATGGTGCGCTATAATCGGTGTTGCACTAGACAAAGTTCAGAATTTCAGAACTTCATTTCAATGATAAGTAAATTCTTCACGAAACATATTAACAGCAGAATTACATGAAGAAAACTGCCAACCAGTAAAAGTAAGGAACAGTGAATTAGGCAAAAATTACAACAGCTGAGTCATTTTTCTAAATTCTAAATAGAACACATTACTAACAACGTTCAGACAGTATTTTCAGTCTTCAGCCAGTATTTGGCCCAGCTGTGGTCTTTGAGGGCGTAATAAAATCCATGTAACAGAAATCATTTCATCATTCACTTCTTTTGTGTAGGGGTTGTATGGGATTAGTCTGGAATGTCTTTTCCTGGGGAGCCATGTGCTTTCCAAATGGAGATGTTTCCGCAAGATGTGGATGGAGGCTGAGATTGGAATTATAATTACAGTCCATACAGACTAATTTCAGCTGTCCGTCAATGTCAAGAAAACCACATACTTACTCACTCGCTCTCTCGCTCACTCACTCTCGCTCACACACAATCTCTCCTCCACAACGCATGAAAAGACATAAGCAGCAGTCAAAACTTTCCAATTACAAAAAAAAATTTCATCTCCTGGTCTTACATGTATTTGCTACTGTTGTTGTTAGGAGTATTAATTAGTGATGGTAGAAGCGAGTGAGGAGAGCGTTTTCTAGAACGTTTTGATTCTTTTGGAACTTGAAGTTCAGAAACAGTATAAAATGAATGTTGTATAGGTGGGTACTAGATTCAGCTCTCTCCACTCAGAATTGTTTGCATCTCTGTTGGTTCTGCATGCAGTGATACTGAGTACATTATGTTTATTCTTGTGTGAATAAAAATGATGATGAAGTGCTGAAATGAAGAACCGGAAATTAAAGTTTTAAAAAATTACAATTGAAAGATGTGAGTAACCAGACCAAACTTGATTCAAAAATTCTGTGTATGTCTCTGAAGGTTTGTATGGGCTCTCCTGGCCTTTGTTGATTTTTTTTAAGTGAAGAGAAATAAAAAAAAAAAAAAACATTTTCTGAATGTCAATGTACAGATTAACCCTCGTTTTGCAGATATTACACCTTGCAAACACATTTTGCAACCAGCTAGGAGTCCTTCTGTTCTTGTCTTAGAGTTTTTTCCACTCTCCCTTGCAGAATACTGCTAGTTCTGTTATTCTTGGGCTGTTTTACATGCACAGCATGTCTGAAATCTACCCATGAATCTTCAACGATGTTGAAGTTAGAGGATAGTGAGGACCATTCCAAAAGCTCCAGCTTGCATTTGATTCTGAGGTATATTTTGGATTACTGTCCTGTTGTAGAAGCCAGACACTTTTCAGCTTCACTTTCTTGAGTGACTGTGTCACATTTGCTTCCAGAATATGATAGTTAGTGGAATCTAATCCTCCATGTACCTGTGCAATGTTTCTTGTGCCACTTGCTTCCACATAATCCCAAAGCATAATAGATTCACTCCCATGCTTAACAGTTGGCAAGGTGTTCTTTTCATCAAATGCTGTTTTTGTCTCCAAACATACCTTTGGTGATTGTGGCCAAAGAGTTCAAACTGTATTTCATCCGCCCACAGCACTTGTTTCCAAAGTATCTCTGGCTTACCTGGAGGTTATTTTGCATACTACAGATGTTGACTCTGTGATGAGGTTGCGGACAAGGTTTCCTTCTAATGACTCCTCTAAGCAGATCATGTTAGTGCAAGCAGCACTGCACAGTACAACAGCGCACCACCAGTCTTGTGTCAGCTAAACCTTCCTGCGTATCCTTTGCTGTCATATGGGGGTTTTGCTTTGCCTCTGTGGCCAGCATATGAGCGGGTCTATCTGGCAGTTTTCTTAGCCTTCCAGATATTTTCTCAACCACAGTTCCCCTTAACTGCCATTTCTTAATGACATTTTGCTTTGTAGGCATCGATTTTCAGATCCTCCGCCAGCTCCTCAGAGTAGCCCATGGTTGTTGAGTGGTAGCACAAGGTTTGAAGAGGCAAAGAATTTATTATGCCGTGGAATTCAGCTGGAATGCTGATAATTCAGCTGGAATTCAGCTGACAATTCATATTACCAATTCTTGACCTGCCTAACAAGTCCTAACAAGTCCGTTAAGGCATGAAGAGGTAATTGACTTCCGAGATTTTTAAGTTTAAGTCTAATATAACATTAGTCTAATATAAACATTTTTCTGCATTAACATTCGCAGGAAAAAAAAATGCATTACTTCTTTTCACTTCACTTGGCCAGGGTGCACAAACTTTCGCACACAACTGTAAATCCACAGAACAAACCTAATAAGTGTTCTATTCTATGCATAGACATGAGCCTGCAATGTCATGGTGTGAAATTGAAAGGATTTTGCTTTCAACTAAGGCGTCAGTTCACACCGAATAGATAAACATGCCTTACATAATTAGCATTTATGACATCAGGTCACTCCTCAAACCAGATTATGGCAATTAATTTATTTTACTTGAACGGTTTGATTGATTCGGTGTAAGTATTACTAGTAGCACTAATGTGTTATTAGTAATAGAGGTAGTAGTTACGACAGTACTAGTGGGAGTAGTAATGGTAGTGGTGGTGGAAGTATTTATTTGTTTACTTCGTTATTTTTATTCATTGTTTGTTAAATGGAGTAAATTAAAGCTGAGAGTATGGTGGCGACTGGGTTGGCTGAGAACTCTTGCCCATATTTATCAGGTCAAAAAAGGCTGAGACGATCCCTAAACCCGGCAATTTAGGGTCGGAGCACATCTGGTCCCATAACAGTGTTCTATGTGTTGACAGCAGCAGGCGTGTAATTTGGTAATGCTGGAGCCGAGGGCTGAGATTCGTATAAAAGGAACCCAACTAGAAGGCACTGTGGCTCTAATTAAAAAGCTCCCTTCACTGTGTGAGCTGTTTAGTTGTAGAAAGGAATGTTGTTTTCATCTGTGGATGGATGGATGGATGGATGGATGGATGAAATCAGTCCTCTCTCCACACTCTCCTGGATTTCTGTCCCATTTCTTTCTTCCTGAACTTACCATGTCATTCATCATTTTTGTATTTCCATTAGAGATTGCACTGCTCTCATATCTGATATTGGGCTGATATCAGCAGGTAATAGGTTTTATATACTTATTTTAAAGTAGTACACTACAATTTGTTCTTAATTTCTGGATAATTCAGTGGATGAGATGTAAACAAAGTCTTTCAGAGTGGTTCAGTGTGAAATGGCTCATTGTAGAGACCCTTACTGGCTTACTGACAGTGGTGGTGATAGGAACCAGGGGTCCACAACATAAATGCAGCCATTTTATTTATTAGCCAAAACTACCAGTGAACCTACACGTGCCTTCTGAGTTTTATATGATGGTAAAATAGTGAGAGCTATTTTTCTTTGGGGACTATATTGTCTCATAGTACCCTGCATGTATCCCTCCACCATTAATGAATTTAAAAAAATGCATTTTAGCAGTTGCATATTATCTCAAAACTACAGGAAACACATAACTTTTTGTAAAAGAGCTTTTTGAAGCATTGAACTCTTTTTATGTGTTTTTATATGTAACATTAATGATAGTAAAATAGTGGTAAACCTGAAAGAAATGATTTTTGGGGGAAATATTTTTCCTTAGAAAGCCCTGCATGTACCCCCCCACCATGCACATAGTTTTGAAAAATACATTTTAAGCCCAAACCTATCATAAAACAGCATTTCAGGCACCAGACAGAGGGTTCACATCCATTTTGTGTAATAACTTTCTTTGACGGAGATTTTAGAGGCGTCAGACTCTTCAGAAGTCTGGTTCCTGTCACCACTGTGAACAAGTCTGACTCACTTCGTTCCTCTAGAATGGAGAATATCACATTAAACCACTCTGAATACCTTCGTTTACCTCTTAATGCTTTGATTATCTTGGAATATTAATGGGATCCCCTCTCTCTTTCACCTAGTTACCTTTTTCCTTAGACTGTAGAGGTATTGTATGTCACTTTTTGCAGTTCCCACCCCCTCCTTGTAAGCTCCGCCCCCATGTTTACATTCCTCTCTCCATATTTGGCAACCTCCCATGCCCCATGTCCTTGTGCAGAGTTAAAGCAGGGAAAAAAGACAAGGGCCAGGCTGTTCGCAGCTCAGCACAGAGCGTTACCTGTGGAGAACAAACTGAATGACTCGCTCTGTATCTCTGATTGCTGCTTTTTAATCTGCTCAGAGATTAGAGGAACACAGTTATCTGACTTTCTCTCACACAAGCTGAGCTGAAGGAGGTAAGGAACGAAGGGGGGGGTTTCACCTTTTGGGGGGGGGGCTGGGTGGTGAGAATGAGGAATGAAGGAGGGGGTAGGAAAAAGAATAGGGAAGAGAGAGAGATCAGTGCAAATGCTTGTGGAGAAAGGCAGAGCAGTTTGATCTAAGCTTTTGTTCAAGACTGGCAGACGTATGCATGTATATATGCGTGTGTGTGTTGGGGGGGGTGAATGTGTGAATGAGCAAGAGTGTGAACAGGCGGTCTTTATCATGCGTGTCTGGTATTTGGAGCTCCATGCAGTGTGTCTGGCTCTTCATTCGGGCTTTCTTCACATCGGCCAGCAGCACACAGACTCTCAGCAATGCTTCTGTCCCACCGGTTGAATGGCTGGACCACCAAGGGTAACGTATCCAGACTCTTTCACAGTAGCTGGCCTCTCCGTAGGCCGGTGTTTTGCTGATAGTGTCTCTTGACCTTGTTGGTGTTTTCTGTGGCTACTGATGTCTGAGAAAGATTTAAGATCTAAGACGCAGAGGGTCAGGGGAACTGGGCTGTAAATCACCTGACTTTGTGGAATGCTCAGGTCAAAATATGGACAAGCTGTGGTCTTTGATTAACTAACTATCTAATGAAGTTAGATAAACGTTGCAAAAAAGGATATTTTAACACTTAACAATTAAAACACCTCAAATCCAGTCAATATACGCAATATATCTCATTATGAGATTGTTATTAGATTATTATGAGGTTATTCAACCTATTTCTAGAAGTGTTTACTTGTTTTAAGTACTTTTGTTACTTTTAATGCAGTTGTCTTACTCCACTGGGAGACAATTTTGCTTGTTTTAGGACATACTGTGGATCATATTGCTTATTTTAAGAAATAGTGCTTGGTGCAACCAACAGTGTCTGCCAATAGAATAAGAGAGTTTCACTAAATACAACAAAATCGTCTTTAAATATTCTTACAACAAACTCAAAGTGAGAAATAGCATATGTTTCGTTTGACACTGAATGCATTAAATTACCTTTGTTTGCAGTTCTGTGAAAGTGAAATGCACCCTTTGTCTGGTCATCATCATTTACAGTATAAAAACTCTCAGGGTTTGTGTCTTTGCACAGAAGATTTGCCTTCATTCCCTTGGTTGGCAATATAAACAATCCTTTTCTGTCTCATAAACTGTACATAGAGACTTTGTAACATGCACAAGCAGTGAATAAGTTATTTATAAACAGCTTATGCTGGTTATCGCAAGATGAAGTAACTGACATTTCATTATCATGAGGAGCACTTGAACTAAAGTGATCAGTGCTCACGGCTACGCTGCTCGTTTATTTCCGGTACCACCGTCTGTTTTCACACATGCGCAGACTGAGAAAGCCGAAAGAAATCAGAGTAAGAGTTTGCATGCATCTGATTACTGAGCTAAAATCCAGCTCTCTTTATCAGATTTCTTAATAAGGTTTCTAGACTTTTTACTCCAGTCTAAGAAATCAGAGTTTGCTGTTTACATGACCATTTGAGTAATCAGATAACTGCAGAAATCCAATTATGATCGGATTTCTGAGTGCATGTAAACATACTTACTGTTATGAAGCATCATTCCCAAGTAACAGAGCTTATAAATCATTTATATTCATATATATTTTACATATGCATTTATTATTTTCGTATATATCTTCCCATATGCATGAGTATACATATTCCTGTGCAAGAGTAAAAGTTCAAATATCCCTGGTGAAATATTACTCGTGTAAAAGTAGAAGTTGTCTGTATTTCTACTTGAATACAACAATACAAAATTACTGACTGTCAAATGTGCGTGTATCAATAGTAAAAGTACTATAAAGGAGGTCTGTTTTATTGTTTTATATACAGTTCTATTAAGAGGCAGTTGTTCATGTCTGCAGCCACACAGCTCTCCTTAATAGAAACTGTAATTTTGTATTTTAACTCAAGTAGAAATATATAGACATGGCATGTGCTGCTATTAATTCATCTCAGCCTTGTATAAGTTCCCTTATATGGGAAAGATGCTTCATAACAGTGTTATAAATTAAACAAATGTCTGTCGCTTTAGTTTAAAACCCCCTGTCAATACAATGTGATTTACTTCATAAAACATGGTGTCTTCTTGAGATCAATGGCAAAAGCTGTTCATAAATACTCCTTTACTGCTTTATAAATGCTCCCTCTGTAGGAAGCCTTCAAATCAAGTGTACACTGAAAATTGATGAAATATGCAGCCATATAAGAGCAGAGTACCTCTTCATCAGTGGTTTGAGTAGAAGCCAAAGATTGTGGTGGGTGGATTAGGCTGAAAAAGTTGTGGATTAGTCGAGTTTGAATACATTCAATACATGACCATAAAACTTATTATACCAAAGCTCTGGCTGTGCAGTTTTGGGTTTGGTTTTGATTGTTTGCACAAGAAAGAGTAAGTGAAGCATGTGCCTATTCCTGCAAGGTTGCAAAGAAAGCTGATCTGTATCGCTGGTCTTTAGTATGTGTGGACGATGTCTCCAGAGAATGTGTAGTGAGGAGGATTTAAGGTCCAATTGTGTACCTTATAAGTTTTTCCTAGTACAAAAGTACATATTTGTACCTTGTCATAACCGAATGTTTTAAAACAGAACAATAAAATAAGAAGTCTGGAGACGAGACGGGGTGTGTGGAGTCAAAACAACTTAGAAAATATAATTTCAATGGATTATGGTACAATTATGTTCCCTGACTAAAGGTACTGAGATGTACACTTGATGGTACCACCCTGATGACAAGAGGGCTACTGAACAAATGGTTAGAAATGTTACATTTCTTGTTTTTAGCCATTTAGCTCCATTCACCCCCATTCCCTGAGGATTCGCTTGCGGCGACCTTTGGCGTTTCATATTTTTGATATAATGGGAGAAATAAGAAGTGGCTCTGATATCACCAAGAACATCCTGTTAATGTATCCCACCATTGTATATCAGTGAAAGGTTTCCTCTGTTTTATCTGTCTCTAACCATGTGTGATCCAACTGACCTCTTGAAGCACTCCATCTCTTCTCTCCCTCAGCTCCATCCTTGCAGCCCCAGGTTACAACCCTGGACAAATTCTCCCCTAAACGTAGCCAGGGCGGCAGCGTCACCCTCGGCAGATCCACTCGCACCACCTCCGTCACTTCCAGTCCTGAGCACAGTGACCACGGTCTTTCAGCCAGCAGTGACTCAGGCCTCTCCAGCACCTCCCTGTGGACAGAGCGTGGCCCTGTGTCTGGCGGTAGGTCCACTGGGCCGAGCCAGCAGGAAAAGGTTGAGCTGAATCGTCTGCTGAGCGGCTTTGGGCTAGATGAGCCACAGACGGAAGACTGTATGGAGCCAAGCTCGACCTCTCAGGGAGCGCTCCACCACCAGACGGTGCACGCGAATGGCAACATCCGACCCAAAGATCGTGAGACGGACATCCTGGACGACGAAGTCATGATGTCAGGCCACGACTTGCGCAGTGTGGACAGTCTGGGGACTCTTTCGTCCTCATATCACAAGAGCAGCCAAAACTCACTCCTGTCTGATGGTTTCTGCAGCCCTGGAGGGGTCGAGGACACCCCGCATCATGCCCCAGCAACCATGGAAGAATACGAGCGAGCCTGTGCCGAGGCACGGAGGAGTTGCCTTGCCAAGAGGACCGTGTCCCTTCCTGTCACCACCACCTCCAGCTTGGGTTCCAAGGTTCTGCAGTTTCGGCAGGGAAGCTACTCCACCCAGACCTGGGTCCGCCAGCAACAGATGGTAGCAGCCCCCCATTACTCCTACTTGCCTGAGGAAGGTGGAGTGGAAGAGAGCTTTCATGGGGACAAGCAAGAGATTCTACCCAAAGTGACTAACAACGATCAGGCAGTGAGTAGTAGTGGCACTTCAAATCCGAAGGTATCTCCGAGTCAAGTCAGCGAGAAAAGTCACGACGAGGAGTTTAACTCGCTCACGGTGGACATTGACAACTCAATTGACCAGCTCAACCAGCTCATCCTGGACCTGGATCCTACCTTCGTGCCAATCCCAACTCGGACAAGCTCAGTCAAGAGAAATGGAGGACCAGCGACTGCAGCCCATAGCAATAACGGCATGACCCTCCGACTCAATGAGAACAACAGATGCCAACAGCCAGGTAAGATGGAGAAAAGCTTTTGGGGCAGTTTTTCTAAAGCTGTCTGGTCAGGTTTTGGCTTCTGGGTTCACATCTCAAACTGTTTCCTTGGTCCATTCCAACCAGGTACAAGCAGAAAAAATTGACTGTTATTTTGTAATAGTGAGTATAGAAATAGTGAATTTTTGTGCTCGACATTTTGACTGAGTATCTCAAAATAATTACTTTTTACTTAAAATATTGACTTAATATCTCAAAATAATTACTTATTATCCCAAAATGTTGACTTGATCATCTTGAAATATTGATTTTGTATCTCTAAATAATGACTCACTATCTTGAAAAAGTGACTTATTTTCTCAAAATCTCTAATTTTCTCTAAATTGTTTTCTCTAAATCTCTAAATTGTTGACTAACTATATTCACATAATAATTTATTTTGTCAAGAATTTTAGTTATTAAGCTGAAATTACAACCTACTATGTGGAATTATTGAATTATTACATTTCAAGTCATAAGTCATTATTTTGACACACTGCTGCCTAAAATGGAAGAATGCAGGCAATTTTTTCCTCTTCTACCTGGCAAGAATAGGCTTTTAAAAGTCAAAATTCAGGAGGACAGCTTCTGAAAAAAAGGTCCTTTGTGGTTCCGTCTTTCTGGTGGTGGGTTTGGTGGTGGCACTTCTGGTGGTGAAGGTGGGATGGATGAAAATCTGAAGCTGGAATGTCAGATTAACTGGAACCCAAAAATATATTCTTAAGAATTTAGGAAAATATGTGAAAATTTCGCTTGAGTATGTATTTCACTAGTAATGTATGCTGTTTCTTTGGGCACAGGTACAGTCCCTGTTGCATGCAATTTCATGGTTTGGTATAGCCTTGAATTTAATGCAAAAGCATCAGTTGTTAGTGAAAAACAAGAGTGGACATGAAAAAAGATGTTTAGAAGTGGACAATAGGCCTACATACATCCCCAAACAGGAAAGACCGAATTAGCTCTATGACCATCTTAGTACTAACTCTGTACCAACAGAGTGGCAAATAAACATACAGCGCATTTTATTGTTTGTCACTGACCTTTAAAACCCCTCACATTGTACCAGCTTGTCTCTCTTTAAGCAATGGGACTTTAGTAGCATTAAATAAAAAAGCGAATCTTTGCTGAAAAGCAAGACAGAACATGGAATAAAGACACTGAGACGTGCGAAAGGCCTCTGTAGCCATGGATTCATGCTTGACAGATGAGGTTTGACACCATTGTGCTATGCCTGACAAATAGCATTGCTAAGAAATGCAGAATGGAAATGCAGGGCTCCTGCCAGGACCTCAGGTATTTTGGAAGGGTTTAGGAGGTGTTCAGACTTGCCTTCACTCAGGTATCTGCTTCTTGGATCAGCACGGTACATTTAGAGGAGGAAAACATCTTATCAACTTGTATGGAGGGTAATCTTTAATCCCTCGCGTTTCGTCAAACGCGTGGCCTCCTTATTCTCAACAGGTGTTCACTTGAAGTAAAAAACAGCTAACGAATAATATTGCATTACACTCTTAAAAAGGGTGCCACACAGGGTTCTCTGAGGGGTGCTGTAGAATAGGAGTTCCCAACCTTTTGCATGGAGCCATGGACCAGACAATCGATCCCGATAGATTTTGTGGGCCACAAGAAGATTTAACCAGCAAACCTAACACAATAATAAAGGTAGCTTATGAAATTTACACCAATAGGAAATAAACATCCTAGAATTCCTTTAGTTATCCGTGGATAGATGAAGAACCTTTTACATTGACATATCTGGATAACTATGTTGGTTACTTCGCTCCTGCATTTTGCCAGACCAATTACTAAAATCAGCCTACATAGTTCAGTATTTTCCATGTTTTCTTTTTGCAGATAATTATCACAACGATTATATTTGGTATGTTTGAAAAGACTGGTTTGGTTAAATATCTATAAATTGTAATGAAGTTTTGTGGCTTAAAAAATCACCGCCAACAACCCCCTAGCTGTACCACCATGGCCCACTGTTGGGCCACAGCCAACAGGTTGAAAACCTCTATAGAAGACCACTTTTCTGGTTCTTCAAAACCATGGTTCTCAATCCGGTCCCCAAGGCCCCCAGACAGATTTTCTAACTATACCAGTGGTCACCAACCCTCCTCCTGAAGACCCCTTCCTGCAGAGTTTATTACTATCCTGTAGCTAACATGCTGCCCCCAGTTACCCAACACCAATGCATCTGATCCCACCAATCAAGAACTTCTAAAGAATGTAATTAGCTGGAGGAGGTGAGGCAGGTTATGTTTGGAACTGGACTCTGCCAGAAGGTAGATCTCCAGAACCATGGTTCTGCTCAATATCTATGTTGCGAGTTGGGTTGGAGCAAAAAATATTGGCCATCTGGGACGCCCTAAGGACCAGTTTGAGACCCACTGCCCTAAAGAACCAGTTTTTAAAAAGAGATCTGTGGGTGGACTATCATATAACGTAAAGGATCTATACCTAGAATTTAAGGGATTTCTTTCTGTGGTGGTTCTTTAAACTTAAAACTTTAAATAAGGTTCTTAACACTCACACATCTCATTTACAGTAGAACAATCTGCTGAAAGTTTGTCTAAGGAACCAAAAGTGGTTCTTCTAATTGTATCGTGCAAAGAACCCTTTTTGCTACCTTTATTTTATCACTTTGTCATTAGTAGAGCTTTAGATGGCTGTAGGAATCGGCTTCATTCGGCATTGGGATTCATTTCAGTCAAAATTCCGCAATAAGGAACTTGATGAAAGTCTTTCCGATGTACTGAACCCGCAGCAAATTACGGTCCAATCAGTGTCCATTTCCCCTAAGATGAGTAGACATGTTAGAACCATAATCCAGGCGCTTTGTTGCTTGGATCAAATTCAGAGCGAGGGGTCATATCTAATCCCCTGGGGGTGTAAAGGAGAGATTTGAAGACAGTGGGGAGAAAATGTCCTGGGAATTCTTTTGAAGCAATGGGACGCAGATTCTACTGTACACCCCAGACCTTTAGAGAGTAAGAGAGAAGCCAAGACACAAAGAAAAGAGAAAGAGGGAGGGAGGAGAGAAGCCAGCGGGAACTTTTGAGCAGGGGGTTAGTGATATTGATCAAAAGCAAAACGTTTCTTTTGTATTGGCACACTGTGCTGGTCAATTGATTATCAGGTAGCATTATCCTGGCATGTTTACAAAATGAATGCTTTGAATACTGACTGTTTGAACAGCTGGGTAGGTGCAGGGCATTGTGAGGCTCTCCCAGTGATGCAGGTATGCACCTTAAAGCTAGACTTTGCTGTGGAATCTGAGGAATGTCCTTGTTCTCGGACAGTCGGAGGCACTGAATATTCTAATCGGATTGTCCACACATAAACGCCACAGCGAGTTATGCAGGCTTCTTGAAAGATTAATCTCAAATCCCACACTTTTCATGCTTCCAGGGGTGGAAATGTGCTTTCATCTTTTGCCCTTTGCCCATTTCTCTGGATGTTGGAGCCTATTTCTCAAGTGACTGTGAGGAGAGGGTTGATTCTGAAGGAACCAGACTGAGTAGGTGGTGGCAGCAGTCCTTACAAGAGCAGCTACCCAAAGCTGTTTTTGTGGTAGGACATTAGCTAGGAGGTACAAGTTGTAGCATAACATGAAATGAATACAAGTGGTCTTCCTGTTTAGAGCACAAGCGCTAGTTAAGATAGAAATGCTTTCTTGTATAAATCAAGACTGCAGTTTTTAGCACAAGCGCTAGTTAAGATAGAAATGCTTTCTTATATACATCAAGACTGCACATTTCACTGTTAGTTAAGAGAAAAATTTGAATCAGGACTGAGTTAGGACTGCACATGTAAAAGCTAACGCTAGCTAAGAGAGAGATTCTTTCTCATTTGAATCAAGACTGAGTGAAGAAAGCCTGTTTTAGTGCTAATTAAGGAAAACACAGTCAACACAGAGCCTGGACTGCATATTTTAGCAGTTAAGATTAAAGATTAAGATTAAGATTAGAAAAAAAAGTTTATTGTGAATCAAGACTATGTCTAGACTGCGCTTTTTAGCACTATGCTAGTTAAGAAGAATGCCTTTGATGTGAAATAAAAATTAATGAGCATTTGCTAATAGAAAAACTTTCTGATATGAATCAAAACTCAGTTGAGACTGCACACTTGAGCGCTGGTTGGTTAAGAGTAAAATGCTTTCCTATAATGTATGGATTGAACTCACCTGCTGAAAAGAACAGCATAGTCCATGCTGGTTAATGCTGCTCTAGTGCTGGTTTAGCTGGTCACCCAGCATTGTCATACTGGTTGACCAGCATACCAGCATCCAAAACTGAGGAAATTCTCTTTTTATGAAATGAGGCAGAAAAGGTCACTGAAATACTGCCAGAATAACAAGAAAGGTCACTAGCCTTGTAACTTCACTCGTAGACACTTAACCCACACTAGCTAATTTCATGGCCCAGCACAATAACACACAGTAAACACACACCTTAACCCAACAAGCTGGGGCGCAGCCTTGCATACCACACCTCTAAAGGCTCTAAAAATCTATGCTGGTCTTACTAGCAGAGACTTCACATAGACAGTCATGGTCTGAGATTTAAGACACTTAGGCTCAGTCCCATTTCTTATTTTTATCCATACCGCTTGTTTTCGACTGTCTTCTTGCCTCTTGGAACTGAGTTAAAAGGGATAGTGGCTCCCCTTACGAAATGGGGTCCTCAAATAAAAAGGACATTACTTCATTAACAGCTACTAGCGCTGCTCTGTAGGCGACCCTGCCAGTCTGCAGTGAGAGCAGAGGAGGGGAAGGTTCAGCAACCTCACTGCCGGGCTTTAGTTACATTTAGGGCATCATATGCCTTCAAAGAGGGCAATTATTTATTATCGCCCACCGATATGAAGCTGAAGTCAGATATTCACCAGCTTCTTGTTTGAGTTGTTCAGTTCCACGTGAATTTCTGCTAACTAGCTACAGAGAAATCAGCATACTACTACCGATTATTTAATCTTTTAATGAAAAAAATTACCATAATACATTGACCCAACATCAAACTAAGATAATACGATGGTTATCAAATTTTTTTTAATGGAGAAATACTTAACTTACGTTGCCGTTTTTTCTTTTTTTCTCATATCACTCTGTTTGGACTGTGCTTCTGAAAAACTCTGTTTGGAGGGCCATGTAGCCCCAACTCTTCACCCTACCCCTCTATCTCAACAAAAATCAGGACACCCTACCCCTAGGCATGAACACGCAAAACGGAGGGGTAAGGGCTCAGTGGTAGGGGCGAGGGGTGAAATGGGACTGGGCCTTAGACAACAGGTGAAATACTCAGACTTGCTCTGGGTCTGTATCTGATTGGACTCAGGTGCAGTGCCAGTATATGATCACTGGCTGAAATGATTTCATCAGTATGGTCTGCTTCAGATCACAGTGTGACAGGTCTAGTCAGATTTGCTGTTTAGACTTCAAGAAAATAATCCGACAAATAAAAACAAAAAAAAATCAGATAAGACTGTCTGAGCGAAGCTTAACGATCGTTTCTTGGTGGTGGTTTTCAAGCCAAAGCTTGAAGGAGTTATGAGTTATGAGTTACACATTTAGTCAAACAAGCGTTGACTCATTCTCCGTATAATGACGGGATTTAGATGGTGGAGCCTGACTGGCTGGTTGAGAGGAGAGGCAGGAGCGAGAGGCTGGAATTTCCAGGATAGGAACAGCAGTGGCCTTAGGGCTGACATTCTCCACCTGCCAACAGACAGCGCTGTGCCCTGAAAACACAAAAAATATGCCTGGAACCACCATGTGAAGCCCAAACATGCCAGCAAATTTCAGGCACTTTTAAAAACAGCCTTAAACAGTCTTAATTCGGTTGATTATCTTGATCCAGTTATGTAATATGTACCTATGGAGAAGCTTGGAATCATTGTTTTCAATACTCTAAAACCAGTTTGTTGACTGATAATGATTGTAATGCACTAATCCTGGAAAAAGCCCACAGGTTCCAAAACATTAGGACAATAGGAGGCTATAAAACATATTTAGAAGTATTATATGCATCCAGAATGATGAGCAGAGCTGTGCACAATTCGACTGAGAAAGCTGTAGAACATTAAAAGCAATCCAGAAGTCATCATATTGCAAAAGTGGTCAAATCTTGAGGCTGATAACTTGACAAAAATGGATAATTACAGAATTAGTTATTAAATAGACGCTTTGGTTCCCAGAATATTTAAAACTAGTCTAGTTTATAAGATGTATCTATTCTGCTTAAGTCATTATTTATATAAAATCAGACAAAAATGATTCTTAAGTTTATGTAAACCATGTCTGATTCACATATCAGTCTTAGAATAGATGAGTGGAAGTGCCTTGAGGTTTGAAGTTGTTGATGAGTCAGGTGGCTCCTCTTATTGTGAGTGTATGGTTAATATGAGTCACAGCTAATTTAATTCAATGTACTATAGAGCCATTTCACTGGCTACAGGGCAGGAGAGCTTAAAGGGGAGTTCTATAAACTGCTAAAAAAACTGCATAATTATGTTGTTGAGATGTTCAGAGTAGTTTGATAGTTTGATGTGAAATGGTTCAGTGTAGAGAAACTTAGCTGATTCAGATTCCCTTACAGTGGTGCTGATAGGAACCAGGGGTCACCATGACTACAACACAAATATAGCCATTTTATTTACTCTCTAAAACCACTGGTGAACCTACATGAGTCTTAGAGTCTTCTTTAGAACAGTGCATTTCACACCAAACCACTCTGAATGACTTTGTTTACATCTTAATGAATGAATTATGCAGTTTTGAAAAATGTAAGAATTCCACATGTGCCCTACTGTTTCATTCAAATATGTTTATTGTCCATATTTTGCTTATGGAATTCTCAAGGATTTACAAAAGAGTCATTGACTTTTTCTAGAGATGTTAAATTACATTAGAGTTCAACTAAATTTTTAGCAAATAAATCAAATATTAATCTTATTTGAGATAACTGGTGTACTAACTAGAGATGGTACCAATCTGATGCCAGGTATCAGGACTGGGCCAATATCAGTAGAAAATGCTGGATGAGAAAAATGAACAAAGCTGTTATCCGGTCACAGTGCAGTAGATTTGGTGACGGTAGATCAGTAATCATCCCAGTCGTGACTTTACTTGCGATAACACACAATCTGAAATGTTCTACTGCTTTTATACAATGAATCTGCAAATTAAAGAAACAAGTAAAGCAAAGAAGTTTGTATGAAATGCGCTTTAATACTGGTGATTTCATCTGCCTCAAAAAGTACACAGCAAAAAATAGTATCTTGTCAAGTGAAATGCTTTTAAATCTAGTCGATCTATCTAATATTTCTTATTTTGAGATGGTTGTGCACTTATTATAGGATTATATCGCTTATTTCTAATATTATTTACTTGTTTTAAGTGATTTTATTAAGGAAAATTATCTCAGTATAGTGGCAGATAATCATGATGGCTTCAGGCACACTTCTTATAACAAGTACAATTATTTGCCAATATAGTGAGGTAATTTTACTTAATAAAATCACTTAAAACAAGTAAAAATGTCTAGAAATAAGGTAAACAATCTTAAATTAAGCTCACACCAGTCTCAACAGGAGAAATATTAGACTTATTGATTAGATTTAAGATAATATTACTTGACAAGATAACATTATTTGCAGGGTAGTACCAGTGTAGTACAATAGCAGGTCCAGGCTGTAAGACCTCTCTGACCTCATCTTGTCTGCCGAATTGTATTCTGTTTGTTTCTGGCTAATTATAGTTTGTTTGGTCACAGCTGCTGATCGGAAAGCTCGCTTATAGTTGGGGGCAGTCACGGGCTGGAGGTTAGGGGACCAGCCTTTTGACCGGAAGGGTGCTGGTTTGATCCCCTGAGCCGACAGTATGTGACTGAAGTGCCCGAAGGCACCTAACCCCCAACTGCTCCCCGTCATATAAAATACAGTATATTGGACACAAATGGGGACCCAACAGTCCCAGATCACATTTTTCTCTTCATGTTATGGATTAAAGCAAAAAATAAACACCAGATCATAACAGTAAGAGCGTGTATTGCTTCAGCTACCCTGGGTGATGTTGTTCTTATCGTGACCTCCTCTGAATAAAAGCACTTTGAGCCCCAGTGAAAGGGCCGTTAAGAGAGGTGCGACTCATTAAAGCTCTTCTATGAGATGATAATGGGGCGAGCCATTCAAATTGCTTCCAGTGAGCTGTTCTCTAATCTAGGCCCTGACATGGTGATTGTCCCATCTTGCCCCACATTACAACATATTAACATTCCAGAGGCAGAAATAGCGGGACGCCTCTGTGAGTGGCTAAGATTAGCACGTCCGCGCTAACTGACACTTCACGCTAAGGCCAGACGGCCGAGCAAACCGTTTGCCCGGTCTCTGAAAGTGTCGTTTTACTGGCATTTTTCAAATGGCTAAAGAGCCATTCAAATTTCAGCTTAGCGCCTACATGTGAGTTGGAATTAACATCTGTGTGCAAAATGAAAGCGGAAATGGCAGCGAATGTTGAGGAGGTTGATGTAAATTGTTATAAATGTATCACTTTCATGCGAGGGAATTGGTTGATAACTACATGAAAGTCCCGGTATTGTGTTAGTTAGCATGGTGATACTGTTTACTGGATGCTCTGTTGGTTGTCTATGCTTTGTATGTGCATCTCTGCTACTTCAAATATGTTTGGCCTTTCTCTTGCATGCCCTGGCTGACCACCTAGCTGTAATCCTCAGTCTGATTTGCCTCTTTTCCTTCCGTCTTTCTGAAATGTGCATCTTCTTTATGTCATAAATGCTTGAAAGCTGTAGCAGTTTAGGTTCAGTATTGCAATAAAGTCCATCAAATCAAATTCACGACACTGTAACAAAGGTTTGGCCGTAGACAACTGGTCAAATTTTTGATCACTTATTTGATTTTCTTTCACAATTATTATGTTGTACGACCTAATTTTAAAGTATTTACAGAACAATGTCTACAGTAAACAAAAGTATGAAAGTAGAAAAAAGTGACATGGTCAACAAACTATTGGATTCTTCCAAATAGCCACTTTTGTTTTTTTTTCAGATTTTTCTAAATTTCTGCATAATTAAAAAGTTTAAGTTGTAAACAAAGCCATTCAGAGTGGTTTGGTGTGAAATGCTCTGTTCTAGAGAAACGTATAGAGTCAGAATGGTTCACAGTGGTGGTGATAGGAACTGGACGTCTGAAGGGTCTAAAAAGCTACACAGAAAGTTATTGCATGAAGTGTTTATTTTGACAGAAAGTTATTGCAATTTTCACTGAAAGTTACTGCACAAAATGATAATTAATACACTGCCTCATGTCTTAGACATTTACAGTAGTCCACACATAAGATTTTGGCCTAAAATGTATTTTTTTAAATACAGGGGTACATTCAGAGCACTGTGGGGCAAAAAAGTCCCCAAAAGCAAACTTATTTTGTCAGGTTTACCACTATCATAATCGGAGGACAGTTTTTCCCCATCATATAAAACACAGAAAACACATGTAGATTCACTGGTCATTTCGACAATAAATAAAATGTCTGTTTGTGTTGGTGACATTGCGACCCCTGGTTCCTATCAGCGCTACTGAAAAAAATGTACTAAAAAAGTGAGTAAATTTAAAGTTTAAGACAGATCAACATAAAAGACCTCAGACTTTAACTGTAAATAATGTGAATAACTGCATACAGTTCAGTAACATCCTCTGTGTTTGTCTGTGTGATCAGCTGTCCCACCTACAGGGGAGAGTTTGCGCTCTCTGAGCCGGCAAGGCAGTGAAGTGAGTGACCACCCGGCACTGAGTGGACGAGCAGCCTGGCAAGTGGAGCAGGAGTTTGGGGACAGACTGACATACACTCACAGCATTCCTCCAGTACAGGTAATAAAAAAGAGCTGTAGTTTGGGCACCTGAGCAACACAACTGTCTCAACACTGTCGCTATTTGGTTAGGAGCTCACAGTCTCTCTGTGATGCCACAGCCATCTGGACCGAGAGTCAGAGAGAGCATAACTGTCCTCTCCAGCACTCAGCACAACGCAGGCGTCTGTTAGCTGACTTAACAGAATTAACCGTTAGTGTTCTCCTTCTGGCATGTTGTGCTGTCTGAAAGGGCTAAAAAATTAGACGTTCAAATATTCAGCCAATTCAAAGAAAAAAAAAATGTCTATTTGAATATTAAAAGCCTCTGCTGTGGCTCCCAGTAGCCTATACTCCTGACAGTTACGTTACATCATCAATCGCAACCGCTACCAAATACAAGGAAGGTCATGATATTAATACTTAAAGATAAACAAAACGACAGTGATTTATTATGAATTTAATTATATAACCCAGCAGAAGAAAAATAAGAAACAAAAATGCAGCTTCATTGCCTTTAGAAGTAGTTTTATTAGGGTCCTGTTATAACTGACCATTTGCAAAATTCTGTTTGATGCCTCTCAGCCAATCACAGTTGTCTATAAACGCTCCTTCCTCTTTCAGGAAAAGAAAACTCATAACAAACCCGCAGTTCGGCCTTGACAGCAAATTACTCAGAATTACTAGACTAAGAGAAGTAAAGGTGTTTCTGAGAAATGTATAATGCCTCATGCTAATCTGATCATCTGGATGGTGGTGATGATTTTATTTCATTCCCGAAACTGAAAACACTTTTGGCTAAAATCCACAGCTCTGTGTCAAAACTATCAACAGTCTTATACGGACTCGTTAGCTAAGCTTTATCTGGGTCAGTGTAGTTGTTAAACCTTTTAAAGTATTTTCAAATTGGGTGTATAAAGTATTATAGTATATAAAACTATTATGCACTCATACATGTAGTTCTTTGTATTGTTTCATTAAAGTTTGCTGAAAAAAGGAGTCCTCAGCTTCTAATGTCCACTGTTAGCTTAAGCATTAAATCATCTGAAGGGGCAACTTCCGTCGCGAAAACCTCCTCCTTATTAGATATGAAACCTTTGCTTGACGGACGTAGCCACAACAGCTAAGGGAGACGGGATTCTCATTGAATTTTGCAAACAGTCACTTAAATGTATGAATATTTGCTCTTTAGAAGTGACATGTCTACTTCATAAGCTGAATAACGCTAATAGGCAGATATACGTTCTCATGTGAGCTATTTGGCCTCCTGCAGATGGCAGGCCTTTTCTTACAGGCCTACACTGGAGGTTTTTGCAGCATAGTAAGCTAGTAATCATGTAAAGTTAATATAAAGGTAGTGGAGCAGTGGAGTTAGCTAATTGCACATGATGTCACCGGTGTTTTTATGGAAAATTAATTCCTAAAAACATTTCAGAATAGGCCTATTTGCCTTTTTTTCAACAACCATCTCGTGAATCGCAGGTTGAGAATCTCTGGTTTAGAACAGCATGAGCTTTTGAGGATGCTTGATGTTCACTGAATGTGATGTTTAGTGTAGTTATGCATCTAGAAAAATGGGATATATATTCAAATATTTGACAAATAAACAAGTCTGGTAGTGTTTCAAAAAGATGATGTGAAAAAAGGAGCTTTATTCTTCTTATCTTGGTAGCATGATGTGATGCGAGACTTAATGAGTGGGATTCAATCCCCTACTTGGGTAAGCACCCTACACTATACCAATAAGAGTCCTTGGACAAGACCCCTAACACTGCCTTTGTCTACCTGTGTAAAAATTATCAAATTGTAAGTCACTCTGGATAAGAGCGTCTGCCAAATGCCATAAATGTAAATGTGTCCAGTGAGTAAGGATGAAAAATTGGGTAAAGAAATAAACAAAAGAGCTATAATTTGTGAATGACCTCTTAAACTTTAAGGCCCTCTATATGAATCCACACTTCAGTTTCTCTGAGCTCATTTAATTTGACTAAGATGCTTTAGACAGACGATTCAGTGTATAGTGATAATGGTGATAATGCACCAAATAACTGTCAACTAATTGATGGTAGTTACTGGATAATAAATCTCAAGATTAAGATTAATGTCGAGATTAAGCACTGACTAATAAGCCCACAGTTTGAGGAGTTCAGCTTTGAATTTTTTGAAGTACTTGCGTTAAACACAGGTCAAACCTCTGAGTTTTAGGAGGAGAGCTGTAACAAAATTTGCCTTGTGTTGTAGCGTCCTCCTCTGTACAGAGCGGACAGTGTGGAGTACAGAGGCCCCGGTGCCGGGCTGGACTCAGGAGTGGACACAGGCAGTGACATCACTCCTCCCACACCTGCCTTCCCCGTCTCGCCCCCCACGCCTTATGGTAAGACATACGCACTCATAACGAAACTCAGCCAGATGAGTTATGACTGGAGTTACCATAATTACTTACATGTCCAGACAGTTTATTGTGATTACAAAAAATGTTGTGCTTTGGCTCAGTTACATAACAGTAACATGCTTCTTTCTATGAGTTATAGTTTTCTGAAGGATTAGTAAAAAGAAAAGTTAGTTTGTTAAATACAGTAAATAAACAGTAACTGTGCATTATAATGTGTGGAAGTTGTGCCCAAACCTTTGCATCTGACTGTACATACAAAAAACAAAAGATCTGTAAACTGAGGCAGAACCTCCTGATTGGGAGAGATTTTTTAATGCATTGAAATGCTTTTTTAATGCGTTTAATACTTTGAAAATCCCAACCACCAACTTATTCATGCTAGGCTCTGTCGTAGGCAATAGTGGACCCCAATTTCACAGTGACATACTAAGCAGGCACCAAGTGCTAACTGTGAGTTATGCTCTCTGGAAACACCTGGTTCTTTGAAACACATGGCTGGGGAATGTCCAGAGTTCTATTCATTTTGGAAGAAGGCAACTTCTGTACTCTCAAAACTTAGCAAAACAGATTTTCTCTTTCAGCTAATTATGGTGCTTCTTAACATAATAATGTCCATCCCTGAAACCATTTTATCATTTAACACACCTGGTTCCCAGGCTTACATCTTTAGGCTTATTATTCAATCAACCTTTATTTTATTTAACCTTGGAATACATTGAGGTTGACCTTCATTTACAATGTAGCCAACACTCTCAAAAAAAATAAATAAAGGTACTAAACTGTCACTGGGGCAGTTCCCCTCTTGTCACTGGGGTGGGACCCTCAAGGGTACATCTCAGTACCTTTAGTCAGGGAACATAACTGTACCATAATCCACTGAAGTTATATTTTCTAAGTTGTACTGACTCCACACACCCCGACTCATCTCCAGGACTTTTATTTTATTGCTCTGTTTTAAAACATTTGGTTATCAAAAGGTATAAATATGAACTTTTAAGGTGGATAATTGGACCTTAAAACCACTGTTGTACCTTTGAGGGAACATTTACATTGTTTGTACCTTGATGAACAAAAGATTTACCTGCGCAGAACCTTTTTTTCTAACAGTGAAGTATTATACAAAAAAACAAGGGATTAAAAAAAGAGTAAATATAAATTTGTGATAGTAAAAGCATAGCAAAGAACAGCTAAGACAAATAAAAATTTTGTTAACTTTAAAACAAAAAAATTACAAACCAAAACAATAAAATGACGATGAAATATACAAAAAAAAGATGAAAAATATATCAAATAAATGACACCGATATATATATATATATAGCTCCAAAACTGAGGAAAAGCATTCCATGGAATTTTGGTAGGTAGGCAGGCAGACAGATAGATAGATAGATAGATAGATAGATAGATAGATAGATAGATAGACAGACAGACAGACAGACAGACAGACAGAATATTGCATGTGACCAAGCTAGTCTAGCATGACATCTGAGAATTCTGTCACTGCTTAGTTTCTCAAAGTGTCTTCACTCTTTAGTTTTAATATCGCTGCTGTTGGAACAGAATCTTGTTTCTCCAGTTTTGTTGTTTTTTCATTTTTGCCAAGGATTTGAAGATGCCAGCTGCCCTTTACACTGTTTCAAAATTTCTTGATGAGCAGACCAACGAAAATGGACCAAAATTACTGGGAATATAATCTTTTTACATTAATGTCCCTTCGAAGTCAAGGAGGGTTTTTTCCTTCAAAACAACTTGCACTATTTTGGAGATATGAGGTTTTATTCCGATATGTTCTTTTTGTCTACCAAACTGAAGTGGAGTGTAGAGTAGGGGGTGAGGGAAGTGTGATATAATTGGTTACTGTCCACCCATTTAGTCCTCATTTATACGATACTGTACCGTAAAACCAAATGCTCAAAAACGTAATAGTTAATTCCTCTTATTCACAGCAGTCTTGAATGGAGTGGATGTAATTTGCCGTTATTTACCAACAGACACTTGAGACTCCTCCCATTTTCCGTCTGTGCAATTGTGATTTACTAGAAGAAAGTGACTAAATGAAACGCCTGTGCCGTTTCCCAAAAACGGAGGCGTGCGGAGGCGGTGTCTCCACACTCGCTCCAACATGCCCCAGCACCCTCAGTCTCATATATGATCCTTCTGCCCGCTTTCACCAGCTGAGTGCTCAGTTTGTGTTAGAGACACCAAACATGTTTATCTTCATCCCTCTCTCCACAGTGAAGAACATGCCGGACCTTTCGCATTTCGCGCAAACTCCGATTCCCAGCATGCCGCTATTCGGGGCCTACAGGACAGAGCATGGTAAGTCAGATACAGCAGCTTTAATCACAGTATGGAATAAGGCAACTATTCTAGTCAAAGCGTACTATGTAGTCATATTCTAGTCAAACTTAACATTGTGGTACAACTTGGAAAATCAGGATGGAGGGCTGGAGGTCAGGGAACCAGCCTTGTGGCCGGAAGGTTGCCGGTTCGATCCTCTAAGCCGACAGTACGTGACTGAGTTGCCTTTGATCAAGGCACCTAACCCCCAACTGCTCTCTGGGCGCTGTGGATAGGGCTGCCCACGGCTCTGGGCAAGTGTGCTCACTGCCCCCTAGTGTGTGTGTTCACTAGTGTGTATGTGGTGTTTCACTGCACGGATGGGTTAAAATGCAGAGGTGAAATTTCCCCGTTGCGGGACTAATAAGGGTCTCTTAATCTTAATCTATGATCAGTAGACTGTAAGTGTGATGCTACAGCCATCCATAAGAGTCCATAAGAGCATAACTAGCCTTGTTCCCTTTGGGTGGATGACAATTCTCCACCCCTCTGGGTGGATGACCATTCATCTCTGCTCTGGGTGGATGACCATTCATCTCCCCTCATCATTCAGAGTAATGCTAGCCAGTTTAGGCATCTGTTAGCTGACTTAACACCTTAAAATCCCCAGCTTATTACATACTAAGGCTTATTATTCAGTAACTACAGGGACTTCAATGCAAACTGGTCGGCCAATTTTTGGGTTATAGAAGTGTGTAATAAAACTTTGGGTCCAGGCCGTTTAAACGGGTTAACCGAATTGTCACTTAGCGTTCTCCTCCAAGCATGCTGAGCTGCCCAATTGCATTAGCAGCAGTTCGAGAAAAGATGTGGTGGCACTTCAGTAGACGTGAAGTAGACTTCTCCCAGTGTAATAGCATCAGGTGATGGGCAAAGAGCTAGCTCGCATGGCTGTCCAATCAGTTTGAAAGGATGTGGTGGTGCTTCATGTATGAAGGAGGTAGCACAGGCTAACTTTCACCTTCTTAGCCTGGAAGCCTCATGTAATGGGGAGGTTTAGTTGGCTAGCATGAATAACATATGAGTAATATGGAGAGAAGATTTGATTGAGCAGAGCCACAGACTAAACAGACTAATCCTGGTCTAATTCACATATATGTGTTCATTCAAAACAGCTTGTTGTTGCTAACATTCATGCTAATACTTTTTTATGCCAAGCCTGTTACACCAGCAGTGCTTATTTAAGCCTGTATTGGAAAATGAAGTTGATGTATATTGATGAATATGTTGTGCTTTTGCTTGGTTTAGTGGATGAATTGCTAGCATCAGTCCTCTGGCCTAAAGGCAGTATTATTTATGTAGCACATTGCATAACACATAAGTCCAGTTCAAAGCCTCTACGTGAATAAAAGCAATATAAAAACATAAGAATGGACATTAGACATACAGTATTACTCCCTAACTTAGAATAACCAATACATCGAGTCATGGTCAGCCCCCTGAGTGAAGATCACAGAAAGTTTCCACCTTTCACTGGATGCCGTTGCCAGTGAGACACTTTAGCAGCAAGTTGGGGTTAAGTGAAGACCACAGAGTCCGAAGACCAGTGGTTTTCTCCTTGACTGATGACTCAGATAAGTACCAAATAAAAAGCAACTAGCAATTTACAACGTGACCACTTCAAGCTACTTTTAGTCCATTGTTCATGTACAATGTTAAGGGCAAGAAAACAGCCAGTCTTTCTGCTGGCCAGACAACACCAGACTGTGGAGGAGTGGCTGTATTGAAATGTCAAGCCTTTGTACACAGAGGGCCGAACATATGTGCTTACTGACCTATGACAAAGGGCCTCTAAATGGGAGGAAACAGCCTAACTGAACAATAGACAAAGGGCCAGCACAGTAGAAGAAGGCATTCACACTTGAGCAGGTCTCTCCATTGACCTGTCCATGCTACTTTGATTTGGTTTGTGTTTGATTAGCTGTGAGAACGTTCCAAAGCTGGTAGATCCACCCCTGACCCTGGAGAGCTAATTCCCCAAGGACCAATAAAGGTTGTTGTAATTCCAAACTGAATCCAACCCACTCAATCCAGTTAATCAGGGTCCTGGGAAGCATCTGGACTAGGTGAGTTAGTTTGCAGGTGGAGCTATCTAGGTGTGCGGATGGTCTCAGTCCTTCAGGGGGGATCTTGCAGCGTTAAATGGTGTTGACAATATGCTATAGCAATGCCCTGTTTGAAAAAGCAATAAATGACAGTGCAATCCTGACCAATGAACCTTGCTGTATTTGGCGTCCATCACCTGGTTAATTATTACAATTTAATTTGCATGGTGTTGACCAATGTCAAGTGTGAAGTGCAATGGAAGCAATGTGGCTTCGTCGCTTAGACTTGCAGCTGCATCGTTTGGCCAAAAATATATGGACACTCATCCTAATTATTTAGTACAGGTGTTTCAGCCACATCAATTGCTAACAAGTGTATATAATCAAGCATATAGCCATGCTATCTCTATAGACAAGCACTGGCAGTATAATGGATCATACAGAAGAGCTTAGTGATTTATAACGTAGCACTATCATAGAATGCCACCTTTGCCACAAGTCAGTTCATGAAATTTCTGCCCAGCTAGATCTGCCCCAGTCAACTGTAAGAGCTATTGTAAAAAGGAGGCGTCTAGGAGCAACTGAATTGCATAACACATAAAAATTTGTTGTTGCATCACATACTACAAAGTTCCGAACTGCCTCAACCCCATTGAACACCTTTGGCATGAACTGGAATGTTGATTGCGAGCCAGACCTTCTTGCCCAACGTCAGTGTCTGACCTCACAAAAAACCCAAAAGTCTTGTAGAAAACCTCAAATAAGTGGAGGCTGTTATAGCTGCATAGGGGGCGCAACTCTGAATTAATGGTCAAAGCCCATAGTTTTTGAAATAGGATGCCCAAGAAACTCAGGTAGGTGTGATAGTCAGGTGTCCACATACTTTCGACCATTATAGTGCATCGTCAGTTACCTGCAGTAGATTTTTTATTTAGGTTACTTGCAGTTGGAGCTTTTGTGTAAGTTGCTTGCTGTTGTCTCTTTCATTAGGGTACTTTTCACTTTAGCTTTTAGCTTTTTAGCAGTGGTCTCGTTCAT
Source organism: Colossoma macropomum (assembly GCF_904425465.1). Taxonomy (NCBI): domain Eukaryota; kingdom Metazoa; phylum Chordata; class Actinopteri; order Characiformes; family Serrasalmidae; genus Colossoma; species Colossoma macropomum. Next base: position 7,352,829 of record NW_023494805.1, read on the forward strand.
TTAGATTACTTGTCTATTTCGTTTAAGTTCATTTTCGTTACTTTCAGTCTTCTTTGTTGTTTGTTCTAAAGTTTTACTACCTCTAAAGTGGTGATCTAAAACATAGAGCTCTACAGAATGAATAACATCTTTCACTTGGAGGTAGCAAGTGACCTTCTCATCTGTCCAGGCTTGGCCGCGACCTTGCGTTCTGTTGCCATAGTGCCCAGTTGTCATGGTGAAGATCGGCTCCTGCTATTTATATAAGTGTACTTGCAAACCTACAAAGCCTGACTTACTATGTGGCAACCTAGCAATGTAATGTAGGTGTTGCTTTGTCAGCACACCTATTGTTTATGTGAAGCAATGGAGGATTTTAGCAAGGAAGCTTGGATCTGCTGCACATTCAAATAAAAGATCCAGCCCAAAATAATCGGACTAAATGGATGGACTGAAAGTATAATGAATGATTTTAAAATCAAATTGTTTGTGTGTGATGGGATACATTATGTATGCAGTATATAATACAAAGTATGTATATATTATATAGAAGTATGTGTATTGCCTGAAAGATTGATTGATCATTTTCTCTCTTATTAGAAACAGTTTAATAGTATGTTTGTGTGTCGTCTTGATTTCAGATATGAGAGCTTATGCAGATATTATGGGGCATGATGAAGGCATAGTGAACACCTCCCACAGACCCTTCGCCCGCTCTCTTACTACAGGAGGAATGATCACCCTCACAGACAGGTAACATCACCTTTCTGGTGCCTCAGTTTCTACGGCAACTCAATTCTGACGGAAGTTGGAGTTCAGCACATTTTGGTGATTCTCCTGCTCAAACACACTCGATTCACTTGGTTAAATTGCCAAGTTTAACCCTTGTGTGGTGTTCAGGTCTGTGGAACCCATTTTCAATGTTTACCAAAAAATGTGATTTATTATTATTTCAACCTCAGATTTTTTGGCCTTTGCTCATTTTCTGAGAAGAACATATAAAATAACACATTTTCAATGACTTCACACTGTTCACCCCCCACACATTCATATTACACATGGGGTGTTGGGGTGAACCCATGGGGGATTAAAGTGTGGAGGTGCTGTGTCTCTTCACTCTGTTCTCCTCCTACATGGCCTGCTATTAGTGTGCACGTGTGTGTGTGTGTATGTGTTTGTATATGTGTGCATGTGTGTGTGTGTGAGGGTGGACAACAAGGACAGGCTGCTGACTGGCTACAGCTGCTAAAGGAGAACCCTACTTGTGCTATTTTAAACATCTGGTACTTTTACATAAATTGTTAAGGCTGTATTGATTTAAAAAAAACAATAATGTGGTGGGTCCACCAGACCACTGAGTAACAAACACATCAACACCACACAAGGGTCAACAGGTCGATTAGAGCAGTAAAATAGCTAAAGTGTGCTGGATGGCAGGTTAAGAGCAGACATCCAGGACAATTCCTAAATATTTAATAAGTTAACATACACTATGTAGTGGTTAGCACACACTAGCATTTAGGCTTTAGTCCTTTTACATAGACTGGGTTGATGAATCTCTTCTCTTGAGTAATCTAAGGACACTTTTAGCTTCATGAGAAAGTTATGGAGTAGTAATGGAGTTATGGAGTTGTGGTACAAGCAGTATTTGTAAGAATAGTTTTGCTTTTTATTTAAGTTATGAATGTACATTAAAACATATTCATCTCTCTAGCTCATCCCAGTCTTCCTGCTCAGAGGGGGCGCTGTTAAGTCGCCACTTCTCCATCAACAACCAGCGCTCTGGCACAGTGGATTTCAGCCAGAACTCACCTCCCTCACACCATCCCCACTCACACCCACACCCGGCCCCCAACGCTCACAGCTCCCCGCGGGGCATCCAGAGAACCAGGGCGGCCCAGTACTCCCTGAGCCGCAGCCCAGTGCTGAGTGAGCCGGATGGTTTCTCGCCTCCGTCAGGGCCGTCAAGTTTAGTACCAGAGGCCGACGGTCTGAACTTCCAGTTCCAGCAGCCCCCACTGCCCGAGAAACGAAGGACATCCGACTGCGAGCGTTCTCTAGGCTCCGCCTCTCCCGCACCCAGCGGCTTCTCCAGCCCCCACAGCGGAAGCTCTCTGAGTATACCATTCCCCAACGTGCTGCCTGAACTGCAGGGCAGGTCCAGTGTCGGCCCTCCATCCCCGCTACCAGGTGAACTACAGAGGCTGTATACCTGCAATGCACTGGTTCCCAACTCTGGTCCTTGGGTGGTGCCCCCCATTATGCATACTTTGTGTCCCCTGCTCTAACACACCTGATCTTATTATCAGCTGTGTAACAAGCCCTTCTACAGTTGAAATAAGAGTATAACAGCAGGGAAAACACTAAAGGACAGGGTTCTCCAGGACTAGGACGGAGAACCACAATGCAAAAAATTATATCTGGGCAAGTGAACTAATCTTAAAGCTAGTCAAGATATCGCTGCTGTTGGAAGAAAACCTTGTATCTCCATTTTTGTCGTTTTTCAGTTTTTGCAATAATTTAAAAATGCCTGTTACCCTTTACATTGTCTGTACATTTCATGAAGAATGGACCAAAATGACTTGGAAAAATGTCTGGTTCCATTGATTTACATTAAAAGTAAAGTAGGTTTTTTTCCTTCTCCTGTAAAGTTGCCATTTTGGAGATACAAGGTTTTCTTCCAACATAAGCGATAAGTAAAATATTTCATTTTAAGATTGTTGTTACAATGAACAAAATTATCTGCCAATATAATGAGATTATTTGACTTACTAAAATCACTTAAAACAAGTTAAAATGTCTAGAAATAAGTGAAATATTCTTATAATAAGCTTACAACAATATAAAAATGGGAAATATTAGATATACGGGCTGGATTTAAGATAATTTCACTTGCCAAGATTAATTTTTTGCAGTGCCCTGTCATAATGAGGTTCCCAATTCTGTATGTTATTGTGTTTTCCCCTGCGCTGACACGCCTGAGCATCTTATCAGACGTGTAACAAGTCCTTCTACAGTTCAAAAAAGTGTATTAGAGCAGGGAAAAACTAAAATGTGCAGGACAGGGTTCTCCAGGACTAGGACGGAGAACCACAATGCAAAAAAATGATATCTTGGCAAGTGAAATAAACTTAAATCTAGTTGATATATCTAACATGTTTCCTTCTGAGATTGCTCTAACTTTATTATAAGCTTATTTAATTTATTTCTGGGCATTTTTACTTGTTATAAGTAATGTTAGTAAGTCAAATGATCTCACTGTATTGGCAAATGGTTGGCTTGTTTCTTACAACAAGCAAAATAATCTGGCAATATAGTAGATAATTTGACTTACTACACCTATAAAGTGTCTATAAATAAGTGAAACACTGCTATAATAAGCTTACAGCAGTGTACAAATGGGAAATATCAGATATATTGGCTAGATTTAGGAAACATTTTACTTGTGCTCCAGTGCACTGTTATAATGAGAGTCCCAATGCTGTATGTTATTGTGTTTTCCCTGCTATAACACACCAACTAATCCATGATGGGCCTGCAGATGACTCATTTGTATCAGTGTTGGGATAATAAAATAATTCAGTATAAGAGTTCAGAATGCAGTAGCTTGTGTGCTACCAGGACAAGAACGTTTAAAAAAATTACTCTGGCCTTATTTGGTTTACACTGGCTTCCTTTAGGTTTTGCATCGACTACAAGGCCTTGCTTATGACATTTTGAAGCTCTTATCGCTTAGTGCAAATTCCCAGGATCTCTTACAGCTCAGTTGGTGGAAGATCATTTCCTTCTATAGCTCCAAAAGTGTGGAATAGCATTGCATGGAGTTTTGGATGGATGGATGGATGGATAGATAGATAGATAGATAGATAGATAGATAGATAGATAGATAGATAGATAGATGGATAGATAGAATAGCCATACACTGTTGACAAATATATAAAAAGAAAGTAGAGATAAATAATAGAATAAAATATACTAAAACAATAAGAGTGATATACAGTATAAAAATACAAAGTAATTGCATGAATACTATACAGGAGACAGTGCGGTGGTGCCTGTCCCTCCAGTGAATGAGCTACTGACTATGGACTGTAGCAATAAATGTTAACAGCTGTACACTTTACCTTTAACAATTTAACAAGTAAGAATGGAAGATCCAGAGGTGTTTTTAAATCCAGATTATCCTGACCACATTTTCGCCTACTTCAGTCTATCACTGTGACAGTATTAGACCCCTACTAGTGTTTATTAATTCGTGTTAAAAGTATTGTAGAGTGAGAACACGCTCAGGAATGTCTTTAGGAATAAGTGCTTAACAAGGGCGAGATCTTTTTATAATTATAGGCGCTCATCATAAATCCTTTCTATTCTTTTTTTAGATGTGCTGGCAGGCAAACAGGTAACAGTGAAGTTTGTCCAGGACACTTCAAAATACTGGTACAAACCGGACATCTCAAGGGATCAAGGTAACTAGTTATACTCTGCACTCGTTGTTCTAAGCCTTATGCCTATCTTGACTGGGATTAGTCCCCTGGCTTGGTTTACATGATAGAGATAGCTGATCTACTCTGCTTGTCTCTCCTGTCTCCACACAGCCATCATAGTGCTGAAGGACAAAGAGCCCGGCTGCTTCATCGTGCGGGACAGCCACTCCTTCAGAGGCGCGTACGGATTGGCTATGAAAGTGGCCACGCCCCCTCCCTCAGTCCTGCAGCAGAGCAAGAAAGGTAAGCATTGGCTGAAAGCGGGCAGGTGGGCGACCTTTGGCTGGCTGAGCATATCCTGCTGGTGTGACTGTGACGTGTCTCTATGATGTGTCCTAGAAGGTTCTTCATTCATCTTTGTTTTAGTGGACAAACCGCTGAACCTGAACACATAAAAGAGGCCTTTTGTTACGCTGAGTGACGAGTATAACTGAGCCAAGGCTCAGAAAGGGAACCTGATCGGTGCTGCTTTTTGTTTCCGCAATCCTGCTTTTCTAGCTTCCCGGCTTTTCGGCCCTGCGGGAGGTTTTGGGAGCCTTTGTTGGGCTGCACTGCTGAGTCATTGGCTCCTGGTTTGTACAGAAGACGAGCTGAACTTTGACAAACATTCGTCACACAGATATTAATGATGAACCACAAAATCATTGATTAAGCCAGTACTGAAGGCCCAGAAGCGCTAAAGTGTTTCCCTGCATCTCAATCAGCTCAGGAAGGACTTGATATGACTGAGAGAAAACACAAACCTACAGGAGTAAAGTTGGGAAATGCTTTATTAAAATAATAGTTTGCCAACAAATCTAATTTATACTCTTTACTTGACATGTATACTGCAAAAAATGGTATCTTTGTCAAGTGAAATGATCTTAAATGTAGTTGATATGTCTAATATTTCCCATATTGAGATGGTTGTACACTTATTATAGGATTATCAAGCTTATTTTCAGAAATATCTTACTTGTTTTAGGTTATTTTATTAAGTAAAGTTGTCTCACTATACTGGCAGATGATTTTGCTAGTTTCAGGCACATTTCTTAAAACAAGCGAAGTTACCTGCCAATATAGTGAGATAATTTTACTTGATAAAATTACTTAAAACAAGTAAATAATGTCTAGAAATAAGTTAAGTAATCTTAAATTAGGCTTACAACAATCTCAACAGGAGAAATATTGGATTTCTTGACTATATTTAAGATAATTTACTTGACAAGATATCATTTTTTGCAGTGTAGTCAATCAGCAAAGTCAGATTTGGTGGCTGAAGTTTGCTGCTTAAGTTTTCATTGGAGCTATGATGCTAATGTAAGAAGTAATGGAAGCTTGTAACTTACAAATTAGCATCGTGCAAACTGCACTCCTAAATAATCACCAAAGGAATTTACGGTTATGGTTAGTTGGACCCATCTGGAACCATCATAACCACTCAAAAGTGGCTTGTTAGCCATCTTTCTTGCTAGTTAGCTTAACGTTTTGCTAATATGAAGTGGTATACTGCGCTGTTCTGTGAGCACACTTACAAAAATGTCTTTATTTACACAAAATCAGTGTGTAGAATCAAGCAAAGCAGCAAAGCTTCAGTATTTTACTCTTGAGAGTCTGAGCTAACGCTTTAGCCATCTTGCTAACTAGCTTAACGCTAGTTGTACTGAAACAATCTTGCACAGTTTAGAATTCTTTAAGCTTTCACTCACTCAAACTTCTGCATTTACACAGAATCATATATAGAATCAAATAATGGTCATATTTTTCTCTGATGAGTGAAAATGTATGTAAAACCAGTCATTTTGTGGAGGTTAAACTGTTAGCAATTTCCACAACTGGAACAGAATGGCATCCATGTAGTAGTAGGAAAAGGCTGGAGTGATTGGTTGGAGAACACGTGGCTTGCCGTTGTCTCATGGTGAGCAAGCTCAGCCAATCAGAGCACAGTGTACATTGTGTTCCAAGACGTGGCCTCGGGTGTGAAAACACGAGAACGCCTGGTTTATTAGGACTCTCGCTGTACATAACGACACAGTTCACACTCAGAAACACAGACATCTTATACACACAGCAGCTCCTCTGCTGTCCCTCCAGCTTCAGGCGTGTGTGACCACCTGCGATGACGTCATCTCAACGCTGCACTTAAGTCCGGCTTTTGTGGAGCCCTGAGAAAGTGAAACACAACGCTGCTGCCTTTGTGCTCTTCAGCCACCTCAGAGGAGAAAACTCCAGGAATGCTGCCCCCTCATGCCCCGTGGAGCATTCCTGCTTTTTCTCACGTCTCTCTTTGTGCTGTAAAAGAAAAAGGGCAGGAAAGAAAGATGAAGCTATATGACTCGAATTTATCGTCATATCTGTTTTTATTATAAACATTCAGTGAACATCCTTTAATTGTCTTTTTCAGTTAAGTTACTCCTTTTAGTGAATGGTGCTTTATTGTCACTTAAGACTCTCTCTCTCTCTCTCTCTCTCTCTCTCTCTGTCTCTCTCTCTCTCTTTCTCTCTCTCTCTCTCTCTCTCTCAGGAGGAGACATGTCCAATGAGCTGGTGCGTCATTTCCTCATTGAGTGTACACCCAAGGGAGTTCGACTGAAGGGATGTTCCCAACGAGCCTTACTTTGGTAATCCATCCATCCATCCATCCATCCATCCATCCATCCATCCATCGGTCCATTCTTTCATCTATCCATCCTTTCATCTGTGTATTAATCCACCATCTATCTATTATTTAATTCATCCATACATACATTAATTCCTCCCTCCATTCATTCAGCAATCCATCCTTTAATCCGTCTATTAATCCAAGTGTGCATCCATGAATCATCTATCCATTCATCCATTCATCCACACAATCTGTTAATGCACTCATACTCTTAAATCTATCCATCCATCCATCCTTTCATCTCTCTATTAATCCACCATCTATTCATTATTTCATCCATCCATCTGTACATTCATTACTCCCTCCATCGATCCATCCTTTAATCCATCCTTTAATTCAAGCGTCCATCCATGGATCATCTATCCATTGATCCATCCATCCACCCATCCACCTGTCCATTTATTCATTCATCACTCCATCTATTCATGCACTCATACTCTTAAATCCATCCATCCATTCATCCATCCATCCATCTATTCATCCAATTGCATTCATAAATATTTTCATCCATCTATTAATCCATTCATGCTCTGTTAATCCATCCATCATTCTGTTATCCATCAGTTAATCCATTAATCCGTCTATCTGTCCATTCATTCAGACGTTTTTGACCTTTGGTTTATGAGACTGCAGTACAGCACATAAATACTTCTGCACTGTCTTTCTCACCATTGTAGGCAAAAAAACAATAATCCTTATTTCGGTATTTATTCTAGCATCAACTAATCATAAAACACCACTGGCACTGCAGGCTCTCTGAATGAATCCCAAAGAACAGTGCCCTCTTCTGGCCATTTGAATGTATACACATATATTTTTACGCACAGAGCAACTTTAACTTCTCTTTTCATAACTGTCATGAGAACCTGTCTGAATAAACGTGTGCGCGCGTGTGTGTGTGTTTGTGTGTGTGTGTGTGTGTGTGTGTGTGTGTGTGTTACAGGTAGCCTGACAGCTCTGGTTTATCAGCACTCCATAACTCCACTGGCTCTGCCATGCAAACTCATCATTCCAGACAGAGGTACGCACTACACCACCTTCATTCCCAAAAAATTATTTAAATGTAAAATTTCTAACACATTTACAAGTCTTGGACTTTGGCCTGCAGCAATAAAACATCTCAGTAAGCATGGGGACTGTGAGCAGTATTCAGAAAACAAGTATTGTACCTGTATTTAAATGACCTTCATTGGAAACAGTAGCAGGTTCAGTTCACCGTAATCAGACTCTGAGCTACTTACTAAACTCAAAAGGTGAATTTCCACTACCTGTTTGTCTGAATTGTGTGCTCTGCTTTTCCCTTCAGATCCTCTAGAGGACGCTGTGGAGGCACCCTCACAGTCCATCACCAACTCAGCAGCTGAGCTTCTGAAGCAGGGAGCAGGTGGGTGTGAGCAGATCTCAGTGGTCCAGACAAGGATTAGTGTATACACTATTAAAGTAACCTGTACAGTTTGATGGACAGGACTCTCTCTCTCTCTCTCTCTCTCCTCTCTCTCTCTCTCTCTCTCTCTCTCTCCAGCGTGTAATGTGTGGTTCCTGGGCTCGGTGGAGATGGAGTCTCTGACAGGTTTCCAGGCTGTGCAGAAAGCCACCACAGATGTCCTCAGCCTGGAAGCTCCTCCCACTTCCACCGTCGTCCACTTTAAAGTGTCCTCGCAGGGCATCACTCTTACGGACAACCAGAGGAAGTAAGTGAGGCGCTGATTCTCTCTTCATGCAGCACAATGACAAACCCAGCTGAAACAAATCCAGCTTCTCCTCCTTCTCACTTCTCCCTCTTCTCCTCCTCCTCGCAGGCTGTTCTTCAGAAGACACTACGCGGTCAGCAGCGTTATATTCTGCGCTCTGGACCCTCAGGAGAGAAAGTGAGTACTGAAGCCTGAAAATGACCCCAGTATATACAGTATAGAGGTGCAACAATTCACAAAATTTAGAATTTGATTTGATATGATACAGTGGGGTCTCAGTGTCCTTCAATAGGGCTAAAAGAAGGAGTGGCTTAATATGTTAATATTTCCATTTTTTGTTTATTAGAGCAATAAACATCATCAAAGTACAATATTTGAAAAAAAAAGCTGTGCTTTATAGTGTCCTGATGTAACTAGCCACAGGCTAATATGGTAGCCCCAAGCTAACACACTACCCACATGCTAACTTGCTAGATTTAACGATACAATTGGATCCAGTGTGATTTGTTGTACTGTTACATCTTTAACACTGTAGGTTTTTCTACCACAGATAGATCTTGTAGGCTTATTCACTTTGTCTATTCAATGATTAGTTTAATGATTAATGATTAATGATTATTTTGCCTATAATTTTATGCTAACATTTAAATATTTATTTAAATTTGTGTTTATTCACAGGTGGAAGAGGGACGGATACCCCTCAGCCAAGTAAGTCAGCTTTTGAATTTGTTTATTTATATTCAGTTGTGTGCTAAAGTTTGAACACCCCCAGTCAAGTGACATGTTTGGTTGATTTTCTAAGTGAAAGTAAGTTAATATACCTACAGGAAACAAACTTCAATATGGATTTTTCTTTTGCTAATTTTAGTGCACAGTTTCTATTTCTTAGTTTAACATATTGGAAAAATAGAACATAAATATAACGTGCCATAACTTGCCACATTTTATATTTTATTTTTTATGTGAAATTCAGCAAATAAGCAGTAATTGTGTAAACATGTAAATTGACTAGGGGTGTTTGTGTATATATATATATATATATATAATATATATATATATGTATATATCTGAACAAACATATATATATATATATATATACACATCTGTGTTTTAGTATATTCTGAAACTCTGGCTTGCCGTTCATTTTAAATTGTTAACTCTTTGTTTACTGCTTCAATTATTATGCTAAAGTAGTCAAGCTGGTTCTGATTCAGTCACACTGTTCTTTGCACTGTATTCTTACTGTTTCGCTCCTCTTCACTGCAGGATCTTTGGCTTCGTGGCCAGGAAAACGGGCAGTGCCATGGACAACGTGTGCCATCTGTTCGCCGAGCACGACCCCGAGCAGCCGGCCAGCGCCATCGTCAACTTCGTCTCTAAGGTGATGATCGGCTCCCAGAAAAACACCTGATTATTCTGCCAAGACGCCCAGCGCCAAATGGACCAGCGTGCGCCTTTGCGTGTTTTCAGCTGAACTTTGCTGCTGCCCAACGAAGGATGACATCACAGTGTACACATCACATGAGCATTCGGCTCCAGAATGATTACATGACAACGGATGTCACGTCAAAACACTCCTTTGACTCACAAATAATTACATTTACATTTATGGCATTTGGCAGACGACTTACACTTTGATCATGTTACACAGGTAGGCAATGGTAGTGTTAGGAGTCTTGCCCAAGGACTCTTACTGGTATAGTGTAGGGTGTTTACCCAGGTGGGGGATTGAACCTCAGCCTATAGCATAGAAGGCAGAGGTGTTACACACTAGACTACACCAACCACAAATAATATCACAATGCCATATGAACACTCATTAGACTCTCAAGTGATGACATCACTATGTATATCGCATGAACACTCGCTTGCCCCCCAAATGATGACGTCACTCTGAAAGGGCTTGAGCAGCCACTTCTATAAAAGACTCTGAAAAGTGCCTCGAATGAACGAAGCTGAGAAGAGAAAGGACTTTGCGTTGGAACTGCTTTCCTCTGAGCGAACTCTCTCGGCTTTATAAGGAACAGAAAGCGAAAGGTCATGTATATTGTAAATGTATGTACTGCTATGTAACCAAACTTTGTATTTATTGTTTTTCTTTCCTAAATATTCCATATTGTATGTTTTCAGTTTCACTTTGTCTGGTGAAATTCAGATGTTTTTATCTGAATGGGGGGGGTGGGGGTGGTATTATTGTTGCTATAAGTATTTTGTAGCTTTTATTCAAGTTCTTACTACTGACTATCTGTAGATGAATCACATACACAAACATATCTGGGCCAATTTAAGAATAGGTTTATTTTTGAAAGACCTATGTGTTTATGGGTTTATTAAAGGCTGTTTGTACTTTGCCAATACATTTTTTTTCTTAAGAAGACCAAAAATCCACCTCGCAAAGCCGTTAAAGCTACAGTTAGATGTACGTATTGTATGTGCGGCTTTTGATGTAGAGTTTTCATTGCAGATTTCTATTTTGTTTTGGAAAAAAAAGGTCTAGAAGAAAGAAACATGCACTACATTCAACATTGTGCAAAACATTTTTTAAAAAAATCACTTCAGTTTAGTTCAGTTTTTAGATTATCTGTCTATGCAGTATCTCCTTCAGAATCACAACACAAGGGTCGAATGCTATTTAAAACGTTAAGGGACTCGATTCTTCTTTTTAAATGAATTATATTCGTAAAAAATGTCACTTCTTTGAGGAAACGTTTGGCTATGTGGTCGCGACTGGACTAGTAAAACGTCTAGAAAACAATTTGTGCTATTTGGCTAATGACTGTTGTAACTATTATTTTAAAAATACTTTCATTATTTCCATGTTTATTATAAAACTGACTACAAGCTTACAGTGTGTATTTTTCTATGTAAACCCTAATATATCCCACTATTCAGTGACTTTATGCTGCAGTGTCGCACAAGAAGTGTGCGGAGACTGAACTGAACGTGCCTTTTTATGCTGGAAACTGTTTAGAGTTGATCATTTGTATCAAACACTCTGATGTATTAGAAAATATTTTGTAAGCAAACTGTTGATAAAGGAATATATCTGAACATTTTTATACTCTGATTCTCTTATTACAGTATTATGTGTGTGATGCACCCTGTAAAAATTTTGTGAATTTTGTGTAAGTTAACACATCCTTTACAGAGTAGGCCTGGCTGATATCTAAAAATAATTAACGCAACATTTTCTAGTTCAAAAAATCACGATTATCAATAATATCGCACCCCAAAATTCCAACCCAGAAAAATACATGTGGTCCACAGCAACTTTGACCTACTATATATGCTTTTATTTAATATTAGCTATTTTAATGAAAATCTTTAATAAAACTCATATTATCATAGTATCATATTAAATAATATGATACTGAGTAGCTCCACATCTTTTGAAAGCTACTTCACCTGACCTTATAATAAACATTGCTGCAAATGTGCGTTCATCAGCTTCTTCTGCTGCGGATTCGCAGCAACTTGATTAAGATTAAGAGACCCTTATTAGTCCCACAACGGGGAAATTTCACCTCTGATTCTAACCCATCTGTGCACTGAAACACCACATACACACTAAGGAACACACACACTAGGGGGCAGTGAGCACACTTGCCCGGAGTGGTGGGCAGCCCTATCCACAGTGCCCGGGGAGCAGTTGGGGGTTAGTTGCCTTGCTCAAGGGCACCTCAGTCACGTACTGTTGGCTCACGGGATCGAATCGGCGACCTTCCAGTCGCAAGGCTGGTTCCCTAACCTCCAGCCCACGACTGCCGTTGCTGGAGAAACTTCAGACTGCAAGTGATTTCCAAAGCCAAAGCCGAGCCCACACACTGTCCACATGAAAAACAAGCGTTTTATGTTGTTACAGCAGGGTTTCATAATTCCACTAAAGACCGGGACACTTGATCTGTACAGAAAATACTGCACACCGGCTGTAAAAGAGGATCAGAGGAACTTTCTCTCCAGGTTAGAGTTAACTTAGCAGCTCTATGCCAGCTTCCAGTAATTTTCGCTTGTTTTTGACTGCAGTGAGTCACTTTGAGGTGAGCTGAAGTTCCAAAGCACGTTGGCGTTCATTTTCAATTCCATTCACGTAAAGTAAATTAAGGGGAATCTGTGCGGTAAAGCTAGCATTACAGTGTGTAGCAGAGAGAAATAACACAGGCAGTTTCTTAACAAACCTCTCTCTCTCTCTCCCTCCCTCTGTGAAGCTGACTACTGGTGTGTGACCCTGCAAACTTCTTAAACTCCATTTTTCCAACGTATTTTCCAAGCTGTTTTTATACGTCACCATGGGGTCACTTGTCCATCATCGGCGGTATCATCACCTGATCTACACAGTTGTTCACATTTTAATGTGCTTTTACTGTTTATTTCACCAAATTTAACATAGTGAGGGGAAAATAAAATGTGGCCTGTGCAAAAGTAATAGCACAGTTTATATTTTATATGTATTTTTCCCAACATGTGGGCCAAAAAATGAAGCAAATAAATACAAATGAAAACTTTTTAAAAATGTCATATTTGTTCCATGTTAAAACTTGTGTTTAACAACATAATTATGTAATAGTACAAGCGCTTACAACTATGTTCATGTGGTCTAGAATTAAGTTATGAGTGAAAAGGCTGATGTTACATGATTACAGCTGCAGTTTCAGTACGAGAGGCGGACCTGTCAAAAGTGGGGGAAATTAGAACATAGATTAAAGTAAGACTGTAGCATGTTTTCTTCCTAATTTTCGAGTTTTATCAAACATATCCGGTCAGTGCACTACGTGTTGTGGTGTTCTACCTGCTCTAACACACCCAGTTCACCTCAGGACGCTTTAGTTCTTTGGTTTGGTTCAAGTGTTTTGGGAGCAGATGAAACTAAAATCAGAAATCCATCAATCTTCCAACTGATCAGTCAAAGCTCATTTGGGCAATGAATTGCTTTTTAAATGAGGCAACCAATCAAAGCAGAGGTCATTTACATATATCAGTCTTAAAGGCACAGTAGCGAAAAACAGCTGTTTAATTCTGTGGCATAAATAGAGGTTGGAAAACGGTCATGTAAAATTAAGGTACACTACATTCAGTTTCCTGGAAAAAGTGGAAAACTGCATTTTTATAACTTTATTAAGAAGAAAAATAAAAAGCCTGATGTTAAGACAGGCGATATAAAATATATAACTGTAGTGGAATATGGTACAATTATGTTTCCTAACTAAAGGTTAACTAACTTGTGTTGTTGTGCTTTGACAAAGTGACCAGCAGAGGGCTCTGGAGCTCTGGTAATGCGTGAGAGTTTACACTGTTCCTGTTTGTAGGTGAAGAATTTGCAGTTTATTGCAAATGAGCTGCTTTTAAAAAAGGGGGGAAAAGCCACCGAGGCTCCTGATGTATCACAGCACAGCTGCAACTACAGTTTATTATTCAAAACGCAAAAATATCCAGAGCATGGGGTCACCAGGACTGGGATTTGGAGCCCTACACTATAAGACAGGGGCAAACAATGACTTTTAGAGATAGGCCTTCAGTTTGGGCCATAAATGTGAATATTTGGTCAACAATGAGGAAATAACTATAAGGCTACTCTGCACACCTCTGCTCTGATCTAAGTTGTGCTGTTGTGCTGGGAGAGAGTGACCAGCAGAGGGCGCAAGGAGCTTTGGTAATGTGCGAGACTGGTACACTGCTACTGTGGGTAGGTGATGAATTTGCAGTTTATGGCAAATGTACAGCACAGCTGAAATTGGTTTATAAAGCAGTAAAATTATTAATCATGCCGAATTAAGAAATGTCCTCTGGAAATCTGCAGTTCTCAAAATGGGGGTGCTAATGGGGCCCCAGAAGAGTCTCAGGAGTGTCTACTCTACCACAGAAGTTTTCATTTTGTCAGTTTAAAATGGTAGATGTTATCTGATACGTTTACCCAGTGTTTGAAAGCAGTGAACTACATGTATTTAAACTAGTAGTTTACGTTATATAGTGGCTTGCTGGTAGTTCTTTGACATTTTTGCCATTTTTGAGTAGTTAACTACTGAAATTACGAAACAATTTTGGGTCACAAAAGGAAACGATTGTTTTTCCCTTTTCCCAGTGCGTGCTTTACATGCTCTTAATAATCCAGTAACTGCAGAAAATCTGATTTTTTTCAGTAATCTAATCAACGTGTTTACATGCACTTGAGCAATCAGATAGTGGGGAAACTCCAGGTCTGCATAAGTCAGTCAGTAATCAGATTTCTGCTTTACAACCGACCAATAAACTCACAGAAGAAGATGTGATGTAAATGTAATTTTGAACTAAAACTTAATGCTGCGGCATTTAAAAAAAAACAAAAAAAAACATTGAGTCACTTTTCCTGAAAATATGAACATACATCATCTAGAAGATGAAGAATATTTAAATCCCTCATTTTGTCATGCATGTAGTTTGTTTCAGCATCATTCCAAAAGAGTTTTGCTGCGTCTCGTGGCAACACTGCTCGTTTATTTCCTGTACCGCCGTTTGTTTTTGCACATGCACAGACTGAAAAAAACGAAAGAAATCAGAGTAAGAGTTTACATGCACTGAGAAATCCGATTACTGAGCTAAAATCCAGCTCTTTTTATCGGATTTCTTAATCATATTTCTAGATTGGAGTTTGCTGTTTACATCACCATTTGAATAATTGGATAACTGCAGAAATCTGATCATGGATCGGATTATTACATGTAAATGCACTCATTACTTCTCTACGGTAATTGAGCCCCCCATTTGATCAGCCCCCTGCTTTTTCTTTCATCCTAACAGCAAAGTCTTTATTAAGTTCAACTTGTGCTGAACCAGTGCTGCATGTGAGCAGCTTTTCAGTGTCAGCAAGGACATTATTAGTGCCATATGGAACCGCCCTTTGGATAAGAACTTCGAAAAACTGCTCATGTGTCGAGTAAACAAGAGATTCTGATACTGCTGCATTTTCTAATCATAGGCCTTACTTCTCCTGCTTTTCCCCTTTTCGGTATCAAATCTCATTCTCTGCTGTTATTGTTTGCTATCCAGTGCTGACCAGAGGAGGTTGGGTTCCCCTTTTGAGTCTTGGTTCCTCTTAAGGTTTCTTCCTCTTGCTCTTAGGGAGTTTTTCATTCCAGTGCTCATGGGAGCTTTGGACCTGGATTTTTCTGTAAAGTGCATGGGAGCATTTGTGAGAATGCCTGTTGTAAAAAGCGCTATGTATCCTCGTTCATTAAGGGTATTTTCACCTATAGTTCTTTTCAAAGGAACCGAACTGAGTTCTGTTAAAGTGAACCTGAAAGGGAACCAACTGCAAATGACCTCAGTTCTTTTTGTGTTTACAATGTAAGTGAACTATAAAGAGGACTCAGTTTTCTTTCTGGTCCTTTGAGATCTCAGACCACTTCTTGTTCAGACCACAACTCCATTATAACTCAGACCCCTTTTACTCCACTTATGGTGTGTGCAGTGCTGGCAAAGTGGGCAGCATTCTCTGATAAACCTGACCTTTCAGGTGATGAGAGGAACCACCAGACATACCTGCTGCCCTTCTATTGGCCAGACTGGAATGATTGGTCGAAGAACCTTATAAATGATCCTTGGTGGTCTGTTTCTACCTGATGAAGTGCTGGAAGACTGGTCTTCACCATAAAGCAAAGCAAAAGCAGACTGGGGCCGTTTCGTTTTCACAATGCACAAATCGAACGAACCGCAAAATGAGCTACAAACGAACCGAAGTTCAGTTCAATTCATTTTGGGGCCATTTAGAGGGTCTGAGTTAGTTTGGTGTGTTCACGTATGCAAAGAAGCCCATGAGTCAGTGGGCTGAGTCCATTTTAGACACTGAGTGCGTTTACATGAATTCAATAATCCGATAACTGCAGAAAATCAGATTTTGTCAGTAATCTGATCAACGGGTTTACACGCTCTTGAGTAATCAGATAATTGGAAACTCTGGGTCTACATGAGTCAGGCAATGATCAGATTTCTACTTTGCAACCAGCCAATAGACTCACAGAGGAAGACGTGATGTAAACGTAATGTAACGTTATGCTGCGTTTTCTTTTAAACATCACACTACTTTAGCTGAAAACATGAACATACATCATCTAGAAGATGAAGAATATTTAAATCCTTTATTTCGTGTTTGGTTTCAGCGCCTCTCCAAAAGTGTTTTGCTGCATCTCATAGCAACGCTGCTTGCTTATTACCAGTACCGCCGTCTGTTTTCGCACATGCGCAGACTGAGATATCTGAAAGAAATCAGAGTAAGAGCTCACATGCACTGAGAAATCTGATTACTGAGCTAAAATCCAGCCTCTTTATTGGATTTCTTAATCGGATTTCTAGATCAGAGTATGGTGTTTACATGACCATTTGAATAATCGGATAACTGCAGAAATCTGATTATGATCAGATTATTGAGCGCATGTATATGCACTCACTGAAACGGCCCAAGTGTGAAAATGTCCAAAGTGAAAGTAATGACCGGGGCAGCGCAGTGGGACTTATGTCGCACTTATTATCCACAAAGCTGGCCTTAGACTAAAAAAGGTTGGGAACTGTTAATCTATGTACATGAGTGAATGAGCACGTACACTGCACACACAGCGGAGCAGCACAGGTGAGCAAATACTTACCTGCCTTCACTGTTTCACACTGACGCCTGTTCAATAAAAGGTGTAAATCCCACCGCAGGTCTATACAAGCCAAAGAACAGAGAATTGGAGAGGTAAGGTCTGTGCTGGCGTGCATGCAGAGAGGTGGTGAAAGCAAAGAATTCCTGACTAGGGCAGGAGGCCAGCGCTGACTCAGGTGCTTGTCGTTACGGAGACAGAGGCTCCTCGTCTCTCTTCTCTGTTTCGGTCTCACCACCTGTGGAGAAAATGGGCTCTCAAATAGTGCAGCTGTCAACATGTTTAAAATTCCACCAGTTTCTCAATAATTCTGCATATTTAAATAGTAAAGAAGTAAACAAAGTCATTCAGAGTGGGTTGATGTTCTAGAGTCAGAACTGTTCACAGTGGTGGTGATAGGAACCAGACGTCTAAGAAAGGTATTATATGAAATAGTTACGAATACACCCGACACCTGATGCCCGAGACACCTTATTATAGTTTCAGAAGGGGTTGGCCTTTTGTCCACCACTGTAAAGAAATCTGAGTCAGTAAGTTTCTCTACAGTGAACCATTTCACACCAAACTACTCTGAATGACTTTGCACACATCTGAACCACTGAATGATGCAGAAATTTTGAGAAATCGGTGTAATGCTCCTTTAAAGCCACCATACACCAGACAGTGTCCAAAAAATTGAAAGTGATAGTCCTCCCTCTCCCCTGATCATTCACCAGTGCAAGCGTCTGTTAGCTGATGAGACAGAATATGCAGTTAGTGTTCTCCTCCAAGCGTGTTGAGCTGTTTAGTGAGCTGTTCTTCAAAGACAGGAAAGATCAAATTTTAAAGATTAAAGAATTCAGTAAAAAACCTGCTGTGGGAGCTTATTAGCATAAGGTATGAACTTTTTATTCTATTTACTTCTATTTACACAGTTACACATAGTTACACATAGTTCAGTCATTCTAAGAGCAGTTAAACTGAATATTTAAAAAGCATTTTAGAATTCACAAAACTACAGACCTGCGCAAAAGTCTGAGATCACTTTTCATTTACTTTATTTCTAGTCTAAACAGCCATTAAGTACATATTATTAGTATGATAATAAAAGAAAGAAAGAAAGGACGAAAGGACGTAAGAATGAAAGGACAAAAGAAAGAAAGAATGAAAGAAAGAAAAAGTATTAAAGAAAGGATGAAAGAGGACAAAAGAAAGAAAGACAGAAAGAAAGAAAGAAAGAAAGAGGGAAAGAAAGGATGAAAGAAAGGACGAAAGGACGAAAGAAAGAAAGAAAGAAAGAAAGAAAGAAAGAAAGAAAGGACAAAAGAAAGAAAGAAAGAAAGAAAGGATGAAAGAAAGAAAGGATGAAAGAAAGAAAGAAGAAGCTGCTGGTGTTTTCAGAACAATGGACTGACCACCCCAGAGTCCAGACCTCAACATCACTGAATGTGTTTAATTACTCAGATCATGAGAAGCACAAAATACAACCAACTTCTTAGACTGAACTTTGGAGATGTGGAGACAGAATACACAACCAAAATGCTGCAAATCTGATATTTTATTAACCTGTTGAGATTTCTGTATCATTTTCTGTTAAATATGGAGGCCAAATTACATGTTTTATGATTTTTTACACATTGTAAAAGTAAGTAAACACAACGTCTGGCGCAAATTATTTCAGAGAGAAAAGAGAGTCCTAGAGGGTATTAGAGGGACAGAGAGGGAGAAAAAGAGGGAGATGTAGAATAATAGTAAGAGACAGAGAAAGAAAGAGAGAGGTACAGAGAGAGAGTGAGAAAGAGTGGTGTAGAGCGTAAGGGAGAGAAATAGAGACAAAGAAAGAGAGAGTGAAAGAGAATCAGTGATCATTGTAGTGGCCTCCAGTTGTTGTCGGTCATCTGACTGGCCAAGCGTATCCTGAACGTATTCATATGGTATGAATATGCCACCATTTATAGAACCCGGCTGTGATCCGGTCGCCTGAGGACGGACCCAGAGCCTTTGGACGGCTGCCCTGTCCGCACACAACCGAAGTCTTTGTTTTGTTTACAGTCCGCATTCCTAATAGCACTAATTCTATACTATCTCCTCAAACAAAGTCCTTCCGAAACGCTAAGCGTGAGCTCTTTTCAGTGATATCATCCCCACTCTAAACCCCATAAAAGGCATCGGGCAGGAGCCCAGCGAGTGCGGAGGGGCTCTAAATCACTGGCGTATATTTCAGAACAGTCTAAAAAGCATTACTGATGGTGTTTAGCAAAGACTCTGACTAACTGAACCACATTTTATAGCAGCTCGTGAAGCTGAGCTTTAGTCCAGTGAGCAAAGATTAATAAGTACATGAGTTTAACCGAATAATGCACAGAAGAAAACGAGAGCCCAAGAACTGTTTTTCATAATACAATTGGAGCTATAATTATTCCAGGTGGTTGCTATGGTGTTGCTACAAGGTGGCTGTTGTATTCTAGCGTGTTGTAAGGTTAGATCTTTGCTATGACATTCGAGGTGGTTGCTAAGGTATTGTTAGGCCATTGCTATGATAACCAAGGTGGGTGCTGAGGTGATGCTAAGCTATCACTATGCCATTCCAGGTGGTTGCTAAGGTGTTGCATGGCCATTGCTACACTATCCCAAGTGGTTGCAAGGTGTTGCTTGGCCAGTACTAAACTATTCCAGGTGGTTGCAAAGGTGCTGTATGGCCGGTATAAAGTTATTCGAGGTGGTTGCAAAGGTGTTGCTAGGCCAGTACTAAGCTATTCCAGGTGGTTGCTAAGGTGTTGCTTGGCCAGTAATAAGCTATTCCAGGTGGTTGCTAAAGTGTTGCTAGGCCACTACTAAGCTATTCCAGATGGTTGCTAAGGTGTTGCTATGCCAGTACTAAGCTATTGCAGATGGTTACTAAGGTGTTGCTATGCAAGTACTAAGCTATTCCAGGTGGTTGCTAAGGTGCTGCTAGGCCAGTACTAAGCTATTCCAGATGGTTGCAAAGGTGTTGCATGGCTAGTACTAAATTATTCCAGGTGGTTGCAAAGGTGTTGCGTGGCCATTGCTATGCTATCCCATGTGGTTGCTAAGGTGTTGCTATGACATTACTATGCTATTCCAGATGGTTGCAAAGGTGTTGCTAGGCCAGTACTAAGCTATTCCAGATGGTTGCTAACGTGTTGCTTGGCCAGTACTAAGCTATTCCACATGGTTGCTAAGGTGTTGCTAGGCCAGTACTATGCTATTCCAGATGGTTGCTAAGGTGTCGCTTGGCCAGTACTAAGCTATTCCAGGTGGTTGCTAAGGTGTTGCTAGGCCAGTACTAAACTATTCCAGGTGGTTGCAAAGGTGTTGCTATGCCAGTACTAAGCTATTCCAGATGGTTGCTAAAGTGTTGCTATGCCATTACTATGCTATTTCAGATGGTTGCTAAGGTGTTGCTATGCCAGTACTAAGCTATTCCAGGTGGTTGCAAAGGTGTTGCTTGGCTAGTACTAAGCTATTCCAGGTGGTTGCTAAGGTGTTGCTATGCCATTACTATGCTATCCCAAGTGGTTGCTAAGGTGTTGCTATGCCATTACTATGCTATTTCAGATGGTTGCTAAGGTGTTGCTAGGCCAATACTAAGCTATTCCAGGTGGTTGCAAAGGTGTTAAATAAATATAAATAGAAAATATTTACTAATTAATATTTACTGATATGTGTTTACTTGTTATGGATAATTGTGACTTCTGAGAGTTAACGCTCCATCAAGGCAGTCAGTTTATTTGAGTTGGTAAGGTGCAGTGGTTCAGCCTGTGAGGTCATCAGCCACCCACATTCAGCCTGGCCACCGCTCTGTATCTCTGCGGTCAGCATGAATGGTTTCTTGGTTTCTGGACTGAAGCGTGTGACCCGGGCCAGTACTCACAAAGTTGCCCGCAGCTGAAATGCTGATCTAGGATCTGATCTGTGGCCAAAATCTCAGCAAAGAGGGCAAGAATATGATCCATGATCAGCATTCCTACTCTGAAAAGCTTGGAAAACTGCACTAAGACTGGGAAGATCACTCAATTAAACCCATTTAGAAAAACCTTCTGTAAAATGTACCTGCGTGAAGAATCTGCAACGATTATTTTGGCAATTGGGTTCATGATAAATTCTGTTTTAAAATCTCCTGCTGGTTTTTCTGACAGTATATCACACTTACACTATACAATACATATTACATCTATTTATAAGCATTTTTAAAAATACATGTTATTTACAGCGAAAATAAGTTTCTCTTACACTGTCTCTACAAAGAACACACTTAAATGTGAGTTTTAAATATGAGCACAATTTCTATTTATTTCAGTGTGCCATGACTTTTGCACAGCCCATATTTTATGTTGTTTTTCCAGTATGTTAAACACAGTCAATAACACTAATTGGGTATTAAAATGTGCACAACAGTCCTTTGTGGATAAGATTTTTCAAAAATTCTACATAATTAAATAGTTTAGATGTAAGCGAAGTTACTCAGAGTGGTCTGGTGTGAAATGCTCTGTTCTAGAGAAACTTAGAGTCAGAATTGTTCATAGTGGTGGCGATAGGAACCAGACGTCTGAAGAGTTTAATGCCTCTGAAAGCTCCATCACAGAAAGTTACTGCATGAAATGGTTAAATATAAACTGCTTGATGATGATGTTTGTTTTATGATGATTTGTGATAAAGTTTTGGCTTAAAATGTATTTAAAACTATTTTAATCCATTCATGGTGGAGAGGTACATACATGGTGTCGTAAGGCAAAATAGTCTCGAAGGAAAACTTACTTTTTCAGATTTATGAAAATTTTGCCATCAACATTACATATAAACACTCAGAAGACAAGTGTTGGTTCAGTGGTGGTTTTGGATAGTAAATAACATGGCTGTATTTGTGTTGTAGTCATTGTGACTCCTGGTTCCTATCAGCACCACTGTAAAGAAATCTGAGTCAGTAAGTTTCTCTACAGTGAACCGTTTCACACCAAACCACTCTGAATGACTGTTTACATTAAGGACTGAATCATTCAGATATTTTGAAAAATTGGTGGAATTCTTCTTTACGTAGCTCAGGATTCCTTTGAAAGGCTATGGCCTGTTATAGTTTAGTTAAGCCTGTTTTTATCGCTTTGCTTTTTTTAAAAAAATATATTCCCTTATTAATAATTGTTAGATTATTTGATTACTAAAGCCAGTTTCAAGGCTAGTTTTAACACGCCCTCGTCCAAATGGCCTCATGGTTTCCCCTTCAGCGGAATACTGACGCCATAAGAGCTATTCCATTACTTTATTAGCTCAAGTAAAGTTTGTTAGACGTGTTATTGGAGAGGCGAGTGAACACAAGTGTCAACGTAAACGGCAGAACTTAGAGATCATTGCCTTGTTTCCCTTTTCAAACTTTTCAAAATGGTCCACAAAGCTGTGTATAGGCCCAAGCTAAAGGCTAAATGGCTAACAACAAGAAAAAGGAAAGTACTACATCACAGTTTGAAAACAAAGCTAACAGCCAGACAAAACAATTGTAAGCATGTAATGATAAAAGTTTTCAAAATAACATACTGCATTACAAAATCTGCATTCCTAGCTGTTTAACACACTGGGGCTAACTGGCTAACCTAGATTGTGCGTTCTGATTCTAATCGCCTGCAACCCTGATCTTAGCCTCATACACACTGCCCACAAAGATAGGGACCGTCTGATAGCTACTACATGTTAAGCTGGTGTTACGACCCCCAGTCATAACAGCCTTTCTTTGTATCTGTTTGTGTTTTGGTCGATTCTGTTACGACCTGGTCTAGGGTCAGAACTGCTGCCAGACCAAACACCGTACACCATTTAAATCAGAAAACTGCATGTTTACTTAGACTTTCTTAAAGGCTAAGCTGAATGGGGGTGATAGCTTCAGGGACGAGCATACGCCAAAATGACAATCAAAACTACTAATGGTTACAAAATGATCTAACCTAAAAATAAAAGAAACAAAAGTACACATAGCTACCCTAACGTCCTACATTAAGCTAACCAAAACAAAATGATGCTCATCCCCTACTTTCCCCAAACTCACTCAAAGTCCATTTAAGTGGTGACGGATTTAACAATGGAGGCGAAGTGAAGCAGACTGGAGTGAAGAGTGCCAGGCTGATCTGGACAGGTGTTCTTCCAGGACACATCAGAGGGGGAGAGAGCCTTGAATGTCTTCTGAGATGGAAGCTTGGTGACCTTTTATACAGGAGGGCACCCTGAGTGGCCAATCATGTACCTGCACATAATACAACAGCGGAGGAACACACAAAATGGCTGCAAACAGACAAAGAAAGGCTATTAAGACAGGGGGTAGTAACACTGGCCACAACTATCAAGATTTTTTCAGTTGTGTTCTGACTGGCCATCCACACATAGAGTGTCAATGCTCTTCTGTGCAGCAGGTTTTATCAGGAAAAGAGTTATAAAGAGTTCCCTGCTCTGCGCAACATTATACAACAGTTAGTTCCGGCCACGCAAGCTGATTGGTTGACAAGCATTCTATCCGTGTTGTTATTTCGCCATGACATCATGGTTTTTTCACAACCACTGTATCACTCTGCTGAGACAACGTTGCTAAGCAACGACTTTGACAGCTGTAGGAGACGCTCAAGCCATTTGAACATTTTTACTTCTTACTTTACCACAAACAGAAAATTGACAGCCGATTTGGTCAGACTCTGAAGATGAGACGACACCAAGTTCCCAAACTGTCATCACCACTGAGCAGCTTTTCAGTCGGCAGCTGTGACAGAAGAACAGCTAAACAACCTGGAATCAGCCTGAAATGAACTCAATACCATTCGCCAAACAAATGGGCTGTAAGATGCTTTACAGACTGGCTGGAACAAAACAACATTAATACTGATCTGGCAAAAAATGACAAAACTGAGCTGAACTTGATATTGCGGCAGTTTTATGGCTCAGTCTGTACTTCAAAAGGCGAGGCTTACAGCAGACTGTGCAGGGAGTGAGTGGAGTTCATTACTCTGATGTAGCAACAAACTGCTTGTTAAGGAACTATAATTTGGCGGAAAGAATTGCTGACATTAAAGCATATTAAATGCATTCACGGCCCAGTTTATTTATTTCTTACTTTATTTATTTAACTGTTGTATAAATGCAATAGAACACTCAAGGAGTGTGTTATCGCAAATAACATCACAGCTGTGATGATCTACGGCAACCAAATCACAGCTGTGATGTTATTTTGCGATAACACACTCCCTCTCATGTTCTATTGCTTAATTATGACTCTTTTGGAGCAAGATATAGTGTCTAGACTGTAAAACGTTCATGGTATCGCATCTTTAAGTTGTATTGGAAAGTTTCCTGTGAAGCAGAGCTAATAAACAAGATACTGACAAAAGAGTTAGACAAGGCTGCATACTGTCTCCTTAGCTGTTCAACCTGTATGCAGAACATACAATAAGAGAAGCAGGATTGGAAGAAGATGATCAAGGACTCAAGATTGGTGGAAGAAACATTAATAACATTTGATGGCCCTTTTATGGAAGGTTAAAGAGCAGAGTGAAAAGATGGGCCTTCAGCTTAATATGAAGAAGGAAGTTTAAAGTTTTGACAAGAGGAAAGGCTGCTAACTTTCCCACTGATGGAGAAGATGTGGAAATGGTGGACAGCTTTTTCCCTACTCTGATCAACTATTAACAACAAAAGATTCAAGTCAAGAAATACGACACAGATCGGTGCTTGGCAGAACAAGAATGAAGAAGCTAGAAAAGATCTTCAAATGCAACCATGTGTCACTACAAACAAAGAGCAGAAAAGTCCAGGCTGTTGTCATTTCTGTGGTCCTTTATGGATGTGCAAGCTGGACAATAAACAAGTGAGACAGAAAAAATATAGACGCTTTGGTGGTGAGCAGTCCACCGGCTGAAGCTCAGTAGAGGCTGGGTGATGCAGCAGGACAATGACCCTAAACATAGAAGTAAATCTACAAAAGAACAGCTTTAAAAAATTAAATCTGGCTTTTCAGAGTCTAGATTTTGACTCAATAGAGATGCCAGACATCCAAAGAATATGGCTGAACTGAAGAAGAAAGAAGAAAGGTCGGTAACACTTTCTATGAATGTCACCTTTGTAAGCATCTATAAACACATTCATAACATGTTATAATGCATTCATAAGACATTATAAACATAACTATAAATATTTATAAAAATGCATTATACGTTATAGCCATGCTTATTATGCATTATGAACTGTTAACATAATACATTATAAGTACTGATCATAACAAATTATAAGAGCTCATAAGTTGTATTTGTCCGCTCTAAGTAAAGTGAAGCGTACTCTACTAAAGCCTCCTCCAGTGTTAAGAGTGAAGTATTTACTGAAGGATTTACTGAAACAGTAAAGCATACACAATAAAGCACATTACAGGCTTCAAATGTCAGAGTTTAAACTAGTGCTGTTATCAGTGTTTTACCCAATGTGGGAAAGGTAATGTACACCACCGTTAGCTTGGTATTTGTCTTTACTTTATGCTCTCCAAGCTGGGACTGACTTCTTTGGCACTGACATTATAACATGTTATTAAAACTATTTATATTGCATTATATTAACAATTCATAATGTGTAATAAACATGGCTATAAAGTGTAATTCAATGTAATTCTTTTTTATAAATATTTATAATCACATTTATAATGCCTTATGAATACATTATAACATGTTATAAATGTGTTTATAGATGCTTACAAATGCGACATTCATAGAAAGTGTTACCGAAAGGTCCAGTATTGTTCTTGTACATGATCTGCAGCTACCAGAAAAACTTGCTTGAGGGTTGTTGCTGTGAAAGGAGGTTTGTCCAGTTAAACATTCACTAACTTTTTCCACCAGCACTGTAAATGTTTAATTGTTGTGCACAATAAAGATGCATATGAAAAATTATAATTCTTTGTGTTATTGGCTTTAGCCCATTGTGTTTGTCTGTACTTGTGTATTAGATGAAGAACAGATCACTTTATTATGGCTAATTAATGCAGAAACCTAGGTAATTCCAAAGAGTTTGCATGCTTTTTCTTGTATAATCGATAGTGCGTCCAGGTTATATTAAATTAGCTATGCATATTCCGTTAAGAAAGATTATAGATGGTGTCATTGGGTTGCAGGTTTCTATGCTTGGGGAGGAGACTGGCCTCCAAAATAAACAATTGTCCCCATGTGACTGCATGACCTAACCGTATTCTATAATGTGGTGGGGGCGTTGAACTAATCACTGGCCTGTGCTGTTCATTCAGCTGAGACGAACTTCCTATTTACATGCTCTCCTCTTCGCTCCCCTGGAATCTGTGCTCTCTCCTCCCCCGTAATTAGGCCGTGAATGAGCATTGTTTCGCCTGCTAATGGCCTGACCTCAACAGTGTATTGCTACTCTTGACACTCCAGTGGAGGTTATTGAGAATCTGGGGCCCCTTGCAAACAAAAACACCAAATCACCCCCCTCCTCTCCCTACATGCCCCCCACACCACCACCACCACCACACCTCTCCCACCAATTTAACTGCTACTGTGAGCAACACTAATGACAGCAGTGGAAGAAAGATCACAGCTGTTAATAGTAAGATGTTGTTATGGCAACACCAGCAATGATCTTAAGTGCTATTCGGACAGGATTAGTTTTATATGGGAAGGTGGCTTAATGTAAACTTGACCAATGTTTATGACACGGAATATGAATTACAGAGACGGGAGTGGCTACTTAATTTGCAATTTACTGCAACTGCAGTCCCACCAAAAAGTTCCATATGCAATACGATTAGCTACTCATTAGTAGTAAATGTGTCCAAACATTTAGCTTAGTTGACCCTAAAGATCTATCAAGATGTCTGTGATTTTTACTTCAGTTTTATTTAATAGTATCATTGGGCTTATTGGCTGCATGTATTGCTTTCATTTTCTTATTTCATTGCTAATTGTTGGTTTGGAAACCAACCTTTGACCAGAAGGGGTGGCTGTTTTCCCCCTTACCCTTTGTGAGCCAGTTGAAAAAAATCACTGGGGAGCTAACTGGCTAACAATTAGCTCCCTAGTAATTTTTTTCACCTGGTTCTCAATGGGTAAGGGGAAAAAACAGCCACCCCTTGTGGTCAAAGCTGGTACAGCATTCTAGGTGTTAGCCACTTAGCTCCCCGAATTTTTCATCTGCCTGATCTCTGAAAGGCTGAAAGGTAAGGCCAAAAAAAAAAAAAAAAAAACAAAAAAAAACATCCCTGCTGGTGGTGTAATATGCTAAATATAAAGAAAAATAATCAGACATAATGGAACTTAGCTTCAGGAACACACAGTAACACTTTCTATGAATGTCACATTTGTAACATGTTATACGGCATACGGCATTATAAACATGATTATAAACATTTATAAAAATGAATTACACTGGATTACACTTTATAACCATGTTTATTATACATTATGAATTGCTAATATAATGCATTATAAGTAGTGTTGATAACATGTTATACTGTCAGTGCCAAAGAAGTCAGTCCCAGCTTGGAGACTGCAAAGTAAAGACAAATACCAAGCTAACGGTGGTGAACATTGACTTTCCCTCATTGGGTAAAACACTGAGGGCAGCACTAGTTTAAACTCTGACATTTGAAGCCTGTAATGCGCTTTACTGTGTATGTTTTAGTGTTTCAGTAAATCCTTCAGTAAATACTTCACTCTTAACACTGGAGGATGCTTTAGCACAGTACGCTTCACTTTACTTAGAGCGGACAAATACGACTTATGAGCTCTTATAATTTGTTATGATCAGTACTTACAATGGATTATGTTAACAATTCATAATGCATAATAAACATTGCTATAACGTATAATGTATTTTTATAAATATTTATAGTTATGTTTATAATGTCTTATGAATGCATTATAACATGTTATGAATGTGTTTATAGATGCTTACAAAGGTGACATTCATAGAAAGTGTTACCGAACACACTTTTATTAATTTTTAATCTCACTCTTCAGGGGTCCATATGGCTTTGGTGGGAAGAAATGGCAATAAAGTTGACTTTGATTTGACTTAGTGATGTTAGCTAGTCAGCTATGTGGGGTACTCTTGGACAGTTCGCTAGCACTACAATGGGTCATTGATGCTTATCTGCACAAGCTTATCTGCTTATCACTGGCACAACACTTTCAAGAACATGAGGATTTTACTGGAATATTCACCTTTAGCCTCCAGCGGTTATATACAGTCATATGCAAAGGTTTGGGAATCGTGGTCAAACAACATTTTGTTGATTTTTTAAGTGGTAAGTTAACACATCCTCCACAGCAGGTGTTCTCAACCCTGTCCACACAAAGGCCCACCTTTTTATAACTACAAAGCATAGCAGGCTAAAATCAACTTTTTAAATACAGTTTTCTTTTTATTTTTTTCTTTCTTGCATTCTTACTTTTTAAACCTGAGGGTCAGGGCTTAAAAAAGATCAGATCGTCCATTTCGGTTCAATCACAGAAACCAAAATTTGTTAAAAAGCATAACACGTTAAAAAAAAACAGATTTGCAGAGATGTTAAAAAAGGGAAAAGAGCAAAAAGAATAGAAATATATGAGGTATATGTGGTTTGTGATTTGGAGCCTCAGTACATTGTGTTTTCACTGAAAATACTTCATGGCTTTCCTAATGCCTTTGGCCTCTTAGGTCTCTTTGGTTTTGAAGGTTTTTGTGATTCATTTAAAATAACCAAACCACACTGGACTCAATGGGCTTTTGGATTGGCATCATCACCATCAACAGCGGCAACAAACCTTACTTGATATCTGCTCCTTTGAGAATGACTCATCAATTTGAGTTTAACCGCTCAGGTGGCTGAGATACAAATACACTGTGATCCCTGAGCCAAAGTCAAACACAAATCTTCACTATCATTTTACTTACCTGCAGCTTGTGGTGCAGAGACGAGAGCAAATGAGGTTCTGTAAAGAGTCAGACGTTAAAACAGGGCAGATTATGCTGACAATGCTGTTAAAAGAAGAAGAAAGCAAGCTATACTGATGAATTTCCTCGTTTCATCATAGAACAAGTTCCTACCAGCAGTGAACTGAACCAAGGTTTGGTTGTGGACCAAGACCTGTGCTTTTTGCTGGACTGCAGTTTTGCGGCCTGTTGCAGACCAGAGTATGGGTTGAGTATTCAGAGACGTCTATATATTGTATAGTGTATTGAACTGGTCCACACCAAACAAAGTAGGTGTGAAAGCTCTCTGAGGAACGTCTCCATCTCTGATTCGCTAACTGTCTGCATCGCTTACACGTGGCTATTTGGGTGTTAGATCATTCTCAGCACTGCAGTAACACTGACGTGGTGGTGGTGTATTAGTGTGTGTTGCGCTGGTACGAGTGGATCAGACACAGCAGTGCTGCTGGAGTTGTTAAACACGGTGTCCAATTACTGTTCACTCTATCAGACACTCCTACCCTGTCAGTCCACCTTGTAGATGTAAAGTCAGAGACGATAGCTCATCTGCTGCTGCACAGTTTGTGTTGGTCATCCTCTAGTCCTTCATCAGTGGTCACAGGACGCTGCCCACAGGACGCTGTTGGCTGGATAGTTTTGGTTGGTGGACTATTCTCAGTCCAGCAGTGACACTGAGGTGTTTAAAAACTCCAGCAGCACTGCTGTGTCTGATCCACTCAGACCAGCGCAGCACACACTAACACACCACCACCACGTCAGTGTTACTGCAGTGCTGAGAATGATCCACCACCCAAATAGTACCTGCTCTGTGAGGGTCCATGGGGGTCCTGACCACTGAAGAACAGGGTAAAAGGGGGCTAACAAAGTATCAGAGAAACAGATGGACTACAATCTGTAACGGTAGAACTACAAAGTGTACCTATATAGTAAGTGGAGCTGATAAAATGGACAATGAGCGTAGAAACAAGGAGGTGGTCATAATGTTATGTCTGATCAGTGTATATTTGTTAGAATTTGAAAATGTTTCTTTGATAATTATTATGACTTACAGTGATGTTACTGGCCCATTAAGAACTCCCCCCGAGTACAGGCCCACGGACCACTACAGGGTATTTCAGGGCCCACTGGTAGTTTGCAGCCCACAGATTGAGAAACCCTGCTCTACAGGATGTTACGCAGTATGTGACGTATATGGAGAGTCAAAACAGAGAGATCATGTCAGGATATTTTGGGTGGTTTTTGGAGGTGGATTACTGTGCTGATTCTTCTCTGCAGGTCAGTGAAACCACTCTGGCCAGAGAGGGTGACTCCTGCTGAGTGTTCTGCTATGTGAATATCACCATCGAGAGTGAGTTTTGAGTGTTTTCACTCGACGATGCTTTGTCACATCTCAATGATCTGGTTAGATAGAGCAGGGTATGATGATCACCATGATTTGTGTATCATGTCTATAACTTAAACCGTTCAAAAGTTATGAATGCTGGAAGGCAGCTGTGCAAGTTGCCTGCAAAATGTGAGGAGTTAATACAGTAATTCTTTGGAGTCGGTTACAATGACACTTTCTAATAGGTAATCACTAATCTGTAATGGAATATATTCCAACCATGCTTCGAATATATTTACATCTCGTCCTCCAAAGAGCGCCATCTACTGACAAAGAATCACTCAGAAAACATAGAACCAAAACAATTTCTAAGACTAAATGAAGCCTTTTATTAGAGTAAGTTAAAAGGTAGTTTTAGTCAGTGGGGGACGGTAATGAAGTAAATGTAATTCGTTGCTGTACTTAAGTAGTTTTTTCGTGTATCTGTACTTTACTGAAGTATTTCCATTTTGGGCGACTTTTTACTTTTTACTCCACTACATTTCAAAGTCAAATATCTTCCTTTTTACTCCACTACATTATGCGAAATCTGTCGTTCCTTTTGGTTTATTTGTGTATAAAACGTAACATGTCAAAATGAAAGAAGCACAAAGCAAGAACACCAATCAGGGCACAGCGGTCACTTTGTTTTGAGCTTGTTTTGACCTGTTGGTCATACCGACCCAGTGCAAGCACACGGTTCAACGTCAGTGCAGCAGCGTAAAAGTTTGTGAGTGTCTATTCAACATAAATGATGAACTAACCTAACTTTGTGTAAATAGACCACAATATAGAAATATGTACACACATGCAGCTGTGACTGACGGGTCTTTTTTCTGAATTTATACAAACACATTTCATTTTATAGTAAATTCATTTTGGCTAGTTTATGTTTATGAACAGAGACCTACAGATGCAGTTTAGTACAGGAAAACTCATTTGTGAACCTGAGATTAAAGCAAGTTTTTATTAAACTTAAACTTGTAACTAAGTTGCAAATAAATCTTAAACTGAAACTTTGCTTGTTCACAAAAAGTTATTTCAGAGCCGCTCAGTTCTACCTGATGGAAACTGTTTGCCTTCAGTGTTTTGTGCTTATGATAATTTTAATAGACATCAGCGTCACTAATTAATGACCTTCTATTAAAAGACTGGTTTACCAAGAGTGACACTGGAGTATTTTCACCTAAAATGAGTTAATATAGCAAGAGTCTTGTTGCAAAAATGATAACAGGACATTAGAGTCATAATTAATCTTTTAGTACTTTTACTTTCGATACTTAAGGACATTTGAAGGCAAATACTTTTGTACTTTTACTCAAGTGGAGGTCTAAAGGGAGGAACTTCTACTTTTACTGAGTAATATTTTACTGTGGGTATCTCTACTTCAACTCAAGTACATGATTTGTGTACTTCATCCACAACTGGTTTTAATATACACTAGCAAATATGTAAGCCATCACAATATCAGCCGAACACTGGTGTGACTGTTAGCCTACATTCCAGGACTCATCTACGGAGGAATTATTTACAATAGCAGGACGGCACACGCCAACGAATACAGAGTGCAGGGGGAGGAATAAAGGAATGAAATAAAACGAGGTAGTAAAATGAGAATCTGTGTGTATGTGTGAGGGGAGAGAGAGAGAGAGAGAGAGATAGAGAGAGAGAGAGAGAGAGAGAGAGAGAGAGAGAGAGTTGCCAGTGTCGGCACAACACAGTTACAGAATGTATCCTTCATCTCTCTGCAGTTTTAGTCTGTGTGTGTGTGTGTGTGTGTGTGTGTGTGTGTGTGTATGTGTGTATGAAATGCCAGTGTTTTTGTTGTTTTTTTTGTGTTTTTTTTTTTTGTGTAAACTCGGACACGTTCTGCAGTAACCCAGCTGATTAAACCAGGCTTTGGCCTCATTCTGAGCTTTGGCGCTCTCTTCAGATTCTTGGGCTTTTTTCATATTGTCATGGCAATCAGCCACATTCTCTCTCTCTCTCTCTGTCTTTCTCTCTCTCATACAGCTCTTTTGCAAAAGTTTGATTACCCAAAAATGATGTATTTTCTATGTGAGAATAAAACATTCACAGTTCTGCCCATTTTAATGCTCGATTACTGTTTATTTGCTGAATGTAACATAAAGCATAAAACATAGCCAGGGGTGTTCAAACCTTTCCACATGAGTGTACATCTAGCTGAAACCTGCGGGGAGGAGGGGGGGTGGGTTGTTTTTAATATATTTTATTATAGTGAATTATTTTAGAGCTGTACTATTTAAAACCATATATAAACTGTCCTCTGTAGGCTAACCGATGAGTAACATAGATGAAGATGAAGTAAGTGTAATTAAAAAGAAATAACAGGTTCACTCACCATTCTGTCCTGAAGCCCACCATAACAGGGCCTAACTCTGCCCCCACACAGGCTCAATCCACAAACTACTGCACTAAATAGCACGTTCAAAGTAGTAACAGTACCAGAGAGACAGAAAGAGACAGAGAGAGAAAGAGAGAGAGACAGAGAGAGAGAGAAAGAGAGAGAGAGAGAGAGACAGACAGAGAGAGACAGAGAGAGAAAGAGAGAGAGAGAGAGACAGAGAGAGAGAGAGAGAGAGAGAGAGAGAGAGAGAGAGAGAGTGAGCAGTGCAATGACAAAGCTAGAATGGCACTTCATCTTCTTCAACAGATGGAATAAATTTAGACTCCACTAGACACTTTAACGCTGGGCAACAGAGCTCAAAAGTGGACACTTGGAAACCTGATTATATTACATTATATTATATTATATGAGTTTCTTAATAAGTCACTCCCTCATTATATATTTTCTAAATACAATAGACACAGACAACTTTGCTCATATGTCATTTTGCAGTCTGTGTCGTGTCCAGATTAGGACGTCGGGTTCTAAGTAGTTTTTCTTCTTGGAAAAAATGAACAGTGTTTTTTTCAAATTGTCTCAAAGCTGATATGTTTTGTACATTCTTCCCTTCACCGTCCCTCAATCTTCTGAATCACAAAGGCTTTAAGAAGTCAAAATGCTAATATTGCTGCTATTATAAATATTACACCAGCAGTTACTCATATCATAGACTACTTCTGTCAAAGTTCGTGCAGCATATCTTGGTGAGGTTGCCAGTCATCTGACAAATTTTCATCATCATCATCATCATCATCATCATCATCATCTAGCTGTATTCCCATTTGATGACTATGCCCTTCAAAAGACACAGTGATATGTAGGGACTAAATGTATTGGCTTTGGAACTCATCAGTTAACCACAGGGTGCGTTTTTGTTTTTCCTTATTTTTTTTCCACTACAGCAAAAATGGCTTAGACCCAGGGTTCATCCGAATGCTAATGGCAAATGACAAAATAATGACATGCACTCAGAGCTCTGTAGATGCAGTGCGTCCAGAGGAAAACTAGGCAAAGCTGTCTGAAAAGCAAGCTTTTGTTGCTAGTTTCCAGCGATACAAGTAGGCCTGTAAGGCCTGCACTTAAATCATTTTTCATTTGGATTTTTTAAAACACACTTAAGCCTTAGGACCCAGAGACCAGGCAAACGGAAGGTCACTTCTAGCCTCCATAACTTCAGAACGGTTTAAGATACAAACATGATCCTGATGTGACGTCAGCATTAGTGAGTAATTCGGCTCAGAAAATCATCTAAAATCCTGATACTATTGCTCTGCTTTTTGCCCTTCATATTCCACCAAAGGGTTAAAACAGCAACATGATTCACATGTCAGATCACTCATCAGACTCTGCCTCACCATCCAGAGTGATTTTATCCACCTGTGACCGTCCATCAGCCAGAGATCCAGCTCCAAAATCACCCAAACCCCCTCGCTACTGTTATATTACATCTCTGCTTTCAGCCTTCATATTATAAACAAAGGGCTTACAGTTTACATTGATTTTGAGTATTAAAAATATCTGATATTAAAGATGCAACTCAATTTGTAATTAAAAATAAAGCCTGTCTTGCTGTGTATCAGAGTTGTAGCACTCAGCATGAATCCAAGAGGAAAAACATGTCTGCCTTATGCTAATTGTTTATTGTTACTCATAATAATCAACAGAATGAATCACCATCAAAATTATTGCACTTTCAGCTCACAGACACTCCAGACTAACAATTTCTGGAAAGATAACTATGACTGCACTTGTTTTCAACATCTATATAATTAAAAAAATACAATATTTAGCAGGTGCTAGGTACATTTTCTTTTATTAGAAATGACCCAAATTCATAAAGATATCAAGTTTCTGTTAGCATTTACATGTCAAACAATGGCATATCTGAGTAGCCCAGGGTCTCCTGAAAATAGCAACATATGGCATGTGTGAC
The DNA here is from genome assembly GCF_904425465.1 of Colossoma macropomum. NCBI lineage: Eukaryota > Metazoa > Chordata > Actinopteri > Characiformes > Serrasalmidae > Colossoma > Colossoma macropomum. Next base: position 7,387,879 of record NW_023494805.1, read on the forward strand.
TGTTACATATAAACACTTTATAATTGCAACTGTAATTGTAATTGACCCAAAAAATACCCAAAAAATTCCCCCAATTTTTAGGTTTCTAAGGTTTAATGCTAAATACATTTGAATAATGCTAAAAAATTACCATCATTGCATCTGTTGCAAAGGAGCAAAGCAGATAGAAGTTACTGCTACCAAGTCACACAGACATATAACTGTGGTGACTTTCTTTAAAAGAGCAATTTGTAAGATCTTTGGTTTAAAATGTTCCAAAATTAACTAAAATTATCAAGAGAGTGAAGAAATAACAATTTTGATGTTATGTCAAAGACATCTATGTACCATGTTGCATGGTATCTACTGAAGTTAGCGTGCTAACCAGCCCTGGCCTGTCCAGTCTCGTAATACCACTTTGTACCCCAAAAGACAATAGTGAGTCACTATATTGAGTCTATCATTGAGTCTGCCATCAGTTCAACATGAGAGGATGAAGAAGTAGCACTGTCCACTCCTGGCAAGAAACCACAAAGAAAAGAAGGCTACGTTTACAAAGCAGGTAAAAGTGGCCCAAATCCAATCTTTTTCTTCATATGTGACATAGATACGTCAGCGTAAACAGCAAAAAACGCACTGAATCTGACATTTTCAATTACGATTTGAGACACTTTCATATGTGGGACTGAAATCCAATCTGTGGCAATGCGGCTCAGTCTGAACAGCCAGATCAGAATTCATGTGACTTTTATGTCAAGCCAACTCAACATTCATCATAATTTCGCGCTGCTGAGACTCATAAACATTTAGGCTGATGTTTCTGTACTGAAAAATTAGAAGAGACTCATCCAAACCACTCAGCATTCAAAGAGATTTCGAACTAAATGGCCGAACATGGCCAGAGGAGACCGAGGCTGCAGCATCAAAAAAAAGTTTAAAGAATCAGAGGACATGAACCAAAGAAGTGGCCGTGGCCGAATAACGTGCCCGTTTTACGGCGACCTCTAAAACATTGTGGGTGATGAGCCGAGCTGTCATGAAGCTTCATGATTGCTCCCATGAGGCTGGTGAAGATGAAACTGAAAGCTCTGGGAGTGACTAGCGTTCGCTGGCAGTAGTGATTATTTACCTCTGCATGAGCCGCATGAAGCATCGTGACGCGTTGTTCTTTTGTGCATGCAGATCAGTTTAGGAGCTGATCTGTTCAGACTAATGTCACATACAGATCATATTGACTGTTCACAAGATACTGTGAACAGCCAAACAAAAAAATCAGATTTGGTTAGAAAATCAGATTTGGGCCACTTTTACCTGCTGTGTGAACGTAGCTGAAGTGACATGAATAAAAGCAAAACAAGAATTTGTGTTGATTTTCTGGAGACTGGAGCTCTTGGTGAGTAAAGGGATAAAGGTTGATGTTGAACTAGCAACATTTCTTCTAGACTGGTAAGTAAACAGGGAAAGGAATGAAGAGGGAGGAGGAGGGACTGTGTGGAGTATGAATTCAACAGGTTGCGCCATCTTACACATCGCTCCTTTAAATCATCATTACAATGAAGAGAATAGATTAATCAAATTAAAGCAAAAGACTTGTCAGATGAGGAAGAGAACTGGTTAGAAGCCAGTATCTATTTAGCCCTGAATAAAGACAGAATCGCCGTTTTCTTTATGGTTTTGTTTGACAACAAGGTAAAAAGTTACACTAATGATAGCTTGGTCGTATATATATATATATATATACATCGCTGTTGTCGGAAAAAAACCTTGTGTCTCAATTTTTGTCAATTTTTGTCGTACTTTGAAAATGCCTGTTGTTCTTTACATTGTGTGTACATTTTACGAAGAATGGACCAAAAGAAACGGCCCAAAAATGACTTGGAAAAAACTCTGGTTCCATTGACTTACATTAAAAGTAAAGCAGATTTTTTCCTTTTCCTGTAAAGTTGCCATTTTGGAGATATATATATATATTAGTCTATAGCTCAGTGGCCAGCAGTCAGGATTGGTTCACACAGCAGGATTGCTAATGTTTGTATGATGTATTTGTAGTAAGTGAACACTGATGACTGAAAACATGAAAATGATTTAAAATCATGAATTATGCCAAATAGATGATGCAATGCTACACTACAAAATACTGCAACACCATGACAAATAATGTTAAATGCTAACTTTAGGCTGGAATGTCCCTTAACATAGATTTTTCTCCAAATAAAAGCACTTCTGCTTTAGGGAGTGTGGGCTAGGTTTCGTGCCTCTGTACACTGTCAAGCATTGCAGATGAAGCACACTCAGGCTTTAGAGAGAAAAAAAGAAAATAATAAAGCCTCTGTATAACAAAATGGCTTTGAATGTGAATCTGACAGGCTGTTGTTGGCACTGTCAGTGAGGTATGTGGGGCTCATGGCTCATAAACAGTAATGTACTGGAGAGAGAGGCAGAGTGAGTGAGTGAGAGAGAGAGAGAGAGAGACAGGGACAGAGAGAGAGTCACATTCTTTACTGCCATGTACTGTGAGATGACATTTTTGCTACCACTTGCAGCAATTCGTCTTCTGACCAGTACTCATTAAACTTCAATGACTGTCTCTCGCATAAACTCAGAAACCTAATTACATGCTAGTACATGGACTATTGGACGTTTTGAATTATGGACTATGTCAGGGACGTGGGAAGTGGGGGTGCTGAGAGGGCCACCGCGTTCCCATATTCCAGGATTGTTTAAATGCAACTACTAAAAATACAATCAATTCCAAAATAGGTGGGACAGTAGGTAAAATACAGCTAAAAACAGAAAGCAGTGATTTATTAATCTACCTTGACCTATATTTGAATGATACTCGAATGCAGTGCAAAGACAAGATATATACTTTACTTCATTATTTTTTGTAAATATATGTTAATTCTGAAATTGATGACTACAACAAATTCCAGAAAAGTTGGGATAGAGGCAATTTCAGACTAGAAACATTGTAAATTGTTCAAAAAAATAATCTTAAACAGGTGATGCAGCCATGCTTGGGTATAAAAGGAGCATCTTGGAAAGGCAGAGTCCTTCATAAGGATGATTTAGTTTCGTGATTCTGTCAAAAAATGCATCAACAAAAAAATCCAAGAGTTGCTCTACAGTGAGCAATTTCTAGGATTTTAGGTATTTCAACCTCCAAAGTATACAATAACATCTACAAATTCAGGGAATCTGGAGAAATCTCTGCATAAAGGATAAGGTCAAAACCACAAGTGACCTTCGACCCCTCGGACTGCATTAACAACCAGCATGCTTATGTCATTGATATCACCACATTAAGACTGTACTATGAACACCGCCAACTTCTCTGGGCTAAAGCTCATCTGAAAGGGATTGATGCACAGTGTATTATGGACTGACGAGTCAACATTGTTTATGGAAATATTGTACGTTGTGTTCTCCAAGGCAAAAAAGAAAAGGACCACCCAGATTATTACTAGTATAAAGTTCAAAAGCAAGGGTCTGTCATGGTAATGGGGGGGTTGTTTGTGGGTAACTTGCACATCTATGAAGGCACCATTAATGCTTTAACTGTAATCATTAACACATTTTGGGCAACATATGCTGCCTTCCATCATTTTCGGGGACGTCCGTGCTTATTTCAATATGACAACACCAAGAATCATTCTGCACATGATACAACAGTTTAGCTGTGTAGTCAGAGAGCGTGAGTTCTAGACTGGCCTGCCTGCAGTCCAGAACTGTCTCCCACTGAAAACATGTGGTGCATTATTAAGCTCAACATATGACAACAAAGGCTCTGAACGGTTGCAGAGCTGAAGACTTGTATAACAGAAAACTGTGAAAAAGAAATCCATTTTTAAAAACTGGAGCAGTTTGTGTCTTCACTCCTCAAACAATTATTAAGTGTTGTTAAAAAAAGAAAGCTAAAAATGCTCCTGCAGGCATCAAATTTGAGTGTTTATTTACAAAAAAACAATGATGTTCATAAGATTAAATATAAAAGTGTTTTTGTACAGTTTTCAAAGTGTTACTGATAAATAATTAACATTAATTAATATTAATATTAAAATTATTAGCATTTCACATACTTTCCCAGCTTTTTTTGGAATTGGGTTTGTAATAAGAAATAACAAAAATATAAAATTACTTGTGTTTAGTAAAAACAAATGTGTGCTAGAATTGTATGTTTAGAGTTTTAGAGTTTGTATTTTTATTTTATGTGTCATTTGTATTTTATCATATTTTCCATGCATTGTTTAAAAGAAGACTTTACCACCACATGACAGAGCCTTGAGACTGGCATAATGGCAGGATGCACCATTTCTTCATGTCTCAAGGATGACAATCAGGTGCAGGAGCTAAGGCAGGACATGGCAAGAGGCCTGGAAAACCAGATATGATGTGTATTACTGCTGTGCAGCTCTTTACGCAGCAGGGTGTGATGCACTGTGTGTTGTGACACATTCCTCTTGTGACCATCATTAAAAACTTCTGTGACTTGTGCCACAGTGGCCCGTCTATCGGTCTGGACTGGATGAGATGGGCATCTTTGTTCCCACATATCAGTGAGCCTTGTGCCACGTGTCAACTATCCAATTGGTTGTCTTTCAATGTAGTTATGTTATAACTGAAGTTTGGGGGGAGGAACTTGGCTGAAACCCCTCCTTCTTCCAATCCACACCCTCACCTTCCGTTCCTGCGACGAAGTGTTCGCAATCCCCACTGCCACCCCATCTCCTCCCTGTCCCTCAGTCCTGCATCAGTCCTACTACAGCTATGAGGGGGGATCTGGGCTTCTAGCTACAGGCAGAAGCTGTCCAGAACTCCAAATTCTTCCCCCTCCCTCAACCAATCGTCCCTCGTACTACCACCACATGTCGAAGGCATGGTCTGAACTTACGAAAATTCATTTACATAAAGTTCACCCAGATCAAGTAAAGTGGATACCCGGTCTGTGGGTTGTCCCTCCTCTGACCCCTGTCAGTAGGTACTCGCCACTGCTGACCGGGGGCACCCCACAAGGCTTGTCATTTCGCAGATGCTCCTACCCAGTCATATGGGCATAATGATTCGGCCCTTGTCAAGGCTGCTAAGGTCTTCACTCCAGCCCATTTCTCCTGCATCCAACACGTCAACTACATAAACCGACTGTTCAACTGTCCAATGTATCCCATTATCCCATCCCAGACTAATATATTATATATGTGTTTGTGGGATATCACTAAGATTATTGGATTCATCTCTGCAGATTGTCGTATGAGTAAATTTAAAATGTGGATAAGCTGCCAAACCCAGTCTGGGAGGTCCCAGATCTGAGTCTGGCTTGTTCTGGCACAAATTGAGACCTGCCCCCGACACTGAGAGGGACATAATTAGTCACTGTGCCACATATCAACTATCTGATCGGTTGCCTTTAAACTCATTCACATTAAGTTCACCCAGAACAAGTAAGGCGGAGAAATTAGGGTGAGCATCAGCAGTTTGATTATACAAATGATTCAAATAAAAAGCACTTGGACTTTTTTTAAAATGTGAGGTCATTTGTTAGGTCTATTTTATGCCATCTTAACATTGTGTGCAGGAATAAAGTTGAATTGAATTGAATTGAATTGAATAGAATTGAATTGAGGAGGCAGAGTATCATCCAGTGTATAGAAGAACAACTGTGTAGGAAGCGATGTGCTGGCTGCTTCATCACATGAGGGAATTCTTCAGATTCCAGGTTATGGAGCTCTCGTCAGACAGAAGGCAGCGGATTAGAGCCAATCGCTGCAGGGGGTTTTGACTAGGACCTCACCTACCGCACAGGGTGGTCAGCAAAAGCAGTAAAAACATTGGACCTGCGTTATAATAGAAGCGCTCTGGTAGCCCAGTGTTTGCAGTTATATGCCTGCTTCCGCCTCTGTGTTTTTTTGTGTGAAGTTCCCTACAGATGTGGTCTCGTGGACCTGTAGGTGTACTTGTAATTATGTCTTGGAATCTTCTGCGTCTAGGTGCAGAATGTGCTGGCTATTTTCTCCGCTAGAGAGAGAGTGAGGGAGACCCCCCACTACAGTGCCCACACACACAGCCTGGCTGCTAGAACGGCACGGTCAGGGACGGACGGGCGCTGTAATTTGGTCACATGAGCTTTAACATTCAAGTGTGGTGACTCAGGCAGCCATGCGCCAGAACTTCCTGAGCTATAATGGTTATCCGATTAACACTCGCTCTTATGATTAGATCCTGTTTTTCTCTGCTGCATGTTTAAGATCTGGCTCCTGGATTTTCTGAGTTATTAGAGTTTTATGCTGATTTTCTCTTTTAAATGATAGTGTTGCTGAACTGCAGTCACAACCGCAGTGATAAGCACAGTGAGCTCTTAGTGTCACAACCGTGTTTATTATGGGAAACAGACGATTTGAAGTACTTCACTAAAAAATAAAATTGCTCTGTAATTCTCTATAATGTTCATACAATAAACATGGATATTTCAGTAGATGAACGTTGCAATATTAATTAAGTACATAATACACTATTATGATTGATCAACTGAATGTGAAAGGATGTTAATAAATAGCTTAAAATATCGTGGCTGCCCCCCAAAAATGTCTGTTACTCTGTTAATGAAATTTTCACACAAGGTAAAGGGCAGCTGCTGTGTTCAAATGACATAGAAAAACAATGTTCTTTGGGCTGAGCTTCACTAGAGTTCTATGGGCTTAACTTCAGTAGTGTCCTAAGGGCTGATCTTCAGCAGGGTTCTATGGGTTATGCTTCAATAGGGTTCTATGGGTTATGCTTCAATAGGTTTCTATGGGCTGACCTTCAGTAGGGTTCCTGTTGCTGTGCTTCAATAGCATGCTATAGGCTGATCTTCAATAGGGTTCTTGTTGCTGTGCTTTAATGGAGTTCTATGGGCTGATATTCCATAGGATTCTACAGGCTGTGCTTTGGTAGGTTTCTCTGGGCTGAGCTTATGGTTCTTTGGGCTGAGCTTCAGTAGGGTTTTAGTGGTTGTGCTTCAATACATTACTATAGGCTGAGTTTCAGTTGGGTTCTATGGGCTGAGCTTCAGTAGGGGTCTATGGGCTGTGCTTCAGTAGAGTTCTATGGGCTGAGCTTTAGTTCAGTTCTGTGGGCTGAATTTCAGTACAGTTACATGGGCTGAGCTTCAGTAGGGTTCTATGGGCTGAGTTTCAGTTGGGTCTTATGGGCTGAGCTTCAATACTGTTCCATGGGCTGAGCTTCAATGCAGTTCTGTGGGCTGAGCTTTAGTAGGATTCTATAGGCTGAGTTTCAGGTGGGTTCTAGGGGCCGAGCTGAACTTCAGTAGAGTTCTATGGGTTATGCTTCAATAGGATTCTATGGGCTGAGCTTCAGGTGGGTTCTATGGGCCGAGCTTCAGTACAGTTCTATGGGCTAAGATTATATGGGCTTATGATTATATGGGCTGAGCCATAGTAGTTTTGTAGTGGCTGTGGTTCAATAGGGTTATATGGGCTGATCTTTAGTATGGTTCTTGTGCTGTGCTTTAATTGAGTTCTATGGGCTGATCTTCCATAGGATTCTATGGGCTGTGCTTTGGTAGGTTTCTATGGCTGAGCTTATGGTTCTTTGAGCTGAGCTTATGGTTCTATGGGCTGAGCTTCAGTAGGGTTCTAGAGGCTGTGCTTCAATACAGTTACATGGACTGAACTTCATTACAGTTCTATTGACCTTACTTCAGTAGAGTTATGTGGGCTGAGCTTCAGTAGAGTTCTATGGGCTGAGCTTCAGTAGAGTTCTATGGGCTGAGCTTTAGTAGAGTTCTATGGGCTGAGCTTCAGTAGAGTTCTGGGGGCTGAGCTTCAGTAGAGTTCTATGGGCTGAGCTTCAGTAGAGTTCTGGGGGCTGAGCTTCAGTAGAGTTCTATGGGCTGAGCTTTAGTAGAGTTCTAATGGCTGAGCTTCAGTAGAGTTCTATGGGCTGAGCTTCAGTAGAGTTCTGGGGGCTGAGCTTCAGTAGAGTTCCAGGGGCTGAGCTTCAGTAGAGTTCTGGGGGCTGAGCTTCAGTAGAGTTTTGGGGGCTGAGCTTCAGTAGAGGTCTATGGGCTGAGCTTCAGTAGAGGTCTATGGGCTGAGCTTCAGTAGAGGTCTGTGGGCTGAGCTTTAGTAGAGTTCTATAGGCTGAGCTTCAGTAGAGTACTGGGTGCTGAGCTTTAGTAGAGTTCTGTGGGCTGAGCTTCAGTAGAGTTCTATAGGCTGAGCTTCAGTAGAGTTCTAGAGGCTGAGCTTCAGTAGAGTTCTATAGGCTGAGCTTCAGTAGAGTTCTATGGGCTGAGCTTCAGTAGAGTTCTAAGGGCTGAGCTTCAGTAGAGTTCCAGGGGCTGAGCTTCAGTAGAGTTCTATGGGCTGAGCTTCAGTAGAGATCTGGGGGCTGAGCTTTAGCAGAGTTCTTGGGGCTGAGCGTCAGTAGAGTTCTATGGGCTGAGCTTCAGTAGAGTTCTGGGGGCTGAGCTTCAGTAGAGTTCTGGGGGCTGAGCTTCAGCTGAGTTCTGGGGGCTGAGCTTCAGTAGAGATCTGAGTGCTGAGCTTCAGTAGAGTTCTGGGGGCTGAGCTTCAGCTGAGTTCTGGGGGCTGAGCTTCAGCTGAGTTCTGGGGGCTGAGCTTCAGTAGAGTTCTGGGGGCTGAGCTTCAGTAGAGATCTGGGGGCTGAGCTTCAGTAGAGTTCTGGGGGCTGAGCTTCAGTAGAGTTCCAGGGGCTGAGCTTCAGTAGAGTTCTATGGGCTGAGCTTCAGTAGAGATCTGGGGGCTGAGCTTTAGCAGAGTTCTTGGGGCTGAGCTTCAGTAGAGTTCTGGGGGCTGAGCTTCAGTAGACTTCTGGGGGCTGAGCTTCAGTAGAGGTCTATGGGCTGAGCTTCAGTAGAGGTCTGTGGGCTGAGCTTCAGTAGAGTTCTAAGGGCTGAGCTTCAGTAGAGTTCTATGGGCTGAGCTTCAGTAGGGTTCTGTGGGCTGAGCTTCAGTAGAGTTCTGAGTGCTGAGCTTCAGTAGAGATCTGGGGGCCGAGCTTTAGCAGAGTTCTTGGGGCTGAGCTTCAGTAGAGTTCTGGGGGCTGAGCTTCAGTAGAGTTCTGGGGGCTGAGCTTCAGTAGAGGTCTATGGGCTGAGCTTCAGTAGAGGTCTGTGGGCTGAGCTTCAGTAGAGTTCTAAGGGCTGAGCTTCAGTAGAGTTCTATGGGCTGAGCTTCAGTAGGGTTCTGTGGGCTGAGCTTCAGTAGAGTTCTAAGGGCTGAGCTTCAGTAGAGTTCTATGGGCCGAGCTTCAGTAGAGTTCTGAGTGCTGAGCTTCAGTAGAGTTCTATGGGCTGAGCTTCAGTAGAGTTCTGTGGGCTGAGCTTCAGTAGAGTTCTAAGAACTGATTTTCTCTTGTTAGTTGAGTAAAATATTAAATTATGAATATGTCTTAAAGACAGTGCTTTCACAGCAGGAAAAACCATACACTGGGTAGTTTGTTGTCAAGCTTATTGGAGGAAACACAGACCAGTTAAGCCACTTATTGCCTTCTTTTCACCAGAAAATCCAAACCTTCCCCAGATAGCCTTCACTCCACTGGCTAATCTAGTATTTTCTAGGATTTTGTTTTAGCCTGTGTGAATTTCTGAATATAGACATTATTATTGGCCAGTGATATTTTGCTGCCTGGCTCAGAAGGCTTTACTTCATGACATATTACTTCGTCACTAGTGACGTCAATATGACTCTTTGTCTAAGTCCTGCTTACTTATCTTTGAAAAGTCTTTGTGTTTCTGCTGTACAGTACCTATAACAGTACAGCAGCACATGTGAGTGAACACTAAATAACAGCTGTCCTTCATGTTTATTTAATAGGCTATTTTGTTTGATTTGTTATTTAGGTCAAACTTTATTTTAAGAGATTTATTTTACAGATTATCTAAAGATGCTCAAATTTTTAGCAAACTATCTGGTGAAACTCAAGATTACAGTCAGTGTCAGGTTTATGATTACACACTTAAAAAAGATGGTTCTTCAAGGGTTCTTGAAGGGTTTGAAAAGGGTTCTATATAACACCAAAAAGGGTTCTTCTACTGTTACAAGACTGACAGCGTAACAATATGAGAACCCTTTTTGGTGCTACATAGAACCATTTTAAAAAGGTTCTATAAAGAACCACTTTTTTTAAGAGTGTAATTTTAGGTTTTGGATTAGATTTAGGTTTAGGGTTAGATTCCACAGAATCTATTACATTCAACTTAACATTCAGTTGCATTGAATTGATATTTAAATGAATGTTAGTTAAGTATAAGGTGTCCATCTAAAACAACATCTACAGTGGACCCTCAACATAAAGTGTTAGTGCTCATTCTACCTGTTTCAACACCCGTTTTAACAAGTCCTCATCATTTCGCCTCAGGTGAATCCCTGACACCATCTTAAGGGCTGTTCCATTACTGTATGAGCTCAAGTAGAGTGAGATGATGAGCCCTCAAAGAGGCGAGGGACAGAGCGAACACAGATTCGGCACCAGAACGTAAGCATTTCCCTTTTCAACAACAAAGGAATTGACAAAGCTGTTTATAATCCATAGCAATAAAATACTTTAATAATATTTCAACACCATAGAATTTCATTTGCAGTGTTCAGAAAGAGTTTTACGTAGCAAGCTACTCCATCTCATATACATGACTGCTGATACAACTTCATCACTTTACTGTGGTTGCTTGCTAGTTAGCAACCTAAAGACTACAGAAAAAAAAAACAATACACCATGGTTTCAAACCAAAGCTCAGAGCCAGACAAAGCAATTGTTCACAAATTTTACGTACAATATGTTTAAACTTAAAAAAAAAAAACATTTTTGGATTCCAAAGCTTGCATGACTAGCTAATTAACTCATTGAAGCTAACCTAGCTGAGGGTACGTATATTTTGATTGAAAAAGCCACTCAGTCCTTGTGCTGTCAGTGGCCGTAAAGTAACATAATTGTGATGCACAAGTCAAGTTGGTGAGGGTGTGTTGGAGAAAAGTATTGCCAATGGCCTGGTCATTCTGACAGACTGCATTGCACTACATGAAGTCTAGGGGGCGATGTGGTTTCTATTGTTTCACTTCTCCATAAAAGAAGAAATCACTTTAATCGCTAATTAATAATTAACCACTAATTAATAATTAACCACTAATTAAAAATGTATCACTTTTGGTGTCAGCAGACAGAGAAGAACTGAAGAAGGCAAGACCTGGAATATTAAAAGTCTGGGATTTTTTCACCCACAAAAATAAGTGTGGTTACTGCTGGTTACAGTGTGGTTGATTAGTAAATTGCAAAAATGGTCGAAGTTCATGAACTTTAGAAATAATAATGCTTAGTTGTAGAACTAATTCTTGGGTATTTCTGCATTATTATGGCTTCTGATTCTATTCTGCTGTTTTGGGTATGCTACCTTGATTGTTTAGTAATTGAACCAAAGCTCTCTGACCACTGATCATTATAAACTGGAGAAACAGTCTTGGGTAAATCTTTCAGTTACATTCAAATTTCACCAGTAATGTCCAAGCAGTGCATGTAGTGTAGTGTAGTACAGTGCTTTATGGCTGATTCCAATTCCTTGACAGACAAATTGGAGAATGGTTGATTTTTTTGGCCAATTTTATTAGCTTTCTTTTAATCAGAAGCTCACACTGTGTGGTCTAAATGAACACATGAAACATACTTGCCCATTCCCAGTACTTTTTATTAGCCAAAGTTGCCACATACCTCTTTTATACAGTGATAGAAAACATGGTGGCACACAGAAAGTGCCAGTTCTACCTACTAGTGTGGAGGCCAAAGTCCACACGCATGTGCCATTACTCCTCTGGCAGCAAATTTAAACAAGTTAAAGGGGTCATTCTCAGAATGGATCGCCAGCGAGATGCTTGGTTTGATTAAAAATAATAATAATAATTATGCGCTTAAATAAGGTCAATTAAATAAAGTGCAGCTAAAAATTACAGCACTATTGCCAAAGCTTTCTAAATAGGCTGTAAATATGCTCTTTAAATAATAAAGAAAGTAATGTTACTGAGGAATAAAATCAAAGAATGACATATCATTCAGGACTTACAACATGCATATGATCTAGGCCTAACTATATGATGACTTCCCATAATGTTTTATTATAACATAAATCTACTCTGACTAAATCTGAAGGACTACAGTAAAACTGAGGAAATGTACAGTAATGTGCGATAGGTTAACGCACCTGAGAACATTAGATTTAAAAAGTTCTTTATTTGCTAATAAAACACTAATATTTCCATAAATATTGAAGTGACCTGCTACTGGCTGGCACCGGCTCTGATGAGCTAGGAAGGCGTATGGTAGAGGTGCGCATTCCTGAAAAGGTACTATTTGTGTTGCTTATTGTTCTTATTTGTTAGTTTAGGTTATGTGTACATGTTTTATGTGTTATTCTGTCTCAGGGAGTGAGTTTAGGTGGGGGTGTTTTGTGTAGGGGGGGGTCACCATCCAGGCGAAGCCCATGGCTGGTGGTGACCTCCTCTGCGAGTTCAGTGGTCTGTATGTGCTTCTCTACTGGTGTGTTTAATAAAGAGCACTTCTCACAGCAGAATCATGGGCTCCCTTTTTGTCTTAGTTGATGCTGCTGCTACAATACAAAAAAATATTAATACAACAAGTAATTATTTTATAAACGCTGTTGTGTTTGTTTAACAATTTCCAAACCACAAGGAAGCCCTGGTTTTTCAATACCTGGTTTTTCTAGTCAATACTTCTTTAATTGTGCTGTTAAGAACCTTAATATAGTGTAGATTTGTTGTAGAAACCAAGATTAGATATGTTGTATAAACCAAGCAAAACACTTTATTTATTATTCAAAATAGACAAAATGTCTCTACTAATAGGCTGGCACTCTCCATTGTCTATTGATTGAGAAACAGCAGGCTAAACATCTGCTTTAATTCAAATATATCATTAAGCCTTTCCAACTTTGGCTACTGTTACATTACCCACGACATTTTCTTATTTTCAGAGTCGAACCATAAGACATTATCCCAGTGTGAAAATGGTGACCTACTAGACTAGATTAAGTGACTCTTAGGAAATTTCACCAACGCATTTAACCCATCTATGCAGTGAAACACCACATACACACTAGTGAACACACTTGCCCGGAGCAGTGGGCACCATATCCATAGCACCCAGGGAGCAGTTGGGGGTTAGGGGGCTTGCTCAAGGGCACTTCAGTCACGTACTGTCAGCTGAGGGGATTGAACTGCCTCAGTAGTACTATATATATATAATGACAACAATAAACAAATAATTTCCATTTTGTTTATACATCATATTTTAACAATACTGGACATGTACACTATTCTAATGCACACAAGTGTTATCAGTCAGGGTCCCCTTTAACAAATCTATGCAATGGCTTACTGTATTTATGTTTATTTGCATTTATTCTAATGACACTTATTGCAAGAGTTGTGAACAGTATATTAACACAGTACCCAGTCATTTAGTAATTCAGTCATTGATGTGTAAAGTGGTTTGGTGTGATTCGTTGTAGAGAAATGTACAGACTCTGATTTCTTTACAGTGGTAGTGATAGGAACCAGGTGTCACAATGACTACAACACTAATATTAACATTTTATGTACTATCCAAAACCACCAGTGAACCTACACGTGTCTTCTGAGTTTTATGTATGATGATAAAATAGTCATAAAACTGTTTTCCTTGGGGACTATATTGCCTTACAATGCCCGCATTTTCATAAACATCTAATGTAAAAGAGCTTTTAGAGGTGGATGTCTGGTTCCTATCACCACCACTGTGAACAATTTTGACTCTAGAAAGGAGCGTTTTGCATCAAACCACTTCGAATGGCTTTGATTATATCTTAACAATTTAATTATGAAGAATTTTGAATAATCAGTGGAATTCCCCTTCAAATACAGTTTCTCTGCACTATCAGAAAAAAGTTCCGGTCAATGGGGTGGTACCCTGAAGAGCACGACCTCAGTTCCTATAGTTTAGTAATATTATTGTACCATAATCCACTGAAATGATACTTCCTAAGCTGTACTGACTCCACACACCCCGTCTCGTCTCCAGGCTTTTATTTTATTGTTCTGTTTAAAACATTCGGTGATGAAAAGGTACAAATACGAACTTTTCACCTGGGAAAACTTATTTAAGGTTCACAACTGGACCTTAAAACCACTGTTGGACCTTTGAGGGAACATTTACATTGTTTGTACCTTGATAAACACAAAACACACCTGCACAGAACCTTTATTCCTAACAGTGTGTACACCTGAGTGGCGGTACTACATGCTTAATAAGCTGGTTCTTCAAGGGTTCTACATAGAACCATGGTTAAATGGTTCTTTGCATGGCGAAATGTTTCGTTGGATTGATGCAGAATGTGTTGTATATGGTTCTGTGTGGAACCTTTTTGAAAATGGTTCTATATAGCTCCAAAAAGGGTTCTGCTATTGCTATGAGCCTGACATTGTAATCAATAGCAGAATGCTTTTTCTGAAGAACCGTTTTTCCACACACCTAAAAATGATGGTTGTTCAAGGGTCTTTAATAAAGAAAATGGTTCTGTATAGAACCATGCACACTTCTTTGCATCATGAGAGGGTTCTTCAGATTGATGGAGAATGTGTTGAATATGGTTCTATATAGCACCAAAAAGGGTTCTTCGGTTGTTACGATGTCAAGCTTGTAATAGTAGAAGAACCTGTTTGGTGCTATATAGAACCATTTTCAAAAAGGTTCCACTCAGAACCATATACAACATGTTGTCCATCAATCTGAAGAACCATTTCACCACACACTTAAAAATAAGGGTTCTTCAAGGGTTCTTTAATAAAGAAAATGGTTCTACGAGCCAAGAACCCTTTGCATGATTAAAGGGTTCTTGGCATCATGAGAGGGTTATTTAGATTGGTGGAGAATGTGTTGAATATGGTTCTATGTAGCATACAGGGTTCTTCAGTTGTTACGATGTCAAGCTTGTAATAGTAGAAGAAGTCTTTTGGTGCTGTAAAGAACCCTTTTCAAAAAGGTGCTATATAGAACTCTTGGTCCTAAGTAGAGCCATTGCCTTCACTGAAGAACCCTTGAAGAACCCTCTTTAGGAGCGTATGTTTGAAATAGGCGAACTCATCAAAGGACTCAGATCCCCCTCCAGATGATCCTCCGCAGCGCAGAGCGGGAGGAGTGGAGCTCCTACCCCCCTCTGGTGAGCTGTTTGTCCGCTGTGAGGGGTGTAACTCCACTCCCCCCGTCCCGTCCCTCTCTATATAACTCCCTCTGCTCTCCTCACGCGCTGAACTGGCTCTGAACAGCGGGAGCTGAACCTCCGCGCTCAGCCGTCGCGCTCCCTCCTTGTTGTTGTTGTTGTTTACGTCCGTCGTCGCCATGGTAACCGCGCCCCGCGCTGTCCTCGTGGCCGCCGCGGCCCTGGCGTGGCTCGCGCGCGCCTCTTCTTCATCATCATCGTCATCCTCATCATCTTCATCATCATCATCCTGGTCTCGCGCCGCGGGTCCCGTGATCCGCTGCGAGCCGTGCGACGCGGGCGCGCGCACCCTTTGCAAGCCCGTGCCGCGGGACTGCGCGGAGCCCGTGCGCGAGCCCGGCTGCGGCTGCTGCCTCACGTGCGCGCTGCTCGCGGGCGAGCGATGCGGCGTGTACACGGGCCGCTGCGGCGCGGGGCTCGCGTGCCGTCACGAGGCGGGCGAGCCTAGGCCCCTGCTCGCGCTGCTGGAGGGCCGCGGGGTTTGCGTGAACGGCACGAGGGCGGCGGGGAAGGGCGCAGGAGGCGCGAGGACCGTTGGAGCCAATCAGGAAGGTAGGAGACTCGCGCGCGGGGAGGTGGGGTTGCACCACAGCAGTAGTTTGTCAAGTAGTTGGTAGTCTAATAATAGTGGAACTACTACTAATAGAAGATGAACTATTATTATTATTATTATTATTATTATAAAGTATTATAATAAAGTACATTATTATTACTACTACTACTGATAAGCTTGTTATTCAGTTATTAATCTTAAGGCTTATTACCCAGTTTTTACTGAGCAATTAGTGAGTTATTACTGTGTTATTACATGTGGTGTAACACAAATAACTTGCATTATTCATATGTAGTCAATGAGATGCGTTCTTTGAGTGATACCATAGAAGAACCACTTCTGGTTCCCCAAAAAACAGATTTGAAAATGAGATTTGTGAGTATGAAGAGCCTTTTAAAGGTTTCAAGAACCTGCATATAATGTAAATGCTCTATACCAATTTGTGGGGTTCTTCTAAGAACTTTCACATCGGAGGTTCTAATGTTCAAACCATCTCATTCCATAAAAAAATGGTTCTTTAAAGAATCATCCACAGGAAGCTTCTTCACAAGGCCAAAAGTGGTTCTTCTATGGCAGGGGAGCTCAGTCCTGGTCCTGGAGATCTGCCACCCTGGAGAGTTCAGATTAAACACAGCTGACTCTAATATTCAGAAGCTCCTGAAGGCCTTGATTACCTGGATCAGGTGTGTTTGATTAGGGTTGGAGCTAAACTCTGCGGCGTTGTAGATCTCCAGGACCAGGATTGGGCTCCTTTGTTCTGTGGCATCGCTCTACCTTTAAGAGTGTGTAGAAATTGAAGTCTGGATGCTCTAATGGCTCCTCAGAGTTTAAAGCGTTAGAGATGTTGACACTCATCTGAACAGCTTCGTTTCTGAAGGTGTTTAATCACTAAGGTCATCTTAGGATCAGGTGTACACCAGTACTGATGCAGTCTACTGCTAGACAAGTATAGAAGTAGTTTTATCACAGAAGGTTTTCAGTCCAGATTTTTTTAAACTAATCTAATAATAGAAGGCCAAAGTGACTGGACTGTATGATCTTCCAAGGAGCTTCGATTCATGCAAAGGAGTGGTATAGAGCTGGACAATGCACTGTCTATGAGAAACAAGAAAATCTAGTAATGTAAGAATGTTGATCTGTCCAGTAATGGTGGGTCTAGAAGTAGATTTGCTGCATGGTTGTAAGGCTCATTAACAGTTATTTACCCTAAGACTTAAAATTGAGTAATAAGTGGCTTCTTCACAGAAGGTCTTCACTCATCCAGATCAGTATATTTTCTAGTAGTAGTAAGTCAAGGTGCTGGACTTTGGTACAATCTTCGAGATGTTCCAACACTCTGCCGAGGAGCTTCAGCGAGGAGAAGAGTTCGATGCAATAGGACGATCAGACTGGACAATGCACTGTCCATGAAAAACAAGAAAATCTATTAATGTAAGAATGTTGATCTGTCCAGTAATGGTGGGTCTAGAAGTAGATTTGCTGCATGGTTGTAAGGCTCATTAACAGTTATTTACCCTAAGACTTAAAATTGAGTAATAACCATAAATTATTAAGTAATTACCATGAAGAAAAAACGCCCGAGAACCCAGTGACAGGTCCTTAGAGTTTAAGGGTTTAGATATGTTTCCTCGCTTTTCCAAGTGGCTTCTTTACAGAAGGTCTTCACTCATCCAGATCAGTATATTTTCTAGTAGAAGTAAGTCAAGGTGCTGGACTTTGGTGTAATCTTGGAGATGCTTCAGAGCTTCAGTGACGAGAAGATTACAATGCAATAGGATGATCAGACTTGGCATTGCGCTATCCAGAACCACTGAAATGTCCAGTAATGTAAACGTATAGATGTGTTCAGTATTAATAAGCCTAATAGTGGACTTGAGGTTTCATCCAAGTGGCTTAATTTGTGAAAGCTTTCAGGCATAAAGGGTGTTCACTTCTTGTAGTGGTTAGTCAGGGTGAGTGGATGTGGGGTGCAGCCTTGAAGATGTTGAGAATGAACCAGACGATCAGACTGGGCAATGCATTGTCCATTAGCAAGGCCAAATTGCTTAGCATACACCATGAAAAGCGGAAAAGGTCAGAGGTTGATTTGAAACATTTGTTAGATGTTAATTGGTGAAGAATTTTTGCTTATTTGCACCATCAGAGTCGTTTCATCTGTGAAGGTTTGCAGTCAACCTTGCCATTAAATTGTTGCCCTGTGCAGTCAGGGCATTGTGGTGCAACCTCGAAGACGTTTCGCCACTCTTAGACTTTCTACTAGCGGTGTTATACTTGTGAAGTAATCTTGAAGAGGTTTCATTACTCAACTGAAGGATGTTGAATTATCCAGTAGTAGTAAGTCAGGATGTTTCTATAATCATCTGAGGAGTTCCAGGGAAGACGTCTGAGACCACCCATCTGACAGGGCCCTTTGTAAGGTGAAATATCTCAACAAGCTAATTCGCCTTGACTTACTACTGCTTATGCAAGATTAGATGAAGTCCCTCAGATTAGAGCTGAAATGTTTTCATGATTGGACCACAAACGCAGTCATCTACACTTGCTGCTAGTACACAGTAATTTTACTGAGCAGTTCTAAAGACTAGACTTTAATCAAGACCTGACAGTGAGCTACAGTGAAACTCATTTACTGGAAGCTTCACATTGTTTTGAAAGAACAGTTCAAAACACCTAAAAACTGAATAAAAAAGTCTTTGTTAACACTTTACTGTAGGGCAGTGTTCATAAGTCTATGACACCTCTGTAAGCTCTTCATGACTGACATAGATTTACTTAAACACTTATTCCAGCAGGTGTCATTGTCCTAACATTAGGTTGTTATGACACTTTCTGGGGTGAAATGACAGACTTTATAGCTCTTTCACTCTGACATAATGCTGATAATATGATTATAGCTTGCAAAGCCGATCACTTCCGACTGTCTTAGTCCGTTGCATTTGAAGTCGTCTGCTTTTTTCCGAGGTTTAGCCATGGGGCTAGTGTTGGAAAGTAATATTGACAGGTTTATCTATATATTATTTTCTGATATGTAGATATATATGTGATATATAGATATATGTTATTCAAACTGAACCATATTCAGGTTTTGCACAATAAAAATACTTCAGATTTACTTTGGTTGTTAAAGATAGTTCTTATGAACCGCATACTTAGCCAGGGCCCACTGGCAGGCTCAAAGTGTTATTACACACATCTATAACCTAAGAATAGCTCAACTAGTTAGCATTAAAGTCCCTGTAGTTACTGAGTAATAAGCCTTAGTAAATAATAAGCCTGAGATTTTGAGGGGTTAAATGTGAAGGAACATCCTAAAACAGTAAGCCACTGTTAACCTATAGAAGAGGTTAACCTTAAGCTTCCTATTTTTATTACATATATATATATATATATATATATATATATATATATATATATATGTGTGTGTGTGTGTGTGTGTGTAATAAAAATATATATATATATATATATATATATATATATATATATATATATATATATATATATATGTCAAGTGATTTTATAAAGCCTATTATAATATACAGCCTTTATAAATGTTTATAAATGTAGTATAAAAGAGCTTATGTAGCTATCTTGTAGCTTTATGAACGCTGCCCTACAGTAAATTGCTTTCTTTCTGTAAATGTTGGTTCTGTCTGGCTAACATTTATTATACAGTGTAGTGCTTCCTTTGGTGTCATATTAGCAGGAGAAAACAAGAAAACAGTCCATTCAAAATGAGCTATATCAGCTCTGTACGACATTGTTTCAGCATAAAGTAGGTGCCAAAATGGTTCTCTGGAGCGATACCATAGCATAACCACATTTAGTTCCCGAAAGAATTCAA
The DNA here is from genome assembly GCF_904425465.1 of Colossoma macropomum. NCBI lineage: Eukaryota > Metazoa > Chordata > Actinopteri > Characiformes > Serrasalmidae > Colossoma > Colossoma macropomum. Next base: position 7,407,532 of record NW_023494805.1, read on the forward strand.
TTTACAGTTCTTTACAGAACTATTTTTGTAAGTGAGACAGTGACTGAAGAACCTTTTTTAAAGTTTAAACAACCTGCACATACTATACAGGTTCTCGGAAGAACCTTTAAACTGATGTGGAATCATTACATTATGTGAAAGGTTCTCGAAACCTTTGAATAGTTCGTTACACTTACAAATTTTTTAAACATGCTTTGGTCTCACTTTGTATTGTCTCTAATAACTGTATAGTTACACATGAATAACATATGCAACAAAACTAACTACTGATGATTTAGTCAATGTTGCAGATGGTTTACAGAAGTACAGCCTATGTAATTACACATGTGTATCAACTTCAGTTTTGCCTCATGTAATTACACACGGGTATCTTCTACATAGGGCCTTTTCTGTAGTGCAGTGTTAAAGTTACACTTTAAAATAAGTGGACAGTTCCTGTGTAGTTTTTATACAGGTACTGTATAATAATGGAGTGGTAATATAGAAATTGTCTTGGAGGTCATGCAACACATTTAATTAATGTCATAAAAGTTACATTTTAAGATAAAGGATCATCTGCTGTTCTGTCACATCACAGAGTGGTTTAAAGCTGAAACTGGTTACAATGTCACAGCACTAGCAACATAAATGCTAGCTAAATGTTAGGAAAGCTGGCAGATACAGTGTAACTAATGTCTTAATGTAAAGTATTATGTACTTCCTTTTACTGCTGAAAAAAAGAAAATGAATAAACTGCTGTTCCAGTCTGATTACAAATGTAATTACATTTGTTATTATCCTTGAGTAATTACATGAGTGAATAAGCTGTTACAACTATGAAGATACACTTATGTAATTACATGAGGCAAAATCGAAGTCAAGTCAACTCAAGTCAAGTCAAATTTATTTATATAGCGCCTTTTACAACAGATGTTGTCACAAAGCAGCTTTACAAAGAATCTGGGTCCACACCCCCAGTGAGCAAGCCTTGGCGACAGTGGCAAGGAAAAACTCCCTCAAGTTGAAGTTGATACACATGTGTAATTACGTAAATTGTACTTCTGTAATCCATCTGTAACACTGACTAAGTCATTAGTAGTTACATTGTTGTTAAGATGTTGTTCACATGTAACTACATAGCTATTAGAGACAATTTAAAGTGGGACCCATGCTTTTTTAGGCAACCAACAGTGGTCCTTCTATGGAATCACTCAAAGAACCCTTTGTGACACCGTTTTTATGGGTTCATTAACTTTATTATTAAAGCTTATACCTGAATATTATATAATACTGTGATATATTTTGAAAATACTGCGATGTTGAATTTTACCAGTACTGAAGATGTGGTTATCTCTGGTGCCTTACTGGTCCCATTTCCTTCCCAAAACAGTTTGACAGCTCTTCAAATGTGCTTGCATGCTGTTAGTTGGCTCCAGACTCAGTGAAGAAGCTGAAACGTCTGCAAAAGCTGAATAACAAAGTTAATTGCAACACAGACGGCAGGCCCCACTTGAGGAAGACCTGCTAGAGCTGTGAGAACGTGTGGCTCTGTGAAAATACTGTTGAGTGTGGAGCTGCTTTTACACAACAGTTGCACGAGTCAAAGTTATGAACGTACAGTTTTGGGTCTGTAAATCGAACCTGCAAAGAAACAAGCGCAATAACTCCACTCAAACAGAGTCATGTGTCCTCTCTTTACCCATGTGATCTTTCACCTCATTCTCCTGCTACTGCCTCTTGCATGTGTCCGGTTTATTAGGCCGGCTGTTTTGCGTGGTGAGGGCAGTGCAGTGAGGCAGGCTGTTGATCAGCAGAACAAAGGGCCACTGCTGTCTGACGACTAATGAAGTGTTTCCACTCGCCTGCGTTTGTAAATCAGACTCTGACTCACAGATAGATCTGACAAACTGTTCTCCTCCGCAGATTTAAAGGGGCAAACGGATGGAAAATTTAATTCCAGCATAATTTAAAGATGTACCTTGAAAACGTTAGCATGAACATACACTGATCAGGCATAACATTATGACCATCTCCTTGTTTCTACGCTCATTGTCCATTTTATCAGCTCCACTTACTGTATAGGTGCACTTTGTAGTTCTACAGTTACAGACTGTAGTCCATCTGTTTCTCTGCATACTTGATAGCCCCCTTTTACCCTGTTCTTCAGTGGTCAGGACCCCCATGGACCCTCGGGTACTATTTGAGTAGTGGATCATTCCCAGCACTGCAGTAACACTGACGTGGTGGTGGTGTGTTAGTGTGTGTTGTGCTGGTCTGAGTGGATCAGACACAGCAGTGCTGCTGGAGTTTTTAAACACTGTGTCCACTCACTGTCCACTCTATCAGACACTCCTACCTTGTCAGTCCACCTTGTAGATGTAAAGTCAGAGACGATAGCTCATCTGCTGCTGCACAGTTTGTGCTGGTCATCCGCTAGACCTTCATCAGTGGTCGCAGGACGCTGCCCACAGGACGCTGTTGGATGGATATTTGGTTGGTGGACTATTCTCAGTCCAGCAGTGACACTGAGGTGTTTAAAAACTCCAGCAGCGCTGCTGTGTCTGATCCACTCAGACCAGCACAACACACACCAAAGGAGGCTAACAAAGTATGCAGAGAAACAGATGGACTACAGTCTGTAGTTGTAGAACTACAAAGTGCACCTATATAGTAAGTGGAGCTGATAAAATGGACAATGAGCGTAGAAACAAGGAGGTGGTCAAAATGTTATGCCTGATCAGTGTAGGTGTCAAAATGTGCTATTTAGTCTGCGGTTCATACAGTTAATCATGGTTGTGATGTCACAAATAAGAACACATTTACACATGACTGCAATTTTCCATTGGAGTGATAAAGAGTGTTGTTTCTGCAGACAGTCTATGGAAAAGTTTCTAGAGAGGAGGATGTGCGTATGTGTGTGTGTTGGGGGGATTAAACAAATGAATGTTATACTCTATGATATGATTCAGTTTCTGATGAAGTAAAATGTAAGTAAAAGTGATGGTGGATCAGTACAGATGCTAATCACACAACCGTTATAAATGAAATCACTTGTCTTGTTAATAATTGTTGTTAATTTATATACAAAAATAATTTTTATGGTGAGGGTTAATAATAAACCGGTCACCAAAATTGTCACCCTATTTTGGGAAGAATAAGACATGATTAAATGATAAATAATACACTGTAATTATTTACAGTCATGTTTTGTTGAGTTGACTGTCTTGAGATTTAATCACCACTTTGTTGAGACTTTTGAGAAATTCTGTAGACATATTTTATGATAACTTATTAATTTTATTCCAACAACTTATTTCAAATGTATGAAGTTGTGCAACTGGAATTAGAATAATTGCATGCATTTACAGTGTAACTCATATTCAAAAGTTTGGGCACCCTTTGTCAATTGATGTTTTGTTGATTTTCTGAGTAAAAATAAGTTAACCTCTATAACCTCTAGGTATCCTCACAATTTAACATTTCGTCAATAAAGCAAAACAGAAAATATGGCCTGTGTAAAAGTTATGGCACAACTTATATTTTAGCTTCAATTTTTTCCCCAGTATTAACTTCTTCAGTTAACTTCTTCAAATCCCAGGTTTATTATTCAGTAACTACAGGGACTTCAATGCAAACTGGTTGAGCTATTCTTAGGTTATAGAAGTGTAATATAACTTTGGGCTCTGGCCATTTAAGGGGTTAAACTCAGCAAATATTATTATAAAAACATTATAAAACATTTATTCCTTCCTTACAGCAGTCCAGAGGAACCATGAGGTAGTTTAAATTTTTTTGACTGTTATCTTGAGATCATGACTTATTTGTCAAGATAACTTGAGAATCTTGAGTTCACATGACAATAAGGCTGTAATATCAAGAAAACAGCTTTTGCCATGTTTCATGTGATGTCGAGACTATTGACTGTTGAGACTTTGATTATCCTGAGATCACAAGACAATTAAGTTGTGATCTCAAGATAACAGTTCAGAAAATGCTAACTACCTCAAGGCCCATCTGGACTTCCACAGTTCCCTGTAGAGAATGTGTTAAATGATTAAATCAACAAAACATGCATGGCTGGAGGTATTCAAACATTTACTTTTGACTATATTTGCCACCAAATTGGTTTTATTTTATTTAAAACAGTGATTCCATACCAGCAACCCCAAACCTCAGCAGGTGTTTATTGTGTTTCTGAGATTCTGATGTGAAACTGGCTGCTTGGTAATGAAGTGCTTGGTTAGTTTATATTTAACTCACCCATTAATCCAGAACAAATTCCAGTATTTTCCTGAATTAAAGACCAGATTCTGTACTCAGAGTAGTATAACACCAATGCTGGAGGTTACTGCGCTGTTGTTTGAATCATGCTGTTAAACTGGCTCACAAAAAAAAAAAAAAACCTAAATCCGGAATCCTTTTCCATGGAATTTCTGTTTGTGTTCCAAATCGCCTGAGCTTTGAATGATGGCACCAATAACTATGCAAAGGACAAATAAAGACATGTTTGATCAAGACTTTTCGAATATACTGCACATGTTGAAGCGCAAGGCGGCCCTTGCTGTGCGAGGAAATGGATCTCAGAAATGTTTTGCAGTATAACTTCTCCATGTTTGTCCTGTTTTTGGGCAAGGTCCAGAGCAACAACTCTCCTCTGTCTTGTCTTCCAAGTTTTCCTTTAGCTCTGCATGCTGGACTCATCCACGGCACTTTTGCGCCATTTGTGTTCTGTCTATTCTGATGAAAAAGGAGTGTGTCTCATTAAAACAGGGAAAGAAGAGAACATTTTGAATGGACAGATATTTGTAAATGGTAATTGTGCAGTTCTGTTCATTTCCTCGAATTTTGGCTTAGAGGCAGGTTGGCACAGTCTTAGGCTTCTTCTCAGCATTCCTTCTCTCCTGTGTTCAGCTGACAGTGCCAAGATTCCTGAGGAAGACCCCGGCAGCAACACCATGAGCGTCCTTGTCCAAGCGGAGCACGAGCAGTCCACACAACTCTTCGATCCCCATGAGCAGCAACCCCCACCTTACTCCCACCACCCCAAGGCCGAGCTGATTCATCGCGAACAGGCCAGGAGGGGACAGAGTTTCAAAATGGAGGAACCTCCAGTCGTGGCTCCATCGGACAAGAGCTTCTCCTTTGACTCCAAGCAGGACCCTGAGTATGTAAGTACTACACTGTGGGATAACTGTCCGTTTAAAGGAGGAATTCCGAGAAATAACTGTTTACAAAATTTACACAATTTTTATCCCAAATGAGGGCCATTAGCCTCCACTCTTCTAGGAAGGCGTTTCACAAGATTTTGGAGTGTGACTGGGAATTTGTGCCCATTCAGGCAAAAGTGCAAGAAGGCCTGGCTCACAATCAACATTCCAGTTCATCCCAAAAGTGTTCAGTGGGGTTGAGGATCAGGGCTCTGTGCAGGCCACTGGAGTTCCTCCACAATAAACTCGTCTTTATGCGTCTTGCTTTGTGTGCTTTAGCATTAACAGTACCCTTCCCTGAACCTAAGGGGCCCAAACTGTAGAAAAGCAGCCTTAGACCATTATCCCCCCTCCACCAAACTTTACTGTCGACGCTATGGCATCCTGGCATCTGCCAAACCCAGATTAATCCATCAGACTGCCAGATAGTGAAGCATGATTCGTCTCTCCAGAGAAGACGTTTCTACCAGTGGTGGTGTACTTTACACCACCCCGGCCGACGCTTGGCATTACACATAGTGATCTTAGGCATGTGTGCAGCTGGTTGGCCATGAAGCTCCTCACGTACAGTTACTGTGCTGATGTTGCTTCCAGTGGCAAGTTTGCCTGTTTTACTGCTTGGCGGCTGAGCATTTGTTGCTTCCAGATTCACAATAATAGCATTTACTCACAAACTGACTTATGGCAAAGGTGGTATCCAATAACAGATCCATGTTTAGAGCCACTGAGCTCCTCAGTACCCCTTCTACTCTAGTTGTTTGTCTGTGTCTATTTTAACCTCTTATTCTCCAGGGTATATTTTGGTTTGTCCATCTGAATTTACATGACGAAATCGTAAGGCAAATTATTCAGTAACTGCATGAAGTAAATATACATTTTTATTTTACTTATTATTATTATTTTTTTTTTGTAAAAGCTCCCCTCAAATTAACAGAACGTGTTTCGTGATCATAGACATTTTGCTATATGCTTACAATTTACTGCTGAAAGCCAAAAATCTTAGACGCTCTTTGTATTATTTTAGAAAAATAATTTTTACAGAGCAGATCACTGAAGAGACGCCATCTGTTTATAGTTTATAGCCCAGATTTGTGGAAAAATGAGTCAACATTCAGTAGACAAAAAAAAAATTGTGAGTTCAGCTTCTTTTATTATAAGGGTTTAAAATTACATTACCCGTCTATTTGACTGGAAAGAAGACAGTTACAGCTCTCATATGACCCCCACCTTTTGAATGTAGCTTATGAAATCTGAAAGTTATGAAGAATATGACGAAGTGCATTTTGGAACCACCGGTGGTCTCAAGGAGTTGAAGAGGTTAACCATGTGAACAATTATTTAACTGCTTATTTAATTTCAGCTGTAATTACACTACATATTAAATCCATTGATAGTTTCATGACCTCTAGTTTTAATTCAATTCTAAATGACTAATTAGATCGTTAATATAACCAACTTGAGCTTGTAGTCTATAATAAGCAACTACTTCAGCAGGGCTTTAGTGTGCAAATTTAGTCTACTTTTTTTTTAATTATGTGGTTTACATTTTACAAGCATAAACTGTTCTGAGGTCAGCTGCGAACCGCTCACTTCTGATTGGGTGGTCTTAAAATGGAAGCTTTTCTGAAACATAGGCTGCCACATCATCAGGACGTCACTGTTTGCCCACTTGATATCATGATTATGTGAAATAAAACCACCCAGAGGTGTCCTCATCCTGGTCATCACCGAACTCCAATCAAGAAAAACGTACTGTCTCAGCTTTCTTTACAATGGTTGTGATAGGAACCAGACGTCCAAAGCGTTCAACAGAGTTGTAAAAAACTAAAGTTTAGGAGGATGATCATGCTTGAAGCTCACCCTCATTTCAGTCTAATATTCTACACATTTCTGTCTCTGTCTGTTTCTTGTGACAAAGTTTTCATACCCCATTTCTTCAGTCCTCTCAGTTGTCTCTCAGTCCTATCTGTGTTTTTCAGCGGAGGGGTTTGGCCTTCTAGCTGCAAGCACAAGCTGTCCAAAACTGTAGGCCAAGCTTTTAGAGTTCTCCCCCCTACAGTCTCTTTTCATACTACAGCGTCGTCCAAACTAGCAAAGTGCCTCTAAAAGCTACCTCAAAGAAAGTTATTGCATGAAATAGTTATGAATACGCTGCCAGATGCATAAAACAATATTTTACTATCGTTATTGTTTATCCTTCGAAGGTTTTGGCCCAAACCACATTTCTTAAAATCCTTTAATGGTGGAGGGGTATGTGCAAGGCTTTGTAAGGCAAAGAGTCCCCAAAGGAAACTTTTTTTTTTTTTTAGATTTACTACTATTTTAAAATCATCAACACATAAAAACTCAGAAGGCGTGCAGGTTCATTTTGGATTTCTATCTGGTTCCTATCACCACCACAGAAATCTGATTCTGTAAGTTTCTCTACAATTAACCATTTCACACCAAACCACTTTGAATGACTTTCTTTACATCTAGACGGTTGTATTAAAAAGACTAAGATTAGATTCTGCTCTTCGCTGAGAGTACAGACTGCCTTTAGATTGCTCAATAGAACATTTGGTTAGGATCTGGCAGGTTGCAGGTTTGAAAACACAGCAAGCGGAGGACGGACAGAAGGTCACCCTTCAAACTTTCTGGCAAGATCTGTGTTTTTGGTTTTGAGTGCTGTAAAAATAGTATTGTACATTTCAGATCAGTACATGATGGCCTGTTTACATTTCAACTTTGTGGGTCTGGAGCAGAGGACCATTCGCATGGTGGGCGAAGAGCTGGAGAAAGTAGTTCTCCTGAAGTCCTGCAGGATTTCATTTTACCTCTAATCTAATACACCTGTGGCCAATATTTAGAGGCTCCTGAGTGTTTTAACAAGCTGAATTAGGTGTTTCTCTATGGGGCTGGCACAAAAACCCACATTCACAGTTATATACCAGGAAGAGGATTACAAAACACTGGTGCTGAACAAGAATGACCTTGGTTTACAGTGTGCACACTGTATATAACTCATCAACCCGCGTTTCTACCTGACACAGAAGGCCATGGTAGTGTTATGGATTGCTATGAGCCTGAAATATGATACAAGAGTTCATAGAGTTCATATGATACAATATCATTGCAAAATATTGGTTAGAATGTTTCAATTACATAAACATCTGGTTTCAGTTTTCTTAGCACTCCCAGAAAAGACATCCAGATGAAATCTGCCAGTTAGTTTCACCCCATCATTTAACATTCAGATATCATTCCACAGCCAGTGTTATAAAACAGTTCCAATCCTACAATCTGACTAAGCTGCTTTCGAAGCTGTTGAAAATAATCACAGCTATGACGCCTCACGACGACTGAATTCTGTATTACTGCATCAATGTTTTGCTTGTATTGATAGATGAGACCAAGCATCAGCATGTATATGAAGTAAATGTCCCAAAATAATACTAGAACTGGTCAGTTCAGCAGTTAACTAACTGGCTAAATTACTCCTCCATTAATATCCAGTGTTAAGCTTTTAACTTAAGTAAAGCTGCAACACACAAATTAAAAGAATTTGTTACTAGAATATCAAACAAATTTCAAATGTTCTCGCTTTTTGGTCGATCTGCCATCATTAGTATTAAATCCAGTGTGAGAAAACTCATGTGTTAGCATGATGCTAACACAGGAAATCGCATTGAGGTGCTAGCAGGAATTAGCATTGTCATTGTGGCAGTAATTTGTAAAGAAAAGGTTCTTTTTAAAGTGAATGTTTCTGCATTAAGCTCTGCTATAGATTGATATGTATATAGATTATATGTCAAAAAATGTAAAAACCTATTTAAATGACTGCAATACATCCCTGATAAGAAGAACAGTACAGACTAGCCATGTTGGTCTATGCTGGTTTATGCTGGCCTAGTGGTGGTTTAGCTGGTTACCCTGCATGATCATTCTGATTGACCAGTATACTGGCATCCAAAACACAACATATGCTGGTTTTGCTGATGACTAGCATAACAGCTTCCATTGCCTCTGACCAGCATACCAGCATCCAAAACACAACAAATGCATGGTATCTATGGTAGCTTGACAACAATAGCCTACTGTAAGCAAACTATATTTCTTAAATGATTTATTTAACATTTGTGTATTTTTCTATAAAAGGAATAAGATACTTGAGGCCATGGTTTACAGTGATTTTGCCAAGAGTTAGGGCTTAACACCCTTTTCCCATGATAAAATCACTGTAAAGCATGACCCCTCAGCTTGGTATTTGTTTTTACTTTACGCTGTCCAAGCTGGGACTTCTTTGGCACTGAAATTATAACATGTTATTAACACTATTTATAATGCATTATATTAGTAATTCATAATGTATAATAAATATGGCTATAAAGTGTAATTCAGTGTATTTTTTTTATAAATATTTATAACCACGTTTATAATGCCTTATGAATACATTATAACATGTTATAAATGTGTTTATAGATGCTTACAAATGCGACATTCATAGAAAGTGTTACCGAAAAAGCAAAGGAGGGTGAATCCTCATCATCAAAGAAGTGAAAACATGACAGCCAGTGTAGATTCTACTACACACATGGAATTCAGTTGGTTGCAGTCTGCAATCTGACTGCTAGATGCCAATAAATTTGACATACTCCACCTTTAATATGATTCTAAAATAATGGTGATGTAAGACACTAAGCAACAACTCCACCCCAATGGCAGCTAAGATATCCACAAAAATGTTAATTTACACTGAATTCACTGAAAGAATAGTGTTGCTATCCAATGTAGATAAAATTCTAATTCAACACACAAGGCAAACCTAATATGACCTTACCTAAACCTAATTTTTTAACGACCACAGCAAACTGATGTTGCTATGGTGGCATGAAGCAACAAGTCAAATGATACAGAATAGCACTATTTTTATTCCAGACTACTCTTTTAACACTTGGCCATCTATAGCATTACAAATACTGTTCCGAAGTTAGATGTAGATTGAAAGTGTGCCTTGAAAATGCCTATGTTTAAAGCATTACATACCATAGACATTCCTCAAACATTCCAGGCATATCTTGTGATGTCTCTATAACTAAAGAGTCACAGCACAAGACATCTGTATAGCTCCTGAGCATAGGCCGAGTGGTGAGCAGGCTCACTGAGCATGCTGTGCGTTCGCATGATGAAGCTGTTTGGAATTGTCAGGGACGATCCTGTGGCAATGGCTAGACTTGGTTTTCTCATACTTCACTTTGGCACATCATTACTGGACCCACTATGTGTGGTCAATGGTGGCCATGACTTGTTGATGGAACAGGGTGTGTGTGCTTGTGTGGTTGTTTGGCATATGGTTTTTGGCTTGTATTTGGCTCATAGTATGCGTCATGCAATACCCCAAATATGTGTATGTGTGTTTGTGTGAATGTTTGTGAATGATAATGATTATGCATTTGAATTACACTGGGAACACCATAAGATTGGTGGAGTTACATCCTTTTTGGCTCTTTTTGTGTCCTACCAATTTCAATCCCATTTCCAAAAAAGGACATTGTACAAAATGTAAATAAAAACATAATGTAGTGAAACATGAAAAAATGTACAAAGACAATTTAGCAATAACTTTTTTTTCTTTAAATATATGTCCATTTTGAATTTGATGCCAGCACATTTCAAAAAAAGGGCAACAAAGACTGGTAAAGTTGTATAATGCTAAAAAACACCTGGTGTAACATCCCATGACCAATAAGGTTAATTGCCAACAGGTCAGTAACATTACTGGTTATATAAAGAGCATCCCAGAGAGGCTGAGTCTTTCAGAAGTAAAGATGGGGAGAGATTCACTGCTCTGTGAAAGACTGCACAGGTAAGTGCAACAATTCAAAAATAACTTTTCTCAATGTAGAATAGCAAAGAACCTGGGGATTTCATCATCTATGGTACATAGCATCATCAAAAGATTCAGAGAATCTGAAGAAATCTCTGTATGCAAGAGACAAAGCTGAAAACCAATATTGGCTGGTTGTGATCTTTGGGCCCTCAGGCAGCATTGCATTAAAAACAGACATGGCTCTGTAGTGGAAATCACTGCATGGGCTCAGGAACACTTCAGAGAACCACTGTCTATGAAGACAATTCATCACTGCATCCACAAATGCAAGTTAAAACTCTACCATGCAAAGAAAAAAACATATATAAACAGGATCCAGAAACACTGCCACCTTCTCTGGGCCAAAGCTCATTTAAGAGGGACTGAGGTGAAGTGGAAAAGTGACCTATGGTTTAAATTTAAATTATTTTAGGAAATCACAGACACTGCATCCAACGCTGAACAATATGTACAGGTTTTGGAGCAACATATGCTGCCATCCAGATGACGTCTTTTTCAGGGAAGGCCTTGCTTATTTCAAAAAGATGATGCCAAACCACATTCTGCATGTATTACATCAGCATGGCTCCATCAAATTCAAATAGGGCATATATTTAAAAAAATAATAATAAAATATATTTTTCAAAATAATAAAAATAAATGTATCAGTTTCAATTTGATTTGTTGTCTTTGTACTATTTTCAATTAAATATAGAGTTTAAATGATTTACACATCATTGCATTCTGTTGTTATTTACATTTTGCACAGCATCCCAATTTTTTGGAAACGGGGTTGTATATAAGAGCCAGCGATGTTTGAGATCCTATCTCAGCGCTGCTTGCAACTGAGTGGTATTTGTAGACCCTGATGAGTAACTAGTGCTGGACTGGTGGCTCTGGGGCTGTCTGCTTGGGCTGTTTTGATGGCCAGATTCCCTGCCTCCTTCTGGTCCATTTCTGTTGTAAACAAGCTCAGCCTCCTCCACCGCACACCACTGAGGGGATGTTTTCTTGGCCTTTGATTCATGTGGCCAATCCCTTACTCCCAATGCAGGGGCGCTACTCAGAGACAAGTAATGACACTACTAGATTAACTAAATCCCAGTAGCCTGTGGTTTTTTCATAATCATGGCGTTTTGAAAGAGCTTTTTTTCACCATGGCAGCTTTAATAAAGAGGTTTTATGTTTTATTTTGTTCTAATGAAATTATAGTTTTGTTGTGTGTTCTGTATTTTTAGCCATATGTGGTTTAAAGAACAAACTTACATCTTCCATTTACAGTAAGTGACTGAACTCTGGGGCCTTGTCTCACAAACAACATTCAACTAAGTCTTGACTACGTTTCAGTTTCACAAAATCTAACAAATGCAACCACATTTAATTTGTTTTACCATCTAGTTAATTGCTTTAACAACTTTAATACCTCTTTTCACTTAACAGCCTCCATCAGAAGGCTGACTCAGCCCCAATTAGTCTAAAAGCTGTTAATGATTCAAAACCATGAACCTCACCTGCTCTGGAGAAGAATAGAATAGGCATAAAGCATAAAGTGACATAGTGAAAATCCAGTTCAAATGTAGCAAGAAATCCTGCTTCATGAGAGGCCAGTGCACACTTAAAAAAGATGGTTCTTTAGTAAAAGAAAATGGTTCTATATAGAACCATGAACACTCAAAGAACCCTTTGCATGATTAAAGGGTTCTTTGCACCATGACATCATGATGTATATGGTTTTGTATAGAACCTGTTTGAGAAGGGTTCTATATAGCACCAAAAATAGGTTCTTCTGTTGTAACAATGCCTTCCACAGAAATGACTGATGGGATAGGCTCCAGCTCCCCCTGCGACCCAGAAGGATAAGTGGCTTAGAAGATGTGTGTGTGTGTGTGTGTGTGTGTGTGTGTGTAGTAATGATGTCAAACTTATAAAAATAGAAGAACCTATTTTTCGTGCTATATAGAACACTTTTCAAAAAGGTTCTATACAAAACCATATACATCATGATTTCTTGATGCAAAGAACCCTTTAATAATGCAGAGTGTTCTTTTGAGTGTTCATGATCCTATATATGACCATTTTCTTTACTAAAGAACCCTTGAAGAACCATCTTTTTTAGGAGTGTGGATGTCCTTTCAAAGTAATTGGTGGCAAACTATGTGTTTCTTTGACTTTGCTGCAGCTGAACTACATCCAGTAGTTGGTAGTATCTGAATGTACTGGGGAGAACGTCTTAGAAAAATAGGCACAAAGAAAACATTTTGGAAGATCCGTGTCCACAACAAACTGCCGGGCAGAATGGAGATGTTTCGGGAGAGGCAAAGAAATGAAATGCTCATTAATCATGCATAGAACAGCTGCTGCAAAAAACATGGGAGCTGCCTCTTATTCATTCTCGTCTTGTGCATGGATAAGGTTTAGGCACTCTAAGGGCATGCTCCTCTTCACCTCCTGCAGAGATGCAGACTACCATCCTTGCCTGCTCAAAGAAAAACTCTGATGATGTGGAAGGTCCAGGAAATCCCTGCCAAGGAACCTTTTGGAAGGTCAAAGGATACATACAGTTGTGTTGAGCGATGTTATCAATGGCATAATGGCGAAAGACAGGTGGCCTTGGTCTTCTGAGGTGGGATGTGGTCCTGGTAGGACTGGAGAGAGGTTGATGGACTATCAGCAGTGGCAAGGGCAAGAGATTTTCCACTTGCCTCCATGCTATTGTTGGTTGCAGAACTAAGGGCGAAGACTAATGATTCTTTTATGGACTGGCAAGTAAACTACTAGGGAGGGCAGAGTTTCCTGATGGACAGCCCTGACAGTAATTGGATCGGACTGGTGATGTGAATTATGGTTCTGGCTCCCACCAGTTTCCCATCCAGAGCATGAACAGACACACCAGACAGCGCCCTGCAGCTCCAGACTCCCCAGAGTGCTGTGGAGACCAAACGATTAAAAAAGAGACATTTGCCTTCTCTTCACTCTCTTTACCCTCTTGGTCGACATGTGTAATAATTGTCTTTTATATGGCCAGACTTCAATTTCAGTGAGGATCAGTTCAAGATGAGCCCGGGATAAAAGCTCTTAGGTGGGCTTGAGTTCCACGAGCTTCATAACTTCAACCTTGATAGAATTTAGTTGGCATAGTGGGTGATGTATGTTAGAGATTGGAGTTCAAATCCCTGGTTGTGCAGTAACTAGGATTTCTGGCTGCCTTATGAAAAACTCTACTACATTTGGTTTCTTCTGAAACATGATTACACAATTTTTCTCCTGATATGAATGGCTGCAACATGCTGTAAAGTCAAAGAAAGTCGAAGCAAAATAACAGGAGTTCAAAAACGTATTAAAAGATTTCGAGAAAACGTGACTCCTAACAACCACCTGGAAGACCTGGTAGACACCAAAACTGCCCCTATCAGATAAACAGCACTTAAAGCTTTCCTCTTTGAGAGAGAGGAAAAAATCAAGCTGCTTCAGATCTGAGAACATCCACAGGTGTTTCTGTCCATCCTTCCACTGTGAGAAGACGACTCAGCGCTATGGGTCTGAAAGGATGTGTAGCTGTCAAGAAGCCTCACTGAGAAAAGGAGACGGACACATCAAACAAAGAAGCTGAACAATGGACTGACCACCCCAGAGTCCAGACCTCAACACCACTGAATGTGTTTAGGATTTCTTGGATTGTGCGAAGCAGAAAATGTAACCAACGTCTAAGACTGAACTTTGGAGGTGTGAAAAACATCCCTGAAGATTTCTCAGAAAAACTGAGAGCAAGTCTCCTGAAAAGAATCGAAGCTGTAATAAAAGCAATGAGTGGACAAACCAAATGCTGAAACTTTTGAAGTTATATTTAGTTGTTTATGCCTCTGTGTAATTTTCTGTGTTTTTTTCTTGATCCTGAAAAATGAATAACTTGTGTTTACTGGCTGTTTTGACTGGAAAGGTGGCCTCTGATTTTTGCACAGTACTATAAATTAAGTTGATGTTGCCATTTTTTCTCTTTGCGCCATTAAAGACCTGGGGAATAGTGATGCAACACTGAACAGATGCTACTAGATAGTAGGATGTCAAAGCCGAGCAGTGATAGGCTGGGGCAGAAAGAGGTGGAGACGATCACATGACAGACATCTATTGTACATGTTTTTCTTCTTAAGGTGTTGTGAAAAGACACTCTGATGTTGCTCATGCTCATTGCTCTGTGTGTGATTTTCTGTGCAGGGCCCGTGCCGAAGGGAAATGGAGAGCATTCTTAATGGCCTAAAAATTGCAGACATGCTGAACCCACGAGGCTTCCGCATCCCAAACTGCGACAAGAAAGGATTCTACAAGAAAAGACAGGTAAGGAACAGAAATACAGTACCGTCACACTTCTCTCACTTCAAGGTGTTGAGTTAAAGAAGTTCTCTAGCAAAGATTTATGAGCATTCTTTGCATCTGAAGGGAAAATATTGGCATTTAGATATTGCAAACGTTAAATATCATTTCTTTGGACCATTCGAATGACACTTTAACACCAAGAATCATAACTTTCTTTTAACATTTCTAGACACTAAATTGACTTTTTGAATAATTTCTTAATAGTCTCCTTTTTATATACTCTTGTTTTTTTTTTTTGGTGGGGGGGGGTGATTAGCTCTGGGGCAAATGAGCACTATGGGGCCATTTCCCTCTCGGGGCCAAACCGAGAGTGGCTGTAGCGGTGGCTATCTTGCGTAACCCACCCTGAGAGAGCGACGTCAAGGTGGCTAGCGGGGTCTGAGTCTCTCCCCATAATTATCGGACTCCTCGTGCCGGCAGCATGGAAATAGACTTGAGCCACTTCCAGATTCACGTGGTCGGCCCACAATTGGTTTATAATAAATGAGTGTCCCAGACGCCTTCATATGGATGCAGTTATCCTCTATCGTCAAAAGCAATATTTATATAGCATGGCAGTTCCTGCTTAATGGGAGTCTTCTCGTTGACCCACAATCATTTTTAAAAACCTGTCTCGCCATCGAGATCGTCATTATCTTTAAATATTTTTTTTTTTATATTGCCACTGCGATTATGAAAATAAGTATCCCCATAGGAGAGGGAGTGGCGGCAATTTTACGAGGGGGTGTTTACGTTTGTGGTTTGCCGTGACGCTTAGCCCAGCGCTAATTATTAAGCCTGACTGTTTATGTTGTAGGCCTCCGTAACTAAAAGTTCATGTCTGATTTGATTAGCCAAATGGCAAAGTAGTTATGTCGGTTTCAGCAGGAGGTTATTTTGGTTTTTATGAGAACGTTTTTGCGGCTCTAACCGCTTTCACAGGTTCTGCATTGCTTTTTTCATTTCTCACTCTGACTTAACTAATTCAACGTGCTGAAAATGCTTAAGCATTTAGGCCTAAGTGTCATGGTACACGTGACACGTACATTTCACAACTGTAAATCTCCTGTTAATGGAGCGTAAGCTGGGAAAAGGAAATCTTTTTCCATGCACTTTATTTTTTTTAAGGTTACCAGTCTGGATATTGTCTCTTCTCTCTGGTTCAGCCAGCAGGTCTCTGCCCCTTTCGCCCCCTTGTGCTCCTGTATCACATACTGCCATGTAAGAATCAACGGGCCATTTACAATCTAATCAAGACCCGTTGCTGTTGTCCTTTGCCTCCTTATAAATTAACGCTTATTTTTTTCTTTCTTTACTAAACAGGACTTTGACCTTTAGTTAAATTGGCAGCTAAATAACAGCCCTCTGGGCTGGAGCGCAGAGCTCTGTAAGTCATTTGTAGCACCCATAATTTGAAGCCGGGGGTATAATCAGCAATGGATGATTTGTACTGGCCAGCGGGAGGCTGAAAATAGAAGCTGGCGCTGGCGTGCTTCACACACTGGCCCTGAGCAAATATTTCAGCCTGCCTGTGTTTACCTTTAAGCTGCTCTATATGAACGTGAAACAGGATGTCCGTCGTAAAAAAACGAGCCCCGAAAATACCTGCACCCAGAAACAGGTCAGACATCAGCGTATTTAGGGAGCGAGACTGCTCACTGGGAGGTTTTCTGGTGCTGGGGGCATGAGGTTCAAACCTGGAGCATTAGGATACATTACAAAAAAGAGTATATAAAATAATGATATTAATAATTATCATTTTATTTTGCTTTTTACAAAACAGCATACTCAATATTTTTCATTTTGGTAGGTTTTAAGTCATTTCATCAGGTGAAAGTGTCATCTGATTGGCTTATTTCACACTTTCACTATAGAAAAGGGGGCCCATATCATAGAAAAACTTTTTTTTTTTTTCCAAATAAAGGTCCATACAGTCCATATGTGGAAACTAAGCCGCAGAAGTAGTCCATTTTTAATTTGTTGTTTTGGTGATGTCGCAAAAACCAACTCATTTACTTTCTTTTTGAATCAGAAAAAACACAGGACGCCCAATCAGAACAGAAGTAATTTACATGCATTCATCTTAAAGGGACTGTAACAAACACAGCCAGTTTAATTCTAAGTGGACGTGTCCACTGCATGTGGTGCAAATATCTCCCTCCGCTTGAGGGGCTTGTCTGTCTACAATGCAGGATGCGAATGAGCCTGTCAATCGTCATGGATTTCTAATAAATTCTCCTCTTACTTAAGCATGCATCTGGTTGGTATAGTGTAGTGGGTAACGCCTTTGTCTTCTATGCTGTAGACTGGGGTTCAATCCCCACCTCGGTAAGCACCCTACACTACACCAGTAAGAGTCCTTGGGCAAGACTCCTAACACTACCTTCGCCTACCTGTGTAAACTGATCAAATTGTAAGTCGCTCTGGATAAGAGCGTCTGACAAATGCAATGCAACTCGGTTCTAAAACAGGCCTCTTGAACTAAACTTGTCTGTGGAGAGTGATAATACCTCATTTATTTTTTATCTCAGCTGTAAATGTGGAGATTAAATACCCGTAATAAGCTACGGTGTATAAAGAAGAGGGTTGAGCAGCTGCAAGAACCACAAGGAGTTCCACAGTTTAATTTAACCCCTTAACAATCCAGGTTTATTTCATACAAAGGCTTATTATTCAGTAACTACAGGGACTTAACTGCAAACTAAAGGAGCCATTCTTAGGTTATAGGAGTGTGTAATGGCTTAGAGATGGTAATGGTTAAGAGTTTTCATCAATATTGTCACTGTTGCACAAAAACCTTCTATCACCATTTTTGTCATTTGTTTTTGTTTTTTGTTTTTTTTTCTTTTACTTTTTTGCATAATTTGAAAACTCCAGTTACACTTTTCATTGGGTTAAAATTTCAGGAGTGGACCTACATTACGTTGTAATGTTCTACTACAAGTTTGGCTTATAATGCCTTTTTCCTGTACAGTTACCATTTTGGAGATACAAGGTTTTGCTCTGACAGTGATGATGTGGAACTGTGTAGGTCTATCCCTCGTATAGATGATGCAAACCCAGCCTCCTAGTTAACACAGCTCAGCCACAAGTATTTGGCTTATACCTAAATAGATGCGTATAATGAAAAAGAAAAAATAACTGAATTGTTAATTGCAATTATTGATATGACAATTAATCGCCAGCTTAATATTTTGTGATTGTGACAGAACTAGCCTCTTTAAAACAAGTAAAAAAAAAAATCTCTGGGCCCCCCAGTGGGACATAGCAGTATCGCTAGTGGGCCATAGGCAGTCAGTTTTACTTTTTTTTTCGCAATACCTTGTTACAAAACAGATATTTAACCAATCAGTTTCAAATATGACAAATGTTGTTGTTATAATTAATAAAGCACCATATCGCTGCTGTCAGAACAAAATCTCCATTTTGGTCATTTTTCAGTTTTTGACATAGTTTGAAAATGCCTGTTGTCTGTTACACTGTGTGTAAGTTTAATGATGAATGGACTAAAAGAAGTGTCCCAAAACTACTTGGAAAAACTCTGGTTCCATTGACTTACATTAAAAGTAAAGTAGGTTTTTTGCTTCTCCTGTAAAATTATCATTTTGGAGATTTGAGGTTTTGTTTCGACAGCAGCGAAATGTAGGTTGAGCTTGTTGATCAGTCTGAAAACAACCGTGACCAACGTGACTGACTTTGCTGGCTAGTTATGTTCATATTTTCAGTAAAACGTTTCTCTATTTGATGATAAGTCATTCATCATGGACAAATTGTTGCAAATAGAAAAAAAAAATCTGATTTTTTTGTCGTTTATTCTGTTGTGTGTTTATACAGTCATGCAAAATTCAACTGGTGACTTTGTTTATTGTGTTATATTTATTGTGGACGGTAATCTTAAAGTGCTCGTGCAGCTCATTTCAGAAATGAGAAATATTAGATATTTTGCATATAAGAAAATTCCAATGCTCCCAGTCTCTGTAATGAGTAAGATAATAATAATGAGTAATGAGTAAAATAATAAATAATCTCTCACTCTTTCTCTCTCTCTCTGTCAGTGCCGGCCATCTAAGGGGCGGAAGCGCGGCCTGTGCTGGTGCGTGGACAAGTACGGTCAGCCCCTGCCAGGCTTTCGAAGGAAAGGAGAGAGGCAGTGCCCAGTGTTATGCCATGGAGAACCAATAGAACCCACCAGACGATAAATGGCAGAGAGATGGAGGGACTGTGGTGTACACTAAAGGGACTCTGTGAAGAAACAGCAGGAATCATTTTGCTTTCCACGCAGCCCTTCCATCTGGGACTCATGCGGGAGAATATTAAGGGGGGGCTTTCACATTTTGGGCCTTTTCCGAGCTTACAATGGCTCTAATTTATTTCTGTGTTCTACACATTAGCCTTTCCTCTTGAAGCCAGCAGATGCTTGGACCCCCTAGATGCTTGCAGGAGAGAAAGAGAGCGAGAGAGATTTGGAAAAGATGAGTCTCAGGATGCAGTGAAGCTGTGGAAGGCGGCCAGGACTGACCGCAGAGGACAGGGCTGAAGGCGTTACAGAGCACTTCCCATAAGCATGTTTGTCTGTTTGTTTGTTTGTTCGTTTCTTTGTATCTGCGTGTGTGGCTGCTAAACGTATAAGCTTAACCACGTGCACTCGCATCTCCATACCTATCAAGATCCTGTCGGTGCCCTTTTTGTTTCAAAGAGCCAAGTTTAGTTCGCTTAATCGAACATAAAACTATCTTCATTTTAGTATGTTGATCTCTGTTTGCATATGATATGATTTATAGGGGAATTCCACCATAATTTCAAAATTTCTGAGTAATTCAGTCATTGAAATGTAAACAGTCATTCTGAGGGGTTTGGTGTGAAATGGTTCATTGTTGAGAAACGTGTTGACTCAGATTTCTGTACAGTGGTGGTGATACGAACCAGGGGTCGCTATAGATAAAACACAAATATAGTCATTTTATTTACTATCCAAAACCACCAGTGAACCCACATGTGTCTTGGTTCACTGGTGAGTTTATATATATAAAATGGTGATAATGGTAAAACAGTGGTAAATCTTTTCTTTGGGGACTATTTTAAGTTTTATGCCCAAATGTATCCAGAGGTGTAAAATTCAGGTCCAGAAAGTAAAAATCCTTCCCAGGATTTTGTTCCAATGGCTTGGCTTCTCTAGATAGATCTAACCCCGAGCATAGCGGTCCAGGCAGTTGGAACAAAATCCTGGGAAGGATTTTTACTTTCTGGACCTGAATTTTACACCTCTGAACGTATCTCAACACTATCGTAAAACAATGTCTCTGGCATCAGACAATAATATTCATAAAGGTTTCCTGTAATAACTTTCTGTGAGGGGGCTTTTAGAGGCATTAAACTCTTCAGACGTCTGGTTCCTATCACCACCACCGTGAGCAATTCTGACTCTTTCTCTAGAAAGCATTTCCCATTAAACCACTCTGACCAACTTTGTTTACTCGGAAGTGTTTAAAAACACTGGTGGAAAGTCTTTCTAACAGAGTGTAGCATCGCTTTTTGCTTGAGTGACATTGAGAATAACAGAGTTAGGTAAAGCCATTTGGCTCGCATCAGCTGCATAGTAAACGAGTGAAACATGTTCAGTGAATGTGTCATTAGCCAAGTTCAGCCAAAATAGGATGGTTTTTGACTCCAGTGTTTACAAAAAGACCATGAACAAGCCATTTAGAGCCTTCAAAGGTTTGTCTTTGTCACTAGCTGTTCATACGCTCAGACTCTGTCCTCTTCTTCAGCTTTTCAGGAAGTGTGTTACCTTGTTGCTCTGAAAATGCTAATTGTGGCTTTAAAGATGTATGCTGGAATCTTTGCTTTGGAGAAGTGCTCAATATTTTCATTTCATATTACTCAAAGGGCCCATATCTTGCATCTTTCTCATATTTAAGCCCATGTAATACATATTTTTCAGTTTAGCTGTAATTCATGTTTAGAATTGACCAACTGTGCTTGCACACAGAGGAATTTGACCTCTACAGTTAATCCATGCATGCAGTGAAACACTCACATACACACACTAGGGGGCAGTGCACACACCAGGGGGCAGTGAACACACTTGTCCGGAGTGGTGGGCAGCCCTTTCCACAGCGCCCAGGGAGCAGTTGGGGGTTAGGTGCCTTGCTCAAGGGCACTTCAGTCATGTCCTGTTGGCTCAGGGGATCAAAGCAGCGACCTTCTGGTCCCACGACTGCCCATGACCATTTTCCAACCTCTCTTTATCCCTTAGAATTTAACAGGCAGTTTTTGTTACTGTGCCTTTAAGACTGATATATGCAAACGAGCTTAGTTCTGATTGGCTGTCTTGTATTGTGCCTCTTTCAAAAAGCAGTCCGGGCTGAACAATCCTTATAACTTTAGCATGAATGGGTGAGGCTAAATGGTCAGACGTATGTAAATGAGCTGGTTTTCATGATATCATGAAAACAGTGAGTTCAAAACAGGCTTGTACAGTTTCCATGTATGGACTATGTAGACTGGGGAGTGAATGATATTGCTTTTTGTCCTGGAATGGCCTTTTAATACATCCAACAGAAGTCATAAAATCTCTAAACTGAAATGGTACATGGCTAAAGAGAGGTTGAAGATATACTAGCCAGAAATACTAGCCATGTTAGCATGTTAGAAGACATTCTTTAGGCCAGGCATGTCAAACTGGGGATGTTAGCAGACATTCCTTAGGCCAGGCATGTCAAACTGGGGATGTTAGCAGACATTCTTTAGGCCAGGCATGTCAAACCGGGGATGTTAGCAGACTTACTTCAGGCCAGGCATGTCAAACTGGGGACGTTAGCAGACTTGCTTTAGGCCAGGCATGTCAAACTGGGGATGTTAGCAGACTTGCTTTAGGCCAGGCATGTCAAACTGGGGATGTTAGCAGACTTACATTAGGCCAGGCATGTCAAACTGGGGATATAAGCAGACTTACTTTAGGCCAGGCATGTCAAACTGGGGATGTTAGCAGTCTTACTTTAGGCCAGGCATGTCAAACTCTGAATGTTAGCAGACTTACTTTAGGCCAGGCATGTCAAACTGGGGATGTTAGCAGACATTCTTTAGGCCAGGCATGTCAAACTGGGGATGTTAGCAGACATTTTTTTTAGGCCAGGCATGTCAAACTGGGGATGTTAGCAGACTTACTTTAGGCCAGGCATGTCAAACTTGGGATGTTAGCAGACTTGCTTTAGGCCAGGCATGTCAAACCGGGGATGTAAGCAGACTTACTTTAGGCCAGGCATGTCAAACCGGGGATGTTAGCAGACTTACTTTAGGCCAGGCATGTCAAACCGGGGATGTTAGCAGACTTACTTTAGGCCAGGCATGTCAAACCGGGGATGTTAGCAGACTTGCTTTAGGCCAGGCATGTCAAACCGGGGATGTAAGCAGACTTACTTTAGGCCAGGCATGTCAAACTGGGGATGTTAGCAGTCTTACTTTAGGCCAGGCATGTCAAACCGGGGATGTTAGCAGACTTACTTTAGGCCAGGCATGTCAAACTGGGGATGTTAGCAGACATTCTTTAGGCCAGGCATGTCAAACCGGGGATGTTAGCAGACTTACTTTAGGCCAGGCATGTCAAACCGGGGATGTTAGCAGACATTCTTTAGGCCAGGCATGTCAAACCGGGGATGTTAGCAGACATTCTTTAGGCCAGGCATGTCAAACCGGGGATGTTAGCAGACTTCCTTTAGGCCAGGCATGGCAAACCGGGGATGTTAGCAGACTTACTCTAGGCCAGGCATGTCAAACTGGGGATGTTAGCAGATTTGCTTTAGGCCAGGCATGTCAAACTGGGGACCTTCTGAGCCGAAGTGTTGCAAAGATTAGCGTTTACCCTCATTAACAGAATCAGGAGTGTTTAGTGAGACAG